>NW_020837947.1:52295109-52987700 GCF_003676395.1 Aethalodelphis obliquidens | reverse complement strand
TGCAAAAATAATCTATAGTGGCAGAAAGCAGATTACTGGTCACCTGGTGCCAGGGGGAAGGGGGGACTAAATGCAAAAGGGCATGAGGAATATTTTGGGGTGATGGAAATGTTTTATATCTTGATTGTGGTGGTTGTCACATGAGTGTATGTGCTTGTCAAACTCATCAGATTTTACACTTAAAATGGATGCATTTTATTTTATGTAAATTATACCTTAGCAAAGTTGATTTGGAAAAGATATTAAGTCCATCTCCCCTAAAACTTTTATTCTGTGTACTTTTCTCATCTAAACAATTCCAAGACTCATTTAATATAACGATGATTATTGCAATATTTGTTAAAAATGTGCTCTTATTTACTATGTGTGGTAGTACGCCCAATAATGATAATAATATTATTAGCCTTATTTTATTAAACTGTTCCTCACGTTATTTAGTAAATGTCTTCTTTAGGATCTGCCTGATATGAGCATCCACACCTAAACATATGCCCCTGAAAGCCTTCCAACAAAACTTTCTCATTGGTTTACTCTTCTTGCTAAGAAACAATAGAGAGATGTGATAAGTCTCATAATTTTAATACACTATGAAATATACAAATGTATATTTAAATGTGCGTTAAAGGAGTCGGGCAGATTGGTGAATGCTGATTTCCATTCAGCATTGGTTGGTTATTATTACAAATGGTAACTTATTGAATGTAAGTTCTTTTTCTTATTACAGCTAGGATTAGAATTACATTAACAAAATAGGACTAATAAGGGAAAAAAATGGATAGAAAAAGCCCAAATTAAAGTATTTATATTATGAATCTTATAGTAAGAAATAAAGTATGAAACAAACTTGGCATTTCTGAGACGTCTTGGGAATCACAGTCCATGCTCGCTGATTCTCTCGCTCCTGTTAACAAGCCAGTCACCTTCTGCACTCAGATTGAGAAAGTCATTATTTTTCTTCGTGGGCTGTAATTCTGCTAACGCTGGTGCTCTTGTTATAGCAGTCCTGTAACTCAGTTGGCTAGGATGGATTTGTAGACTCTGGGTCTTTACTGATAACCTTTACTGACCTTGTAAGATTCACAGATCCTTATTATGGCAGAAGTCCAAAGTGCTTCATGAATCAAAATGTTTTGGCACAAACATGTGATTCTGAGTACACTAGACTGAAAAGAGCTTGCTATGCAATGAGAGACCACGCTACTTAAACCAACAATTTTCCTTGAAAAGCCCAGTGTTAAATACGCGCATGAATGTTTGTTCTCCAGCAGGGCACATCTAGCTCCCTACTCGGCATCCTTTGTACTCCAAGGAAATTGAGGCATGTCTTGAATTGTGGTGATGCCTGAGTCAACACAAAAAACACTAAATTTTATACATATCTGTGTTGACATAAATTGAGATCCTTTCCAGCTCTCATAGCAAAATTGAATCCCTGCATTAGAGAATTGTATGCAATAAGATGTAATCTCTTAAATATTTTACCGAGGGTTTCTTAGCATTCATTCAGGAGAATTATGTTTGGGGAATGTGAATATGTCAGTTAAGAAAATAATGTTATAAAACCCAGAGAAGCAGCTTTTTATTGGCATTCATAAAACCAAATCCTTATTTCTTGGAAGACCAAAGCTAATGATGACATTCCCTATAGTAACTTCACCAGTTAGTTTATAAATTTCCTTGAGTGTCCACCCATGGTATTGCAAAGCCTGTTTTATATACTCTGGAGCACTAGGAGAGGAAACACTGGAGGAGGTGTTTTGCCCTCAAGTTATGTAAATTTTAATTAGTATTAAATGAGAAACATAAAAGAACACAATGTGTGTGTATACACACATATCTACATTATCTATCTATCTTCATCATCATCTATCTTATGCAGCTAAATACAGAGATTAACTAGGGGTGGTGGTTGTGTTTGGGACAACGGGGAAGTAAGTGCAATTAACACAATTAAAAAAAAAATCTCAGGCTTCCCTGGTGGTGCAGTGGTTAAGAATCCGCCTGCTAGTGCAGGGGACACGGCTTCGATCCCTGGTCCGGGAAGATCCCACATGCCGCCGAGCAACTAAGCCTGTGCGCCACAACTGCTGAGCCTGCGCTCTAGAGACTGCGAGCCACAACTACTGAGCCCGCACGCTCTAGGGCCTCCGTGCTGCAGCTACTGAGCCTGCGTGCCTAGAGCCGGTGCTCGGCAACGAGAGAAGCCACCACAATGAGAAGCCCACGCACCACAACAAAGAGTAGCCCCCGCTCGTCGCAACTAGAGAAAACCTGTGCGCAGCAACGAAAACCCAACACAGCCAAAAAACAAAAATAAACAAAACAACAAAAAAAATCTCTGCTAGTACTGCCATAGTCGTCTACTTCTTCCTTTTTAAATAAGGGGCTTAATTTGATCATGTGGTAGACATTGAATAGGCACAGGTAACTCCTCCTGCAACAAGAATATAGAAAGAACTTGTTATATGTGAGTCCCAAAGGGCTCACTTGGATCTTCAGTATTCCCCACCAAACTTTTAATTTTAGAAGAACCATAGTCTGAAGTTGACATAAGCAAAAGAATTCAGGATATCTTTTAGTGTACTTGTTTGTTTTTGCCAAGACCTGTTACCAGTCGGGGTCTGAGGACCAAGCTGATATCCCAAGGAGGGCCCTCTGGCACTTGGTACTCGCCGTCTGTCTTCATAGGGCCATCTTACAGGAGACTTGTAACCCTTCTCTGCTTCCTAGTCCTCATCAGGAATATCCCAGGCCATCTGTACACGTTTCCAGAATCTTGAACCTTGAAAAAATAGGACTGAGGTCTCAATCTTTTCCCTCTAGAAGACTTCTTATCTCCTATGAAAATAACCACCTCTTTTAAAAAAACTTCAGGCCCATGGAAAAGAATATAATAAAGAATGTATATATGTGATAACTTGAGTATATGTGTGTATAACTTTGCTGTACGGCAGAAATTAACACAACATTGTAAATCAACTACACTTCAATGAAAAAAAAACAAAAAACGTCAAGCCCCATGTAATAATAGCAGTGGAGAGGTCTATTACATGAAGATACCTGCATACTCACCAGACCCTTACCAAACCAGAGACATGTTAAATCTGCTCATCTAGATCCCCTCCACCTCGCTCAAACAGGGAGTATAACTCAGGGAAGTAGAGGATCAAAATTTAAAGCTGCCTGCTACATATTTTACCTGAAAAAGAAATTAAGTAAGCTATGCATTCGAGCGCATATATATTGTCATTTACCATTAAAATACTCTTTAAAAATGTGTTTACTCTCTCAAATATGTAAGTAAAATTGACAGCTTAGGAAAGGCCCTATGTTTACTCTGTGGTTTTGCCTAAATCCTCATCCATTGTCAATGTGAGTATAAATACTTAAGTTTGAAGAACATGGAAGTGATCATTGACTTGCAAAAAGTACAAAGCAAGTGCTTTAGAAACTCATGGGAGGAAAAAATAATTTCTGTTTGGAGAATATTCAAGGCAAACTTGATGGAAAAGTTTTCTTTTTTTTTTGGCTGCGTTGGGTCTTTGTTGTTGCGTGCAGGCTTTCTCTAGTTGCAATGAGCGGGAGCTACTCTTCATTGCAGTGCACGGTCTTCTCATTGTGGTGGCTTCTCTTGTTGCAGGGCACCGGCTCTAGGCGCGCGGGCTTCAGTAGTTGCAGGACACAGGCGCGGTAGCTATGGCACTCAGGCCCTAGAGCGTGCGGGCTCAGTAGTTGTGGCTCGCGGGCACTAGAGCGCAGGCTCAGTAGTTGTGGCTCACGGGCTTAGTTGCTCCGCGGCATGTGGGATCTTCCTGGACCAGGGATCGAACCTGTCCCCTACATTGGCAGACAGATTCTCAACCATTACGCCACCAGGGAAGTCCGATGGAGGAGTTATTTTCCATCGTGGCATCAATGGCATAGACTTGAGCCAGCCACGCATACATATGTTTGATCTGTGTAATGCTTCTCCCTTCCCAATCCTTCTGCATACGTTTCAAGATGGCAGTTTGAGTTTTCAAAGAAGGTCAAGGGATGGATATGAAGAAGGGTGAGTTGTTGAAAAAGAGCAAGTTGTATTTGTAGAATCGGAGACTGTTTGGGCTGAATTATGTCAGGTTTATGATGTCAGGTTAAAGGAGGGGTGACTCTCAGATGTCAAGGGCACAGATGATAGAAACTCTCCTATCACATGAGTCTTTGTGAGAAGAAAGACCCTTTCTCCCACCACAGAAATCAGTGCAGACCTTCTTTCCGCTTGCTTTCATAACGAGAATACAATATCTACTTGTCTCTCTTGTGATATTGTCAGCAATTGATAGGTATAAACTAATGGGTCCATTATTTTATAAGAGATTGTGAAATGGTGATATTCTAGTTCTATAATTTCTTCATCATGTTTTAATTTACATAATGCCATTTTTTTTGCTTCTTCATCCATTTGGTTACCCTATGAATTAACTTTGCTCCCTGGAAGCCAAAGCTTGAGGCAAAGTTTGCATGCTGGAGTTTTATTGGGAGATGCAATTCCAGGACAGCACAATTGAAGGAGAAAGGGAAGTGAGGCAGGAAAAACAACTGCAAAGTGGCATGTTCTAGAGCTGGCATAGCCTCACAAAAATACACGACTGGTTGTTTGATCACATAGAACGTCTGCCAGAGAGCAGTGTGAAGCGCTACATCTTGGAACAGTCCATAAGGGAGAAAGGGAGGCAAACCTATCTGCTGATGGTTTCCCAAATCCTGTCTCTCGCTGGTCAGAGTTCAAAGTTCACTTCAAGGGGCGTTAACTCCTCTAACCTTCCAGGTTGACCTATCAGACTGCCCCAGGCAGTGTTTGGGGAAGCCAGTTGCCATACACTAATGTTTAACACAGTATCTGGGTCCAGAAGCAGTGGGAGGAGCCAGCCTCTTTATGCCCATCCCCTCAAGTTGGTCCTGGGCATCAGAGCTGCTGCTGCCTCCACAGCAGCAGGCGTGACAGCTGCCGTGCTCAGAGCCCAGCTCTTATCTCAGGGGAGGCTGAGACAGTTAGCGGTGTTAGGAGAGCATGCAACAGTGGTAGTAGTGGGGACGTCCACCGAAGAAGTGGCCAAAGCTCAGGGGCAGGTGGGCTGTGCAAATACGGGAGGTGCATGAACTCAGTTTTGTATGAAAACAAAAACTCAGCTTTAGATGATGATATATTTAGGATTTCAATTTTGTATGCTCTGAGGCCTACTTCATACAAACAAGGCAGGATAAATGCTTGAAGTTTTCCTTTTTCAAATCATTTTTCAGAGTAGTGACTTGGTTCCATAGATCCTCCAAGGGTGATCAGTGAGGATTGTACATTTTGTTTTTTAGGAGAGTGGGCATATTATTACAAATCCACGGATTTTTAAAAAACTGAGTTGACTTACTTCAATCCATTGAAATTTGTATTTCACATAAATGCATATCTTATAAACGTCCAAACTGTCCCTTCTTTGGCCAGTGGAAGCCCTTTCAGGTTGCTTCCTGACTTCTACTGACATATTTCTGGAAGTCTTTGAGGGTTCCTTTGCTTTCCGGTGTGACCACGTATCTTGTACATTTCCTGCCTCAGACCTGGAATCGGCCATGTCTGCAAGGAGCCCTGGTTCATATTTGTGGGAATAATATTCAGAGCCACACTCTGGACACTAAGGATAAAGTAGCAGAATATGGAAGGTAAATATAAGTGTTAGGAAAATTTTATTAAATAAAAAGCATCAAAAAATAGAAAAATTAGATTCTCAACAGGAAAACTAAATTTTTGACAAATGCAAGTAATGGAAATGTATATATATTTCAAATCTAGAGGAAAATTCAAAATTTTACTTCAGTGACTTGGCAGACTCCTATTTAAAGACTCATTAAGGAAAACCTTTCATTCAGTTAATCAAACAAACATTATTTGGGTACTTTCTGTTGCAAATTTTTGAATGCTCATAGGTTTTTAAAAAGTGCACCTTGTCCTGAGAATGGAATCTTGAAACTAGCCAGGGACCTGTGTATGTACATTTTACAAAGGAAGCTCTCTTAAATATAATGGGACCAGGGAGAATGGGGTGGGGGGAGCAGAGAGAATTAATTTATTTAGTAAACATCCATTTACCTTCTATGTGCTAAGCTCTGCCATTGAGAATTCAAAGGTGAATTTAAATATAAGATTTAGCCCTTTAGGTATTTCCAGATAATTTGAAACTAAAAGAAGAAAATAACTAATTAAAATACCATGTTTTAACTAGTAACTGAGCTGCTAACTTCCATAGACTGAGAGGGAGAGACCTACAGCCAAGACAGAGTTGGGGGAAGGCTTCTAGGAGCAAGAGGCATTAAACTTGAGCTTGAAGAATGACTTCGCCAGATAGAGAAAGGTTGTGGAAAAAAGAACATTCAGGCTATAGAAAAAAGCATGTGCAAAGCCAAAGAGATGGGTAAGGGAATGGTCCCAATGGAATGGCAAGATGTTCTGTGTGTCAAAAACAGAAGAGAATGTGGGTAAGTCTGCAATGAAGAGAGCAGAGGGAGTTGAGTCTGGAGTTGAATACAAATAGTCACATTGAGAATGGGGTTATACATCACGCTAAGCATTTGAACTGTTCAGTTAATTAAACAAGATTGAGTTTGTGTGAGATGTATCATTTCAGAATACAGTTTTGTCATTTCCTTCATAGATAAGATGTTGACCTTAAAACAAGTTTCAAGCTTAGCTGGAGGGAGCAAAGACCACAGTGTTCTGAGCAGGCCAGTGGGCATTGGGAGGACAGGGGCTCAGGTTGAGGGTATGGGGAATGTAGGTGGGAGGCGGCTGCTCAGACAGCCGGGAGGGTCCCAGAGCGCCTTACTGCAGCTCTAATTTCATGACTGCAATTCCTCTCGACTTCCAGTCTTGAAGGAAGTGACTTCCTTCCTAGTGACTTTTCATTAGGAACTCTTTCTGTCTTAGTTCCTGACTTTGCTGATGATTTTCGAGTGGCTGAATCCTCTAAGGATAGGGATCTCTAGTTAGTTGTGGGAACTATCTTTGGGTCCTGCAGTCTCACCTGGTAGATCTCTAAGTTAATAAGAGCGCAGGGTCCTGACGGGGTTTATACATTGATCTATTTGAGGATAGGAACTTCCACGGGAGTTTGAAATAGGGTCTGACAAATGAGACCCTGTGGATAGTGTCACACTACTTGTATTAGGATAAATCTAAACTTCTGTAATAAAGACACTCCACAATACCATGACTTTAATAGCGATAGTAATGATAATAACAATAATAAAATTTCTTTCTCTCTCTCACTAGTAGTTTCAAAGTGAGTGTCGTAGGTCAGTGGGATCACTCTGCTCAAGTGAGGACCCAGGTTCCTTCCAAGTCATGGCTCTGCCATCTCTTGGCCAGTGTGCCTCAAACTTTAATGTGCATATGAATTCCCTGGGGATCTTGTTAAAATGAAGATTCCATTTCAGTAGGTCTGGGGTGGGACCTGAGATTCTGCGTTTCTAACAGCTCCTAGATGATGCAATGCAGCTGTTCCCTGACCATACTGGAGTAGCCAGACCCTAGGGCGTTATCATTGTCTGCATGGTCCACGCTGAGTCACTGCCACAGTCAGGGTCTAACCTACCCTGAAAAGGAGATGCGGGGGGAGGGTGGAGGCTCCCTTGATGACCTGGAGGTGGCACACAGCACTTCTGCTCACGTTTCCTGGATAAAATCTTAGTCACATGGCCACACCTAATGGCAAGGATGTCTTGGAAATGTAACCTTGCTGGGCAGCCATGTACCCAGCCACAGTTCTTACTTTTGGAGAGTGGGAAGCAGATGTTGGCAGACAACTCCCAGTCCCTCCACACTCCTCTATCTAAAGTCCCCTCGTGCACCTCTCAGAGGCTTCTGGTGGTCGCCCAGTAACGTGAGGTGTACTCAGGGAAGCGTCCGTGATGCTTTCCAGACAGCACTTCACAGCATTCTTTCCTCCGGCACATTCTTGAGATATCCTGCTCTCGGAATTTCCTGGGTACAGAGGTTCTCTTTCTACCTTCATGGCTTTGGAAGTGAACAAGATGACCAAATTATACCTCTTCAAGATCTACTTGTTTAAGGCTTCCTGTTTTTGTGAGGATACATTGATGCTTCAAACCCAGTATCACACATTATACCAGCAAAGACAATCTTGGCTGGGCTGGATCAACTGCGCTGCAGGCTTTCCCATCTGATGAGTGAGATACGATAATAAATGAGTGGAGGCCACTGGCAAGATGCATAGGCAGCCTCAGAGTGTATCATAACCACAGTACATTTATAATAAAGCCCTAGTTCGTATGCAAGCAGACAGCAACATTAGACGGTCAAATAGCTCAAGGATACTGAATGAAAAACTTACTGTTCATGAGTGATAATATTTGCCCTTCTATTTTTAGTTACCTGATTGAAAAGTATCTGGCTTATTCACTGAAAGAAATTTTTGCTTCCTGATACTCATCTCAATATTCAAGCAAGTGAAATAGAATTAACTGTTTTAGCCGAAAGGCTAGAAGGGCAAAGAATGATTGAGCAAGCACTCCATGGCTGCTTTAATGTGTCCTTAATAAACGGCCTTAATAAATGTGTAGGAAGAGATACTAAGCTGCTCTCTGAAAAAAAAAAAATTAAATGTGTATATTCTCCCCTCAAAATACAGGCCTAGAGAACAATGAGCCCTTAGTTGAATTTTCTCCTCAGCATGACATTTCTCTGTTACCGTTCATTGAAATGAAAAATTCCAAAGTGAGAAAAAAAAACCCGAAATATTATTCTCGAAATCAAATAAGGCTACCATGTCCTTCCATTAGCCCCAACAGTTGCTTCCAATTATTGTAAGCAGATTTTCTCATTTGTGCTTTTTAGAGAAACAATATTTGAATTTCAGGAGGAGAGCTGAGAATTGAATCATGTTATATACATGCTCAAGACTGTAGCAGCAGTCCAGAAGAGAAGGAAGAATTCTCCCTGGATTCTGAGTCAAAATATAAAGATTTAAACCCTAGCCATCTAGTTTTCAAATAATCGTGATAATGATGAAAATAGTGACGACGAAGATGATGATGATGATAGCCAGCATCTGTGGAGTGCTGACTGCAAACATGGCACTGTTCCAACGCTTTCCATGTATTAACTCACTTAATCCTCATAAAAACTCTTTGAGGCAGGTCGTATTATAATCCCCACTTTATAGTTGAGAAAAATGAGGCACAGAGACGCTAAATAATCTCCCGTGGTCACACAGCTACTGTAGCAGACACCGTTCACCCAAGATCTGTTTCTTCTTTCTGGGCACATAGCCAGCTGACATTTCCCAGCCTCTTTGCAGGAAGATTGGCCACTGGACTAAGTACCGGCTGATGGAGTATGAGTGATGTGTGCCATTTCTAGACTAAAGCTTTTTAGAAGCAGGACTGCCCCCTCCATGCTCTTTTACCATTTGCCTGCTGGATGACGACTCTGCTGAGGCACTGGGGGCTGGCAGAGCCACAAGTAGAAGGGGACCGAATCACTCCCACCCATTGGGAACACCCTCCTTGGAGTATCGCAGAGACGAAAAACAAGCTTTTACTCTGTCTGAATCATTACACCTTTGAGCGTCTACTTGTTACTACAATATAGCCAGCCCCAGTTAACACCCCAAAAAGTGGTGGAATCTGGATTTGAATCCAGGCAGGCTGGCTGCATCATCGCCCTTGGTTAAATCACTTAACTTCTTAATTTGAAAAATGGGAATGCTTGTTGCCACCTGTCTCTCTTAGCTTCTGAGCTAGTGTCCTGCAGTCTCCAGTAGAAGACTGAGTTCTGTGTAGCTCCTGAGGAAATCTGGCACAGAGTCAGCAGTACCCTAGGCAAGGTGTTCTGTTTGGTTTGGGTTAATAGTCTACCCAGGATTAAGCCTTGTCATAGCTAGGGCCAGGATACTCTTTCTGGGGACCTTAGTCATCAGCTGGGCTTCTGTAGGCTCCACGAGGCTCTTTCTGTTGTGCACCATCTCCAGATGAGATGCCTTCTGGTCCAGAGCAGACCCGGTCCATCTCTTCTCTGCAATGTGCGCTGTGGCTCTCCCTCTAGGGGGTTTGCCTTTTAACAATGCCAGTTCTCCGAATTCCAGTCCCTCTTACTGTAGCCTGTTTCTGTTTCCCACCTGTCTGCCACTGAGATCCCAGTGTGACATAAACCAACTTGCCTAACTTTTCACCCTGATAGTATATGCCCTGCCTTACCTGACAGAGTTATTGTAAGGATGAATTTAAGTGTATAAAATTGCGTTTGAAATGTGTGGTATAAAATTAGGTATTATTATTAACATGTTTAAATCTTTAATTATCAAGTGAAAGAAGCAATTTTATTTTGTTCAACTAGATATTAGTTGAAGAAATGGCCTAAATATTTTTTAAACAATAGTTAAAAATGTTTTTATTGAAGTATAGTTGATTTACAATATTACATTAGTTTCAGGTATATAGCATAGTGATTCAGTATATTTACAGATTATACTCCATTAAAAGTTATTACAGGGCTTCCCTGGTGGTGCAGTGGTTGAGAGTCCACCTGCCGATGCAAGGGACACGGGTTCGTGCCCCGGTCCGGGAATATCCCACATGCCGCGGAGCGGCTGGGCCCGTGAGCCATGGCCACTGAGCCTGTGCGTCCGGAGCCTGTGCTCCGCAATGGGAGAGGCCACAACAGTGAGAGGTCCGCATACCGCAAAAAACAAAAACAAAAACAAAACAAAAAAAACAAAACAAAAAAACCAACCAAACAAAAAAAGTTATTACAAGACAATAGCTATAATTCCCTGTGCTATACAATATACCCTTGTTATTTATCTATTTTATACATAGTAGTTTGTATCTCTTAATCTCATGCCCCTAATTTGCCCCCCACCCCTTCCCTCTCCCCTTCAGTAACCACTAGTTTGTCTTCTATATCTGTAAGTCTCTTTCTGTTTTGCATATACATTCATTTGTATTATTTTTTAGATTCCACATATAAGTAATATCATACAGTATTTGTCTTTCTCTGCCTTACTTCACTAAGCATAATATTCTCAGGTCCATCCATGTTGCCGCAAATGGCAGGATTTCATTCTTTTTATGACTAGTATTCCATTGTATATGCAGACCACGTCTTCTTTATCCATTCATCTGTTTTTGGTTTTTGTTTTTGTTGGCCATGCTGCACGGCTTGTGGAATCTTAGTTCCCTGACTAGGGATTGAACCCCAGGCCCTCAGCAGTGAGAGTGCAGAGTCTGAATCACTGGACCGCCAGGGGATTCCCTATCCATTCATCTGTTGATAGGCATTTGAGTTGCTTCCATGTCTTGGCTATTGAAACTAGTCCTGCTATGAACACTGGGGTGCATGTATCTTTTTGAATTCATGGGGTTTTTTTTTTTCCAAATATATACCCAAGGAGTGGGATTGCTGGATCATAGTTCTATTTTTAGTTTTTTTAAGGAAACTCCATACTGTTTTCCATAGTGGCTGCACCAATTTACATTCCCACCAACAGTGTACAAGGGTTCTCTTTTCTCCATATCCTCTTCAACATTTGTTATTTGTACACTGTTGGGGATTTTTTTTGGTTTTTTGGGGTTTTTTTTGCGATACGCGGGCCTCTCACTGTTGTGGCCTCTCCCGTTGCGGAGCACAGGCTCCAGACGCGCAGGTTCAGCGGCCATGGCTCACGGGCCCAGCCGCTCCGCGGCATGTGGGATCCTCCTGGACCGGGGCACGATCCCGCATCCCCTGCATCGGCAGGCGGACTCCCAACCACTGTGCCACCAGGGAAGCCCTGTAGACTGTTTGATGGTAGCCATTCTAGCCAGTGTGAGGTGATACCTCATTGTGGTTTTGATTTGCATTTCTCTAATAATTGGCCATGTTGAGCATCTTTTCATATGCCTGTTAGCCATCTGTATGTCTTCTTTGGAAGAATGTCTATTCAGGTCTTCTGTCTTTTTTTTAAATAAATTTATTTATTCATTTATTTTTGGCTGCGTTGGGTCTTCGTTGCTGCACACAGGCTTTCTCTAGTTGTAGTGAGTGGGGGCTACTCTTTCTTGCGGTGCAAGGGCTTCTCATTGTGGTGGCTTCTCTTGTTGTAGAGCACAGGCTCTAGACACATGGGCTTCAGTAGTTGTGGTGCTAGGGCTTAGTTGCTCCGCAGCATGTGGGATCTTCCCGGACCAGGGCTCAAACCCGTGTTCCCTACATTGGCAGGTGGATTCTTTACCACTGCGCCACCAGGGAAGCCCTTCTGCCTTTTTTTGATTGGGTTGTTTGGGTTTTTTTGATATTGAGTAGTATGAACTGTTTGTATATTTTGGATATTAACCCCTTGTTGGTCATGTCATTTGCAAATATTTTCTCCCATTCAGTAGGTTGTCTTCTCATTGTGTCAATGGTTTCCTTTGCTGTGCAAAAGCTTTTAAGTTTAATTAGGTCCCATTTGTTTATTTTTCCTTTTATTTCTTTTGCCTTAGGAGACAGATCCAAAAAAATACTGCTATGATTTATATCAAAGAGTGTTCTTCCTGTGTTTTCTTCTAGGAGTTTTATGGTTTTGGGTCTACATTTAGATCTTTAAACCATTTTGATTTGTTTTTTATATGGTGTGAGAAAATGTTCTAATCTCATTATTTTATGTATAGCTGTCCAGTTTTCCTAGCACCACTTCTTGAAGAGACTGTCTTTTCTCCATTGTATATTCTTGCCTTCTTTGTCATAGATTAATTAACCATAAGTGCATGGGTTTATTTCTGGGCTCTCTATTCTGTTCCATTGATGTATGTGTCTATTTTTGTGCCAGTACCATGCTGTTTTATTTACTGTAGCTTTGTAGTATAGTGTGAAGTCTGGGAGAGTTATACCTTCAGCTTCTGCATCCCAAGGTCAAGTCTTTTCCCTGGTCCTTGCAGCCCCAGATCCAGTGCCATGCAGTGGTGTAGAATGAGCTGGGCTTGAGTGTTTGCTCAGCTTGGGCTAGGGTGCACATTGAGGTGGTTGCAGAAAACCTGGCAGCTGCTGGGGTGGACCTCTCTCCATCCTGCACTGGGGGCAAGTCAGCACCTGTGCACTCCTCACAGGAATCCAGGCTTCTCCAACCTTTCTATCTGTCACAGTGGTCCTCTTAGCAGCCAAGGGGGTTTGTCTCCTCTGTATAGGACTCTAGGACTGGTATGCCCAGTCTGTGGCTTGACCTGCTCACACCTGAGGATGGGTGTCCACCAGTGCAATCTCCCTTTTTCTCTGAGTCCCCTCCCGGGGGCACAGGTCCCAACCTCATCATTTTTCTTCCCTTCCTACCTGATAATGTGTATATCTTTTTTACAGCCTTGGTTGTACAGGAGTCCTTCTGCTAGTTTCCAGTTAGTATTCAGTGAGAATTGTTCCACATGTAGATGTGTTTTTGATATGTTTGTGGGGGAAGTAGAGCTCCATGTCCTCGTATTCCACCATCTTGATCTCCACCTCTAGTTTTTAGAATTTGATTTTGCAGGTAAAATTATTCACAATATGCTATGTGTGGTAAGAGAGTTTTAGAAAAAATTAGAGTGAAAAATGAAGGTGGTGTTGGAGAATGGAAGTAATTACCAAAGATCACAATTGAGAAGTGTTAATAGCTGCAAATAATACATTCATTAGCAATTCTTAATGGCAAAGACTGCTGGTTCCTTTGTGGTTTCTTATGCTGAATTATGGCACTGAAGCAAACTGTTGATTTCAAAAGGCTGAGGTATAGCCTTCTCAGCGCTGACCTGTAACATTTATTTGCTCACCTTTGGCAGATGCTGTCCCAGGGCATCACAAGCTCTGCCCAGGGAGATGAAGTATTTCTATAATATTTATTTTAGTTGTTGAGGAGAAGGCTTTCTTCCAGATCCAGTCACCCTGGTCGATTTCAAGGAATCAGGTTTCAGCTTCCAGGCAAAGCAAATTCAGAATGAATGAAATAAAAACAGCAGGATGTAGAAGACATTTTTATTTGCTTGAGTCAGTACCCAATACATTATATATACTATATATATGTGTGTGTGTATATATGTATAAAACAATTTTAGATTTATGGAAAATTGCAAATGTAGGACAGAGAGTTCCTATACTCTTCAGCAGCTTCTCCTAATATTAACGTCTTATATAGCCACAATATATTTGTCAAACTAAGAAAGTAACACTGGAATACTATTAACTAAAGGCTTTATTCAGATTTCATTAGCTTTCCCACTATTATCCTTTTTCTGGTCCAGGGTCCCATCCAAGATATCACACTGCCTGTAGTTGTAATGTCTCCTTAAGTGGTTGTAATGTTTCCTTAATCTCCTCTGGCATGTGACAGTTTCTTAGTCATTCTTTGCGTTTCATGACCTTGATAACTTTAAAGAGTACTGGTCAGGTATTATTTGTAGATCGCCCCTCAAGTTTTTGTTTGTCTGATACTTTTTCATCACTAGACTGGGGTTAGGGGTTTGGGGGACAAATACTACAGAAGCAAAGTGCCATTCTCATCACATCACATCAAGGAGTGTGTATGATGAACTTGACTTATATCTGGTGATGTTAACCTTGATCATCTTGAGGCAGGAGATAGATGGGCTCCAGGCTAGACATTTACAACTGGCCTCCTGTTCACACTTCCTGGGGTGAGAAGAAGATGGACTCCAGGCTGGACAGTCATTACCAGCCCCCTGTTTACATTTCCTGAGGCAAGAGACAAACAGGCTCTGGACTACGTATTTATGACTGGACTCCTGTCTATATTTTGAGATCTGTACTTCGATATAAGAAACAACAACAGGAATAGGGTAGATAACCAGACACTGGACACATTTATGGCAGGGACAGAGAGGGGCTAAACCCTGTTAAAAGGTCAAGAGGTCATACATTTCCCATCCTTGGGGCAAGGGAAACATTGCACATGTGCAGAAAGGTTCCTTGGGGGGTCAAAAAGGAGGGGGGCACCCCCCCATAATATGTGATGCTAAGGCCATACCACAGGCCTCTGAGCTGTAATCCATCTTGGAAAAAAAGTTGTGCACGTATGCTGGGGAGGGCCCTAGGGCAGGTCAGGTGTGGAAAAGGAAACCAGATAATAGGCCAAAGGTAAACAAAGACCCGGAAGAACTGCCCTATATAAAGGACTTCACTGCTTCTTTACTGCACTCCTCCTCATTAGGGGGGATGCCCACACCCTTTCTCTCCGTGTGCATCTCTGCCTTGCTTCTGTCGTAACTAAACAAACTGTTTCTCTGTGTGCTCTCCCACTTGTTGTTGTGCTATGTCTCTAATAATAAACTTTGTACCTCTTTTTACAGTTCTTGCCTCCCTGAGAAATGCATTTTTCATTGGGGGCCAGAGCCAGGGGGTGTGGTGGTTAGGATTCCTGGTTTTCATCCAGGCTACCCAGGTTCAATGCCTGGGCAGAGAATTAAGATCTTGCTTCACGCCACCACTCCTGCTGACTCTCCGAGATCAATCTGGCCAAAGTAGTGTTTGCTCCACTGTAAAGTAACTCTCCCCACCTTGCCCTAGTCTATCCTTTGGAAGCAGGCTGCTAAATCAGGGAGGAAAGAACACCTGCTTGAGGATGGAACATCTACATAAATTATTTGTAATTATTTGTAAGGGGGATTTGTCTCTTCTCCCACATTTATTTCTTCAATCATTTATTTATACCAGTAGGGACTTGTGGATTATAATCCACATTATTATAAACCAATGCTGTATTATTTCTTTCATTGCTCAAATTGTTCCAGCTTTGTCCATTGGGAGCTGTCAGGTTTACTCTTGAATCCCTTTGACATTCCCTGTCTTTTTTACTTTTATTTATTTATTTTTTTTGAGCAGCTCCATCTTTTCTGGCACTAAAAGAATCATCCCAGCTTATCTTGTATTTTCACATGCCCTACAACCAGCCATTTATTCAAGAAGCTCTGCTGTCTTTTACTGGAGGATCGTATCTTGCGTTTAATACTAGTCTGGAAGTTTTAGCAGTGTTCTCTGTGCAGAAAACTTTGGCACAAAGTGGACCGACCTTGGGCCCAGACTGAAAATTAAAGTACAGTACTATCGGGACTTCCCTGGTGGTCCAGTGGTTAAGAATCCACCTTCCAGTGCAGGGGACGCAGGTTCGATCCCTGGTCGGGGAACTAAGATCCCACATGCTGTGGTGCAACTAAGCCCGCGTGCTCCAACTACTGAGCTCGCATGCCTTAACGAGTGAGAGAAAACCCTCAAGCCACAACTAGAGAGAAGCCTGCGCGCAGCAAAGAAAGATCCTGCATGCCTCAACGAAGATCCCGTGTGCCGCAACTAAGGCCCGATGCAGCCAAAAAATAAACAAAATAACTAAATAATAAATAAATCTTTAAAATAAAGAAAAAATAAAGTACAGTACTATCAAGTGGCCCTACAAGGGACTTCTGAACATGGATCCAGAAGATTGGATATCATGGGTGAGGTGACAGGGATACCTGTTCTTGGCCTTTCAGATTTAATGCAGAGAGAATTGAATCCTTTCGCCCAGTCTCTCAACAGGAATTGGGATGCCTAAGCCAAATGTATCTATATGCCTTTGTCGTTGTGATCTATGATTGTTAGTCTTCCAGAATTCATCTTAATGCCTCTATTGCCAACTGTTGCTTCACTTAGAAATCTCTTTGCTCAGTCGTAAATAGTTGTTGGAAGTTGTTGTCTATGGATGTTATAAACAAAAAATAGACTGGAGATGTCCTTTGCCGATTGTGTATTAGAGAAAAGTTGAGTACTAGTGAATTGTCTTTTAGTAGCAGAGAGATGATACTGAAGAAAAATTGCTGACTCGTATTAATAAGTAAAAGACTTTGGTCAGAATATTCCTTAAAAAAAGCCAAACTTACCACTTTTGTAGCAGGATAACCTACTGATATACTATTTTTATGCTTTATTCATACTGTTGTAGAAGATTCAAAGAATAAAAGACTAATTCCCACTCACCCTCCCCTGATATTGTGATATGATAAGAAATATACATTAGGTCTTTGTGCTCAGTCCCAGGCACAGAGCTCCTAAAACCCTTGGAATTTCCTGAGTGATATGGTGAGAAGAGTGTCTTTTGTTATTTGTAATAAGCCCCTTTCAACCACACCAGGGTTTATGCTAACGAGATGACTCCTGGAGGGTGACAGCTGGTCGTCAGAGATGCCAAGCAGGCTGTTAGAGAGATAGAACTTTCAGTCCCATCCCCTGACCTCTCAGGAGGGGAGAGGAGCCAGAGACTGACTGAATCACCAATGGCCAAGGATTTAATCGATCATGCCTATGTGATGAGACTCCCACTGAAAACCTAAAGGATGGGGTTTGGAGAGCGTGCGGCTCAGTGAACACCTCCGTGTGCAGAGAGGTTGACGCAACGCACCTTCACAAGGATGGAGGCTCCTGGGCTCAGGGCCCCTCTGGAGCTCACCTTGTGTACCTCTTATTTTGGCTGTTCATCCATCTATCCTTTATAATAAACTAGTAATAGTAAGCAGAGTGTTCCCTTGAGTTCTGTGAGCCGTTATATTAAATTATTGAGCCTGAGGTGGAGGCTGTGGGAACCCCTGACTTGTAGCCAAGGTGGTCAGAAGTACCAGAGGACTAAGACTGGTGATTGGCATCTGAACTAGGGGCACTCTTGTGGGACTGAGCCCCCGACATGTAGGGTCTGATGCTAACTCCAGACGGTTGGTGTCAGAATTTAGTTACATTGTAGGACATCCAATTGGTGTCCAGAGAGTTGGAGAATTGGTTGGTGTGGGTAAGACAAAACAAAAAGAAAACTCACACATTCGGTATCAGAGTGTTGTGAGTAAAGAAACAGTTTTTCTTTAATCCCCCGTTCTTCTCTCTACTTATTTAACACATACACATGCACATGTATACACACACACACACACACACACACACACACATACATTCTCACCCCCATTTATTAGATATTAGATCTTTGCTCTTGTGCTCTGGCATCCGTAGCCCCTGGAAGGGATGAACAGTTATTAGGGACTCAGGACCAAACTCTGAGGAGCAAGGGTTTCATCTAATTGTCTGAAATGGGGAGGGAGGGTATTCCCTTCAAGAAAGAAGAGGCTGGGATGGAATCTCTAGAAACTGTATTTTTCTGGAGTTGTCTGAACTTTGGCACAGGGAGTGGGAGGGAGGGAGTGGAATGTCCATATCTCATCTTGTGGATGGCAGGAAGCACCACTGAGAGTGACACCACTGAAAAGTGCCTGGGCCACAGGACAAGAAGCAGTAGTGAAATCGCAGCAGCCACAGAATGAGAGCTTCTTTCAGGGCTCTTTCATAATTCTAGGGAGAGCAAGGAACCTCAAAAATGACAACACATATCAGCCTTGGTGAATGATGGATGCGGACCAGAATTGCTTTGATAAGAAAAGTAAGGAAAAATTATGGCATCTGAACTGTAAGAATGGCTATCATGACTCACAGCGTTCAGCCCATAGTTGTACTCACGACTGGGATTTACTACAGCCAAAGGATATCAAGCACAATCCGCAAAGTGAAAAAGCGCGCGAGGCAAATCCTGGGAGACCAGGTGCGAGCTTCCAAGCGTCCTCTCCAGGCGCCAAATAGCATATGCTTAATTCTCCCAGCAGTGAGTTGAGACAGCACATGGGAAATGCTGCAAACCAGGGAAGCTCACTAGAGACTCAGTGTCCAGGGTTTTTAATGGGGACACTCTCTGCCTGGCAGATACTCAAATCCAGACTCCCAGAAGGAAAGTATGTGTTCCTCATAGACCACATTGTTTGTACAAATAGTTTAGACACAGTGAGACACTCACTGTTATTAACTGATAAAGTTAACGGTGGGAACCCTCCTGAAATCTAACTTCCCCAACAGCAGCCAACGGCCAGCTTTGTAAGCAGACCTTTCAAAAGATATCATCAGGTCTGCTCCATGAACCCTTTTCTGCACAGCAGGATTTTAGATTCTGTTTAGGTAGGACAAGTTGATAGAAGACCCTTCCTTCAAAATGCATGGATACCATTGGTGGTTTTGACTGGTCCTTTGTCTCACTTGTACCCACAGGATTTTTAATTTATGGAGGTCACTGAGTGACAACACAGAGAGGGTAATGCCTTTGAAAGAAGAATTTTTAGGGACTTCTCTGGTGGTCCAGCAGTTAGGACTCAGTGCTTTCACTGCCTTGGGCCCGGGGTCTATCCCTGGTTGGGGAACTAAGATCCTACAAGCCACGTGGTGCAGCCTAAATAAATAAATAAATTTTAAAAAAGAAAGAAGGAAGAATTTTTACAGTTCCCAAGAGAAGGGGGCAGAGGGGCATGCCATGCCATGCAGGGCCACATGGAGAAGTACCAGGTCTGGTCAGGAGGCAGGAAGAGTGAAAAGAAAGCATGGCCCAGAGCTTTTTTTGTGTTTCCTACAGGAAAGGCATGGCAGGGTGGGCAAAACAGCTTAGGATTAGCTACTTTGGATAATGTCAGTGGGCTCTGGGCTCTGGGTTGGTCTCCGGTTTTCTGGTACCTGGTCCTGGACTGATTTAGAGAAGAGGAAACCTTGGCTTGGTGTATCAGTTAGATAAAGGTGGTTGTTGGGGATATGGACTTGGGATTGGTTGGTTTGTATATGAAAGGCATGTTTGCAGGTGAGTTATTCATTATCTCTAGGAATTAGCTAATGTTCCCTAGGAGGGAACATTCTCTCCCCAGCCAGCAAGCCCCCTAAGGTGTCAAAACATCATAAAATTTAAAAAAATAAACATGATTAACTACACCCTTATTCCAAGGTCTTACTCACACAACAACCATGAGATCATTTACAGTTAGCCCCATCTATCTCTACTGATCGAGTTTCCACAAATAGGCAGACCCGCTTACAAAGACCAAAGGCATTGTTGGTACAGTTTGTGACAACTGGGATTTGTCACAGACTCTTAAGGAAAATGATTTATAAACATTCAAGGAAATGTTTTAGGAACATTTGAGAAGATTGTTGGCAAGAGAGAAACAGAGGCATTGTAACTGGGTAGAAGATCTGTTTTATGAGAATGGGAAAGTCATATATGAATACTGGTTAACTGTTTGGTGTGCATGAACCAGAGTATAGATTGAGATAAATCCAGATGAGTTGGGGCCGGTGGGGAGGGGGTTGTCACTGGTTGTTCTTAGATATGTGAATTGAGAAGCAACTGGAAATTACCTTTTGAGTTGGAAGATGAAGTGTTCAAAATCATATGTGAGAAAGAGGAGTCTGAAGGTGAGGTATTGAGAATGATTAAAGAAGCCTAGGGGTAGCTTGTAGGTGGGAAGGTCAGTAACGAGGCTTATAGGGAAACAAGCCAGGAACAAATAGGGGCTGGGTGTTAAGAATAAAGAAAAGGAAGACAAATCCTCCAGTCTTGGCAATGTAAAGGATGGATGACAAAAAGATGGAAACAACCCAAGCGTCCATCAGCAGATGAATGAATAAACAAAATGTGGCATATACATACAGTGGAATATTATTCAGCCTTAAAAAGAATGAAAGTCTGATAAATACTACAGCATGAATAAAACTTGAAGACATCATGCTAAGAAATAAACCAGACACACAAAGGACAAATGGTGTATGATACCACTTACATGAGGTAACTAGAATAGGCAAATTCAGAGACAGAAAGCAGAATAGTGGTTACCATGGGGCTGGTGGAGCGGAGGGAAAGGGGAGTTATTTTTAATGGATACAGAGTTTCTGTTGGGATGATTAAAAAGTTCTGGAGAGAGGTAGTGGTAATGGTTATACAACATGTGAATATACTTAATGACACTGAATTGTACACTTAAAAATGCTTAAAATGGTAAATTTTAGGTTATGTATATTTTACCATGATAAAAAAAAGAAAAGGAAAAAAAAGAAGCACAATTGAATGAATGGCATTTGAAGAGTGACTCTTGAGATGAGAAGCACAGGGAACAAAATGGGCCGTGGTAACTCTGAGAGACTTGGGAATTTGATGGTTGGTAGAGCTGATACCCAGGTCGTAGACTCTGTATCCGTATGGATCTATCAGCTTTCTCTAGTGCCTGGGCACTGAATGCCCCATTACGCCTGTGTGAATGAGTACTGTGTGAATGAGTGGTTTGAGTCCAATGAAGATGGGAGGGAGTACTGATAGAACAATGTAACTTTATCAGAGCTACTGAAAAATAAAATAAATGCCTCATGACAGTGAATCAGGAGATTGGTCTGTTTGTGTGTGTGTGTGTGTGTGTGTGCGTGTGTCTGACATAGAAATACTACCATTTATGGTAGTAATAAAACCATGGGGTATCACTCGAAGAACAAAAATCAAAGGACTGGCTGTTTTTTTGGAAAGAGCTCTAGATCAGCCATCCAGATCTGTGAGTGCTAGTTTCTCTCTCTGTCTTAACTGCTTGACCTTGGACAAGTCACTTGCCCTCTCTGAATCTCAGTTTCCTAAATTGTCCTTCATTTCCATCCAAAATAAGGAAGTTATTCACTTTATTTATATTTTTTAGTAGTTATTGTTAAAATTTTTCATTCATACTGTTAATTCTGTCTAAAACTAATCAGAATCTCCACCTTTGGGGTTGGCACTGTTGATAGCCAACCCAAAGGCTTATTTTCATATCTTACTTGTCATAGAGTTTGGCTCCTACTAAGCTGTTGAAAATACTAGATGCTTACTCTGCCAGCCTATCTTCCATCAAGAACATGAGCACATGACCGAATTCTTGCCATGGGACTGAAGGGAATCCTGCTGTATGGGAAAGGTTTCCATGGGACTGAAGAGAATCCCGCTGTATGGGAAAGGTTTCCATGAGAGGAGCAATGTTGCTATCCCTCATCCATGCCACTCTTCTTCAGTCAGATACTGTTACCTCTGCAGCAGCCATCCTACAATCCTGAAGAGACAAGTTGAAGCAAGTCAATACCCTGAGGACTGCAAATGGAAATTTGGAAAGAGTCTGGATCCTTGGAGTCACCCTTGAGCTACTGAAAATAACCTGGGACTGTCTTCCTTGGAACTTCTTGTAATGATCCCCTTTATTTAAGCCACCTTTGGTTGGATATTATGCTTTTTCCAGAAAGTATTCTACATGATACAGTCTACTTCCTGAAAAATATAAGAACCTTATAAAATGGAAGCAGTTCAAATAACGACTTCAATACACCCCCATTAAGTCTACCAATCTGCTCCTCTGTGTACCCACCCCCTGCTTCCCATCTGTTACAGTGGATGAGCTGTCCTTGCTCCTGTAGAAAGACTACCCCTTCATCTGTATATGGATCCCATCCTCTTCTGCTTACTCAAGGACATCAGTCTCTTTCCTCATTGTCAATTTTTTCCTCTCTTCTGGGTTATTCCTGTCGACATACAAATATCTCCCATTCAAAACAAAACAGAACAAAAACGAAACAAAACACAACAATCTGCTTGACTCCGTCTCCCAGGACAGTCACTACTCCATTTCCTTACTTACCATTACGCCAACATTCTTTGAAATATTTCTCTATACTTCACATTCTCCACTTACGCTCCTCTCTTGAGACCACTCCATTCAGGCTTTTGTCTCTGCCACTCTTCAGAGGGACTTACCAAAGTCACCAAGGACCTCTGTGTTACCAAATCCAATGGCCAATTCTCAGTTCACATGTTTTTTCACCCAGCAGGAGCATTTGATACAATTGTCTCTCTTTGAAAGATTTTATTCACTTTTGGCTTTCACGTTTCTCTTCTCTTTTGTTTGTCTTCCTACATCCTGGGTCTCCTCCTCAATCTCCTTTGAGGGTTCTTTTCAACTTCATGGCCACTAAATGTTGGAGGGCTCAGGGCTCAAGTCTTCAAAACTCTTCTGCTTCTATCTATATCCCCCAAGTGATTTTATTTAATTACACATATACTACAAATACATATCTCAACTCAGAAAGACAGCTCAGTATACCCAACTGTCTAGTAGACATGTAGGTTTGGTTGTCTAAAGGTCATTTCAAATTTAACATTGTTTAATACTATACTCTTTATTTTCCTCTTAAAAATGCTTTTTTCCATTCCTTTTTCATTTCAGTAAATGGTCTGGCCAAAATCTTAGAGTCATCCTTGACGCTTTTATTATTTTTAATTTTTTATTTTTTTTGCAGTACGCGGGCCTCTCACTGCTGTGGCCTCTCCTGTTGCGGAGCACAGGCTCCGGACGCGCAGGCTCAGCGGCCATGGCTCACAGGCCCAGCGGCTCCGCGGCATGTGGGATCTTCCCGGACCAGGGCACGAACCCGTGTCCCCTGCATCGGCAGGCGGACTCTCAACCACTGCGCCACCAGGGAAGCCCTTGATGCTTTTATTTAAAAAAAGCAACATCCAATCAATCAGCAAATGCCTCTTGGTTCTGCTTCTTCTGCTACCATCTTTGTCCAATCTACTATCAATTCTCACCCATATTATTGCAACAGATTCTAAATCAGTTAAGATTGAATCTGATTATGGCAAATTGTTCACAAAAGTACTCTTTTCTTGGACTAGGATTGTTCAGATAGTAAAGGGTACTTAATGCCGAATCAGCTGGATGTAAGATCTCTTTCCCAGCATAATCACAATAAGGATTTTTTTTAAGCCTGTCACTAGGAAAGTTTTCTTTTATTTTGTTATTGAAGTGCAGTTGACTTACAGTGTTGTGTTAGACAACAAGGATTTTTTTTGTGGGGGGGGGGGCTGCGCTGTGAGGCTTGTGGGTTCTTACTTCCCCAACCAGGGATTGAACCCAGGCCAAGGCAGTGAAAGCACGAAGTCCTAACCGCTGGACCGCCAGGGAATTCCCCAACAAGGACTTTTGATTGCTTCTCTTTCCTAACTCTATTCTTCTTTCTCACCTTTGTGAAATAAGGGAAAGAAATGCTAGGCATACTCCTCATTTTTCCTGAAGGATTGTTCCTAATTCTTTTTTGTTTTGTTTTGTTTTTTTGCATTACGCGGGCCTCTCACTGTTGTGGCCTCTCCTGCTGCGGAGCACAGGCTCCAGACCCACAGGCTCAGCGGCCATGGCTCACGGGCTTAGTTGCTCCGCGGCATGTGGGATCTTCCCGGACCAGGACACGAACCCGTGTCCCCCGCATCGGCAGGCGGACTCTCAACCACTGCGCCACCAGGGAAGCCCTGTTCCTAATTCTTAACCTTGCTTCACCAGGACAGGACTGTGACCTCCCATTTTTCTTTCCACGTATACAGTGCTACAAAGGGTGCTGCTGAAAAAGGTCTTGGTTTGACTCTGCTATTTCCCACCTTTAATAAACCCTAGGGGAGCTGAAATTGCAGGGAAATTGCATAGCCTGACCCTTGCTTGTCCCCTCTCAGAGCTGAATACCGTGGCACTCATTAAATATTCAGCAATTTAAAACAAAAAGAGGTGATCTTTTCAAACCGTCTAGTGGGTCTGCATTACAACTGACGAATGACTTTCCTGCTCATTAAACATTTAGGCTCTTCCTTGGCTTGGTGCGTCTGCCTGTAATCATGACAGCAGGTAGAGTACAGCCGTGTAGACTCCTTCTTAATGCAGGAAAACTCCTGTCGTATTCTTATTGATGATTTTTGGCAAAGATGACAGGAAGGACGATGGAAACATCAGGAAGATAAATAAGTCCTCTAGGGCTTCCCTGGTGGTGCAGTGGTTGAGAGTCCGCCTGCCGATGCAGGGGACATGGGTTCGTGCCCCGGTCCAGGAAGATCCCACATGCCGCGGAGCGGCTGGGCCCGTGAGCCATGGCCGCTGAGCCTGCGCGTCCAGAGCCTGTGCTCCGCAACGGGAGAGGCCACAACAGTGAGAGGCCCGCGTACCGCAAGAAAAAAAAAAGTCCTCTAAATCCCAGAAAGTTGGCACGTGTTCTCAAGAAACAAGTGTTAAAGCTATTTAATATGTAGGTCATTTGATAATCGCATTATTACCATTTATTTCACTTTTGAAAGGCATCTTCTCTCTCTGTAATCTTGATGAAAGCATGAGGGATTTCTAAGAGCTTCGATAAAACCATTCATATGCTTACGCTAGTACTCATAATGATGACCTAAAAGACACTAAAAATTTCAGCTCTTCTGGTACCTTCAACTTGCTCCTTTGCATTTGGAGCTGTTTGGGCCTCCTAAATTTTACCATCATTCTTTGAAGATTATTATTTTGTCGTATAATTATTTTAAGAGCCCATCTGTGATTTTAGTTGTAAACTGCTGCTTTTGTAGCATGTATTCAACGTCCCCAAAGAAATGCTAGGTGCGCTGGGATTTCAAAGAGCCTGTATTCCATTCCCTCTGAACTAGTTATATAATAATGAAAATAGTAACTGCTGTATATTTGTGAATTGCTTTAAAATTGTGCTTACAACTCTTTTTTTTAATTTATGAGACAACTTTGCATTTCTTCTTCCACCCCTAAAACCAATGAAAATTTAAAAGATGTTAAGTATGAAGGAACTCATGTTAAATGTAAGGTCTCAAATTATTTTGTTTCTTTTTCACTTTCTTTCCCTTCCATCAACTTTTTCTTGCACGATCCCATAGAGCCAGCTTCAAAAAGGCTTTGTGCGTAGATCAAACTCAAAAGGAGTTTGAGCTCCATTGTTTGCTCAAACTCTACCTTGGAGAGGGGGTTTCTTTATTGGTTTGATGCAGTTTGTTATAGAAGGCATTTCATGGGATAACTCAGCTTTGGCCTAATTTTTCTGCTTTCTGCTGATTTTTTTTTTTTTTGCGGTACGCGGGCCTCTCACTGTTGTGGCCTCTCCCGTTGCGGAGCACAGGCTCCGGGCGCGCAGGCTCAGCGGCCGTGGCTCACGGGCCCAGCTGCTCCGCGGCACGTGGGATCTTCCCAGACCGGGGCACGAGCCCGTGTCCCCTGCATCGGCAGGCGGACTCTCAACCACTGCGCCACCAGGGAAGCCCTCTGCTGATTCTTAAATATCATTTAGTAATGACATTTTCAGGCTGAACCTGATCTCAGAGATTTTCTAATCTAACTTCCCTATTTTATAGATGTGAATCTGAGGTCTAAGTAGGCGACATGCACTGCCTGAGGATTGTTTCAAGTACTTCTTAATTTTCTCAATCTATTCTCTGTCCCATGGGATAAGAGTTTCTCATTTGTCCTCAGCTCCCTGGCCTTTATGAAGCTCCACTTTACTCCATTTACCATGACCTTTTCAAGGGCATGCCTTTCTGGGTTGTACATATCTTTCTCCCCTTCCATGGTATCTCTCCAGCTCCATCCCTTTGTGTCTGGTGCGGGCCGGTGGGGGATGGAAGTTTGACCCTTGACAACCAGATCTTGTCATCTGCCTTAAACAGATTTATTAAACCGAGAAGAAATCATGTATAAACAATTCCCCACTTCCTCTGATGGCAAAGAAATGTTTTCTGAGTCTCTGTCCTTATTTCACTGAGCTGGCGACGATTTTCCATCCATCAAATCTCCATACCGTGTTCCGGTGAGCCACATGTAACTAACACACAGAAATTTGACGCTAAGAAATTGCCTAGTTTGTTTTGTTCTGCCTCCTTCAGTTAATGTCCAAAGTCACCATTTAGATGCTATCCTTTCTACTTCAGTTTTATGCCACAGATTTTATTCTTCATGTTCTTTCTATTTAAAGTCTGTGGCAAGAATTTTCACTGGCCCAGCTCCCATGCATACATCTTCAATGAAGTTCCATTTCTCCCCTTTCTTTCATGGTCTTTTATTCTGCTTTGTTGACTCTTGCTTTACATTCTCTGGGTTATAGGATCCGAATGGCAAACCAGAACACCAAAGTATTCTTTTGCATGGAGACATAAAACACCCAGAATCAGCATCCTCTTCCCTGGACAGGGCTGGCTAACCCTCTTGGCGTGCCTTTTCTAGACTTTGGGCCGAACAACAGTTTCCTAAGCACGGTGCTCCTCACTGTCAGATTATGGTTCAGTGGAGTAAAGTACATTGGCCACATTCCAGGCCCAGAATTGTGCCCTGGTCACTGTGATAGGGCTTTGCCAGCTCCCGGCACATGATGTGAAACAAGAGACCCTTAGGTATTTGTTTAAGTGGATCTATTTTAATTTCCAAGGACTCAGAAAAAATTTCCCAATGATATTAGTGTTGCTTATTCTATCTTTTGCTTGATTTGTCCTATTTTATTTATTAGCTTCCCTCTGAAGGGGCCTTTTCTAGTTCTTGTCTCCCTCATCTCCTTCTTTAAAGAATTTACCCCAAGCTTATCAAATACAACAACGATTTCTGGATCTAATATTTACGAATGTCAGTGGTCTTTGGTGCTTAATATTCTCCTTATTTACTTTTACAGCTAACTCTTGCCAGCTCTCCTTGTTCCATTGTGCTCGTCTTTTGGTCACTGATTTCTGTGGACCCCTCTCTGCCTTCCATCTGGATGAATTCTGGGGAGAAGGAGTGTGGTCTCAAGTTTCACGGCACAACAGTAACCTTATCTGGTTTCCAAAGCATGTGTCCTCTCTCAGTCAGCAACGCAGAATAACACAGAGAACGTCAGCAGATTCCAATGCTAGCCATTGTCGTCTCTTCCTGGCCCCTGTCCACCATCCAGCTTCTAACAGAGCTTGGCGTAGAGAAGGGCTATTTAGTCTGAGGGCCTTGCTAGCCCTTTAGCCTCCTCCACTTGATCAGAAGCCAATGGACTTGAACCATGATGGTTTGGTTCGAGGTGGTTTTATTAGTGGTCATAAGGAGAACTCAGTTTCATGGAGGCCACTTCTGCCTTGGCTGTAAGACTTTAAGGGCTTTTTCCAGCACATGACTCAATGTCACCTAGATGAGGTCCCATGTGAGGAGTATCCTTTAGGATCCACTATTAGCACTTCCATGGCATTTTGTTTTCCATTGTTTCACAGCTAGTTATGTAGTTGCTCAGCTCTCCTCTCTGCTCCCTCACTAGACTGTAAATTCCTGGCATGCGCCCTTGAATTACTCATCTCTACATTGCCTACAGCCTTGTGCCTAGAAGGAGTTGAATAAAGTATCTGTATAGGGCGTTTCACAAAATATTTCCTAGAACTGTGATTGAGAATGTGCAGAATCTTTTAGGGGTGGTGATGAATTGTTAGGGTAGCAAAAGACCTTCCTGCAGCTGTCAGAGGTTTGAAAATCTGTTCTGAAGTTCTTACAGCAAGGGATGCATCATCATTTGAAATAGTATTTAAAGGAAAGGAGCCTATGTGCTTTGATCCAGTTGTCTTGGGGTGTACACATGACCAAAGAGCAGGGGTTGATGTGTAAAACAAAAAGCCACATGGCTTTCTTTACCCTCGACTCACCCTTTTCCCTCTGTGTTTTCCCCCAAGTTCCCAGTTTAAGCTAGTCTTCTTAGGGAGGCGTTTCAGCCCTGTTTAATCAGGAGAAAGGAAATGTGAAATGGAGAGAGAAACTGTCACAGGGAGAGGTGTGGCTTTCTGAGGAAAGTGTATGTTCTCTGAAAAAATTAAAGTGCAGATTTGCATTTTCTGACCAGAAATATCTGGTTTGCCTTGAGGGAGGATTAGGAGTGCACAGCAGGGATACAAAGAGGAAGATTCAATATCCAGCCTTTGACATCTAGAGCAGGACTTCTGGGTCTGCAGAATAACATTTGTTTTGAAAGGCAATCTTTGTGGTGAATTTCTTTAGCACCTACCAAGAGCCGTCTTGTGGACTAGATCATAAGAAAAGGCAGGGGTGGAGAGAAGTCAATGTGTGACATAGGGTAGGAGGCACGAGTAAAAGAGGAAGGGGAGGGCTTCCCTGGTGGCGCAGTGGTTGGGAGTCCGCCTGCCGATGCAGGGGACACGGGTTCGTGCCCTGGTCTGGGAAGATCCCACATGCTGCGGAGCGGCTGGGCCCGTGAGCCATGGCCGCTGAGCCTGCGCGTCCGGAGCCTGTGCTGCGCAGCGGGAGAGGCCACAATAGTGAAAGGCCCGCGTACTGCAAAAAAAAAAAAAAAAAAAAAAGAGGAAGGGGAAGATAGAGGGAGAGGAAGCAGGCAGTGAGACACATGTGTCCCAACCACCCCTCTTCGAGCTGATGTCCAGGAGCCACGGTAAATAGGTGGACACAAAAGCAAAGACAAAACAAAGGGCTTTGTGCTCTGCACCCCTCTGGGTCCCCAGGAGGCCGGCAAGATCCCCTGGTTGGCACTTCCTCCACCGTGCAGCCCTGAAGGAGAAGTTGGCTTCATGGATGGGCCCAGGGCAGCTCCCAGCTCTCCGTGGCCTGCAAGAGGTGTGCAGGGAGCCTGAGGTCCTAAGTGGCCCACTGAAGAAATTCAGAGATTCTGGGAGGACAGAGCCTAGGGTCAGGATGAAGAAGCTGCAGAGTAAGGGGAAGTGGCCAGCATGCTGAAGCCAGGGCGTGGGTGACAGAATGCTGTCCCCAGTTGTCCTGCTGAGCCTCAGCTGTCACCAGTAGAGGGCACGAGCGGGACATTACTGTGTCGCAGAGGCCCAGACCCCAGGAGGAGGCTGGAGAGAGACCAGCTAGAGGAAGACCGTCATTCGTCAGGGACGGCATTCGCCTGTTGAATCCATGTGTATATTGAGCTAAACAGTATTTTTATTTTGTGGCTGAAGAAGCCGTAGCTCCTGAAGTTTAGGGTCATTTCCGCCAGTTCATCCAGGGCCCGGCAGACTCAGGACTAAACTCAGGGCTCAGCTCCCGCAGCTCATGCAGGTGCTCAACATCGCTTTCTCTGCTCCTTGGAAGCGTTTTATGTTTTCTGGTTTCTCCTCTTAGATGCCTTATTTAATTTTGAAAGATGCCCAGAGTTCTTCCAAGATCCACACTCCAAACAAATAAAATGCAGTGTGGTTTGGTGCTGTGGTAATGACTCGGTCCATTACCTTTTCATAAAAATGCTGTCATCATCCCAAGTGAAAAATTCCACACAGGATAAAAGTGGCTATTGGAGAAACTTCTGATTAATTCTCCCAGTTGATTTTATGACTTGCCCATTTGAAGCTTATTGGGTTTACATTTTAGACTGCAAACTCAAAAGGAGATAGTTAAACATAGCAGAGTACTGAATTTTCAAGGCATCACACTTCACGCATTTTCCATTTTTCTGTGTTTCGCGTACGGCCAGAGTCTGATGAAGCTGTATCTCAGTACCTATATTTTCCTCATTAACCGAAAGAGAAACTATTACCCAAAGATACTCCATTCCTTAATCAAGGTTTTGTCATAGTTTACGTCAAGTTTTTCTTGCACGTTAAAAGATGTATACTTTTGTCACAAGAAAAAACTAACAAAGGAAGAGTTGGTGAAGGAATTAGCACTCTGCCTGGAAGGAAGCACATTCTGTGTGGTTCTGACTCAACTTAGGGAACTGGGTGGTTACAGCCCATCACAGGCCGATACAGACCACCTCTTGGCTTCCTGTCTCCTCTCTCTCTGCCAGCATTTCCCCCCCACCAAGTTCAACTGCAAAACCCTTCCAGAAGTGGAGGGAGGTACACGTAGACTATAAAAACAGTCCAACTAAATGCCACTCCTCTTATTTTGTTATGAGATAAAATATGTGCTCACATTATATATTTAATCTGACTTTGTCCCATTGGTATAATATGTATTTTGCTTAAAAATGAGGTTAGGGATTACTGTTGGGAATGATGCTGGGGCTTACGTAAGTCTGATATAGGGTTTTGGAATGTCTCAATCCGTTTAAAAGTATAGTAAACTTGATATAAATAATTACTTGCTTGGGTTTTTGAAATTGCTGTTTTTATTTAAATTAGAAAATCTTTGGAATGACTAAAAAGACATTATTTAGTACTGGAACTGACCGTATTTGTCTTTCAAAGCTCAGGTGCCAACATGACACATTGTTGGCACCTAGGGTGCCACAGCCAGGCACTCTGCCCAGCCAGAGTTTTAAAATATGGGGACCAAAGCTTGGTACATGCCTTTGCTGGACACTAGCAGTGGTTGGGATCTTTAAAATAGGACAATAAGACTTCATATCATGACCTCAAAAGGGTTATATCTATACCGCTAGGGAGTTCAATTTAATGAGTCTTAGGAAATAAAATGATCACCTTTTAAAGTAAGAATTACAACATCCTTGTAATATGTGCAAATTTGACAGAAGTTGGACTACGCTGGAACTTCTTATTTGGCAGACTTTTTAATTTAGAGTTATTTAAAATAAATTTAGGTGCATTTAATAATTACAGCAGGATTGCAACAGCATTACAGAAATTTAGAAATTAGAGAAAAATTTTCTTGTAGCTCCCCCTAAGAACGAATATCATTTTGGTCCTCAGCTGACCCCCTATCTGGATCACCTGGGAAGCTTGTTACAGTGCAGATCCCAGGTTCCTCCTCTGAGTCAGAATCTCTGTGGGTAGGAGCCTGTGGATTTGTATTTTTAACAAGCTCCCCACTGGATTCTGATCTGCAGCTAGGAGATTAACTTGTTCAGCTACCCAGGGGATCATTTTATCTGCAGTTCATCCAGAGGACCCATTCCAGGCTTTTCTACTCAGATCATCTCTGCTTTAGGGCAGTGGGAAGCCACTAAAGGCCCAAAGCAGGAGGTGACCTGATCTTATTTGCTTTTGAAAGCTCACTCTGGAGTTAGTGAGTAGATAGAATTTGAGAGGATCAAGACTTGGAGTCAGGGAGACAAATTAGGAAACATGGTGAGAATGGAGAGAAGCGGACACAGCTGAGGCCGTATTTAGAAGATAGAATTGGTAGAACCTGGAGATGACTGGATTTATGAAGGTAATATCAAGACCTCTTGCAGGTTTAGAAACAGAAAAGAGCTATTCTTTGAGATAGGACATGCAAGAATCTTATTTGTATATATCTTTTATTATAATTTGTCTCAAATACTTTTCTGAAAGGTGGCATTTAAATATGTATTTTAATTTAGGTAAAATATAACTGTCATTAAATTATAAGGTGATCTTCAAGGTGGAGAAGTGGTTAACTTTACAATGGAGAAACCAGGTAGACACCACCTTAACCAAGCCATCCAAATGAATGTCACCAGGAATAAGACATATCCACACCACGTACCCCCGATACCATGCACTGAGAAGTTATAGCATCATATCTGGGGCATTCTTGCCAAAAATGCATAACTTCACTCTATGAGAAAAGATCAGACAAACTAAAAATGAGGGACATTCTACAAATAACTGACCAGTCCTTTTCCAAGGTGTCAAGGTGATTGAAAGGCAAGGAAAAACTGAGGCACTCTCAGGCCGAAGGAGACTAAGGGGACATGACAACTAAATACAATGTGAGACTGGGGCGGAAAAAAAGACATTTAGTGGAAACACTGACAAAATTTAAATAGGGTGTGTAGGTTGGTTAATTGTACTGTAATCAGTGATTGTTTCCAGGTTTTGATAATTGTACTGATTATGGAAGATGATAACATTAGGAAAATCTGGAGCAAGGGCATATGGGTTCTCCCTGTACCATTTTAGCAATTTTTCTGTGCATCTAAATTACAAATAGAAAAAAATTACAGGCAACATTTATTTTTGCAATAATTTTAAAATATTAGTAAAATATACTTTTTCTCAAAGTTATACAGCTTCTGGGATAAAAGGCACTGGTGCTTGAGACTGTATATAAGGTGGCCAGTATCTATGTGAATTAATTCTGGTTCCTGTGTGTCTAATAATTTTCCTTCACCAGTTTGGACCGGTTCAGGCTGCAAAACCTCTGTACAGTTGACCCTTGACCAACGTTGGGGTGAAGGGCATCGACAATCCGCCCAGTTGAAAACCCATGTATAACTTATAGTTGCCCTGCCGGATACATTGTTCCTTGGTTTCCAAGGTGCCACACCTGTGGATTCAACAGATTGTTGTAGTACTGTAGTATTTATTGAAAAAATATCTGGGTACAAGTGGACCCATGCACTTCAAACCTATTTTGTTCAAGGATCAATTGTATTTTTACCTCCTTGATCATTGCTCTCAGCTGGGCCTCTACGCCTCGTGGGATTGGGGCGGGGATAAACTCCATGACAGGTGAGGCTGAGTAGCAGCACTCCTGGGCTGAGACCCAGAAGCAAGAGTGAGAGGTAGGCAAACTCTGCAATATCTGTTCCCTAATTTCCCTTCTGGAATCGTCCCTTCCCAGAACCTACCACCGTATTCTGACCATTCTCTCCCTTGCCAAGTAAACCTGAAACCCACTTCCACCCACATGCAGGCACAGCCTTGCTGTTCACTAGGAAATAGCAAAATCAACTCAGAAGTTCAGGTGTTAACAACTGACGAAGCCCCTCCCACTCACCTTCCCGCCCCAAGACATTCCCATTTAACAGTTCTCTCGGAGGAGTTAGACAGGAATTCTACACTGAGGCAAAACCAGAGCGGCGGCAGGGCTGGGGAGTTCCCGGTGTCCCTGGAGTTATCAGGTATGTGCAGCTTCTGGGGATTGAGGTTGAGGGTGAAGCCAGCGCTCTGGAAAACACCATTTGCGGGCCTAGCACCTGAATGTCCTGGGAGAGGTAACATGGTGTTACTTGTGTAAACTTCCATCATTTCCCCCAGAATTTTGGGTTATGTTTTGACGCTGATCTTGCTTTCAGGTTAACCTCAGTTTGACTCCCTCTTCAAAGTGACTGTAAGCTCTTGCCGTTGATACTTATCAAACCCTTTAATACTTCGGAACCAGAGGACAGTAATGTATTTTCATTGCCCACCAAATGCAAATCACTTTCTAAATCACATGTGACCACGTAGGTGGTTTGCTTACAATTCGTAGGGTTGCTTGGCATTAATAACTCCCATAAATGGCCACCAAGACACTTTCTCTTTTTTTTTTTTTTTGTGGTACGCGGGCCTCTCACTGTTGTGGCCTCTCCTGTTGCGGAGCACAGGCTCCGGACGCGCAGGCTCAGCGGCCACGGCTCACGGGCCCAGCCGCTCCGCGGCATGTGGGATCTTCCCGGACCGGGGCACGAACCCGTGTCCCCTGCATCGGCAGGCAGACTCTCAACCACTGCGCCACCAGGGAAGCCCAAGACACTTTCTCTTGAACAGTAGAGAAAACGATAGCTTCCTCAGGCGTTCACCCAGCATTCAACAGAGCCTGCGTGCCTTTGTGTCTGTCTGCCTTCACCTGCTGCAGAAGTGAGTCTGCAGGAGGCCCTGAGTTCCTGAGGGAAGTGGATTCAGGGCATGATTCGCAAGACATGGTGTCAGCAGTCTGATCTACAGAACCAGACTGAGTAGAGGGGAGAGGGGCAGCTCTGCCTTGGGGGGTGAACTCTGCCATAAGGACCCTGCTCAAAACAGTCTTCATCCTCCTCGGCCAAACCTGATGAACAAGCTTTAATTTCAGTTGCTCCCATTACCTGCCTTTCCTACATGACCTTGCAGTTCTCCAGGTGGCTATCCCTGATAGTGCTCATCCAGAGGTTCATTTGTTCCTTTTTTTTTTTTTTTTTTGTGTTACGCGGGCCTCTCACTGTTGCGGCCTCTCCCGTTGTGGAGCACAGGCTCTGGATGTGCAGGCTCAGAGGCCATGGCTCACGGGCCCAGCTGCTCCGCGGCACGTGGGATCTTCCCGGACCGGGGCACGAACCCATGTCCCCTGCATCGGCAGGCGGGCTCTCAACCACTGCGCCACCAGGGAAGCCCTCATTTGTTCCTTTTTATTTCATTATCACAGTCTATTTTGACAACTTCATTCAAGTATTATGCACATACTATGAAATTCATCCATTTCAAGTGTGTAATTCAATGACATCTTTGTAAGTTTACTGGGTTGTGCAACCATTACTGTAATACAGTTTTAGAACATTTTCATCACCCCAATGAGATCCTTCATGCCCAATTAGTTATGCCCCATTTCCACTCCCAGCTAGAGGCAACCTCTTACCTATGTTCTCCTGTCTTTATAGTTTTGCCTAGTCTGGACACGTCATATAAATGGAACCATGCAGGACGTGGTCGTCTATGTCTGGCTTCTTTCACTTAGCATAATGTTTCTGAGGTTCATCCATGAGGTCGCAGGTCAGAGTTATTTTTGTGATGGTGGATTCCTGCTGCCCCAACCCCCAAATTCCTTAAAGATGCTAAGACCACCTGTCCTTCTATGGTCCTCCTGCTTCTGTTCATGCCCCCGGCAGTCAGCATTCCACGTGGTTGTTGGATCTGACCCTGTTCTTTCCCTGCTCAGCACCTCGGATGGCCTCACCTGCGCTGAACCATCTAGTCTACTCCAGTCTGTCCTGCTAGGTTCAGGCCTTTGTTCAAATGCTAATTCCCTTAAGTCCTTGCTGAACTCCTTGACTAAAATGGCATCCTTTGTCATGGCCTGTTCATTTGCCCTGCTGTTTCTTCAGTTTATTCTTGAAATACATTTTCTGCTTAGTATCTTTATTTTAATTAAAACATTATTTTATGTTGGAGTATACTTGATTTACAGTGTTGTGTTAGTTTCAGGTGTACAGCAAAGTGATTCAGTTATATATATATCCATTCTTTTTCAGATTCTTTTTCCACATAAGTTATTACAGAGTATTGAGTAGGTCCTTGTTGATTATCTATTTTATATATAGCAGTGTGTATATGTTAATTCCAACTCCTAATTTATCCACCCTGCACATTTCTGTTTTGGTAACCATAAGTTTGTTTTGTAAGTCTGCGAATCAGTTTCTGTTTTGTAAATAAGTTTGTTTGTATCATTCTTTTAGATTCCACATAGATGAGATATCATATGATGTTTGTCTTTCTCTGACTTACTGCACTTAATATGATAATCTCCATGTTGTTGCAAATGGCATTATTTCATTCTTTTTTATGGCTGAGTAATATTCCAGTGTATATATGTACCACCTCTTCTTTATCCATTCATCTGTCGATGGACACTTAGGTTGCTTCTATGTCTTGGCTATTGTAAACAGTGCTGCAATGAATATTGGGGTGCATGTATCTTTTTGAATTATGGTTTTTTTCTGGGTATATGCTCAGGAGTGCGATTGCTGGTCCATACAGTAGTTCTAGTTTTAGTTTTCTAAGGAGCCTCCGTACTGTTCTGCATAATGGTTGTACCAGTTTACATTCCCACCAACAGTACAGGAGGGATCCCTTTCCCACACCCTCTCCAGCATTTATTTGTAGACTTTTTTTTCTAACATCTTTATTGGAGTAAAATTGCTTTACAATGGTGTGTGAGTTTCTGCTTTATAACAAAGTGAGTCAGCTATCCATATACATATATCCCCATATCTCCTCCCTCTTGCATCTCACTCCCACCCTCCCTATCCCACCTCACTAGGTGGTCACAAAGCACCGAGTTCCTCTCCCTGTGCTATGTACCTGCATCCCACTAGCTGTCTGTTTCACATTTGGTAGTGTATGTATATGCATGCCACTCCCTCACTTCGTCCCAGCTTATCCTTCCCCCTCCCAGTATCCTCAAGTCCATTCTCTACATCTTTATTCCTGTCCTGCCCCCAGGTTCTTCAGAACAATTTTTTTTTTTAGATTCCATATATATGTGTTAGCATATGGTATTTGTTTTTCTCTTTCTGACTACACTCTGTATGACACACTCTATGTCCATCCACCTCACTACAAATAACTCCATTTCTTTTTATGGCTGAATAATATTCCACTGTATATATGTGCCACACCTTCTTTATTCATTCATCTATTGATGGACACTCTGGTTGCTTCCATGTCCTGGCTATTGTAAATAGAGCTGCAGTGAACACTGTGGTACAAGACTCTTTTTGAATTATGGTTTTCTCAGGATATATGCCCAGTAGTGGGATTGCTGGGTTGTATGGTAGTTCTATTTTTAGTTTATTAATGAACCTCCATACTGTTCTCCATAGTGGCTGTATCAATTTACATTCCCACCAACAGTGCAAGAGGGTTCCCTTTTCTCCACATCCTCTCCAGCATTTATTGTTTCTAGATTTTTTGAAGATGGCCATTCTGACTGGTGTGAGATGATATATCATTGTAGTTTTGATTTGCATTTCTCTAATGATTAGTGATGTTGAACATCCTTGCATGTGTTTGTTGGCAGTCTGCATATCTTCTTTGGAGAAATGTCTGTTTAGGTCTTCTGCCCATTTTTGGATTGGGTTGTTTGTTTTTTGATATTGAGCTGCATGAGCTGCTTGTAACTTTTGGATATTAATCCTGTCAGTTGCTTCATTTGCAAATATTTTCTCCCATTCTGAGGGTTGTCTTTTCATCTTGTTTATGGTTTCCTTTGCTGTGCAAAAGCTTTTAAGTTTCATTAGGTCTCATTTATTTGTTTTTATTTCCATTTCTCTAGGAGGTGGGTCAAAAAGGATCTTGCTGTGATTTATATCATAGGGTGTTCTGCCTATGTTTTCCTCTGAGAGTTTTATAGTGTCTGGGCTTACATTTAGGTTTTTAATCCATTTTGAGTTTATTTTCGTGTTTGCTGTTAGGGAGTGATCTAATTTCATTCTTTTACATGTACCTGTCCAGTTTTCCCAGCACCACTTATTGAAGAGGCTGTCTTTTCTCCATTGTATATTCTTGCCTCCTTTATAAAAAATAAGGTGACCATATGTGTGTGGGTTTATCTCTGGGCTTTCTATCCTGTTCCATTGATCTATATTTCTGTTTTTGTGCCAGTACCATACTGTCTTGATTACTGTAGCTTTGTAGTAACCAGGAGCCTGCTTACTCCAGCTCCGTTTTTCTTTCTCAAGATTGCTTTGGCTATTCAGGGTCTTTTGTGTTTCCATACAAATTGTGAAATTTTTTTTCTAGTTCTGGGAAAAATGCCATTGGTGGTTTGATAGTGATGGCATTGAATGTGTAGATTGCTTTGGGTAGTAGAGTCTTTTTCATAGTGTTGATTCTTCCAATCCAAGAACATGGTATATCTCTCCATGTGTTTGTATCATGTTTAATTTCTTTCATCAGCGTCTTATAGCTTTCTGCATACAGGTCTTTTGTCTCCTTAGGTAGGTTTATTCCTAGGTATTTTATTCTTTTTGTCGCAATGGTAAATGGGAGTGTTTCCTTAATTTCTCTTTCAGATTTTTCATCATTAGTGTATAGGAATGCAAGAGATTTCTGTGCATTAATTTTGTATCCTGCTACTTTACCAATTCATTGATTAGCTCTAGTAGTTTTCTGGTAGCATCTTTGGGTTCTCTAGGTATAGTATTATGTCATCTGCAAACAGTGACAGCTGTACTTCTTCTTTTCCAATTTGGATTCCTTTTATTTCTTTTTCTTCTCTGATTGCTGTGACTAAAACTTCCAAAACGATGTTGAATAATAGTGGTGAGAGTGGACACCGTTGTCTTGTTCCTGATCTGAGTGGAAATGGTTTCAGAGTTTCACCATTGAGAACGATGTTGTCTGTGGGTTTCTCATATATGGCCTTTGTTATGTTGAGGTAATTTCCCTCTATGCCTGCTTTCTGGAGGGTTTTTATTGTAAATAGGTGTTGAATTTTGTCAAAAGCTTTTTCTGCATCTTTTGAGATGATTATATGGTTTTTCTTCTTTAATTATTTAATATGATGTATCACATTGATTGATTTGCATATGTTGAAGAATCCTTGCATTCCTGGGATAAACCCCACTTGATCATGGTGTATGATCCTTTTAATGTGCTGTTGGATTCTGTTTGCTAGTATTCTGTTGAGGATTTTTGCATCTATGTTCATCAGTGATATTGGCCTGTAGTTTTCTTTCTTTGTGACATCTTTGTCTGGTTTTGCTATCAGGGTGATGGTGGCCTCGTAGAATGAGTTTGGGAGTGTTCCTCCCTCTGCTGTATTTTGGAAGAGTTTGAGAAGGGTAGATGTTAGCTCTTCTCTAAATGTTTGATAGAATTCGCCTGTGAAGCCATCTGGTCCTGGGCTCTTTTTTTGGTGGAAGATTTTTAATCACAGTCTCAATTTCAGTGCTTGTGATTGGTCTGTTTATATTTTCTATTTCTTCCTGGTTCAGTTTTGGAAGGTTGTGCTTTTCTAAGAATTTGGCCATTTCTTCCAGGTTGTCCGTTTTATTGGCATAGAGTTGCTTGTAGTAATCTCTTATGATCCTTTGTATTTCTGTAGTATCAGTTGTTACTTCTCCTTTTTCATTTCTAATTTTATTGATTTGAGTCTTCTCCCTTTTTTTCTTTATGAGTCTGGCTAATGGTTTATTAATTTTGTTTATCTTTTCAAAGAACCAGCTTTTAGTTTTATTGATCTTTGCTATTGTTTCCTTCATTTCTTTTTCATTTACTTCTGATCTGGTCTTGATGATTTCTTTCCTTCTGCTAACTTTGGGGTTTTTTTGTTCTTTTTTCTCTAATTGCTTTAGGTGTAAGGTTAGGTTGTTTATTTGAGATGTTTCTTGTTTCCTGAGGTAGGATTGTATTGCTATAAATTTCCCTCTTAGTACTATTCTTGCTGCATCCCAAAGGTTTTGGGTCATCGTGTTTTCATTGTCATTTGCTTCTAGGTATTTTTTGATTTCCTCTTTGATTTCTTCAGTGATCTCTTGGTTATTTAGTAGTGTATTGTTTAGCCTCCATGTGTTTATATTTTTTACAGATTTTTTTCCGTAATTGATACCTAGGCTAATATTGTAGTGGTTGGAAAAGATACTTGATACGATTTCAGTTTTCTTAAGTTTACCAAGGCTTGGTTTGTAACTCAAGATATGATCTATCCTGGAGGATGTTCCATGAGAACTTGAGAAAAAAGTGTATTCTGTTGTTTTTGGATGGAATGTCCTATAAATATCAATTAAGTTCATCTTGTTTAATGTGTCATTCAAAGCTTGTGTTTCCTTATTTATTTTCATTTTGGATGATCTGTCCATTGGTGAAAGTGGGCTGTTAAAGTCCCCTACTCTGATTGTGTTACTGTCAGTTTCCCTTTTTATGGCTGTTAGCATTTGCCTTATGTATTGAGGTGCTGCTATGTTGGGTGCATAAATATTTACAATTGTTGTATCTTCTTGGATTCACCTTTGATCATTAGGTAGTGTCCCTCTTTGTCTCTTGTAATAGTCTTTATTTTAAAGTCTATTTTGTGTGATATGAGAATTGGTACTCCAGCTTTCTTTGATTTCCATTTGCATGGAATATCTTTTTCCATCCCCTCACTTTCAGTCTATATGTGTCCCTAGGTCTGAAGTGGGTCTCTTGTAGACAGCATATATATGGGTCTTGTTTTTATACATTCAGCCAGTCTATGTCTTTTGGTTGGAGCAATTAAGCCATTTACATTTAAGGTAATTATTGATATGTATGTCCCTATTACCATTTTCTTAATTCTTTTGGGTTTGTTATCATAGGTCTTTTCCTTCTCTTGTGTATCCTGCCTAGAGATTTCCTTTAGCATTTGTTGTAAAGCTGTTTTGGTGGTGCTGATTTCTCTTAGCTTTTGCTTGTCTGTAAAGCTTTTGATTTCTCTGTCAAATCTGAATGAGATCCTTGCTTGGTAGAGTAATCTTGGTTGTAGGTTCTGCCCTTTCATCCCTTTAAATATGTCCTGCTACACCCTTCTGGCTTGCAGAGTTTCTGCTGAAAGATCAGCTCTTACCTTATGGGGATTCCCTTGTATGTTATTTGTTGCTTTTCCCTTGCTGCTTTTAATATTTTTTTCTTTGTGTTTAATTTTTGATAGTTTGATTAATATATGTCTTGGTGTGTTTCTCCTTGGATTTCTCCTGTATGGGACTCTCTGCACTTCCTGGACTTGATTGACTATTTCCTTTCCCATGTTAGGGAAGGTTTCAACTATATTCTCTTCAAATGTTTTCTCAGTCCCTTTCTTTTTCTCTTCTTCTTCTGGGACCCCTATAATTCGAATGTTGGTGCATTTAATGTTGTCCCAGAGGTCTCTGAGACTGTCCTTAATTCTTTTCATTCTTTTTTCTTTATTCTGCTCCTTAGTAATTATTTCCACTGTTTTATCTTCCAGGTCACTTGTCTGTTCTTCTGCCTCAGTTAATCTGCTCTTGATTACTTCTAGAGAATTTTAAATTTCATTTATTGTGTTGTTCATCATTGTTTGTTTGCTGTTCAGTTCTTCTAGGTCCTTGTTAAACGTTTCTTATAGTTTCTCTGTTCTATTTCCAAGATTTTGGATCATCTTTACTATCATTACTCTGAATTCTTTTTCAGGTAGACTGCCTATTTCTTCTTCATTTGTTTGGTCTGCTGGGTTTTTACCTTGCTCCTTCATCTGCTGTGTGTTTCTCTGTCTTCTCATTTTGCTTATCTTACTGTGTTTGCGGTCTCCTTTGCGCAGGTTGCAGGTTCATAATTCCTGTTGTTTTCGGTGTCTGTCACCAGTGGCTAAAGTTGGTTCAGTGGGTTGTGTAGGCTTCCTGGTGGAGGGGACTGGTGCCTGTGTTCTGGAGGATGAGGCTGGATCTTGTCTTTCTGGTGGGCAGGACCATGTCTGGTGGTGTGTTTTGGGGTGTCTGCAACCTTATTATGATTTTAGGCAGTCTCTCTGCTAATGGGTGGGGTTGTGTTCCTGACTTGCTAGTTGTTTGGCATAGGGTGTCCAGCATGGAGCTTGCTGGTCGTTGAGTGGAGCTTGTTCTTAGCATTGAGATGGAGATCTCTTGGAGAGCTTTCACTGTTTGATACTACGTGGAGCCGGGAGGTCTCTGGTGGACCAATTTCTTGAACTCAGCTCTCCCACCTCAGAGGCACAGGCCTGACACCTGGCCGGAGCACCAAGACCCTGTCAGCCACATGGCTCAGAAGAAAAGGGAGAAAAAAAAAAAAAGAAGGAAAAAGTTATTAAAATAAAAAAATTATTAAAAATAAAAAGATTAAAACGTAATAAAAAGAAAAAGGAATAAGAGAGCAACCAAATCAAAAAACAACTCCACCAACAATAGAAAGCACTAAAAACTACACAGAAAACAAACAAACATAAAATGGACAGACAGAACCCTAGGAGAAATGGTAAAGCAGTGCTATACAGACAAAAATCACACAAGAAGTGTACACATACACACTCAAAAAATGAGAAAAAGGAAAAAAATATATATCTGTACATTAAAGAAAAAGGAAGAGAGCAACCAAATTAATAAAGAAATCTACCAATGATAATAAACTCTAAATACTAAACTAAGATAAACATAAGACCAGAAACCAATTAGATGCAGAGAGCAGACCCCAAGTCTACAGTTGTTCCCAAAGTCCACTGCCTCAATTTTGGGATGATTTGTTGTCTATTCAGGTATTCCAGAGATGCAGGGTACATCAAGGTGATTGTGGAGCTTTAATCCGCTGCTCCTGAGGCTGCTGGGAGAGATTTCCCTTTCTCTTATTTGTTCTCACAGGTCCTAGGGGCTCAGCTTTGGATTGGCCCCGCCTCTGCGTGTAGGTTGCCGGAGGGCGTCTGTTCTTCGCTCAGACAGGACGGGGTTAAAGGAGCAGCTGCTTCGGGGGCTCTGGCTCACTCAGAACGGCGGGAGGGAGGGGTACGGAATGCGGGGTGAGCCTGCAGTGGCAGAGGCCGGCGTGACGTTGCACCAGCCTGAGGCGCGCCGTGTGTTCTCCAGGGGAAGCTTTCCCTGGATCACGGGACCCTGGCAGTGGCGGGCTGCACAGGCTCCCGGGAGGGGATGTGTGGATAGTGACCTGTGCTTGCACACAGGCTTCTTGGGGTCTGCAGCAGCAGCCTTAGTGTTTCATGCCCATCTCTGGGGCCTGAGCTCATAGCTGCGGCTCACGCCTGTCTCTGGAACTTGTTTAGGCAGTGCTCTGAATCCTCTTATGCACCCCGAAACAACGTTGTCTTGCCTCTTAGGCAGGTCCAGATTTTTTCCCCGACTCCCTCCCGGCTAGCTGTGGTGCACTAGCCCCCTTCAGGCTGTGTTCACGCAGCCAACCCCAGTCCTCTCCCTGGGCTCTGACCTCCCAAGCCTGAGCCTCAGCTCCCAGCCCCCACCCACCCCGGCGGGTGAGCAGACAGGCCTCCCGGGCTGGTGAGTGCTGGTCGGCACCGATCCTCTGTGCAGGAATCTGTCTGCTTTGCCCTCTGCACCCCTATTGCTGTGCTCTCCTCTGTGGCTCTGAAGCTTCTCCCCCGCCACCGCCCCCCCCCGTCTCCTCCAGTGAAGGGACTTCCTAGTGTGTGGAAACTTTTCCTCCTTCACAGCTCCCTCCCAGAGGTGCAGGTCCTATCCCTATTTTTTTGTCTCTGTCTTGTCTTTTTTCTTTTGCCGTACCCAGGTACGTGGGGGAGTTTCCTGCCTTTGGGGGTGTCTGAGGTCTTCCGCCAGCATTCAGTAGGTGTTCTGTAGGAGTTGTTACACATGTAGATGTATTTCTGATGTATTTGTGGGGAGGAAGGTGATCTCCACGTCTTACTCCTCCGCCATCTTGAAGGTCTCCCTGTTTGTACACTTTTTGATGATGGCCATTCTGACCAGTGTGAGGTGATAACCTCATTGTAGTTTTGATTTACATTTCTGATAATTAGTGATGTTGAGCAATTTTCGTATGCTTTTTGGCCATCTGTATGTCTTCTTTGGAGAAGTGTCTATTTAGATCTTCCGCCCATTTTTTGATTGAGTTGTTTGGTTTTTTGATATTGAATTGCATGAGTTGTTTGTATATTTTGGAAATCAAGCCGTTGTCAGTTGCATCATTTGCAAATATTGTCTCCCATTCTGTAGGTTGACTTTTCCTTTTGTTTATGGTTTCCTTTGATGTGCAAAAGCTTTTAAGTTTCATTAGGTCCCATTTATTTATTTTTGTTTTTATTTTCATTAGGAGGTAGCTCCAAAGAGATATTGCTGCTATTTATGTCAGAGAGTGTTCTGCCTATGTTTTCCTCTAACAGTTTTATAATATTCAGTCTTACATTTAGATCTTTAACCTTTTTTGAGTTTAGTTCTGGAGTTTCTCTCCTGTTCCATTGATCTATATTTCTGTTTTTGTGCCACTACCATACTGTTTTGATTACTGTAGATTTGTAATATAGTGTGAAGTCAGGGAGCCCGATTACTCCAGCTGCATTTTTCTTTCTCAAGATTGGTTGGCTATTCGGGGTCTTTTGTGTTCCCATATAAATGGTAAAATTTTTTTGTTCTAGTTTGTGAAAAATGCCATTGGTAGTTTGATAGGGATTGCATTGAACCTATGTATTGCTTTGGGTAATATAGTCATTTTCACAATATTGAGTATTCTGATCCAAGAACATGGTATATCTATCCATCTGTTTGTGTCATCTTCAATTTCTTTCATCAGTGTCTTATAGTTTTCTGAGTCCAGGTCTTTTGCTTCCTTAGGTATGTTTATTCCTAGGTATTTTATTCTCTTTGATGCAATGGTAAATGGGATTGTTTCCTTAATTTCTCTTTCTGATCTTTCATTTTTAGGGTATAGGAATGCAAGAGATTTTCTGTGTATTAATTTTGTATATCACAACTTTACTGAATTCATTGATGAGCTCTAGTAGTTTTCTGGTAGCATCTTGAGGATTTTGTATGTATAGTATCATATCATCTGTAAAAGGTGATAGTTTTACTTCTTCCTTTCCAATTTGGATTCCTTTTATTTCTTTTTCTTCTCTGATTACTGTGGCTAGGACTTCCAAAACTATGTTGAATGAAAGTGGTGATGGGACTTCCCTGGTGGCTCAGTGGTTAAGAACCCACCTGCCAATACAGGGAACACGGGTTTGCGCCCTGGTCCAGGAAGATTCCACGTGCCATGGAGCAGCTAAGCCCATGAACCACAACTACTGAACCTGTGCTCTAGCGCCCGTGAGCCACAACTACTGAGCCCGCACCACAACTACTGAAGCGTGCATGTCTAGAGCCTGTGCTGTGCAACAAGAGAAACCGCTACAATGAGCCTGCGCACCACAACAAAGAGTAGTCCCTGCTTGCCACAACTGGAGAAAGTCTGCGTGCAGCAACAAAGACCCAACTCAGCCAATAAAAAAAAAAAAAAGATGGTGAGAGTGGACACCCTCGTCTTATTCCTGATCTTTAGAGGAAATACTTTCAGCTTTTCACCATTGAGAATGATGTTGGCTGTGGGTTTGTCGTATATGGCCTTTATTATGTTGGGGTATGTTCCCTCTATTCCCACTTTCTGGAGAGTTTTTATCATAAATTGGTGTTGAACTTTGCCAAAAGCTTTTCCTGCATCTATTGAGATGATCATATGGTTTTTATTCTTCAATTTGCTAATGTGGTGTATCACACTGATTGGTTTACGGATATTGAAAAATCCTTGCATCCCTGGGGTAAATCTCACTTGATCATGGTGTATGGTCCTTTTAATGTATTGTTGGATTTGGTTTGCTAGTAGTTTTTGAGGATTTTTGCATCTATGTTCCTCAGTGATATTGGCCTGTAATTTTCTTTTTTTTGTGGTATCTTTGTCTGCTTTTGGTATCAGGGTGATAGTGGCCTCATAGAATGAGTTTGGGAGTGTTCCTTCCTCTGCAGTTGTTTTTTTTTTTTAATAAATTTATTTATTTACTTATTTTTGGCTGCATTGGGTCTTCGTTGCTGCGTGCAGGCTTTCTCTAGTTGTGGCGAGCACGGGCCACTCTTTGTTGCAGTGCACAGGCTTCTCACTGTGGTGGCTTCTCTTGTTGCAGAGCATGGGCTCTAGAGAGCAGGCTCAGTAGTTGTGGTGCACAGGCTTAGTTGCTCCGCGGCATGTGGGATCTTCCCGGATCAGGGCTCAAACACGGGTCTCCTGCATTGGCAGGTGGATTCTTAACCACTGTGCCACCAGGGAAGCCCCCCTCTGCAGTTTTTTAGAAGAGTTTCAGAAGGATGTGTGTTAGCTCTTCTCTAAATGTTTGATAAATATCACCTGTGAAGCCATCTGGTCCTGGACTCTTGTTTGTTGGAAGTTTTTATTTTTAAAAAATTTTTCCAATTTTTTTTTAAAGAATCAATTTTATTTATTTGTTCATTTTTGGCTGCGTTGGGTCTTCATTGCTGCCCGCAGGCTTTCTCTAATTGTGTTGAGTGGGGGCTACTCTTTGTTGAGGTGCATGGGCTTCTCATTGTGGTGGCTTCTCTTGTTGCAGAGCATGGGCTCTAGGTGTGCAGGCTTCAGTAATCGTGGCACGTAGGCTCGGTAGTTGTGGCTCATGGGCTCTAGAGTGCAGGCTCAGATATCTGTGGCACACGGGCTTAGTTGCTTCGCAGCGTGTGGGATCTTCCTGGACCAGGGCTTGAACCCGTGTACCCTGAATTGGCCGGTGGATTGTTAACCATTGCACCACCAGGGAAGTCCCTGTTGGAAGTTTTTAAATCACAGTTTCAATTTCAGTACTTGTGATTGGTCTCTTCTTGCTTTCTATTTCTTCCTGGTTTAGTCTTGGAACGTTGTACGTTTCTAAGAATTTGTGCAGGGTTGCTTGTAGTAGTCTCTTATGATCCTTTTTATTCCTGTGGTGTCAGTTGTAACTTCTCCTTTTTCATTTCTGACTTTATTGATTTGAGCCCTCTCCCTTTTTTTTCTTGATGAGCCTGGATAAAGGTTTGTGAATTTTGTTTATCTTTTCAAAGAACCAGCTTTTAGTTTCACTTATCTTTTCTATTGTTTTCTGCATCTCTATTTCATTTATTTCCACTCTGATCTTTATGATTTCTTTCCTTCCACTAACTTTGGGTTTTGTTTGTTCTTCTTTCTCTAGTTTCTTTAGGTATAAGGTTAGCTTGTTTCTTTGAGATTTTTCTTGTTTCCTGAGATAATATTGTATTGCTATAAACTTCTTTACTAGAACTGCTTTTGCTGTGTCCCGTAGATTTTGGATCATCATGTTTCATTTTCATTTGTCTCTAGGTATTTTTTGACTTTCTCTTTGATTTCTTTGGTGATCCATTGGTTGTTTAGTAATATATTGTTTTAGTCTCCACGTGTTTGTGTTTTTTACATTCTTTTTCCTGTAATTTATTTCTAATCTCATAGTGTTTTGGTCCGAAAAGATCCTTGATATGATTTCAGTTTTCTTAAATTTACTGAGGCTTGATTTGTGACCCAATATTTGATCTGTCCTGGAGAATGTTCCGTGTCCACTTAAGAAGAATATGTATTCTGCTGCTTTGGGAATGTATGCTCTATAAATATCAATTAAGTCCATCTGGCTTAATATGTCATTTAAGGCCTGTGTTTCCTTATTGATTTTTCTGTCTGATGTGTCCATTGGTGAAAGCAGGTTGTTAAAGTGCCCCACTATCATTGTGTTACTGTCAGTTTCCCCTTTTATGGCTGTTAGGAGCACCTCAGTACATAAGGCAAATACTATGTTGGGTGCATATATATTTGGTGAGCATCTTTATGATTGTATCTTTGAACTCTTTACTAGGTAAATTTTCACTTATCTCTGTTTCATTAAGGGTTTTTCTGAGGTTTTATCTTGTTCTTTTGTTTGGAACATATTCCTTTTGTTTATTCATTTTCCTTGACAGTCTGTGTTATTTTTCTATGCATTAGCTGAAACAGTCACCTCTCCCAGTCTTAAAGAAGCAGCCTTGTGTAGGAGGTGAACCTTATTGTTCCACCCTGCTCTAGCTCTTGGTTGTCTCAAATCTTTGTGATTGTTCAAGCAGCCTGCTTTATTCTTAGTGGCTTCTGGTAGTTGAGGGTGTGCAAAGACCTGTCGGTGTCCCAAAGAGGGTGGATCTCAGTCAGCACCTAGGTGCAGGCTAATTGGAAGCTAGGCCCTCAGGCAGCAGCTTTTCAAATGTGCAAATATAGCTCTTTGAGGGGCAGATGAGCATTTCTGTCTGCTCTCTTTGCACTGAGCCCTGAGGTAATAGCTAGTTAAGAAGTTTCTTTGTTTGCAGCTGTCCCATAAACACAAGAACACAGGCCTTGCTGGCCACCAGACTCAGGCTATCAAGTGACGTAGCACAGCCACAGAAGTTGGGGCACCACACGTGTACACAAGCTCTTTTCCTGGAGATGCTGGTGATGTCGGGCAGGACAGAGGGAGAGTGTGAGGATGACACCCACTGGCCTCCGTGATCTCTGGAGAGGATTATAATCAGCCCTTAGATGTGTTTAGTTAGGAGTCTGCTTCTCAGGCCACAGCTATGAAGATAAGCTAATAGGTCTCTTTCACAGGAAGTCTGGGGGTGCATTTCAGTCTGCTGTCTCTGTGCTGTGCCCTGGGGTGGTTAGCCAGTTAAGAACTGTTTGTCCATTTGCTACAGCCCTACAGGACCCACTGGCCACTACAGCCACGTGATCAGTGGGTGTCACAGAAACCAGGGCACTAGGTGTGTGCACAAGGTCTTTCTGGGAGATATTAGTGACCTGGGGTGAGGTGGAGGGAGAGTGCGAATATGGCCCCACCAGCCTCTGTGGACTTTGGAGGGTGTTTCCGTAGGCTTCTAGATGTGTGTTCAGTTAGAATCTTGCCCCTCGGACCAAAGCTTTAAGATGAGCAGGTAGGTGTCTTTCACAGAAAGACTGGGCACTTTTCAGGCAGAGGACTCTCTGCTGGACCCTGGGGGGTAGCCAGATGAGTCTGCGTGAGCCCTTTTAAGAACTGTTTTTTGGGTGGTTAAATTGACTGAAGGTGGTCAAAGGTACAGACTTCCAGTTATAAATAAGTCCTGGGGGTGTGGTGTACAGCATGGTGACTATAGTTAATGATACTGTATTGTGTATATTTGAAACTTACTAAGTAGATCTTTTTTATTTTTTAAATTTTAAAAAATATTTTATTTTTTTGGCTGCGTTGGGTCTTTGTTGAGGCACGCAGGCTTCTCTCTAGTTGTGGCATGCGGGTTTTCTCTCTAGTTGTGGCGTGTGGGTTCCAGGGAGCGTGGGCTCTGTAGTTTGTGGCACATGGGCTCTCTCATTGAGGCGTAAGAGCTCAGCAGCTGTGGCCCCAGGGCTTAGTTGCCCCGCCGCATGTGGGATCTTAGTTCCCCGACCAGGGATTGAACCTGTGTCCCCTGAATTGGAAGGCGGATTCTTTACCATTAGACCACCAGGGAAGTCCCTATGTAGATCTTTAAAAAAATTTTTAATTATTTAATTGAAGTGTAGTTGATTTACAATGTCATGTTAGTTTCAGGTGTACAGAACAGTGATTCAGTTATACATACATACATATACATGTTCCTTTTCAGATTCTTTGCCCTTATAGCTTATTGAAAAATATTGAGTATAGTTCCCTGTGCTATACCGTAGGTCCTTGTTGTTTATCTATTTTATATATAGTAGTGTGCATATGTTAATCCCAACCTTCTAATTTATCCCTCTCTCCCCTCCCCTCCTTCCCCTTTGATAACAGTAAGTTTGTTTTCTATGTCTGGGAATCTCTTTCTGTTTTGTAAATAAGTTCATCTGTATCTTTTTTTCTATGTTTCCATGTATAAGTGATATTATGTGGTATTTCTCTCTGTCTGGCTTACTTCACAGTCTGGCTTATGGTAAGCTCTAGGTCAATCCATGTTGCTGCAAATGGCATTCTTCTTTATGGTTTAGTAACATTCCTGTGTGTGTGTGTATACACAACACATCTTTATCCATTCATCTGTCAGACATTTAGGTTGCTTCCATGTCTTGGCTATTGTAAATAGTGCTGCTACGAACATTGGGGTGCATGTATCTTTTCAAATTAGAGTTTTTGTCTTTTCTGGATATATGCCCAGGAGTGGGATTGTAGGATCACATGGTAACTCTATTTTTGGTTTAAGGAACCTCCATACTGTTTTCCATAGTAGCTGCACCAAGTTACATTCCCACCAACAGTGTAGGAGGGTTCCCTTTTCTTCACACCTTCTCCAGCATTTATTATTTGTAGACTTTTTGTTGATGGCCATTCTGACTGGTGTGAGGTATTTTTTAATATATTAAATATATTAAACTTTTCTTTAAAAATGTGACTAGAGAGAAAAAAAACAAAACAAATTTAAAAAATTGTTTCTTGTTTGCTGTATCTTGGTGGGCCTCATGGATGCAAGCTAAATATTTTGGGGGCTCGTCTCCTAGACGCAAGTCTTAAAAGCTGGGGCGCCAGATGTGAAGTCCAAACCCTTTGCTCCTCGTGGAGAAGCTCGGAGTTGTGGGTTCCCTCCTGACTGGGTGGCTGTGTCAGGGGTGGGGTGTATCGTGAGATTGTGTCTCAGCCTCTTCGACCCGGTTCCATGTGGGTTTCTTCTCTTTCACCTCATGTGTAGGAGTTGCTCATCTAGTTTTTGGGTTTCTTTCAAAGCGCATTGTTCTGTATGCAGCTGTCAATTAGCTGTGTCCATGAGAGGAGGTAAGTTCAGGACCTTCCTAGTCGCCATCTTGAATGGGAAGCCTCTTGCTTTTTTGTCTTACTAGACTAGTGGGTAAGAGTGCCGTCTCCAGGGTCCTGCTGCCAGGGTTAACTGCCCTACCTGCTTGCTTCCTGGCTGGTGAACTTGGGCCTTTGCCAAATGGGGATAAGGGTAGCACATGGTTTATAAGGTTGCTTGGGGACAAACATATCCACACACACAGAAAGCTTAGAGCACAGGGGACCGAGGACATAGCTTATCGCCTGTTTCCTCCCCCTGGAGTCTCAACTTCATCAGGGCAGGACTTTTTCTCTTTGCACTCCCAAGCCCCTAGAATATGAATGGATGCAAAATACAGCTAAATGGTCCTTACTCATTGGCCTCAGCCCTCATCCCACTGGCCTTCCTGACTACCCCCTTATAGTCTGACCTTCGCCTTTTTTACAGCCCCCCTTACAGCTTTCCAGTCTGGCCTTAACTCATCTTTGAGGCTCTGTAAGCCTTCTGGGTACTGGCTATGCAGTCTGCCCAGGGAAATCCGTGAGGCTGGTAAAATGATCTGATAAATATGGAGAATTTAGTGACAGACTTTCTTAGCTGAAATGGAACCTTTCATACTGGCAGCACCATTCGGGTGTAACTGCCTAAGCTTTAGTGGGAGTATTAGGAAACATGACTAATTGCAAAGTTTTACAATATTCCAGGTGTGTACATATTAAACATCATAAATGTGACTTTATCTTACTAAGGTAGCAAATGCTCTGTGGCGCGTTTGCAAGGCCCTGTGACAAGGCAGTTAGACCACCTGGCCACCACATGCAGCTTTTTTCCTCAGAACACCAGAGAGCAACGTAAGACAGAGCACAGGGGCAGAGCACAGGATACAGAGGAGGGTGGCATCTAGTAAGAAAGACACTCTGAGATCTGGGGAGGAGCCCAACCTCTAAGTCATCCAATGTTTAAGGTGTGAAAAAGCTACCTTCAGTCTGTGCGCTCAGTTGTCCAGCTAAAATCTCGATATGAAAATTAGCTTGGGAAAGAAAACTCCCAATTGGAGTCCAATTATATGCTAGGCGCGTGTAAGTATATTAGCCTGTTTATTCCTCATAATCACCAGTTACTAATTGACAGTTGGGATTTGAACCTGGTCCTGATTTCTCTTGAAGCTGAGACTCTACACACTATACTTGCACTTTCTGCTGCTAAGTAGAAAACCTCAGTGGGAAAGTGTAGCCGGATTCTGTGCAAACTTGCAAATGCTCTGGACTGAATGGGTACAACTCAGCTGTCTGCACCTCAGATGACCCAGCTGGTCTAGGATAAAGGCTGCCTTTGCCTTATCTATACAAATACATTTTTTTCCTTCCTGTCATGCTGGTCAGCAGTTACACGGCAGTTAGCTAGTGTTAGCATCTCTCCAGGTAGATGGTGATGATGTCAACCCCTGCATGCACTGCTAGCTAGTGGCATACTTTTTCTCCAGGGATTGGGTGGAGGGGTTCATAATGAATCCTATGTTCAAGGACAGCTGCATTATATACAGTGCTTATTTGAACAGTGAGAGAAAACATAACTGTAGAAGAGAAAAGCCAAACCATGTATCCACCTTTCAGCTGAGCTTGTATGTAGTGATAAGCTGGACAGAAAATAGTGTGTCTAACTTTAGACCACAATTTGAGAGGTAGAGATCTCAAGAGAAGCACAAACATGTATGATTTGGAAAATAGCACTTACCTGGAAAAGAACAAGCTATTAGATTAATGAAGTAATCTTTTAATTTTTTTTTTTTTTTTTGCAGTACGTGGGCCTCTCACTGTTGCGGCCTCTCCCGTCGCGGAGCACAGGCTCCGGACGCGCAGGCTCAGCGGCCATGGCTCACGGGCCCAGCCGCTCCGCGGCATGTGGGATCTTCCCTGACCGCTGTGCCACCAGGGAAGCCCTTAAACTAATTTTTTAAGGTTAAAATACTTTATACAAAATAGTAATTTTTGTGATATCTCACGAAGCAAGACAAAGCAGCAGCTGCTTTTTTCTCATAAGTTAGATCACCACCTCCCAAACTGATACCCAAAGGAATAGTGTTTCATGAAATGTTAAACCAAATGCCTTAATTTTTTTTTTTCTTATGGACAAGTCTGAGGAATGATATATTTTCCTCTTGAAGATTTCAGGCTGGGGAGACACACTTTTTAAAGTATGACTATTTTTATTTCCAGGAAGTGGTCTATGGGGGGAAGAACTGCTTGGCAAATGCTGAAATTTCTAATTGTAAGATAAATTTGGAGAGTTCACTCATGTGGTCTCTTAGTTTTAGAATCCCAGGTACTCTGTTATTTTCCACAATTACTTTGTAACCAAATTGACAGACAGACAAATAGGTTGAATAATCTGAAGCTTCGGGTCCACTGATTTTTAGGAGGCATCCAAACCAAAAGAGCCCCGGACCATACGATCAGCTGGCTGCGTGGTTAATACGTAAGACAGTAAGCCACCCCTAATAGCTTCCTCACCATAAACAAGGGAGCTAGATGGACACACTCCGCCTCCGTGCAGCGCTTACAGTCTATGACTTCATTGCTTATTCCCATAGACAAATGACAGGGCGCAGTGCAGAATGACTGCACTTCTGGGGTTGCTCCTCAACACAAAGGAACCAGAAATAAAGCCTCTCATTCTTAAATAACATTTATTATTGTGGCAAAGAAGTCTTTTTCAGGAGAACAAGTCTCACATTTATGTAAAGGTGTATTGGTTATAGTTATAGAAGCAAATTTCACTGAGGTGCTCTATATGAAGTATGCCTGACCATGACTCTGAATTCAGCAATCTAATATTCACAATGTGTTGGCTGCCATTAGCTATTTATCCGAACATGCCTTTTGTTCCTTTTAAAATATGTGCCTGCACAGGGTGGAAAAAGAAACGCCAAGGGCCTGCTAAAAAGGAGAAGCCTAGAAAAGATAAAATTCCCACGGCAGTTCTGTTCAGCTGCAGTCCGCGAGTGCAGGAACAGTGTTCGTGTGGGGAGGCATTACGCCCAGTGGTTTCTCGGTTTTAATGGTGTGAGAGCCCTTGAGGTTTTCCGCAGCGGTCAGAGGCAGTGGGAAATGCCATTTACTGAATCCAGTCGATGTTCAGGCAGCGCGCTATGAATGCAAACATGTCTGACACTTCTTCTATTACTTTGGCCGTGGGCTTCCCAGCCCCGTGGCCCGCCTTGGTGTCCACGTGGATAAGCAGGGGATTGTTCTGCTTCCGACTGCGGCCCACCAGGTACTGAAGGGTGGCAATGAACTTCAGGGAATGAAGCGGGACCACGCGGTCGTCATGGTCCGCAGTGAGGAGAAGCATGGACGGGTACTGGATGTCGTCTGCCTCTGGTAGCTTCACGTTGTGCAGTGGAGAATATCTGAAAGGCAGAGGCACTTTGATGAGGCCGGATATCAAAATGAGAGTTGTGTGTCCACTAGGATAATCACGGGGACCAGTGGGCATAGTGACTTGCGTCGTCTACCTGCCTACCGTCACCAGCAGTGAGGACTGCAGCCAAGTGGTCCATGGGTGACCACTGCAGACTAAGTTACATCACCTCACCGTTTAGGCTGTGACTGGCCAGGGCTACTGGAAGCTGGGGAGCTGTGTCGTTTACTTTGCTCCCTCTTTGGAAGCCTGTGGAAGAAAGAAACAGGGCTGTTGAAACAACCCAAAGTATGTACATACTGACTGTCTTGAGGTGAATATTTTCATATTCTTCAGACTAACTTTTCACTGCTACAAAGTGGACTGACTGTCCCTTTGTTTATATTTTACATGAAAAGATTTTAATTGAGGTATAGTTGATTTGCAATATTAGTTTTAGGTGATTCAATATTTTTATAGATTATACTCCATTTAAAGTTATTATAAAATATTGGCTATATTCCCTGTGCTGTACAATATATCCTTGTAGCTTCTTTTTTTTTTTTTTTTTGCGGTACGCGGGCCTCTCACTGCTGTGGCCTCTCCCGTTGCGGAGCACAGGCTCCGGACGTGCAGGCTCAGCGGCCATGGCTCACGGGCCCAGCTGCTCCACGGCATGTGGGATCTTCCCGGACCGGGGCACGAACCCGTGTCCCCCGCATCGGCAGGCGGACTCTCAACCACTGCACCACCAGGGAAGCCCTGATTGTTCTTTTAAATCACTGATTGTGAATAGAATGGGTGCAAGCCTTTCTTTTGTTGAAGAACTTGAAATCCCGTGTACAGCAGCTTTTTGCCTGTTTAGTATCTATAAAACCTTTATTCTGAGCTCAGCTTGGCAGTCTTAGGAAGACCACGGGTCCCCTCTGGGCCTAGCTTCCTGTCTGAAACCACGGAACCTAAGCCGCTGACCCCCTGCTGGCTCACAGTCCAGCAGAAAGAAACTGCCTTTGGCCAATGGTGAGAAAGTTAGTGGAGGAGACACCTTCTGAAGCACAAGATATGTTTCCAGTTAACAAAAAGGTTTTTAAGAACATAAGTACAATCAAATTAAACAGCGATTGATAATAGTTAAGTGAAAGACATCTCTGGATACTTTTTCTTTACATTTTAGTCCATATGGGTGTCATGTTTTCCAAAGTGTTCAGTATTAATGAATTAAACTGTTTTAGTAGAGTTTTATTTTGGAGGGTAAATAGGCAAAAATAGTAAAATTTCTACTCAGTTAACCAAGCTAAGACTAAAACCTTCTGGGGTTTAGTCTCCTAATAGATAAGATGGGGGTACCAATGGGTCTGTTTTCTGCTCTCATTGCAGAGTATTTCTAGATCAACCCCCGTCCTCCAGATAAGGGTTAGTTCTATGGGAAAACATGTCTGGAAACTCTGCCTACTAATAATGCCTCTCCCCACCTCAAGATTCACGTGCCACATTTATACATTCAAGACTGAGACGTTCTGTAGAAAAAAAGTCTGTTAGGCTTTATTTTTCCCAGCCATTCACAAACTTGGAAATTTAAATTTTGGGGGGCATGGGGGACCCCCTTCAATATATTGGATTGAGCTCTCTGTTCACTGGGAGTAGCAAGTAAGAGGAAAATACAGCTCTGTGGGTGGTGCTAGGTTAAAAAATTATAAAGTCTGAAATAGGAATATCACAGACATCTTGAGAGAAAAAATATTTAGAACTATTTTTGCTTTCAAATTAATTTCAGAAGTATCAGGTTCCAGCAGATATTTTGTTGCCTTCATTATACAATTAACTCAGTATTTTCAAATGAGTTTAAATGGGACTTATCCCCCGCTAAGTGCATATTTTCTTAAAGTTAATTGGAACTATGGCTTCTTCAAATATTCAGCTTTCACCAGGATGTGTCAGTGAGGCTACCTGTGTATTTTAAAAGCTAAACTTTCCCCCTCCTACGGAACAGAATTGAGTAGTTTAAAAGTATTCAATTAAAAAAATTCAAGTCATTTTAGCGGAATTTCTAAGTGGAGCTAACCATACAAAACACATCAAATGAAGGAAAAAAACCTGACTTGAGAAATTACTGTATCAAAATTTATAACTGACTGAGGAGACTGGGGAGAGGGGACATAGGCTGCTGGTGCCATTCCAAGAGTAATTCCTAAATACTGCTGGTAAAAATCCAAAAACCCCTACATGTGGGAAGTAAAGAGAGTGAGGAGCCAAAAAAGAATGTAGCTTGCAGTCTGGAGAATCTAAATGTTTGCCATTTTCTCACTGTTATCGCCAAAGTGTTGAGGGATACGAATATTTCAGTAATGCAACTTGTAGTTTCAAATATATGTGGTTATACTGAGAGCACAAAAAAAGTTTAACTGTTTTTGCATATATTCCTCTTCATTTCCTTATTTCTTTTTTTTTTTTGGCGGAACGCGCAGGCTCAGCGGCCATGGCCCACGGGCCCAGCCGCTCCGCGGCACGTGGGATCTTCCCGGACCGGGGCACGAACCCGTGTCCCCTGCATCGGCAGGCGGACTCTCAACCACTGCGCCACCAGGGAAGCCCTTTATTTCTTAATTTAGAAAAAGAAATCCCATATATATGTAAGTTATAATGACCTTTTTTTTAAAAATTATTTTTTAATTGCTGCATTAACAAATTACCACAAATTTAGCAGCTTTTAAAAACAACATGGATTTCTTATCTCACAGTTGTATAAGTCAGAAGTCTAGCTTGGCTCAACTGGGTTCTCTGGCTCTCTCAAGGCTGAAATCAAAGTGTTGGCTAGCTGGGCACTTATCAAGAAGTTCTAGAAAAAAATCTACTTCCAGACTCATTCCAGCTGTTGGCAGAATGCATTCAGTTCCCTGTGGCTGTAGGACTGAGGTCCTTGTTTCTTTGATGGCTGTTGGTTGGGGTTGATCTCAGGTCGAACAGCCCCCCTTCCTTCAGTTTCAAAGCCAGCAATGGTGGCTTTAGTCCTCCTCATGCGTCCAATCTCTCTCATCTCCCTTTCTGCTGCATCCCCAACTCCCACCAGAGAAAATGCTCTGCCTTTAAGGGTTTGTCATTAGATTGGGCCCACTCGATAATCCAGGATAATCTCCTTATCCTGGTCAGCTGATTAGTAACCTTAATTTAATCCGCAAAGTCCCTTCACAGAAGTACCTAGATTAGTGGTTGACTGAAGAACCAGGGGACAGGAATCCCGGAGGACCACCTTTAAAATTTTGCCCATCACATCTTTGTAGTTTGTTGTTTTTGTTAAAGACCAGATCAAAACCAGAAAGACAGGTATTCCCACCACTTGCCCTACTTTTGCAGTACATTACACGCAAATATGAGATACTGAAGGGCATGGAGTCAAACGTTTATCCTTTTGACTATGTTCAGTATTCTGGTATCAAATTGTTAGCAACACAAATATGTCATATGAATTAAAACCTTACTTGATGAGCCATTCAAAGTGTTGTTTGTTGTCTGAGCACCCATAATCAGTGGTCCAGGCGTGACCAATAGTGTATTTATGGAACTTCAGCATGTCCATTACTCCAACTTGGGCAATAACACAACCAAAGAGGTCAGGACGCTGATTTGCACATGCAGCTAAAAATCAAGATAGAAAAGGGAGGTGGTCCATCATTAAACATCTGTGTAATAAGCAAAATCAAAACAGAACAAAACAACACTTAAATGCTTTCAGAACCCTGGTTGTCTTTTTTCCAAGAGCACAGAAAGAAACCATCAGAAATCACTTGCCCAACAGCCCACAAGCTTTTCCCCCTCCTTCCAATATATCGGAGGGGTGGGTATTGTCATCAGTAGTAGAGATTTACTCCTCAAAGTGAATCTCAATGGAGGAACATTATAGGAAAACCTCTAGGGCTTTCTGTAAAACCTGTGTCCCCGCCTCCCATCCCCAGCTGCTTTCACAGGTGATGCAGGAGGTTAACGAACTTGTTCAGGATCTGAAAACTAGCCTGTGATATCGTGACACACTAAGAAATACCTGTTTATTCTTTGTCCCCAGTTCCTAGAACAGAGCTCCTAAAACTCTTGGAATTTCCTGAGTGACAGGGTGAGAGGAGTGTCTCTCATGATTCATAACTAACCCCTTTCAACCGTCTCTGAGTCCATGCTAATGAAATGGGTCTTGGGTCCCCAGATAGCTTCAGGATGGGGGCTGGCTGCCCAAGGAACCAACCATGTGATTAGAGGATTGGATCTTCTGGTCCCACCCCTGACCTCTGGGCAGAGGAGAGGGGGTGGAGATCAAGTTAGTGATGAACGGCTACTGATTTAATCAATCTTGCCTGCATAATAGAACTTCCATAAAATCCACCGAACAATGAAATTTGGAGCTTCTAGGGTGGTGAACACAGGGAGGTGCTGGGATGGTGGTGCGCTAACAGGGAGTGCGGAGGCTCTGCGTGCGCCACCCATACCTTATCCTACACATCTCTTCCATCTGACTGTTGCCGAGTTCTATCCCTTATAACAAACTGGTAAACGTAAGGAAAGAGGAGGGGGACATGGGAACCCCCGATTTATAGCTGTGAGTCAGAAGTATGGGAGGTCCAGAACTTGTGATTGGTGTCTGCAGTGGGGGCAGTCCTATGGGACTGAGCCCTCACCCTTCTGGGTCTGTGCTAACTCTGGGTAGTGTCAGAACTGAACTGAATTGTAAGACACCCAGGTGGTGTATGGAGAGTTGGAGAACTGGCTGGCGTGGTATGCCCCCCTTCCCACATTTGGCATCAGAAATGTTGTGAGCAGAAACGGCTCATAGAGCCCAAGGCAGAATAGCGCCTAAAACCCCGCTCAGAGCTCTAACCGATGTTGACACACCTCCTTGTCCTGTTGTAAGAATACTCTTCTCTGTACACTTGAAAACTTATTTTTTGGAAAATTCAATAAATGTTTATTGAACACCTGCCATGTGCCTGGCACTACGCCTGGGGATATGTCAGTGAATAATTTAGTGGGAAAGATAAAGAAGTGAACAGGCAATTATAGTGTGGCAATCACTACTGTTGAGAAAATACGGGTGCTATGGAAGTAGGGCGTAGGCCAGAGTGCGGAAGTTGGGGAGGCTTTGGGAGGAAGTAAGATCAAAGCTGGCACGACTAGGAGTTAGTCAAGGGATGTGAACTTTTGCTGCCTCTGACAAAAAACTGTTCCCACCCCAGTTCTGATTTCAGTGCTTATTCATGATACTGAAACCTGAGTCCTACCCCTGCAGATCCTTTTCTCCCACTCAGAGGTGGGAGGCGCAGGAATCTGGAAACTGTTCTTTTTAATAAGCATCTCAGCATCCTGATGGAGGAACTCCATCTCTGAAGGTCCCTTAAAGGACCTAGTTTGTTAAAAGGCATAAATGAATTCCTGAATATAAAACTCCAAAAATAAAATGGAGTTTTATTGGATGAACCAGTAAGTTACAACACAATTCTCCCACTACTGAAATCAGATGGTATTTTCAATGTCCTTTCCCATTAAAAATTTTAGATTCACCCTTAGTTCTTCTTTTTTTAACACTTCATATTTAATTCATATGCAAATTCAGTTGGCTCAAATTCAAAATATGCCCAGAATCAGACCACTTGTCACTACTTCCATCGCCACACCCAGGTCCAAGCCACCATATTCTCTCCCTGGGACAGAAGCCACCTACCTGGGCTCCTGCTTTTCTGCCCTTGCCTCCCCTTCTGTCTACCCTAACACAGTAACGGGATCAATGCATGATCCCGATTTAAAAAAACCTGTCAAATCATGACACTCCTCTGCTCAAAACTCCCCCAAAGGCTTCTCATTTCACAGAGTAAACCATGCTCTCTGCATGGGCCACGAGGTCCTGCCTGCTCTGGCCTCCCCCCACCCCTAACCTCTCCCATCTCTCTCCCCTGCTCTCTGTGCCCAGCCACAGACATGGGCCTCCGGGGCCCATTGCTGGCCTTGGGCATATCGTCTGCCTCCTCTGACTGGAACAAAAGCTCCACGAAGGCAGAGCTGTTGTCTCTTTCGTTTGCTGACATATGCCCAGCACTTCTTGGTGCTCTATAAATATTTGGCGAGTGAACGAATCAAATTTGCAGTTTTTCGGTTTGTAAGAATATTCTCCATCTCCCTTCTCGACTTCTTTCCACAAGCCACACGACTTGTGGGATCTTAGTTCCCTGACCAGAGCAGGGATGGAACCCAGGCCCCTGGCAGTGGAAGTGCAGATTCCTAACCACTGGACCGCCAGGTTAGTCCCTCCATTTCTTTCTTTCTTCTTTTTTTAAATTGAAGTATACCTGACTTAAAACATATTAGTCTCAGGTGTAAATCGGTGATTCGGTATTTTTATACATCACAAAGTGATCACCATGGTAAGTCTATTTACAATCTGTCATCACACAAAATTATTAAATATTATTGACTATATTCCCTATGTCATCTGTACATTATATCTCTGATTTTTTTTTTTTGCGGTATGCGGGCCTCTCACTGTTGTGGCCTCTCCCGTTGTGGAGCCCAGGCTCAGTGGCCATGGCTCACGGGCCCAGCCGCTCCGCGGCATGTGGGATCCTCCCGGACTGGGGCACGAACCCGTGTCCCCTGCATCGGCAGGCGGACTCTCAACCACTGCGCCACCAGGGAAGCCCTCATTTTTTAATTGAGTTTGTTTTTGATGTTGAGTTGTATGGGTTCTTTGGATATTTTGGACATTAACCTCTTATCAGATAGATTGTTTGCAAATACCTTCTCACATTCAGTAGGTTGTCTTTTCGTTTTGTTGATAGTTTTCTTCACTGTGCAAAAGCTTTTTAGGTTGTTATAGTCCCATTTGTTTTTTGCTTTTGTTTCCCTTGCCTGAGGAGACATACCCAAAAGAAGTTTGTGAAGACCAATGTCAAAGAGTGTACTGTGTTTTCTTAAGAGTTTTATGGTTTCAGTTCTTACATTTAAATATTTTTTTGTTTATTTTCCCATATGATGTGAGAAAGCAGTACAGTTTGACTCTCTTGCATGGAGTTGTCCAGGTTTCCCAACACCACTTACTGAAGAGGCTGTCTTTTCCCCATTGTATATTCTTCCTTCCTCTGTTTTAGACTGACCATATATGTGTGGGTTTATTTTGGGGTTGTCTCTTCTGTTGCATTGATCTATATGTCTGTTTTTGTGCCAGTACCATACTATTTTGCTTACTAGAGTTTGTAGTATAGTTTGAAATCAATGAGCATGATACCTCCAGCGTTGTTCTTCTTTCTCAAGACCGTTTTGGCTATTTGGGGTCTTTTGTGTTTCCAAATAAATTTTAGAATTATTTGTTCTAGTTCTGTGAAAAATGCCATTGGTATTTTGATAGGGACTGCACTGACTCTTATGCATTGCCTTGGGTAGTAGGGTGACTTTAACAATATTAATTCTTCAAATCCATGAGCATGGCACATCTTTTAATTTGTGTCATCTTCAATTTCATCAGTGTCTTACAGTTTCCAGTGTACAGGTCTTCCACCTCCTTGGTGAGATTTATTCCTAGGTATTTTATTCTTTTTGATGCAATTTTAAATGGGATTGTTTTCTTAATTTCTCCTTCTGATAGTTTAAGGTACAGAAATCCAGATTTCTGTATATTAATTTTGTATCCTGCAACTTTACTGAATTCATTTATTAGTTCTTTGGTGGCATCTTTAGGATTTTCTATACATAGTATGTCATCTGCAAACAGTGGCAGTTTTACTTCTTTTCCAATTTGAATTCCTTTTCTTTCTTTTTCTTGTCTGATTGCTGGGGCTAAGACTCCCAATACAATGTTAATAAAAGTGGTGAGAGTGAGCATCCTTGTCTTGTTCCTCACCTTAGAGGAAATGCTTTTGGCTTTTCACTGTTGAGTGTGATGTTAGTGGTGGGCTTGTCATACATGGCCTTTATTATGTTGAGGTATGTCCCTCTATACCCACTTTGCTAGGAGTTTTTAATCACAAATGGATGTTGAATTTTGTCAAAAGCTTTTTCCACATCTATTGAGATGACCATATGGTTTTTATTCTTCAATTTGTTAATGTGGCTTATCACACTGATTGATTTACAGATATTGAACCATCCTTATATCCCTGGGATAAATCCTACTTGATCGTAGTGTATGATCCTTTTAATGTGTTGTTGAATTTGGTTTGCTAATACTTTGAAGATTTTTACATCTGTGTTCACCAGTGATAATGGCCTATAATTTCCTTTTTTTTTTGTGATGTCTTTGTCTGGTTTTTGTATCAGGGTGATGCTGCTGGCCTTGTAAAGTGAGTTCAGATGTGCTCTTTTCTTTTCAGTTTTTCGGAAGAGTTTGAGAAGATATGTGTTAGCTCTTCTCTAAATGTTCTGTAGAATTCACCTGTGAAGACATCTGGTCATGGACTTTTCGTTTGCTGGGAGTTTTTTTTCTTTTTTTTTTTTTTTATATTACTGATTCAACTTCATTACTGGTAATTGGTCTGTTCATACTTTCTATTTCTGCCTGATTCAGTCTTGGGAGATTGTAAGTTTCTAGGAATTTATCCATTTCCTGTAGATTGTCCACTTTATTGTGTATAATTAGTCATAGTAATCTTGTATGATCCTTTGCATTTTTGTGGTGTTTGATGTAACTTCTTTTTCATTTCTGATTTTCTTTGGGCCCTCTCTCTGTTTTTCTTTTTTTTTTTTTTGCGGTACGTGGGCCTCTCACTGTTGTGGCCTCTCCCGTTGCGGAACACAGGGTCCGGATGTGCAGGCTCAGCGGCCATGGCTTACCGGCCCAGCCGCTCCACGGCATGTGGGATCTTCCCGGACCGGGGCATGAACCCGTGTCCCCTGCATCGGCAGGCGGACTCTCAACCACTGTGCCACCAGGAAAGCCCTCTCTGTTTTTCTTGATGAGTCTGGTAAAAGGTTTAGCTTTTTATCTTCTCAAACAACCAACTCTTAGTTTTATCGATCTTTTCTATTGTTTTTTAGACTCTATTATTGCTCTGATCTTTATTATTTTAATTACTTTAGGTGTTAGGTTAGATTGAGACTTGTTTCCTGAGGCAGGCTTATAATGCTATAAAATTCCATCTTAGAACTTCTTTGGCTGCATCCCATTGATTTTGGATCATTGTTTCCATTTTCATTTGTCTCCAGGTATTTTTAAATTTCCTCTTTGATTTAACAGTGACCCCCCTCCCCCGTTGTTAACAGCATATTGTTTAGCCTCCATGTGTTTGTTTTTTGCAGTTTTCTTCTTGTAGTTAGTGTCTAATCATCTTATACTGTTGTGGTTAGAAAAGATGCTTGATGTGATTTTAATCTTCTTAAATTTAGTCAGTCGTGTTTTGTGGCTTAGCATGATCTATCCTGGAGAATGTTCCATGTGCACTTGAAAAGGATGTGTATTCTGCTGCTTTTGGGTGGAATGTTCTTAAAGTCCATCTGATCTAATATGTCATTTAAAGCCAGTATTTACTTCATGATTTTCTGTCTGGAATATCTATCCACTGATGTAAGTAGAGTATTAAAGTTCCCTGTTACTGTTTTACTCTCGACTTCTCCCTTATGTCTGTCAATATTTGCCGTGTACATTTAGGTGCTCCTATGTTGGGTGCATAAATATCTTTCAAATTTTAATTTTATTATAGTTGATTTACAGTGTTAGTCTCAGGTGTACAGCAAAGTGATTCATTTATACATATACATATATCCATTCTTTTTCAGATTCTTTTCCCATATAGGTTATTACAGAATATGAGTAGAGTTTCCTATGCTATACATTAGGTCCTTGTTGATTATCTATTTTATATATAGTAGTGTGTATTTGTTAATCCCAAAATTCTAATTTATCCCCCCCACCACACACCTTTCCCCTCTGGTAACCATAAGTTTGATTTTGAGATCTGCGAATCTGCTTCTGTTTTGTAAACAAGTTCATTTGTATCGTTTCTTTGGGGTTCCACATATGAGTGATATCATATTGCTATTTGTCTGTCTGACTTACTGCACTGTTTGACAATCTGTAGGTCCATCCAAGTTGCTGCAAATGGCATTATTTCATTCTTTTTTATGGATGAGTAATATTCCATTGTATATATGTACCATGTTGTCTTTATCCATTCCTCTGTCGATGGACAACTAGGTTGCTTCTGTGTTTTGGCTATTGTAAGTAGTGCCACAGTGAACACTGGGGTGCATGTATCTCTTCAAATTATGGTTCTCTCCAGACATATGCCCAGGAGTGTAATTGCTGGATCATATCATAGTTCTATTTTAGTTTTTTAAGGAAACTCCATACTGATCTCCATGGTGGTTGTACAATTTATATTCCCACCAACAGTGTAGGAGGGTTCCCTTTTCTCCTGGGTGCATAAATATTTGTGAATGTTATATCCTCTTCTTGTATTGACCCCTTTATCACATGTAATGCTCTTGTCTTTTGTTACAAACTTTGTCTAAATCTATTTTGTCTGAGTATTGCTACCCCAGCTTCCTTTTTGTTTCCATTTGCATAGAATACCTTTTTCCATCCCCTTACTTTCAGTCTGTGTCTGTCTCTGGATCTGAAGTGAGTCTCTTGTAGGCAGCATATAGTTGGGTCTTATTTTATTATCCATTCAGCCATTCTATCTTTTGATTGGACCATTTGGTCCATTTAGGTTTAAATTAATTGTTGATAGGTATGTACTTACTGCCATTTAAAAAACTGTTTTCTGGTAGTTTTTGTAGTTCTTTTTTGTTCCTTTTTTGCTCTCTTCCCTTGTGATGTAATGACTATATTTAGTGTTATGTTTGGATTACTTTCTCTTTTTTGCTTGTGTATCTACTATTGATTTTTGGTTTTGGTTATCAGGAGGCTCATACGTAACCACCTATATATCTTTGTGATTAAGTTGATGATCTCTTAACTTTGAATACTCTCTAATATTGCATTTATATTCCCCCCTGCCATATTTAATGTTTTGATGTCATATTTTAAAATTTTTTGTTTTGTGTATCAACTTAACTACTATTGTGAATATAGATGATTTTACTACTTTGTCTTTTAAACTTCTTACTGACTTTGTGAGTAGCTGATCTACTATCTTGATGTTTACCTTTACTAATGAGTTTTTTTTCCTTTCATAATTTTCATATTTCTAGTTGTGGTCTTTTTTTTTCCACTTAGAGAAGGCCTTTTAACATTTCTTCTAGAGCCAGGGAAGTTCCCTTATAAATAACCAGTTGCTTTTCTCTTGCTCCTTTTAAGAGTCTCTGTGTCTGGGTGTGGACCTCTTTGGGTTCACCTTATTTGGGACTCTCTGAGTTTCCTCAACCTAGATGTTTGTTTCCTTTCCCAGGTTAGGGAAGTTTTCAGCTATTTATTCAGATAAGTTCTCTGCCCCTCTCTCTGTTCTCCTTCTTGGTCCCCTAAAATGTGAATGTTAGTTTGCTTGATGTTGCCTCAGAGGTCTCTTAAGCTATTCTCATTTTTTAGAATGGTTTTTTCTGTTCAGCTTGGATGATTTTCATTATTCTGTTTTCCAGGTCTCTGATCCATTCCTCTGCATCATCTAATCTATTGTTGATCCCTACTAGTATATTTCTTATTTCAGTTATTGTATTCTTCACCTCTTTTCGGCTCTTTATATTTTCTGACTTTCTGTTAAATGTCTCATTGTCTTCATCCATTCTTCTCCTGAGTTTGTTGAGCATCTTTGTAATCATTACCTGAACTCTTTATTGGATAAGATTACTTATCTCCACTTTGCTTAGTTCTTTTCCTGGGGTTTTGCTCCTTCGTTTAAGAACATAGTTCTGTCTTCTAATTTTGCCTAATTCTCTGTGTTTATTTCTGTGTATTAGGTAGGTTGGTTATGTTTTCTGAGCTTGGATAAGTAAAGTATCCTTAATATAGGTGATAGCCTGTAGGGCCCAGCAGCAGACTTCCCTCTGGTGACCAGAGTTACATGCTCTAGGGGTGCCTCCTATGTAGGCTGCACGGGCCCTTCTGTTGGGGCAGGGCCAACTACTTTGGGCATGCTGATAGGCAAGGTCTGATCTCTGCATGACCAGAGCTGGTGCCAGTCTGCTGGTGGTGGAGTGCTAACAGCCAGAGAGAGGATCCAGAATGGTGCTTGTCAGCACCAGTGTCCCTGTGGTAGAACGAGTTCCCCAAAATGTCTGCCACCAGCACCTGTGTCCCCAGTAGGAGTCCCAGTTGCCTCCTGCCCCTCTGGGAGGCTCTTCAAGGTTAGCAAAGGAATCTGACCAGGCTCCTTTCAAATGACTGCCTCTGTGCCAGGACTCAGAGCATGTGAGATTTTGTGTGCACCCTTTGAGAGTGGAGTCTCTATTTCCCACAGCCCTCTGGCTCTCATCAAAGTAAGCCCCGCTGGCCTTCAGAGCCAGATGTTCTAGGGGCTCATTTTCCTGGTGTAGGACCTCTGGACCGGGGAGCCTGATGTGGGTCTCAAACCCCTCTCTCCTTGGGAAGGAACTCAGCAGTTGTGATTATCCTCCCGTTTGTGGTTTGCCTGCCCGAGGTTGTGGGTCTTGACTATACTGTGCATCTGCCCCTCCTTACCCATCTCATTGTGGTTCCTTCTTTATATCTTTGGTTGTGGAAAATCTTTTCTATTAGTCTTCAGGTTGTTCTCATACATAGTTGTTCTGTAAATAGTTGTAATTTGGGTGTGCCCGTGGAAGGAGGTGAGCTCAGGGGTTTTCCTACTTTGCCATCTCGGCCACATCTCTACCCTTTCCAAATTTAAACAAATTATTTGGACATATATATATTTTACCTCCCTGGGAAAATGTTTTTTCCAAGACTATATTCCATTGGGGTAAAGAAGTAATAAGGACAGGAATTCAGGTTTTGACACAAGTCAGTAAATTTCAAAGACAAGGAAATGGAGTGAATGTGACAAGATCCCCTGACAACAGTGGACGGAAAGCTAAAAATGGTCACATGTGCTTTTTAGGTTGAGTCTATCTGTGCTCTTCTCCATTTGTACAACGGCCCCTCGTATCCTAATGACACTGGGTGTAGGACCCAGCAAGCAAAGTTCAGGACCACTATAAATGTTCATTACAATGTTAAGTACTGTTGAGAGACGAAAAGAAAAGTAAAAATTCATTAACTACCAAAATAGGAAAATCCACTTAGAGGCAGTGCCACATAGAGATTAAAAGAGCAGAATCTAAAGCCACGGTGCTAAGCATCAACACCAGCACTACCATCACACTAGCTACTCAACCCCTTCAGTGCCCCAGTGTCCTCGTCTGTAAAATGGGGATAATACCTGTCCCCGTCTCCCAGGCCATGTGCATGTCAAGGGCTCAGCACTGAGCCTGGCAAGGTGCTCAGCAAGGGTGAACATTACTGTGAACTGTTTCATGACTGTGAAGCTGTGGATCCATCTTTGCATGTACCTCATTGTCCTTCATGACTTATTTCTCTGAACCCACAGCATCTAGCATCCCATGGCATAAGTATTCAACAAACGTTTAGTGGTGATCACAGCTTACAAGTTCTGGGTAACAGTCAGAGGTGTGTTATTAGGCTCAGGCATGTGCTGACTGAACCCTAGAGACCTGTGGGTCCAGTCTGTGGGGAGCGGGAGAGGGAAGGGTAAGAATTGCGGTCCAGTCCGATAGAGCTCAGAACAGGGAGGAGGAAGGGCTTTTCAGGCTATGATGAGTTGAGTCAGTAGTTGTGTCTTCAAATGTCATTAATTAGATGCCCAAATACAAATGGGTTTTGCTTTTTCTGTACCACTGCTCCCATCCGTGAGCCAAAGTAAATCAGAGTACCTGAAAACTCCAAGAGTTAACTAGTAAAGTACAATGAATAAGAAACCCAGTTCTCACCTACTAAGAGGCCCCCATTTGAACCTCCATTAATAGTCAGCCTCTTGGGAGACGTGTAACCTTCCTTGATAAGATATTCAGCAGCACACTGGAAGTCATCAAAGCAGTTTTGTTTGTTGGCCAAGATACCACCTACAATGTGCCAAAGTGAAAGACAGTTAATTAACAAAACAGAAAAAAAAAAAAGTCACATTTTAACCTAAGGGGAATTCAAATGATGATAGGGCATAGTTTCAACTACTGATCAACTTAAACAATGGACTACCACTACATTTAGAAAAATGCCTCAATTTAAATTTTGTTATGCATTGTGGCAATCCATTATCAGTACCACAACTGCTAATCCATACGGTGCCTTTGTATTTTTCTAAAACCTCTTAGAACTTAAAAGGCAAATGCCCCAAAGGGAAGAGATGATCTGTTATGACGTCAGACAACCATGAGAATGAAAATGTGAAAGCATGTCAACAAAAAGAACATGTGTCTTGGGAGGAGCTGGACTCAAAACTGACACAAGACCTGGAGCAGAGTCCAGTCCTCGAGTTCCACACAGCATGCGACAATGGGGACGAGTGCGCTGCCCCCTCCCTGGGAAGATGAAAGTGCTCTGCGCGGACTTCCCTGTGGTGCAGTGGTTAAGAATCTGCCTGCCAGTTCAGGGGACACGGGTTCAATCCCTGGCCCAGGAAGATCCCACATGCCACGGAGCAACTAAGCCCGTGCGCCACAACTACTGAAGCCTGCGCTCCGCAACGAGAGAAGCCACCGCAATGAGCAGCCCGCGCACCACAACGAAGAATAGCCCCTGCTCACCAGAACTAGAGAAAAGCCTGTGCACAGCAACGAAGACTCAACGCAGCCAAAAATAAAATATAAAATAAATTAATTAATTAAAAAATAAAGAAAGTGCTCTGTGCAGAGAGGTGCACTTCTCACCCCTCCTCTCTGCCGGAGTCTGAGGTGGGGACGTGATTACGAGAAGGAAGCTCTCTGACTTTGCCCACGGGTACTTAAGGAACTTAGGTAGGAATTAGGTGGGGACGTGGTGCTGCACAGAGCAGCCCATTAGTTTCTCTATGCTTGAATGAAGAGGATCTCAAGCATCTCCTCAGAGAATCTGGGCTTTCTCATCTAGAAGCCATTCCAGTGTAGAGCCAAACAAAGAAACTACTTAAAGAGAGGAACATTTGTAAGGCCTTGTAAATCCAAAAGGCCAAAAGTCAAAGTCATGCCCGCAAAGGAACGGATGTCTGAAATAACTGCCAATGAAATGAACAAAAAGCAGACATAGATCTAATTAGCTATTTGAGATTAACCATTTTTGCAGAAATTCAATTAAAGATGAAGCAGCGCTACTGAAGAAATTTTTTCAGAAGAAATTTTTTCATATCAAAACAAATGTTATTAAGATTTTAATAAGAAAGTATTGGTGAATTAAGATGGCTAGGATTACTTAGTTTCCAGGAATAATAATATTTTGAAGAGCATTAAATTTTAAACTCAATTAACAGAATGAAATCTAGATTTATCGAGGTTCAGTGTGCTAGGGTCTAACTAGAAAAGTTCCATTTCAGGCCCTTTCACTGCCTAAATTAGGAGAAAGTTTATGATCAGTCTAAACAGAGGTAATCAACTTTTAGCTTCAGTCAAGCTGCAAACTCCCCCACCCCCCAAGACTTCTGGATAATAACTTGGTTATAATTAATACAGAGATGAAAGAGCTGACCAAGACCAAGGGCACTCTTCCCTACCAGAGCATGGTGGACACCTGAGGACCAGAGGAATTCTATGGCAAAGAACTTGGGTTCTTTGAGGAGAAGGCCACTGGGTCAGGAGTCCGTGCAGGTGGGTGTTTAAGTGTGTACATTAAACATTTTTAACCAGGAAATTGGGGGAGTCAGGGGGTTCAGACTTAGCATATGGATTTGGGATGTACATCCAACATAAGGTGTGTAGAGATTTTACTTTTATTCCTCCTTTCTTAGTTATCTCTTACTATCACAGTAAGATATCACTATGATTTTAGTGTAATTAAACTCTAATATCAGGTCCAAGTCAAAACTATACAATGAATTCTATGCTGTTTCAAATACAGTGACAATCAATAAAGCCTTCAAGGATGACACCTGGCAGCAGCTGGCCCGACGACGGCTGGCAGGCTGGGGGCCCATGTGTTCATTAGGGACACTCACTCTTGCTAAGATGCTCAAATAGTTTGCTGTCTGACATCAGTCCTTGGGGTGCATGCTGAAGACCGAGGATTTAGGCTTGGGCCTTTCCTGCCTCCTGACATCTAACAGGTGCTTATGAAAAAAGCTCTTTACAGATCTACCCTCATCTTTGCTGATCTGATCGATGCAGAAAACCAGAGCCTTGGCCTTAGGAGGTAGAGAAGAACAAGTGGGTGTACGGATCCAAAGGGTGGTCTCGGATGCTCCTGCTGCAGGAGAAGAGCCTCCTTGCCATGTGCTGCTGGCCAAGCCTGAGCCCTGGGGGCCGCCCTTGTGCCCGCAGACTGTCTTACACAGGACGCCTGATGTTGAGAGGGGAGAAGCAGGGAGCCAGTGGGAGTGAAGGGGCTTCCCACACCCTCCTCCCACAAACACAGGAATAAGGTAAGGGAAGAACATCTTCTTCAAGTTATTGGTTAGTCTATGCATTCCAGATACACAAAAGCCTGGGAGATGGGGTGTGCTCCGTATAGAGAGAAAAGGAAGAGATGGGGCTTTAAAAATAAAGATTGCCATAATTTTTTTTTTAAAGAATGATAATCTGGGGAATAAAGTTGAATATAGGAGCAGTTTCCTCAATCAACTAGAATACATGCTTCAGGAGGCCAGAGAACAGGGACTGAACCGTTAAAACCAGAAAAGAAAACTGACTGTGTTCTTGTGTTTATCTAGCACGTGCAGGTTTTATTAGAGTCCCAGCAGCAACACTAGGAGGATGCTATTTCTTAGCAACGTTGGGAAGATCAGAGAAAACAAGCAAAAGACGCCCGAACTGGGAATAGGAAAGCTCTATTTTAGAGTGCTCTTTTCTTTTAAGAGAAAATGGCCTGTTTTTGCAGTCTGTTTTGAGATAGCCAATAATGCTAAACAGTAAAAAGCCAGGCTAACAGGAGAAGGAGACACAATAAATACCAAAAGTATCCCCCAGACTCACTTCTGACAGTGATAGATAAAAATGCACCCTATACATTGCTAAAAAAAAACCCCAAGAAAACCTGATTATGGTATGTAGGAGATGCGTCTGAAAAAGGTGTCCTTCATTAAAATAGACTGCAAAGGAAAATAAACTGAAAAGACTGAGCTGTTTCAATTGAAAGGGGGAATGGTGTCTGCAATGTGTTTGGAAGCATCCTTTTCTGCCCCTAATCCCCTCGGCTTGGGCTATGCCATATTTGCGTTTCTGCAGAGAAAATACCTCACCTTTATGCCACGTCTCTCCGTACTCCCCACCTCCTCTGATGTTGGCCACTGCAAGGACACCACCCATGTGTCTCACAAAGATGAGCCTGGACACACTGAGAAATGGTAAAAACAGTTAACCTGCCACTACCTGTGCCCAGTGAGGGCCGCTGTCCTCCTCCACCACACCTGCACCCGCACCCGCACACATAGCCCTGAAGATGCTCCGCACGTGCTGTCATCTACATGGAAGCCCAGTACTTTTACATTGCTCGGTTTAAGTGAAATGTTATAACTTCTGACTAGTGATTAACTGCAAAGCTCATACGTTTTCAGGAGCATGCAGTAGACCTCATTTTAAACAACTGTCTTGGCAACCAAAATACTGCCACCCACGTGACACAGCCCTGGTATGAATGGTGCTGTGCTCGTTACACACCCGGTAAAAGCCCCTGCTACCATCTCTCCCAGTATCTCTCTCCAAATTGTTCAAGGTGGAAAAAAGAAAGCTCCTTCTGAAATATGAATTTTAAACAGATTTTCCAGTTTTACAGAAATTTAGACGTTGAAACTAGGTGTGAGAGAGGTAGAGGAGATCAGGCACACTGACCAGAAAATAAGAACGCGTGCCCAGGGCTAGAGAATGTTTTCTAGAAATAAACAGAAGAAACTATAGCACAGAGCTTCTTTAGAAAGTTTGGATTTTATGTTTCTTCCTTCTCGTTCCACTCTGACCCTAACAGTACTGAGTGAGGTTATTTTTCTGTTTGCTGTTAACTAAAATTAATTTTGCTTTGAGAACTATTTCTGAAATTTATTCACTCTTCCTTTTAGTAACTGGGGAAACTGTGGGCTTCTGCAACCTGAGGCTCAAGATGGGCTGGCTGCTAATTTCCTGGATGTTGAAGATCAGAGGAAAAGGAGAGTTTGAGGTAGGTACAGACCATACACCCATGTGGTCCTCTCTTCAACATTTTTCCTATACCTCGGAGGGTCTCTACTGAAACTACCAGCATATCCACTGGTTCAGGGAAGAAAATGGTGTAAGGACACTTCCTTACTCGTCTCACTTCCCAACACAGAGCAGGCTTAACGAATACTCGTTGCACAAATGAACAAAGGTAAGAGCTGCTCAGGAATCAGTGTTGTTTTCATCCAGGTTCCCCTCTGGGGACCAAGGGGATGGGGCTCTGGTGCAGAGGCAGTAGACCAGTCTCTGGTTTCTCCTCACTGTCTGCAGAAGATCAGATGCGCGCTGAAGTTCCGAGGTGCCACGCTTACCTGTAGTTAGGTGTGATAGATATGTTGAAGCCGCCGTAGCCATATAGGAAAGCGGGATGAGAGGCATCCAATTTTATGCCCTTTTTATGCACGATGAACATTGGAATCTTTGTACCATCCTTGCTAGGGTAGAAAATCTAGAACAAAAGAAAGCAGAACAGCTAGATTTAGCATTCCCGAGTAAACACTTGCATGCTTTTACATGGGAAAAACAGACAGGTAGTAAATTCTTCAAGCTGTTGAGTAGCACAGTGAAAATCCAGTACCACTAAGGGGCTAGTTGATGGTGAAGCATATTTCCGTTTTTATGGAGACAGTGTGGAGTAGTGAATACAGGGAGACTTGACTTTGAATTCTTCTTCCACTCTCAAAAGCTAGGTGACCCCTGGCAAGTCTGTCCTCACTCAGCTTTAGTTTTTTTTTTTTTGCGGTACGCGGGCCTCTCACTGTCGTGGCCTCTCCCGTTGTGGAGCACAGGCTCCGGATGCACAGGCTCAGCGTCCATGGCTCACGGGCCCAGCCGCTCTGCGGCATCTTCCCGGACCGGGGCACGAACCCGCGTCCCCTGCATGGGCAGGCGGACTCTCAACCGCTGCGCCACCAAGGAAGCCCCTCAGCTTTAGTTCTTTATCCCTAAAATGTGGCCACCGTGCCCACCTCTTAGGGTCTCCACGAGGCCCATATAAGAGAACAGGCATTCAGTTCTCTGCTCCCGAGCACCCCTCCCGGCAGCGGAAACTCAGATTTGGCTCTTCTGCCAAACAATCCAATCTAGGAAGACTGTTCTTCTAGGAAAGACATTTCATATTCAACTTCCTCTCTAAATGTTAAGACACTCAACCCCTCTTCATTTTCCTAGGTTCAACTATTAATTAAATATTAGCAACAACAAAACGTATGTTAGCTTTAGAGAGTAGATAAGAAGCAACACAGAAATCCTATTGTTTCTGATTAAACAAAGACACTTTCTCCAGGATTGATAATTAAGGCTCATCAAACCTTCCTGAATCTGGTAAGTTCAGTTAACATTTCTAGATTCATGACTTTTTGGATAAAAGGAATAAGAGAAAAAGGATTAGAAAGAGAACATGAAATGTTATTCAAACGGTAAGCCACAGAATAAGCACCAAGTCATCCAAAGCTGAGAATGGCTTCTTCCAGACAGACCATCTGTAAATAGCTTTCTCTGGTCAAACGTGGTATCTTTATCCCAAGGACACCTGGAAAGTGCCCCAGCTTAGAAACGTCTTGCTGACCTCACACGTCACAGTCAGGTACATAAACCTCTACAGGCAGTGTGACTCGGAGCCATATTCTATCCAAAGCTTTTTAAGGTAGCAGTTCTATCGTGGAAAGTGTCCACAAAGTCCTTGGGAATAAACAGTGGGGGGGGGGGCGGGCAGGGGAGAGGGAGGGACGCGAGGCAGATTTGGAGAAAGGCACTACATGGCCACCATTAATGCCTGCGAGTCTGCCAAGGAACAGTATAACAAGCATTTGCTTCTGACTTTGGAGAGAAATACTGAGATGTATGTAAAGTTGACTGTTTAGGAATTATGGAGAATACATGGCAGAGTTCAAAGTTATCAGAGGAGACAGGGTTTTAGTTAAAGTTACTTAGTGCCGGTTAGGAGGCACTACTAGAGAGTAACTGCGCGGGCAGTACAAGCAAACGCAGAGTAAGAGGCACAGGCGACGGCTGGGGCTAATGAGCTACAACCCAGGCCCTCGGGTAGGCGCGTTCTAACCACAGAGGAGACAGCGTGGGGGCGGGTGGGCAGGGGAGCAAACTGTCTCACACGATTCTACCCTAACTGAATCATCTGCTTAAAAAATAGCGTTCCCCCCCACCCCCCCGCTACCTCCCGACTTCCCACCTATCCTCAAATCCCAGCCCCGGCACCCAATCCCTCCCCAGCCCGGCTGAGCCCTCCTCAGGCACCTCCCCTTCTGCGTCCTACTCTTCACCCGGTCAGCTGGACTGGTGCACTTCTGTCCCTATTAAGCTGACCCTCAGAGCCTCCTGTTTGCAAAGTGCTCTGTCTTCTTGCTTCGGGGCAACGTGGCTTCCTCCTCTGGCACTGCTTTGCTTGCTACCACCTGTAGGATTTCCAGTGCCTGCACCTCCGTCTGCAATGCTCCCATCTGGCTCCAGGACAGAGAGGCATCCTTGTGGAATACAGTCAAAAGCACAAAGGCCCCCTTATGCCCATAGCTGCAAAAATATACCCAAGTTTTAAGCTGGTGTAGTTGAGATGTTAAAATAACAACACCGTGAACGCTGTCCAGAAGTGAAAGGGCACTGTGAGCATGACTACAATAGAATCACCTTCAGGACAACTCCTTCAAAGAAGGCTATTTCAGACTTGAAATAAACATACACACTTAACATATATACGTGTATAAATCTTTATCAAATCTCCATACATACGCACAGAGAGGTGTTTACGCCATTTCCATTGATCGAGTGGCAATTGATGGCAATAAACCTTAACCTGCCCGCAACAGACGGGCAGACTGACTCCTGGGTCTTTTGATAACTATGGAAGGAATCCATGTGGACAGTTTGGAAACAGACATTAAAAATAGCCCAGCTAGTTCCCATTCTGCTCTTTCCATTCCTTTGACTTTACTGAAACTGATTTCCTCTTGAAGCCTCTTCTTCAGAGAGGCTTTGTGGGTAAGTTTCTTTCTAGATTTGCCTGGTAAGGAAGAAAAGGCAGCACACTCCTTGTTTCCACTTGCGCCCCAAACCTGGCCCAACCGAAAAGCTCCGCTTCATAATCTACACTAGTGGTTCTTGAACCTTATGGGTTGGGCCTAAGCATCTGTGATAGACATGTTAACAGTGCAGTTTCCTAGGCTTCATTCCCAGAAATTCTGGTCCCACAAGTAGGAGGTGGATGACCAAACCGGCAGATTTAGCACATCTCCTAGCTGTTCCCATTGTTTCCCATTTTCTTCCATTCCCAACATCACCCATTTGCATCCCCTACTCTTTGTATGTGGTCTTTTCTATCTTCATGGGGGCCACCTGCTTGGAGTTCTGGACTCACCCTCTGAACCCCAGAGAAAGAAGGATCATTCATTTCTTACTAAGTCCACTACTACCACACTCTTCTGATTACCACAACTTTTTCTTTTTGTACTGTCTCCCTTTCCTTGGCGTACAAACAGACTCAAATTTCTCCTATCCTACATAACAACAACAACGCCTCAAATCTTTTGTACCGCCATGCCTGTCCCTCCTGCTTCCTTCCCGATCAAACATATCCACAGTAACCTACACCCACAGCTCACACTCGCCTGCCTCGTTCAGTCCTATCCTCACCATTGCCCTTTCAAAGGGCAGTGATGAATTTTCTTGTCTTTGCCCCTCCATCCCTACCTCTACCCTGGTGGTGTAGATCCTTCCGAACTTTTCTGCATGCTTATAGAGACACATCTGTTTACACGTATTCACATACACAGGTTATTATTAAAAGGCAATATACAGAATCAGGCCAATATTGGGATAAAACTTAGTCGGCTTCTCCCCACTCAGCTACCTAATGTGGAATTCCTTCCAGGTAAAGATACCCAGATTTACCTCATTTAACAAAGTGGCTGCCTCGTACTTCATCGTATGAAAGTACACAGACTTATTTAACCATTTGCTCACCAAAGGCTATTCAGACTACTCTTTTTCTGTTATCAACAATGGTTGATAGAATAAATCACTTTTACACAAATCTTACATACTCATGCCATGATTTCTACAGGATGTGTTCTTAGACATGACTGCTAAATCAAAGTGTACGTGCATTTGAAAGTTCAACACAGGAGTTAGAGCCAAGATGGCAGAATAGGAGGATGTGGAGTTCACCTCTCCCCACAAGTACATCAAGAACACATCTACAAATGAAACGATTCTCACAGAGCACCTGCTGAACACTAGCAGAGGACCTCAGACACCTAAAAGGACAAGAAAAATCCCCACACAACTGGGTAGGATGAAAGAAAGAAAAAAAAGAGGCAACGAGACGTGACCTGCACCCCTGGCGGGGGGGAGCTATAGGAGAGGAAAGGTTCCTGCACTCAGGGAAGCCCCCTCACCGGTGGCAGGGGGATCAGCTGGGACAGAGAGGGAGCTTCTGGGATCCGGAGGAGAGTGCAGGAAGCGGTCTGTGGCAGGCAAGACAGAGTAAGATCCACATGGATGGTCCATACTGTACAGATGGCCAAAAAGCACATGAAAAGATGCTCAACATCACTAATTATTAGAGAAATGCAAATCAAAACTACAATGAGGTTATCCACCTCATTGGTAGGAATGTAAATTGGTACAACCATCATGGAGAACAGTACGGAGGTTCCTTAAAAAACTAAAAACAGAGCTACCATATGACCCAGTAATCCCACTCCTGGGCATATATCTGGAGGAAACCATAATTCGAAAAGATACATGCACCCCAAAGTTCACTGCAACACTATTTACAATAGCCAGGACATGGAAGCAACTTAAGTGCCTATCGACAGGAATGGATAAAGAAGATGTGCTACATATATACAATGAAATATTACTCAGCCATAAAAATGAATGAAATAATGCCATCTGCAGCAACACGGATGGACCAAGAGATTGTCACACTGAGTGAAAGCAGAGAAGGACAAATATCATATGATATTGCTTATATGTGAAATCTAAAAAAATGGTACAAATGAACTTATTTATAAATAAAAATAGAGTTACAGATGTAGAAAACAATCTTATGGTTACGGGGGGAAACAGGGAGGAGGGATAAACTGGGAGATTGGGAATGACATATGCACACTACTATATATAAAATAGATAACGAATAAGGACCTACTGTATAGCACAGGGAACTACTCAATACTGTGTAATGACATATGGGAAAATCTAAAAAAGAGTGGATATATGTATAACTGATTCACTGTGCTATACAGCAGAAAGTAATGTAACATTGTAAATCAACTATACTCCAATAAAAAAAATTCAATAGATTCTGACTAATAATTCTCTAAAAATGGTGTATCAACTTAAGCTCCTAATGACAATATTACCTAAGTGTCAATTTCTTATTAGCAGTGGGTGTTAAGATGGATTTTAATTTTTGCTAGTGTAAAAGGCAAACGTTACCATCTCATCAGTTTTAAGGCTCAGTTTTTAGATTAGCAAAGATTTTCATCTGTTAATTGGTCACTTTATATCTCTTCCGCAGAAAACAAAGTGTGCCCACGCTTTCAGTGTGTTTTACCTTTCTGATTAGTTAACAGAAACTCTTCTTACATTAAGGACATTTACTTTCTTTCTGTCATATATTTTGTTTGTATTTCCTCCCAGTCTATAGCCTGTTTTTAAACTTTCTCTGTGGTATCTTGAATATATTTACATAGCACATATACAGACAGGACTCCCTCACCCCAAGGTGTAAAAATATTTGTCTATATTTTCATTTTGAATTTTTACATTTATGGTTATCCAAATGAAGTTTCTTTTTACACATGATCTGGTATCTAGCTACTTTTCCCCAAATAGCCAACTATTATACACCATTTACTAAAGAATAATTCTTTTTCCCATTTTTCAGAAATGCCGTTTTTGAATCGGTTTCTTCCCAGGCCTCATCTGTTTCGATCCCTATCTCGCAGCTGCTTCTTTGGCTTCCTGGGTGCGGTATTTCTCTAATTCTCTTTCAACCTTCCTAATTGATCCATTACTAGCTCTCCTTCCTGCTGCCAAATGCTACTGTTTTGCAGTTTTCTATACTTGGTCTTCCCTTTTCTCTCTGCAAATGCCCCATTTGCCATCTCAGAGAGTTCCAATAAACTACTCCGTGCTAAGGATCTTCACGCCCACATTTGCAGGTCCCTGTGGAGGGGCTGGTTAGAAAGCCCCTCAGGTTGCTCCACTCTGAGGGCTGTGATGTCACACGGTGGGTGGCCCGTCTACATCTGCAAGCCAACGTGCTCTAGGTGTACCTGTACAGGCTCCTCTTTGGGGCGCTCTCATTTTGGGTAGTAGCAGTGGTCCCTTACTTCACTCTCTCCTCAGCCACCCAACTGCCAACTCTCAGAATCACATCTTGTGCCAAGGACCCCACGCCCAGGCATCACTCGGCCACTTCAATTCTCAGGCCTCTCCTTGCGCATGTGTGCTGGTGACCCTGCTCAGGACTCCCTGCCACACTAGCCTCAAACCCACCTGGTCTCCCTGACTCCTCTCACTGGCTAAAGTGAAGCGGTGGTAGGAGCAGTGGCGCCTCGAACTATTATTAGTAACACACAACAACCATAATATATTTTATCTATTTATATGATACATAAGCCATTACTGCTTGATGAGGAGGCGACTGCTGAAGCTTGAACCCATGGGCTGTTTTCAATAGTTTATTGCTACACCACCACCCAGGTTCAAGCTAAAAAACAAAAAAAAGACTTTTCGCCCTCATAATTGTGACCAATTGAGAGCGAGCTGACAATACACATCCGTTCATTTTGAGTGTCCACTGTGGGCACAGACCTTTGATGGGATGCCAAAGCCTTTATGGGACCCTTAACGGACAGGACAACAAAGTGCTCCCATGGGATCCAGCAGGCACCCACTTGAGTAACAGAAAAAGTCTGTCCGTCATCTAGGCCCAACAGCTCATCATGTGAGGCTGACGGGCCCCATCTACCCCATTCCTGTCAGCAGCAGAGCAAACGGTCCGTGCGATAGGTCCAGTCCAACCAGGAGCCTGTGACACCAGGGTCAGCACCAGGTCTTTCCCCTGGCACGCCCGTCCACCTTCACCGACACAAGCACCACCGAAGAATTTAAGACAGTGTCTTTGGAAGCACCCGTGAGACCACATGAGAGGGACGATTTTATCGTGTTTTGATATGCAACCTTCATCAGGGACACCACAGATGAAAAATAAACATCACGACGGCGATTCAAAGCCACAGTTAGTTCTAGACATTAGTAAGCCAACCAGAGTCTGATCACACACTGACTTTAGAATGTTTCCTGCCTTAATTCCGTGTTCCTCCCCTTTAAAACTTACGTACTTCATTTTGTAGACTCCCACAGCAGCATAACAAAGTTAGTCCACATTTAAAACCAAGAACATTCAGCACAACAAGGCGATAAGGAAGCACACCCTCTGGGAAGCCCACGCTGTATCTCGATAGAGGACAGAGATGGGTATTTTCAAGCAGTTGTGAGACTGTTCCACCTGGGAAAGAAAGCTGGTGTCAGCTCTTTCTCAGCCCTGGGGAATCAAGATGATCATCCCAAATTCTGGGTATTTAAAATGTTTCAGGGATTTCCCTGGTGGCCCAGTAATTAAGAATCTGCCTGCCAATGCAGGGGACATGGGTTTGAGTCCTGGTCTGGGAAGAACCTACATGCCGTGGAGCAACTAAGCCTGTGCGCCGCAACTACTGAGCCTGTGCTCTAGAGCCCGCGAGCCACGACTACAGAGCCCACATGCCACAAATACTGAAGCCCACGCACCTAGAGACAGTGCTCTGCAAGAAGACAAGCCACCGCAATGAGAAGCCTGCGAACCGCAACAGAGTAGCCCCCGCTCACTGCAACTAGAGAAAGCCCGCACGCAGCAACGAAGACCCAATGCACAAAAAATAAAAATCAATCAATCAATAAATGTTTCAGATACAAGGAGAGAATGTCACTCTGGGACCTCACCTAGCTGGTCACCCTCTCTTATTTTAGAAACGAGAAACCCAAGATCCATAAAGATAACTGCCAGGTAACACTGCTAGCTTACGTAAAATTAACACCAAGCCCCTGGTCCAGCGTTTTTTCTACCCTATTAGAAAGTAATTCACTTCAAGCTATTACTTCCTTGTAAGCATCTTTACTGGGTGTAATTATGCAAAATTTTGCAAACGTTAGAAACTTTGACATAAATTTAATATATTCTCCCCACCCCCACCCCCAAGACAATGATCACTGGCCTCTAGGGAATCCAGGGGACAAGTATTCTGGCCAAGATACTACCTTTTCTTCGCTTTTTTGTTTTCGTTACCCTCTTGAAAAGGAGACTCATTCAAGCATGTCAAAAGCCATATTCCAGATACAGGAGTTACTACTTATCATTATTTCTTAAAGCAGAATGGGTCTGCTTAGAAAGATGATCCTTCTCTAAACAGTCATCAGTGTTTCCACCTTGAGGACAGATTATTAAAAGAATAATAAAAATCCCACTATATCCTGCCATGCCATTCTACTAAAAAAATTCAGTTTCAATAGTATTCTTAAAAGGCACAATTCACTTCAGAAATGAAACACAAAATGCTTGAGAGTATCATAAGAAAAACTGACCCCAACCTGATAAGTAATCAGTTTAAAGCAGCTTCTAATTTTGCACATTTAAAACCAGTATTCTAATGAAATGACTGACAGATAAGAGCTCACCGATCCCTGATCTGCATCCTTTAAATTAAAAAACTCTTGAGGAAAAGAGAGAAAAGGTTTATACTTTATATAAGTCCAAAATGTCAGAAATGACCATCCCTACTGTCCGCATGACTGTGCCGAGACATCACCAAATATCAAGTGGTCTTTCTCCGGATATGCATGTATATCTGTATGCACGTCCAGCTGTCATGTGAATCTGGCTTCATACAGATGAAATAAAAACATCTTCCTTTAAAGGAAAAAGAGGAGCAAGTGAACATAAACCAAGGGAACGTTACTGTTCTTCAAGAGAATGACATCAGTTATGAAAAGATCAGCTCTCTCTGCTGAAATGATTACTTTTCTGGAGATAATAATACATTTAGTAATAAAATCAATTTTGCTAACACATTTGAACATGTGAGACCATTTAAGTTCCCCAAACAAACAACCTTCAGCCCCACAGTTAATCTGATTCAGACTTGGTGCTCTCTGAGGCAAACGCCAGGACTCTCGTTATCACGGGTAATGGGATGTGCTCATCCACGCAAGGTGAAGGAAAACGGTAAAGGGCAAGCCCTTTGCAGAGAGGAATGTCTGGTGAGGGCGACTCCTGCCTAATTTTAGAGCCTGACGGGTTGAAAGGAGAATGTTCATAAAGGGCGCTGAGCTTCCCTTCCCATCAGACTTGACAGAGCCCCTTGTGTGGCCTGTGCTAAGGATGGCAGACACATGTGACGAGGAGCAGAGCTGCTCAGAAATTCCGTGCTCAATGCAAACAGGGAACAGGACATTCCATCACCCACAGAACTGGGCAGAAGGCAACCTCTGTGCCCCCATTAGCTCGTAAAACAAGTATACGAAGAACTTCGGGAGGCGCTGCACGTTTCTGAGCTGTGCTTACGTTAAAAATACTAGCCTGTTTCAGATACAAGGAAGGTTGTAACCCTATCTCTTTTCTAGGCTTTTAACTTTGGAGGAGTGGGGGAGAGTTTAAGGGTCACCTTTGGGCAGAAAATATAAAGGGAAGTGTTTATTTCAGATTGTTTTAGTCTGCTTTCCACAGGATGGCTGGACATTTTTGTAACACTGGAGATTTAAAAAACTCCTGTGGGGCACCTCAACGACAGCGAAGTCGGTCTATTTAAAAAATCTGTTTTAATTTTTGGGACATTTCTTGAGCACCAACGATGTGCTAAGTGCTATATGCATAGTCTCTGCAGAAATGCACCGGCTCTCAAAGGCTCAGCCATCTGTTCTTTGGAATAATAAACCTATTCCTGGTCTCAAACTGTGCGGCAAGAAGTGAAATAGAAAGTGGAAGGTTCTGAACGTGAGGAAAGAAAGCCAGTGGTACAGACACAAGTGGAACATGGCCCTTTGATGAGTTTTTAGAGTTTAGAGGTATTCACGTATTTTAAGGTAGAAAGACATAAGGGGCTATGATGAATAAATATGACTTGACTGTGAAACATAAAAGCCGCCGTCAGTTCCACTGCCCCGATTTCCTTGTGGTCAAGGCAAACACACAATCAGACGTTTTCATAAAAGTGAAGGACCTACTTACTATATGCAGAGGTTCAGAGAAAGCAGTTTCTGCTTCTTAACAGGCATTGTTTCTGAGGTGCTCTCTAAGAATGCATACATTGCCCCGTAATGAGGCTCACCACAGTGGGCTTTTAGGCTGCACGTAGAATGCATGTGTGTCTGTTTTGTTCTTCATGAAAACAACATGATGAGTCCAACCTCAGGTCACTATGAGCACTGCACTGTGTGCATTCAGTAACATTTGTTTATGAATTTATTTGTTGACTGAATAAATGAGTTAGCATTACATATTAAACACTCTCTTTCCGATCCCACAAAATTCCTATACACCAGCCAGCCTCATCAGTTCCTGAGGCTCAAAGTCATCTCGGATGCCTCTCACATGTCATCTTATCTAGCCCTGCCTATCCACATGGTGGCCTTGTCTCCTAACAGGACTCTTGCTTCCAATCTTTGGATACTTGCTACCAGATTCATCTGCCTGCAATCAAAAAAAATCTTCCTTTTAATCTAGGTCATTCCCCTACTGAAAACTGCAATGCCTCCCATTTTCCACAAAATGAAGTCCACGTTTGAGACCAGCAATTGAGACTCTACTCTCCGCCTTCAACATCTGTGAATCCTTCCCAGCCATCTTCTCCAGTGAAACTGCCATTTCACATCTCCAGACCCTGGCTCCCAATGTCACATGCCTGAATAGACTAAAGTATGACTGAAAAGAAACAAATCATCGGCTCTTAGGAATTCACTTGTTTGACCCCCATCTACTCCTACCCAATGCAGGCATCCCCAGAGCTACATCTCAGGCAGGTTCAACCTTTGCTTGGATATTTCTATAATGAGAAAGAAATTTACAACAAGACAAATGGCAGGTCATTTCATTTCGGAAGTTCCCTAATTGTTACAAAGTTCTTCTCTACCTGAAAAAGTCAAAATAACTGAAAATACAGGGAACAAAATTTATCCAAGGCTCTGGAGACAGAACCTAGTAATAGTAAATTCCTATGTAAGTTAACTATCGACTAAAGTTGCCATACATTTAAAAACAAATATTAAAACGCCTGCCACTTAGTTTCTATATTTTTCACAATAGAGTTGTCCTCAGGGAAATGAAAATCAAAACAATGAGACAGGGCTTCCCTGGTGGCACAGTGGTTGAGAATCTGCCTGCCAATGCAGGGGACACGGGTTCGAGCCCTGGTCTGAGAAGATCCCACATGCCGCAGAGCAACTAGGCCCGTGAGCCACAACTACTGAGCCTGCGCGTCTGGATCCTGTGCTCCGCAACAAGAGAGGCCGCAACAGTGAGAGGCCCGCGCACTGCGATGAAGAGTAGCCCCCGCTCGCCGCAACTAGAGAAAGCCCTCGCACAGAAACGAAGACCCAACACACCCAAAAATAAATAAATAAATTTATAAAACAAAAAACAATGAGATATCACTTTACCTGTTAAAATGGCTATTATCAAAAAGACGTGAAGTAACAAGTGTTGGCAAGAATGTGGAGAAAAGGGAACTCTTGTGCACTGTTGGGGGGAGTGTAAATTGGTGCAGCCACTATGGAAAATGGTGATGGAGGTTCCTCAAAAGATATCAAAAATAGAACTACCACATGATCTAGCAATTCCACTTCTGGGTATTTATCTGAAGAAAGTGAAAACACTAATTTAAAAAGATATATGTACCCCTATGTTTATTGCAGCATTATTTAAAATAGCCAAGATATGGAAACAACTAAGTGTCCATCAATAGATAAATGGATCAAAAAAATTGTGAGATACACACACACACACACACAGGCATATTACTCAGCCATAAAAAGGAATGAATCCTGCCATTTGCCACAACGTGGATGGACCTGGAGGGCATTATGGCGAGTGAAATTAAGTCAGACAGAGAAAGGCACATACCATATGCTCTCTCTTATATGCGGAATCTAAGAAAACGAAACAAAAACAAAAACTAAGCTCATAGATTCAGAGGACAGAGTGGTGGTTGCCAGAGGTGGGGGGTAGGAGAAATGGGTGAACTGTTTTTTGTTTTTAGTTTAAATAAATTGAATAAAAATTTTTTAAAAATCCATACAAACACAGCAATCTAGAGTCTGGCATCACAGTGCTTGTAAGCTGAAAAGTAAAAAAATATAAATTAACTCTGGTTGAGGTACTTAAGAGGCTGTATAAGCATGGATAAGGGATCCCAAACTTCCAACTTATTACTAATGAAAGATATTTAACATCTGCCATTTTCCTGTGTGTAGCTGTTAATCTATTAATTTAGCAGTGCCACGGTGGATGAGCTTTATGGCTCTTGCACTGTTTGGTTCTGGTAATTGACTCATGAGATTGCAACTGCATCATAAACACCCAATAAGAATGCTTGAAGGGCTTCCCTGGTGGCACAGTGGTTGAGAGTCCGCCTGCTGATGCGGGGGACATGGGTTCGTGCCCTAGGCCAGGAGGATCCCACGTGCTGCGGAGCGGCTAGGCCCCTGAGCCATGGTCGCTGGGCCTGTGCGTCCGGAGCCTGTGCTCCGCAGCGCGAGAGGCCACAGCAGTGAGAGGCCCACATACCGCAAAAAAAAAAAAAAAAAAAGAATGCTTGAAATCCATTTCAAATCCTCATTAACTCACACCTACATCAGACCACTTATTTATTTTATTGCACTAGAAAAATAAAATAACCAATGTTGAAAAGACAAACTCTAGCCAGACTGTTCAGTAACAGAACAGAAGAGAACTTTGCAGCTTAACCATTTGTGGCTGGCCGTTATGCATTCTTAAGAGTGTGAACTATTAAAGAGAGACAGATGTTAAAAGAGGAGAAAGGGGAGCGGTGTTCCTGCAATCAAGCAGTTTGCACCCGTGGGGTGGGGGATGGAATAACCTGCACAAAGCCAAGGGGGGCCCCGAATCAAGGACAGCATTGGCAAAAGCCCCCGAACCAGGAAGCTGGCACAACTGTCCAAGTACCACTTTTCATTTGTACCTCCAAGGGGAAACTGAGATGCAGCAAAACACTGCGAGGAGCAAATGCACACAAAATAATTTTGTTGTAGAAAAATGAATGACTGGAATACCGAAAAGGTGAATTTGCGAGTAAAATTCACAGGCACAAAGACATTCATGTGGGTTTCTGCTGGACACATCCAATGCTGCTATTACCCTCTGATCTACTTCTACCTAGAGTCTCTCAGACAATACAAATGCAAACCATCAAAATAGACCCCTCAGGTGAGTAAGAGGCAAAACAAGAAACCCACCATAGATGATTTCATGTTGCTTAAAAAACAATCATTGGGAAGCTCATGAGCACACAGTGCATTTCACTCCCCCACTGGGACGCATGGGGCCAGAAGTAGACTCGTGCTGGCGAGGGCAAGCTGCAAAGAGATGGTCCGTTAGAAGGGACAGAACAGAGGCTTAGAGGAGCATCACAAACAGCCATTGGGAGGCAACTCACCGGGGGGCGGAAAAGAGAACGGCGGTGGGGGGGGGGGGGAATGAAGACAAATCACAAAGTTCAGAAATCCTACCGTGATTCTTCTTTGCTTTCTGTTCTAAGCTTGGCTGTGTGAATGTTTTATATTTGTGCAGTAGAATAACAGCAAAAATCTCATCAATGAAACCATATATATATTTTTTTGATGGCTACGAAATGCCTCCCACTACCTTGTCTACCCCAGCACTATCATGGACGGACGATCTTGTCTATTCATTTAAAAATGTTTTAAAATGTGGAAATAATATACTTTGGATTACACACACACACACCTTTTTATTATCACCTGTAATCAAGGCAGCGTTAAGGCAGTGAAGATCAAAGTCTAAGAAAAATGAAAGCTTAAGATGAATAATCGAATCATGTTCCTGGAAGATCTAGAAAAGAACATTGTGCTGTAGTGATGATAGATGGCATTCAGGATGGTGGACGGAGAACATCTGACGCTTATGAAGCATCAGGGCTGTGTGTGCAGAAAAGCTGGCTACAAAGCCAGCATGCTGAGTTCCAAAGGTTTTATTTAGCGAGTTTTGTGTGATACCTCTACTGCCTAGGAATTAACACACAAAGCCCAGGACTGTAAGGAGACCCCCCACCTCACTCCATTAAAGCGGCCAGGCTCACAGGCTCCACTCACAGCCTTTTCAGTCCACTGCTGCCAGGCTTTGGCTGGCTGCTCTCACCACCAAATGCTCACGGGCAATCCCAACACTGCCCAACCCACAGCCACTGTGACTTCCCTGCAAGACCATGGAATTTCTTGGAACAAGAGGTTCCAAGTCCTTGGAACTACTCCCCCGCTGCTGCAAGCTTTCCTGGTTCCTCTTCCCCACCTCTTCAACCCTCCTGTCCCTTAAACCTTGAAGCTCCCTTGAGGCTTTGTTCCTCTTGCCCCTTCTATGCACACCACTGAGGTGCTCAAGCTGTGCCCATGGGTTCGTTCACCACCACCCCTGCCACTCCTCAGGACTCTGCCTGACCCCTGACCCTAATTCTCTGAGCACCGGGCAGATGCCCCATGTATATCTGGCACAGGTGCTTTCAAGGGCCCCCCACTGTACACAGGATAAAAACCTCACCCCGTCTGGGTGCACACCAGACCCTTAGGGTTTGGACCCGTCTCCCTTTCCAGGCCCATCTCTTGCCACTAGGCTCCAGCTGTGGTGCTGAGGACACCCCTGCTGTATAGGAGCTCTCCTCCCTTCAGTGCCCTTCCCCGTCTGCCCAGAGCTCCTTTCCAGGAAGCCCTTCTTCCCAGCAACAGTCTTAGATGCTCCTCTTCCTCTGGGGTCCCATAAGACCTGTGATCAACTGAAAGCAAACTGCTAAAAATCTTTGATTATATCCCCATTTCCCTAGTAAACTCTATCCTCCCTTATATTCCCAGCACTGCCAGATACAAGGTAGTTGCTTAATAAATGTTTGTGAAACAATTATTTTTATTAAGCAGTCTTTTCACCCAGTCATTCCTAGATATTCACTGGAATTCCTCACTTGAAAATTCCATTTTATTTAAATCACTATTAATTAGTAAAACTGTCTTAGGCATCCTTTGGCTTCTCTCTTAGGCACAGGGTCTTCTGGGGCCTCACATAGACTAACACAGTGTGGAAAGACCTTATAAAAACCATATACACAAATCAATAAAGATGTTGAAAAGTGAAGAAGGAAAGGGAAACTGAATGCATGAAATAAGAGGCTGCTTTAGAAAACAAGTTAGATTTCCAAAATCTGGGAAAAGTAATAAAAAAATCCAGAGTAATGGTCACAGACTCTCATAACACACAACAAGGCATGAATGGGTCAATTGAATTTACATGTTAGTGGAACTCCTTTTTTTATTGCTCAACTTGTCTAAAAGATTTGCAAACATTTGTAAGCAGGTAACAACAACAATAAATGCGTGCAAGGAAAATATAAAGAAAAATTTACTTTGATGCTCTAAAAGGGAGAAGCAGTGCTATTTCCTACTTTTGTCAGACTACGACCCAAAATAGTCTTAAAGATTAGATCACGCAGAAAATTTCACAGCAGTTCAAATGGTGGTAAACATTCATTTTCTGACATTATTTGTTGGTTTTGAATGGACAGAACCAATTATCAGAGCAGAGGGAGATGGTCTGACACAGAAATTTTACAGAAAGGAAATGTTCCATTTGTATAGGTTTCTGGCCATGATAACTAGACAATGTAACATGCTTCATCTATTGTGGCCTCTCTCATTCATTTGCTAAGTATTTATATGCATCTACTCTGGGCTCTGGGGACATAGCGGGGGGCAAAACCACTCTCTAAAGGGAAGAGGAATGAACACATAAACAGATGAGAAGATGATGTCAGCTAGGGATAAGTGCAGTGGGGAAGCAATAAAGCTGGATGTGGGACTGGGATGCAGAGGGCTGCTCTCTCACACAGGACGGAGAGGGACAGGGTCTCTCATCCGTGCAGTGAGAGTGAGTGAAGGGGTGGGCCAGGGGGGCGGCAGACATTCCAGGCAGAGTGGGGAGAGGAGGGGGTGCTGGGGGGCGGGGAGTGTGAGTGCGTACATGCAAACAAAGTGGGGCGGCCACTCTGCAGCTGAGTGGACGAGCGGCAGAGGGCAGGGGCCAGACCGTGCGGGTCCATGGGCATTTCTCAAGGCTGGTCAAATAAGGGATGTGCAATTTAATAAGAAGCCACACTAGCCTATGAAACAACGGCAAATAGTCACTGCCTTTTGACCACCCATCTCAGAACTGGCTGCCCTGCCTGCTCACACTGACCCCAGCCAGGAGCCTGCCCGCCACTGTATCAGTAACAACATCAATCGTTCACCCAAGCTGACATCACCCCAAACCCTCAATACTGTGGGGTACAGAGGACTGTAACTCACCAACATCACCCCGAGGCAAGACTCTGGCTAGATCACACGTGTATTCTCCCATTGATGAAAGAGTGCCACATTAGGGGCAGTCGAGCAGAGCGTGCCAGTTTCATCTCCCAGAGACTCACCCTCTCAGACTCACTCACTCAGCCCTGTGGCCGTGGAGGACAGAGCAGCCATGGAGGGGATCCAGCTCTCAGAGGGGTTGGGGAGAGAGGGAGGAGGCCTGAGGGGTAAGACAAAAAGCAGGGGGCAAGGAGGGGCTGGAGCGGACGGATGGAAAAATTAAGGAGAATGCGGACAGGCCAGCGGCCGGCTAGGCTGCGATGCAGCTGAGGGGGTCACGAGTGGCTGCAAGCCCTCGGTCTGCTTCCCTGCCTCTAGCATCATCCTGCCCTCCTCTCGCAGACCCGTGGCATCCGAGAACCGTGGGCCCAATCCCAGCTCCTGGATCCAGATGGGTCCACAGAAGAGTAATGGAGGTCCGAGAGCTATGGGCAGAATTTGGAGAAGCCCAATGGGAAGCAGACCTGTAAGACGAGGCTGCACAGATCAGACTGCAGTTATCAGCAACTCGGGCTGTGCAGCTGATCGGCAGTTCTATGCGTTCTTTATTAAGTAAAGCAGGAAAATAAACATTACTTTAAAAACACTGCGTTCAGGATACAAACTCTCCTGCAGCTTCGAGTCCGCCAGAGAAAATAATAAAGGTCCTTGGAGAAAAAAGAAACGTTGACTATTCACTAGGTTTTCCAGAGCGGTTTGTATTTCTGAAGAAAATGCTTGGAAAAATGAAAGCTTAAAACTAACAGAATGGATTTGTAGTGACAGAATTTTAGATGCTGTGGTCAAAGGATGAGGCTGGGTGCAGAGGCAACCCTACACTCCACGGAGGCCCTCTCTGGGGAGGGATGTGCGGTCGTCTGCAGGGCGAGCCCCCCAGCGCTGTTCTCTCTCCTCCCGGCACACGGAGGGCTGCCCACTCCAAGGCTGGTCTGTCCCCAGGACATGGTGTTGGCCAACGATGTGTGGCTGGGTTGGGAGGTGACACTTGTACAGAAAAGGAATTCATCACAGCAAGTGTGTGATACACTTTCCCTCTGCAGCACAGGGACAGGCCATGCTTGGGTGGAGAGGCTCCTTGGGCAGGGCCTGGAGGGAGCCCAGGCTGATGGCCCACAGACAGCATGAAATACAAGCTTTCCTGAGATTTTAGAGGTGCCTGTTAACTGCAATGGCCTAGCCTATCCTGACCGATAGAAAAGAGCAATTAGGAAGGAACCCATTCATAGTGAGTAGAAAATCCTAACACTCGATATTTGAGTCTTCCCACTCCTAAACTGAGTACATAACAAAATGTATGTATTTCAAAATTTCAAAACTACGTTTTTTTTAACTTTTTTATTGGAGTATAACTGCTTTACAATGGTGTGTTAGTTTCTGCTTTATGACAAAGTGAATCAGCTATACATATACATATGTTCCCATATCTCTTCCCTCTTGCGTCTCCCTCCCTCCCACCCTCCATATCCCTCCCTTCTAGGTGGTCACAAAGCACAGAGCTGATCTCCCTGTGCTACGCGGCTGCTTCCCACTAGCTATCTATTTTACATTTGGTGGTGTATATATGTCCATGCCGCTCTCTCACTTCATCCCAGGTTACCCTTCCCCCTCCCCATATCCTTAAGTCCATTCTCTAGTAGGTCTGTGTCTTTATTCCCGTCTTGCCCCTAGGTTCTTCATGACCTTTTTTTTTTTTTTTCCAAACTACTTTTTGATTTTGAGTTGAAACTCAAAAATTGTTTGGGGAAAAAAAAAAAAAAGGTGAGAAGACAGAGAATTCAGGGCCTAGGGAGTTTCACAGAAGGAAAGTGGGGAGCCACTACTTGGAGATGCCACTCTGAGGCCCCCAGGCGCTCTCACACACACATTCTCTTCCTTCCCTCCAGGTGGAGTGGAGGAGACGTCCCTCCTTATCTGAAGGCCAGTCCCTCCACCAGGGCTTGAGATCCCCTCACCTTCTCGAGAACTCGGCTCCTATGTGGTTCCCTTCCTTCTGGAACCAATCCATCGACACACCAAAACAATCTGGTTTCTCCCACCTTAGTAACATGCCACTGGACTTCTCAAAAGCCTGTGTACACATGGTTCTCCATTTCCTCTTCTCTCAGACCTTCTCCCTGAACTCACGGCCATGAAAGCTATGGAAGGCTCCATTTGTAAATGTCTTATAAAATTAAAACCTATTTTTTTGGATTGATTTGCTTTTTTAGCACAGCTATACAAGTTATTCTACAGGAAGAAAATGACAAATTTGAAAAGTAGTCTGGAGAAGGAGGAGGAGAGTGTGAAGTATAAACCACAGCTGTTAAAAGTCAGAGATGTTCAGTTAACCTATGGGGGATAATTTTTTCTAAAAAAATTTCTAAAAAAACTTTTTAAACAATGAAAATGTAAGCCTTTCAGATTACAGCATTAATAGAAGATTGTTGCAATTAGGAAAATAAGGCAATACAAAATAATATGAGAGCAAAGCTAATCCCCCAATCCCTCAATAACACCCACCCATAAGGAAACAATACTTAAGTCTTTTTCAACTTACAATGGGGCTACATCCTGATAAACCCATCATAAGTTGAAAATATCTAAGTTGAAATGCATTTAATACACCTAACCCACCGAACATCGTAGCTTAGCCTGACCTACCTTAAATGTGCTCAGAGCACTTACATCAGCCTACGCTTGGGCAAAATCGTCCAACACAAAGCCTATTTTACAATTAAGTATTGAATAACTCATGTAATTTATTGACTACTGTACTGAAAGTGGAAAACAGAATGGTTGTATGGGAAGAGAATGGTTGTAAGTGTATCAGTCGTTTACCCCCTTGATCACACGGCTGCCTGGGAGCTGAGGCTCAATGCCGCTGCCCAGCATCACGAGAAAGTATCTTACTGCATGTTGCTAGCCCCAGGAAAAGCTCAAAATTCAAAATTCGAAGTACAGTTTTTACAGAATGTGTATCTCTTTCACATCATCATATAGTTGAACCATCACAAGTCAAACCTTCGTAAGCCGGGAACCGTCTATATATGAACCCCATCTACACCCTCCCTCCTCTTTCTCAGTATACCCTGTTCAGCCACCACTTTGCCCCCACTGCTCACTGCAAGTGTCCTTGTCAAGATCATCAATGACCCCACCTTGTCAAATCCAAGAACTCCTCTTTCTTCCTTATTGACCAACCAAACACACTGAGTGTCAACTGCCACGCCCTCCTTTTCATACACTGTTCTTGGCTTCCTGGTCTACCCGGCCTGCGGTTTGCTGGTTTTCCTTGCATCTCTCTGGCTGCTGCTTCTCCAGCTCTTTGCTGGCTCTTCCTCTTCCAACTAACCCCTAGATGTGGGGCTCCTCAGGGCTCAGCCTTGAGCCTTCTCCACTCTCACGTGTTCCTCCACGTGACTCTGTTCCTGCCCCTGGATTTAAATAGTACACTAATGCTGAAGATGCCCACATTTATCACTCCAACCCTTAGACCATAAGACCCAAATGTCTAACTCCATACTTGACATCATTGCCTGGATGAAAATGTAACAGGCACCACAAACTTGACAGGTCCAAAACATTTTCCCTCTCAAACCCATCCTCCCCAACCCACTGCTGACAACTTGATACATGCTGACAACTTGATACATGATACCAGCTACTCAGATTCAAAATCTCAGAGTCATCCTTGATGTGTCCCTTCCCCTGTCCCCTGCATGTTCAATCCCTTACTCTATCCTGCTTACTCTACCTCCCAGGTGTATTCCAAACACACTCTTCCCCACGTCCAAAGGCTACACTTTAGTCCAGGCCACCCTATCTCTTACCTGGTCTGTTGTTACAGATGTATATCAGCTCTCTCCACGTCCATACCTGCCCTTTAAATCTATTCTCCACAAAACAGACGATGGTTTTCTTAAATCAGAACATGTCACTTTCCAGTAAAGACCCTGTAGGGACTCCCACCACACTTGGGATCCCGAACAAACTCCTAACATGGCCACAAAACCCTGCCATCCCCCCCACCCAGCCTCCATTCTCCTCCACTCACCATTTCCCAGTCTTCTCTCCGATCCTCTCTGAAGCCAAGCACTTTATACTCGGGGCCTTTGCTCTAACATGCTGGGCTCTTCTTCCCTCATTTTCACGTGGTTCGTTCCCTCTTAGCTTTTAAGTTTCCACTTAAATGAAATCTCAAGGGAACTTTTGTTGACGACTGGGCCAATTCACACTGGGCCCCTCTGTCATTCCCAGCAACAGTCATTGTTTTCTTCACAGCCCTTGTTCCAACTTGCAATGTTCACATTTATTTTCTGTTCACTTGCTTTTGCCCATATTCCTCATAAGAGCAAAGACCACGTCTCTCTAGGTCACTGCTACATTCCCAGTGTTTAGCCCAACGCTTGGCACAAAGTACATTTTTAATACGTACAGGGACTGCATAAATGCAGTGGTTCTTCCCCATCCCACCTCCACCAATCAATGCAGACCAGGAATTTCTGATGCAAGGTGAGGAGGAGAAGGGGACCAGCTGGCAGTCGTAAATGAACTTGAACAAGGTGTCAAAGTCTAGATGGGTGAGTGGAGGCAGCTCTGGCAACGCCCCGTAACACTCGCCTGTCCTTCCTATCTCTGAAGATTCTGAGCAACGTATCAAAGTCAGTGCTTCCGACACAGCCAGACCTGCACATTCTCAAACACACCAGCCACAGTTTAGAGCATTTATACTTTTCTCTAATCTCTTCCAAATATTTACATGAGCTATATTCACATTAAATTTTAGAGTTGAACTAGACATATCCTTTGCAAAACACAGAGAAGAGGAGGGTCCAGATGTAGGCAGCATAAAATGATTTTTATATAATGATTTTTACTTGCACCCTCGACGGTTTTCTGTTTGAGATTCAGTTTCAGAATTACCCACTACCTTAACTGGGATCAAAGAGTATATTCTGTTAAAAACATGTCTGTATGCATATTAATATTTATGTTTATATACATATGTATACAAACGAAGGCAGCTGGAGGCAAGGAGGACACAAGGCGTCATCCATTACTTAGCAGACTTGACTAGCAGATGACTTTAAATGCACAAGAATCTGGGCTGCATTTATCAATACAGCCTGAGGAGATGACTTACAGTTCTTTCTTTTGAGACATTAACCAAGGTCAATGGTGAAGCTTTCTCTACAGTCTTAATAAAACCACAATGTCTTATGTTGATTTCTACACGGAGACCTAGAACTACCGACCTCAGGGCACTTGACTGCTGAGTTGTGGCAGCCTGATCAGGGAGGTGGGCACAGCTGCTCAGATGCTCAAGTGCACTGCACAATCAGAGATGTGGCTTACGCACCGCTTATGCCACGGTGTGACCTGGGGCGACTCATCTAACTTCCCTACACCACAGGCTCCCCATCCAGAAAGCTGAGATCACAAGAGTATAGCTCTCCAGGGATGGCTCTTCTCTAAAGCAATGAGATAATGCAGAGAACGCTGGCATGGAGGCTGGCATATTATGTGTACACACCCTTGCTATGTTTTCAAGCACCAGCTGAATATCCCCTCTCCCTGTGTTTTGCTTTTGACTGCGTTCCCAAGGGCAGGAACAAGAAGAGGCATCTCGGCAGACGTGCGGCGCATCTCTGAAAGACGTGCGGCGTTTCAGAGAACAAAGTAAAGAAGACGAGCAGTGCCAGCACGGAGCACAGAGGAAGGACAGCCAGGCAGAGGCGAGTCTGGGCATGGTGGTCAAGGGCCGTTTGGGAGCTGAGCCTGGGTGGTGTGCAGTGTTTGGGGTGGGGACTCAGGGCGGTGGGGCGGTACCTCTGTGGGGTGGATGAAGCATGGCACCAAGAGTTGGTAGAGGAGCTCACACTTGACACTGACAGTGACCAGGAGCCTGCGTGTGTCCCTGCTTAATACCCTCGCGATGCCTTCCACTTCGCGATACTGTACCATCACGTTTATCATTGTTACATTTCTAATCTACTCCGTACATTGAGTCAGCACTGGGAGTGCACAGAGGAGGATCAAGTCGGCTTTGCTAAACCCATGTCAGGGCACATCAAAGGATTATACTTAGGGAAAGAATTTCCTCCCTTCTTCACAGACCAGTGATAGGCCAGAAATGGCTTTTCCTCCAGGGAGGTAACGGACTACCCACAGGGCTTGGTATTCCTGCCATCATCCACTGACCATCCGTGCAGCTCCAGGCAAAGGCAGAAGGCAGGGAGGAAACTGTGTGGCAAGTAAAGAGCCCACACTATGGTCTCTTCTCTCCTTTTGCCCTAAAGGTCGAGCAGAGCAGGAAGCCAGAGAACACTTGTCTAGCTGGCAACCTACATAAAATGTACCCTGGGGCTAGGAATGATATTGTTACAGAAAAGATAAGCCCCAACTCTCTCCTGCTGAGCTTTCTCAATGCAGAGGAAATCTGAACAATTATCAGATTTCTAGACACCCTCCCAATTCTATTAATTCTTTGTCTAACTTCACCGATGGAGAAGGCAGAAATCTGCAGACAGACACTGGAACGGATGCCCCTCTCTAAGGAAAAGCCATAGAGAAGGTCTCCTGCTCCGGCCATTGAAGTTGCTTTCCAGGCTCACTGCATAAGAAGCAAACATCTCAGGCTAGAGTTTCCAAAATAAATCTGTGAATATTCTTCTGATTTTGAATCAGAGGCAACCGAGTGCCAGAATTAGCATTACTGCCAACCTTCCGCCAATAATACCTTGGGGGAAGTCCAGCAAAGATGACAAAAGCAAAAACATAAATACTTAAGTTTTTTACTTCTGAACATACTTTAAATGGAGTTTCAAGTTGCCACGTGGTGACCGACATTTAAGACTTAAAGCCCCTCTGTATATTTTAATACATTAAAACATAAATGTATAAATGTTTATGTGTATAATATATATGACATAAATAAGTGGATAATACAATGAGGACCTCCATTAAAATGCAACAAGGAGACTGGAAGTGAATATTTAAATAAATCATAACAGTATTTATAAGTCATTAAAAAATGAACTTATGGGCCCTTCTTGCCTCTCCTTTCACACAGAGAGTATTTTTTATTATTTAATAGGTCCCATAAAATTCTACAAAGTACTCACTAGATCTTTACATGATGTAGAAACATACTTTTAGAGGTAAGGAAGCTTAGGGATTTAGAGGCTTTTAGGCTAATTTGTTTATTTTAAAGGTGGAAAAAACAAAAACGAAAACCAAATCCCAACCGAGTATAGAGACAGCAAATAACTTGTCCTCATAACAAAACGCACAGGATTAGCACAGCTCTGGAGCTCTGTGTTCTAGTCTTGGCTCTGTCAATTATTGGTGGTGTGACCTTTGTTAAAACACTGAGCAGACTGAGCCTTAGTTTCCTCATCTTTAAAATGAGAGGGTTCAAACAGACGAACCCTAATGTATGTGCAATTTGTCCAGAGCCCCAAACCAATAGTGGAAAAACAAACCATCTGGAACAAAGCAAGAGGCGGCTATGAAATTCGGGACCTGACACCTGCCCAAAGGCTGATTCGTGCCATGCTTCCATTCCAAGGAGCAGGCTCTTGAGGATGGCCTGTGTCCACATCCTCTGCAGGGACAGGGCAGGGGGTGTGGCTGGGAGTTGCTACCCCAGGCAGGAAGATGACGCTTGGACAGCCATCTGGACACTGCTTACCTGGCCTCCTCATCATGCCAGAGGTAGCCCCTCAGTTCACCTTGATTTTAATGCTCAAATAGTCTCATATACTCTTGCATCACTTCTGCTAAAGTCAGGACAAGCGTTCGGGAAGAGCGAATACTCATGTCCTAGAGGAAATACTAAATGCCTTTCTTCTTGGGACAGGAGAGCCTCTTTAAAGGGTGCTCCTGTCTTTGTAGTGTGTGACTTCTACTGTTCACAATGATAATATTTGAAAATTCAACTCTTTTGGAGTCTTAGTTTTTCCAGTGGGAAACCGAGATTTAGAAACCTGGCCACCAGGTGGCGTCTGGATTCCTTGGTTTCAGGGTCCCCACCAAGTTTTTGCTGAAGGCCTGTTTTGCTTTCTGTGGCCGATTGCTAGCTGTCCGCCAATATCCATTCCCATTTCCTTGATAATAAGGCCCTAATTTTTAGCTGGTACATTTTTTCTGGGAATAAAACTACATCTAATTTGTAGTTGCTAGTATACAGGTTTTGACATTCAGAGAACATGTTCTCAGAACATTAATTCGTGTTTTGATACTCATTAACTTCTGTGCTGAGCGCATGGCATCAGCACTACATCTCTAAACCTCCTTCTGCCAAGCGTGGCCACATGAGTACGTTTTTGCCAATAAGGTGAAAGCAGACATAATACATGTCACCTCTGGCAAACAGGGCAAACACCTGCCCTTCCCTCTTCTTCCCTATTGCTGCCTTCATGCTGGCTGGAAAGTGGATATAAAATGCCTGGAACCCCTGCAGCCTTCTAGGACCATGAAGTGATGGTGGGAATGGAAGCCATGTACGGATAAAGCAGCAAGAGAGAAGGAGCTTGGATTCCTTACCCCTTAGACACCAAGTTGTTCCTGGACTGATGTCCCCTGCACTTCTTTTATGTGACAGGGAAAAAGAAACATCTCTTTCCTTTAAGCCATGGTTATTTTTGACTTTTTCTTCTGTTGCTCACAGGAGAAATCTAATCTAATCTGAATAACACACCTTGAGATTCAGACTCATTTCTAAAACCAGAAATAATTATTAAAATGGCAAAAGATAAGCACCATTAGCACATACTATTCATAGATGCAACTACACTACTGATTCAGTACTAATAAGAGGGAAGTGACTTTCTACTTTTTTTTTTTTTTTTGCGGTACACGGGCCTCTCACTGTTGTGGCCTCTCCCGTTGCAGAGCACAGGCTCCGGACGCGCAGGCCCAGCGGCCATGGCTCACGGGCCCAGCCGCTCCACGGCACGTGGGATCTTCCCGGACCGGGGCACGAACCCGTGTCCCCTGCATCGGCAGGCGGACTCTCAACCACTGCGCCACCCGGGAAGCCCCTCTACTTTGTTTTTATAGGATAATGAAATAGAACTTTCTTTTTCCCAGGATAGTTTTCTATCAAGGAGCTAGAGCTACTTGTTAGCTGTGAGTAATCTGAAATCTACTGACCTCAGTATCAGCAAAGCTCAGCAACCCGCAGCTTTTATGGATTTCGACAGCCATGACTCTTGGAAAAATTTAAACAAAAACTGAATATACTTAAGTGGGCACTATTTAAGTGCCTCAAGCTGTTTTCCACCTTGCAACAAGGAAGCCCGCAGGAGACTCAAGGAATCTCCCCAGGCCTATCGTTCCGGGGACTTGGTTGCTCAATTCTCAAGGCAACCTTGTGATTTTTACTCTAAGTGGGTTACATATTCTCAGGTTGCTGCAAAGCAATGTCCTTTTTCAAAACATGGAAGAGGATTTCTTTATGGTATGGAAACTGCACCGACCACGCACTTGGGCCCCATAACCTATTCCTCTGTTATAAGATAGCAAGAAAACCAAGACTCTTTCTTATCATCTTTTTTTTTTTTTTTTTTTTTTTTTTTTTTTTGCAGTACGTGGGCCTCTCACTGTTGTGGCCTCTCCCGTTGCAGAGCACAGGCTCCGGATGCGCAGGCTCAGCGGCCATGGCTCACGGGCCCAGCCGCTCCGCAGCATGTGGGATCTTCCCGGACCGGGGCACGAACCCATGTCCCCTGCATCGGCAGGCGGACTCTCAACCACTGCGCCACCAGGGAAGCCCTCTTATCATCTTTTACAGTCAAATTATTTTAACACAGTTGCTATCTAAAGAGGAAACAGGTACAAACATACGCCCTCTGAATATGAATATTATGCTGTCAATCTAGAATGGCTGGGCGACAAAGAGAATCCTAAAGGAAGGCAGGAATCTGTTTATGCAAGAATATGTCACTGCGAAGCGTACTATAAAAAATAACATGAAAGCTTAGGCACAAATCGTCAAGAACAACTGATTCAGTTTAAGGCCACTTCCTAATCATATGTAAGCACTGTATCCTCTCAAAACGTTCTTTTTGAAAACATTCCCCCATTCACTCTTCACTAACATTTTCTGAAGATTTCTGACCTATTCCTAACCGTGAGAATACAGCGCTATAGGAAAACAGTATCGTTAGTTCAACAGTCAGCTCACAAAGGATGTGGATGAGTCAAAAATTGCATATGCCATGCACTCAGCACAGAAGTTAATGAGTATTAAAACACTAATTAATGTTCTGAGAACATGTTCTCTGAATGGCAAAACCCGTATGCTAGCAACTACAAATTAGATATCGCCAAGGTGAGAAAAAAATCTAAAGAAAGAAAATGCCACTCTGTCTATGCCAAGGCATCTTGGTAAACCCAAAGAATCATCTAATTTTAGCATTGCTGGTCGGCTACAATGCAAACTGCCTTTGGGATGTTCTTGATGTCTCACATGCGTTACTGCAGGTAAACCTCAGAAGGTAACATTCCTCAGTTCAAGAGGACAGGAATCAAGATACTAACATCTGTGTTAAATACTTATAATTCTTACCATTTCTATACTCTATTGCCTTAGGTTTGCTATCGCCCCATAAAACTGAATCTTCCTTCTAATGTATTCTTTTATAAAATGTGGAAACTGTTGTTAAGGGAGTTGATTCAGAGTACACTGTTCTTTTTCAGGTCTATAAATTTTGTCTTTCATTTTGGGAGGAGAAAATCCAATCTCTCAGCTGGCTGAACAAAAATGAGACAATGAGAAACCAAAAACTGCATTTCTGCTACACTACATCCTTTGTCATGCCACGTTCAACCACAGTGCAAACACTATTCCATCCACAAAAGACAGCTGCCCAAGGCAACCCTACCTGCATAGGATGTCGAGGGCATGATTCCTTTCTTCTCGAACTTCCTGTGAAATTATGAAAATCCTGCTACAAAAAGGCAGAGGCAGTCTCTGAATGAAGGGTTGTGGTAAAATTCTTCAGGAGTCCCAGTAAGGACCTGGGAATTACGGAAGCAGCCATCCCTCAAAGCCCTGCCCAGTTTCCACCTCTCCTGGGAAGACTCCCTCCACGACCCTGACCAGGACGTGGCCTTGCTGATGGAAGCTTTCACCTTTCCCTTGATCACTGGGATAACATCCTTGGGGATGTCTGACCTTTCAGATCTCTGTGTCTCAACTTTCCAGACTGACTATAAATTTCCCAGGGACAGTGCCTCTGTCTGGAACTCCTCTGTCTTCAAACAGTACCACCTGGCATTGCATGTCACATCATAAATATTTGTTGACAGACTACATTTCTCTATTCCTTTGCTTCTGTTTAAAATGAAACGTATTACTGATTATAAATGTAGACAGATTTTTCAGGTAAATCACTCATCGCCAAACCTGTGTTATTAATGTAATTTCTGATGCTCAGTATTTCAACTTCTTTTTAAAGACACGGGCACAGATGTTCTAACCAATATTACGTGGTCATGTCATTCACAATAAAAGGAGAAAAACGATCAGTCAATTGCAGATTTGATAAACCTATCCAAAACTAAATTCTTATGTGTACCCCAGATCGGAAGAGAAACAGTGTTTCCAGGATCAGATTTTCAAAATTGTATTTCCGATACAGATCAATTTTCTACCCACAGCTGTAGTCAGGATTGGATAAAGATTACACAGACAGTAGCTCTGTTCTGTGTCCCTCAGCAATCTAGAACACTCCCACCCCCTATCCCACCACCATTCAAGATGCTCTGGGTCCTAAATGAAAGAACAGCCCTCTGTGGCTTATTCAGCCATGTGTTTCTTTGAGCCTCCTCTTTTTCTCTCCTTAGCTTGGTCCACCTGACCAGCTATACCACCAGGTAGATGTGCATGGCTGTGACCACCATTAACTGTACTGTCTAACCATGCAGGGTAAGCTGTGCTGCAGTATTTGCTTCAAAACGATAATGTGCCTCACAGAATGTAAGAAGGAATGACGACTAGCCCAGGGGATTTTATTTTAAAATCACTTACAGAATAAATATAAACACCAGAGTCAAGCGAAATCAAAAGCATCATTACCCTGAAGGAACTGAAAACAAAGAGTATCTTTTTTTCCCCCCCAAAATGCTGTGGTTTCTATTACATACTATAAGGAATTTTTTCCATTCACGCACAGATTCCTCTCTAGGGTCTGCTTTTACCGTTTGGTCATTGTTGGCAACACCACTGACAGCCTGATCGAATTGTGCGCACATCTGTCACGCTCCCATTTCCTGTCAAAGCTCTGCTGTGCACACCTGAGCTAAACACTGCAAAGTGGATTTTAAGTCGATGGTGTTGTGACATCATGGTACATTCCAAAGGCACCTTTACACAAAGAAAGAATTCTATTTAAATAACTCAGTGCAATGTGTGTGATGTATATAATCAACCGATTAAAATCTTCTATTGCCATTATACTAGAGAGGCTATGCTCTGCCCCAGGCATACCTCCTTAAGATCTGTAAAACCAATGCGTTCTGTCCAGTTACTCAGTTACTATCTCCTTAAATATTTACCATGAATCTTTTAATCTTTTTTTCCTCCTATTGCAGCAGTACAAATAAAAGGTTGCAAGCATTTCAGTAGCTCAACGTCAGAGAAGTGGAGAGCCAGACACAGGAGTTCAGTGAGTTTTCCAACGGCATAGCAATTGGCGTCACCCAAGCGCGCTTCCTCCCCAGTTTAATCTGGAAATTTCAGGCTGCTATGCGCACGGCTGAGGGATTTCTACTCCATACAAGCACGTGCTCAACTGTAAAGTTTTATCTTTTCATTTATAAATGAAAACAATACATATTAGGTTGTAAGTAGTTTCTTGGTGTATCCTCTGTGAAGAACAGAAAAAAAACAGCTACCTGATAGGAAAAACAACTCCACCATCCTCACTGAGAAATAAAGGTCACTTCCCTAGAAGAGGCTGCCTCGCTGGAAGCTGTCATGATTACAGGTCCCCCTCCCTGCCCCAAACTCCAAAGGTAATTACTCACTTTGGCAGGAATTGTGGGAAGCAGAAAAAAATGAGAACAATGTTTTTTGAAAATATACACCAGAGGGGCTGCACAGTAGAGATGAGAAGAAGAGGGGGGGGGGGAGGGGGGGGTGTCTCTCATGGGCAACTCTGCCCAATCCTAGGGCAGCCAAGGCTGTACCTTTGAGGGCAGAAGGCAGGGACAGTCACTGGTTGCTGCCTGGGCGTCCTTTGCATTACTGATGGGAGAGGCAGTGGCATCACACACACACGCGCGCGTGTGCCTGAGGATGCCCAGGCAGGGACTAGAAGTAGTTCCCGAGAAGGTCAAATGTTACAGTTGATAGGGACATATTTTTTACACATGGAGAAAACGGAAAACAGCAAAGAATGACAGCCTACAAGTGATTTTAAAAGTCTAATGCAGGACTATGGTGAATTAACGAACCATATAAGCACCAGACGGGCTACTGCCCCTAAAACATACCTCTACAGGCAATGGCTCACCCTGAAAATGAAAGAAGCCAAAATAGCTGTGGAAAACTAAAAGTCTGCTGAATTTATTTCTAACACTGATTATATTCTATGTGCCAGACACTTAATATGGGCATACCTTGGAGGTACTGCAGGTTCAGTTCCAGACCACCACGATAAACCAAGTATCAGAAAAAAGCCAGTCACATGAATTTTCTGGTTTCCCAGTGCAAAGAAAAGTTACATTTGCGCTATACTGTAGTCTATTCAGTGTGCAATGGCATGAAGTCTAAAAAACAATGTACGTATCTTTTTTTTTTTTTGCGGTAGGCGGGCCTCTCACTGTTGTGGCCTCTCCCGTTGCGGAGCACAGGCTCCGGATGCGCAGGCTCAGCGGCCATGGCTCACGGGCGTAGCCGCTCCGCAGCATGTGGGATCTTCCCGGACCGGGGCACGAACCCGTGTCCCCTGCATCGGCAGGCAGACTCTCAACCACTGCACCACCAGGGAAGCCCAACAATGTACATATCTTAAAGAACACTTTATTGCTGGAAAATGCCTACCATCACCTGAGCCTTCAGTGAGTCATAATCTTTTTTGCAATAGTAACATCAAAGATCACTGATCACAGATCACAACAAATATAATAATAAAAATGAAAAAGTTTGAAATTTTGCAAGAATTACCAAAATACAACAGAGACATGAAGTGGACAAACGCTGTCGGAAAAATGGCACCAACACAGATTTGCTCGGCACACGGTTGCCACAAACCTTCAATCTGTAAAAAAAATACAGTATCTGCAAAGTGCAATAAAGCGAAGCACAATAAAACAAGGTATGCCTGTATACATCATCTCACAGAATCCTGCAGGAATGCTGCAAAATACGCACTAACTCTGTTTTACAGCTGAAAAAACTGTGGCAGAAAAGTTAAATGACTCACCCAATGTCACCCAAGAAGCACATGTAGATTTCAGGCCTGACAGAGCTTCAAGACAAAGGCCCTGTATGTCTACTGAGAACACTCTGATTTTATAAATACTATTTCTACAGACTAAGGATCAGAAAACTTGGTCTTAGAGGGCCAAATACTAAGAGCTTTAGCCTTTGTGGGCCAGGCAGTCTCTGCTGCACAGGTAAAGCACTAAGGCAGCCACAGGCACTGTGTGAACAAGCAGGTGTGGCTGCTCTCCAATAAAACCGGAGGCCAGTATGTTCACCTCTGATATAGAAGAGGGGCTGGCAAACTGCAGCCCGCGGCCAGATCCAGTCCGCCATTGGTTTTGTAAACAAAGTTTTATTTACCTGGAAAATGCCTGGATCTGCCTAAGAGGCAAGAGGTCATTGTTTTGGGGTGTGCGAGGAGAGGAGATTCAGAGCACCGCCTAAACGAACTCCAGAGACTGGCGCGAGCCGCGGCTATCAGCGTGGACCCAGAGACGGGCATGAGATGCTAAGGCTGCTACTGCAGCCACCAAGAAGCCTGTGTGCAAGCACAGGTCACTATCCACACCCCGCTTCCGGGAGCCTGTGCAGCCCGCCACTGCCAGGGTCCCGGGATCCAGGGACAACTTCCGCGGGAGAACACACGGTGTGCATCAGGCTGGTGCAATGTCACGCAGGCCTCTGCCGCCGCAGGCTCGCTCCGCATCCGCACCCCTCCCTCCCCTCGGCCTGAGTGAGCCAGAGTCCCTGAAGCAGCTGCTCCTTTAACCCCATCCTCCCTGAGCGAAGAACAGACGCCCTCAGGCGACCTACACGCAGAGGCGGGGCCAATCCAAAGCTGAACCCCAGGAGCTGTGGGAACAGAGAAGAGAAAGGGAAATCTCTCCCAGCAGCCTCAGGAGCAGCGGATTAAAGCTCCACAATCAACTTGATGTACCTGCATCTGTGGAATACCTGAATAGACAACGAGTCATCCCAAACTGAGAAGGTGGATATTGGGAGCAATGATATATATATATTTTTCCCGTTTCTCGTTTTGTGAGTGCATATGTATATGCTTCTGTGTGTGATTTTGTCTGTATAGCTTGGCTTTTACCATTTGTCCTAGGGTTCTGTTCTTTTTTTTTTTAGTATAGTTTTCAGCACTTGTTATCATTGGCAGATTTGTTTTTTGGTTTGGTTCCTCTCTTCTTTCTTTTTTTATTACTTTAAAATTTTTTTATTTTTAATAATTACTTTTTATTGTTTATTTTAATAACATTATTTTATATTATTTTTTTCTATCTTCCTTCCTTCCTTTTTTCTCCCTTTTCTTCTGGGCTGTGTGGCTGCCAGGGTCTTGGTGCTCTGGCTGAGTCTCAGGCCTGAGCCTCTGAGGTGGGAGAGCCGAGTTCAAGACATTAGTCCACCAGAGACCTCCTGGCTCCACGTAGTATCAAACAGCGAAAGCTCTCCTAGGGATCACCATTTCAACCCTAAGACCCAGCTCCACTCAACGAGCAGCAAGCTATAGTGCTGGACACCCTATGCCCAACGACTACCAAGACAGGAGCACAACCCCACCCATTAGCAGAGAGGCTGCCTAAAATCATAATAAGGTCACAGACACCACAAAACATACCACCGGACACGGTCCTGCCCACCAGAAAGACGAAATCCAGCCTCATCCACCAGAACACAGGCACCAGTCCCCTCCATCAGGAAGCCTACACAACCCACTGAACCAACCTTACCCACTGGGGGCAGACACCAAAAACAACAGGAAATGCGAACCTGCAGCCTGCAAAAAGGAGACCCCAAACACAGTAAGTTAAGCAAAAGGAGAAGACAGAGAAACACACAACAGATGAAGGAGCAAGGTAAAAACCCAGCAGACCAAACAAATGAAGAAGAAATAGGCAGTCTACCTGAAAAAGAATTCAGAGTAATGATAGTAAAGATGATCCAAAATCTTGGAAATAGAATGGAGAAAATATAAGAAACGTTTAACAAGGACCTAGAAGAACTAAAGAACAAACAAACAATGAGGAACAACACAATAAATGAAATTAAAAATTCTCTAGAAGTAACCAAGAGCACAATAACTGAGGCAGAAGAACGGATAAGTGACCTGGAAGATAAAATAGTGGAAATAACTACTGCAGAGCAGAATACAGAAAAAAGAATGAAAAGAATTGAGGACAGTTGCAGAGACTTCCGGGACAACATTAAATGCACCAACATTCGAATTATAGGGGTCCCAGAAGAAGAAGAGAAAAAGAAAAGGACTGAGAACATATTTGAAGAGATTTTAGTTGAAAACTTCCCTAACATGGGAAAGGAAATAATCAATCAAGTCCAGGAAGCTCAGAGTCCCATACAGGATAAATCCAAGGAGAAACATGCCAAGACACATACTAATCAAACTATCAAAAATTATATACAAAGAAAAAATATTAAAAGCAACAAGGGAAAAATAACAAATAACATACAAGGGAATCCCCATAAGGTTAACAGCTGATCTTTCAGCAGAAACTGTGCAAGCCAGAAGGGAGTGGCAGGACACATTGTGGCAGGACATATTTAAAGTGATGAAAGGGCAGAACCTACAACCAAGATTACTCTACCTGGCAAGGATCTCATTCAGATTTGACAGAGAAATTAAAAGCTTTACAGACAAGCAAAAGCTAAGAGGATTCAGCACCACCAACCAGCTTTACAACAAATGCTAAAGGAACTTCTCTAGGCAGGAAACACAAGAGAAGGAAAGGACCTACAATAACAAACCCAAAACAATTAAGAAAATGGTAATAGGAACATACATATCGAAAATTACCTTAAATATAAATGGACTAAATGCTCCAACCAAAAGACACAGACTAGCTAAATGGCTACAAAAGCAAGACCCGTATGTATGCTACCTACAAGAGACACACTTCAGACCTAGGGACACCAACAGACTGAAAGTGAATATATTCCATGCAAATGGAAATCAAATGGAAATCAAATGGAAATCAAAAGAAAGCTGAAGTAGCAATTCTCATATCACACAAAACAGACTTTAAAATAAAGACTATTACAAGAGACAAAGAAGAACACTACATAATGATCAAAGGATCAATCCAAGAAAAAGATATAACAACTGTAAATATTTATGCACCCAACACAGGAGCACCTCAATACATAAGGCAAATGCTAACAGCCATAAAAAGGGAAACTGACAGTAACACAATCAGAGTCGGGGACTTTAACACCCCACTTTCACCAATGGACAGATCATCCAAAATGAAAATAAATAAGGAAACACAAGCTTTAAATGACACATTAAAAAAGATGGACTTAATTGATATTTATAGGACATTCCATCCAAAAACAACAGAATACACTTTTTTCTCAACTGCTCATGGAACATTCTCCAGGATAGATCATATCTTGGGTCACAAATCAAGCCTTGGTAAATTTAAGAAAACTGAAATCACATCAAGTATCTTTTCTGACCACAACACGATGAGACTAGATATCAATTACAGGAAAAAATCTGTAAGAAATACAAACACATGGAGGCTAAACAGTACACTACTTAATAACCAAGAGATCACTGAAGAAATCAAAGAGGAAATCAAAAAATACCTAGAAATAAATGACAATGAAAACACGACGACCCAAAACCTATGGGATGCAGCAAGAGCAGTTCTAAGAGGGAAGTTTATAGCAATACAATCCTACTGCAAGAAACATCTCAAATAAACAACCGGAACTTACACCTAAAGCAATTAGAGAAAGAAGAAAAAAAAAAACCCCAAAGTTAGCAGAAGGAAAGAAATCATAAAGATCAGATCAGAAATAAATGAAAAAGAAATGAAGGAAACAATAGCAAAGATCAATAAAACTAAAAGCTGGTTCTTTGAGAAAATAATCAAAATTGATAAACCATTAGCCAGACTCATAAAGAAAAAAAGAGAGAAGACTCAAATCAATAGAATTAGAAATGAAAAAGGAGAAGTAACAACTGACACTGCAGAAATACAAAGGATCATGAGAGATTACTACAAGCAACTCTATGCCAATAAAATGGACAACCTGGAAGAAATGGCCAAATTCTTAGAAAAGCACAGTCTTCTGACACTGAACCAGGAAGAAATAGAAAATATAAACAAACCAATCACAAGCAGTGATATTGAGACTGTGATTAAAAATCTTCCAACAAACAAAAGCCCAGGACCAGATGGATTCTCAGGTGAATTCTATCAAACATTTAGAGAAGAGCTAACACCTACCCTTCTCAAACTCTTCCAAAATATAGCAGAGGGAGGAACACTCCTAAACTAATTGTACGAGGCCACCACCACCCTGATACCAAAACCAGACAAAGATGTCACAAAGAAAGAAAACTACAGGCCATTATCACTGATGAACATAGATGCAAAAATCCTCAACAAAATACTAGCAAACAGAATCCAACAGCACATTAAAAGGACCATACACCATGATCAAGTAGGATTTATCCCAGGAATGCAAGGATTCTTCAATATACGCAAATCAATAAATGTGATACACCATATTAACAAATTCAAGGAGAAAATCCATATGATCATCTCAATAGATGCAGAAAAAGCTTTCGACAAAATTCAACACCCATTTATGATAAAAACCCTGCAGAAAGTAGGCATAGAGGGAACTTTCCTCAACATAATAAAGGCCATAGGAGACAAACCCACAGACAACATAGTTCTCAATGGTGAAACTCTGAAACCATTTCCACTAAGATCAGGAACAAGACACGGTTACCCACTCTCAGCATCATTATTCAACAAAGTTTTGGAAGTTTTAGCCACACCAATCAGAGAAGAAAAAGAAATAAAATGAATCCAAATCGGAAAAGAAGAAGTAAAGCTGTCACTGTTTGCAGATGACATGATACTACACATAGAGAATCCTAAAGATGCTACCAGAAAACTACTAGAGCTAATCAATGAATTTGGTAAAGTAGCAGGATACAAAATTAATGCACAGAAATCTCTTGCATTCCTATGCACTAATGATGAAAAATCTGAAAGAGAAATTAAGGAAACACTCCCATTTACCAGTGCGAGAAAAAGAATAAAATACCTAGGAATAAACCTACCTAGGGAGACAAAAGATGTGTATGCAGAAAACTATAAGACACTGATGAAAGAAAATAAAAAGGATACAAACAGATGGATTGGATTGGATTACCATGTTCTTGGATTGGAAGAATCAACATTGTGAAAATGACTATAGTACCCAAAGCAGTCTACAGATTCAATGCAGTCCCTATCAAACTACCACTGGCATTTTTCACTGAACTAGAACAAAAAATTTCACAATTTGTATGGAAACACAAAAGACCCCGAATAGCCAAAGCAATCTTAAAAAGAAAAACGGAGCTGGAGTAATCAGGCTCCCTGACTTCAGACTATACTAGAAAGCTACAGTAATCAAGACAGTATGGTACTGGCACAAAAACAGAAATATAGATCAACGGAACAGGATAGAAAGCCCAGAGATAAACCCATGCACACATGTCACCTTATTTTTGATAACAGAGGCAAGAACATACAATGGAGAAAAGACAGCATCTTCAGTAAGTGGTGCTGGGAAAACTGGACAGCTACTTGTAAAAGAATGAAATTAGAACACTCCCTAATACCATACAAAAAAATAAACTCAAAATGGATTAAAGACCTAAATGTAAAGCCAGACACTATCAAACTCTTAGAGGAAAACATAGGCAGAACACTCTATGACATAAATCACAGCAAGATCCTTTATGACCCACCTCCTAGAGAAATGGAAATAAAAACAAAAATAAACAAATGGGACCTAACGAAACTTCAAAGCTTTTGCACAGCAAAGGAAACCATAAACAAGACCAAAAGACAACCCTCAGAATGGGAGAAAATATTTGCAAATGAAGCAACTGACAAAGGATTAATCTCCAAAATTTACAAGCAGCTCATGCAGCTCATCCAAAAAACAAACAGCCCAATCCAAAAATGGGCAGACGTAAACAGACATTTCTCCAAAGAAGATATACAGATTGAGAACAAACGCGTGAGAGAATGCTCAACATCACTTATCATTACAGAAATGCAAATCAAAACTACAGTGAGGTATCACCTGACACCAGTCAGAATGGCCATCATCAAAAAATCTACAAACAATAAATGCTGGAGAGGGTGTGGAGAAAAGAGAACCCTCTTACACTGTTGGTGGGAACGTAAATTGATACAGCCACTATGGAGGCTCATTAATAAACTGAAAATAGAACTACCATACAACCCAGCAATCCCACTACTGGGCATATACCCTGAGAAAACCATAATCCAAAAAGAGTCATGTACCACAATGTTCACTGCAGCTTTATTTACAATAGCCAGGACATGGAAGCAACCTAGGTGTCCATCGACAGATGAATGGATAAAAAAGATGTGGCACAGATATACAATGGAATATTACTCAGCCATAAACAGAAATGAAAATGAATTATTTGTAGTGAGGTGGATGGACCTAGAGTCTGTCATACAGAGTGAAGTAAGTCAGAAAGAGAAAAACAAACACCGTGTGCTAATGCATATATACGGAATCTAAAAAAAAAAAAAAAAAAAAAAAAAGGTTATGAAGAACCTCGGGGCAGGACAGGAATAAAGACGCAGACGTAGAGAATGAACTTGAGGACATGGGGAGGGGGAAGGGTAAGCTGTGACAAAGCGAGAGAGAGGCATGGACATATATGCACTACCAAATGTAAAACAGATAGCTAGTGGGAAGCACCCGCACAACACAGGGAGATCAGCTTGGTGCTTTGTGACCACCTAGAGAGGTGGGATAGGGAGGGTGGGAGGGAGATGCAAGAGGGAGGAGGTATGGGGATATATGTATATGTATAGCTGATTCACTATGTTATAAAGCAGAAACTAACACACCATTGAAAAGCCATTATACTCCAATATGGATGTTAAAAAAAATAAACAAAAATAAATAAAAAGCATAATTCATAAAAAAAAAAAGGTTTTATTTATTTTTGAACTACATCTAGCCCATTATCTAGACTACTCCTAGACAGGTGAAGGGCAATTCACTGAGGTAAAATGATGCCCTAGTTTCACAGAAACATCCTCGGGGGCATCAGTGCTCTTTTTTCTAATTTTCCTTCACAAACAACAGTCTGATTCTTAATCTATGGTCTCTGTGGTCCAGCCCCCTGGTGGGAGAGCCCTGATAAACACCTGGTGCCTGACAGGTGACCTCTCACTGCAAAGGAACAGAGTCATCCTGCATCATCCATTAGTAAGTGATTCCATTTCTGAGAAACTCAGTACATTTGGGGCGCTAAGAAAACAAAAATGGAGATTCGCAACCTGAAAAGATGGTGACCAGAGACTGAACTGGTGGTACCATGACAATTAAGCAGTTAATTCATCCATTCTAATATTTTATGGCGTGCTCACCCTGTGCCAGCCAGACATACAGACGAATTTCAGACTGAAAAGGCTGGCTCCTAGCACTTGAGTATTTTATGTAGAGCAGATCTATGTTGTTATTTATGACACCACGAGACCTGAGCCAGAAAACAACCCACTTTCAAGCAAGCAGACAAACCGTGTCGCCTTGAGCACCCAGACAAGGGGCTCTGGCTTCATGTCAAGAGTAGCAGTGCCGGGAGCAGAACCTTTAAACTCTAGGAGGACAGGGACCACGCCTGGCTCAATGCCCAGAAACAGCAGGAGTTCCCCCAATATCTGTTGCCCCTATTGTTGTGGATTACCTCCACGGCTCCTGACAAAGTGGGGTGTGCAGGGCCCGAAAGTCAGATTTTTCTGACTCACATTGTCAGGATCAAATGCTCCATACCTGAACTGTCTGGTAATCGGAAGCATCGATTCCTTTCACAGTCACCTCTCGGAAGACTCTGGGCTCCAGTTCCTCTTTGGTCAGATCACAGTGATAAATGATACCTAGAAGGAAGTGGAAGTCTTAAGTTCAGTCCACAAACTCACTAGATACAAGGGGGGCAAAGATCACAAAGCACAGTCAGCAGTGCCGTGTAAGGTCACTGTAGCAAGAGAGCCCACAATGGTCAGGCGTGTGGAGTGCCTGACTTCATCATCACCATGTCATCATCACCAGTTCACACTTCATCATCACCATCGTGTTCGGCCTTCCGTTTTACAACAGTTACCTGGGTATTCATTTTAGAAGATTCTAATGCATTCTGTGACCATGAGAATAGTTAAACCTAACTGCAGAAACTTAATAGGTCTTCCCCACGCCAGGTCACTTAGGAGAACAGGTCAAAGAAGATGGGAAACTTCATGTAGGGCCGTTTTACCTGAGAAGTGATTAAGATGGAAAACTCAAATGACTTGCCCAAAGTCAACAGCCATTCAGGGGTCTCTTGATGGGAACTCTGGGGCGCCTGTTACCTGCTACCCACCCATCTGTGGACACACATGTGGAGAGCAGTCAAGGACCAAAGATAGCCTTTTAGGGTAGCCTTTTAGGGTAGCCTTTTGGAGTTGCCTTTAAAATTTTGATTATCCCAGTAATTGTGCACAACACAGATTGATGAACACACACCACAACATTTTAGCTTATTTTAACCACTAATGAAAATTCCATTTCCTTAATTTAACGCTACTACACTCTAACATTCAAGAACTAAACCAAAGAAACAATAACTAAGACGAATCGTTACTGTTTGAAAACAACAACATTGCTATAGTTTATGAAACAGAATTAGTCATCTGGAGTGGCTGGTGTGGAAACAGCCCTCCCACAGAATACTTTAAGCATATGCTGTCAAGTATATGAAAAATCAATTCAGAGATCCTGATACTTGCTGGAAAACCAGAAACTAAGCGGTACTCCCACAGGGCACATTCAAATTGATTGATCATGTGTTAAAATGGCAGCTTGCTTTCTTTTCAACTCCTCTGTGTACGTATGAACTTCACTAACAGCTGAGAAACAGCACTCTGCCCCCCACTGGCAAAGAGTAATACATTCAGATTCCTTAACAGCAGGACTGCTAATCCCTATGAATGTTATCTCACTTCTCATGCTTACAAATTATTTTAAGGTTTATAATACGGAATATGATTAACACTGACAGTGGGGAGATGTGTAACATGACCGAAGTCCTGGCTTTCTTAGTTTAAGTTACAGTTGGATGTTTGTTGGAATATGACTTTATGTATAAAATACTTCCAGACTACACTCTGGGCATACGTTCTAAATTACCAGATACACTGAATACTGTACTTGCTCAGATAAATGTAATCTCGAGGGCAAATTGCTATCTTCACATGTACGTTAATTTTTGAAGAGCTTCTTCATTAGTACCTGCCCCACTTCATCCAAACACAAAAAGCATCTGAATCCTTGGAAAAAAACTCCAGACCAAACAACGACGACGACAAGAGATTGCAGAACAAGCATGTGCCATTTGAGCATCGGACTCACCCCGGCATCACTGTTACCTGTACTACAGTGAACGACGAAGGACCCTGGGGCCAGGACTCCCAGCTCTGGCCAGTTACTGGGGCAGTGACCCCAGTGAAAGACAGTGAGTAGGAAACACACTCTAAATGCCTGTTTATCTAGAATAATTGAGACATCAAACCCTCCAATAGCAGACTGAAATAAGTATAGGACACAGGCTGGCTACTGTTGGGAGAAAGGGTGCCGAGTGCCTGACTTTAATTCTTCTGTTTGGGGCAGAAGTGGCACCTTGGGGGAGGCTGGGTTAAACCTAAAGGTACTGGTACTTAATATATTTGATGGATACTTTCTGTTTATAGATCCATCGGGGTCAGTCCAGGTTAGCCCACTGCATATTCACTCTGTAACATGAATTCCTGTAGTCTAATGATGCTTTGTGTCCTGTCTGAATTGGTTTGCTTAAGTACAAGGAGAGGGGAAGGGATTGGAGAAACCATCCTAGAGTCATGAATCAGAGAGGACTGGTCAGGTGATCTCTGGGGAATAATTTCGAAGTTTAAGGGCAAAAGAGAACTGAATTATGGAATTCCCTTAAGACCACACGAGGTGTCTGCACTTGACATGGGTCTCCTGATTAAACTGTTTTAACAAGGCTATTCTAGCAATAGGAAAGAGGCAGGGACGATCAGCTAGAATATTCCTGCTATATATAATCTGAATAAATGTAAGGAGGTGAAAGAAATGGGAGTTAGGAGGAAGGGGCAACCCTAGAGGTTGCTAAAGAATCATCAGAGGAATCTGGAAAATCGGATATGCAAAAAGAAGGCAAAAGGAATTTGTGAAGATGACCCATGTAGATACTGTTTCATCCGATTATAGGTTGGGTTTTAAGGTTATTAAGAGAAAAAAACCCCACAAACTAAAACAAGTCCCTCAAAAATTGTTTGCACTCCTTGGTTATTTACCCAATGGAGTCGAAAACATGTCCACACAAGAACCTGTACACAGATGTTTACAGCAGCTCTATTAATGATTGCCAAAAGTTGGGAGCAACCAAGATGTCCTTCAGTAGGTGAATGTGTAAATAAACTGTGGGACATCCAAGCAATGGAATATTACTCAGTGCTAGAAAGAAATAAGCCACCAAGCCATGGAACAACCTTAAACTCATATTACTAAGTGAAGGAGCCAACCTGAAAAGGCTACATAATCTAAGAGTCCACTACATGACATTCTGGAAAAGGCAAAGCTATGGAGATAGTGAAAAGATCAGTGGTTGTTAGGGTCTTGGCGGGGGGAAGGGATGAAAAGGGCTGAGCACAGAGGCTTTTAAGGGCACTGAAAACACTCTGCACGGTATCATAATGATGGATACACGTCGTCATACATTTCTCCAAGCTTAGAATGTACAGCACCAAGAGTGACTCCTAAGGTAAGTCACGGACTTCAGGCAACTATGACGTGTGTCCATGCAGGTTCATCAGTTGTCACAGGGGATGTACCCTGTAGCACGGATGCTGATGACGGCAAAGGTAGTGCATGTGTGGGGCAGAGAGTGCATAGGAAATCTCTGTACCAGCCCTTCAGGTTTGCTGTGGACCTAAAACTGCTCTAAAAAAATAAAGTCTTGAAACATTTTTATGCCTTTCCCAAAGAGCCTGGGAAAGGTTCTTTGATTTCTTCTCCCTGTCTCTCAGAGCCATGCAGCTGGGACGCCTGTACTGGATTATTACAACACACGCAAGTCTGGAGTGAGCCTTAGACAACGCTCCAAGGTTCCATGAGTACAGAATCAGTCGGCTCGACCACTAAGTGGTTTGAGCCACAGGGAATAAGTGTATCGTGCTCCAAACTGCCCTGGCTGCCTCTGTTCTTCCAAGTGCGACTCAAGGTACAAATGGCTTGGCTCAAGACGTGTCTTCACTATGTACCTCCATGGGAAACGGTCAGCTGGTGTTCACCTGCCAGACGTACCACGTGTCCACAGCAGCTGGCACTGCAGGTATTTTTGGCCCCAGGGCTTTATTTATAATTTAGTGTCTCTGCTGTTTACTGCAGTAGTGGACAGCCAATCTTCAGAGACCAGCGCCAGACAGCCTTTGAGCGGACATGCATGTATGTGGGAGTGTACATGTACACACTGCCATTCCTGCTTTCGAGGAATCTAGTTTAATTGTCTGATGGCCATTTTTACATTTGGATAAGAAGGCCTGAGTCTGGAAGCCCCGTTCTCCGGTTTTAGATATCAAATTACATGAAGGAGAGAAAAGAAAAAGCAGGAGGCAAAATGAATAAGCAAAGACAAAGGAGAAGAACAAAGCACGGCAGCACCAAATTAAAGCTTGCTCAGGAGCGTCCTGTCCATACAGCACTGACAACACACTCCTCCTTCCAAACCGCACGGCCACGGTCACGGATAGGATTTCACTGCTTGGTACAGAACTCATCATTTTATGCTGGGACAGTGAGCCCTTTCAGCCCTGGGTAATGATGAACTTGTTCCTGAAATAAATGGCCACATGGGGTCACTGAAGGTGGTTTACAGGCCTCTGGGGACTCTGGCTTTTATGAAGAGCAGGTGAGTCAGCGCTGCTCTGTTGTCCTCATTGCCCTTTATCCATTATCACTGTTTCAAGGCTATGAGGTTTTCCAAAGTCAAATTTCTGGAACCAGTGTAAGTTGAGGAAATAAAGTGTGGATCCCACGGCAGTGGTTGAGAATGGCTCTCTGGAGGAAAGCTACTTCTCTTGGTTCCTGTCCACTGGCTGCCGCTGTCCCCCAAGCCCCAGGGGAGGAGGGGTGAGGCTCGAGACACCCTGATGTGAGGTTCTTGACCTGTCAGTTCCAGACTCCTGGCCCTGGGCATGGTTTCCACATCTCTTTGAGATCCTCTGAAAGGCACATGGGCAAGTAAAGCTTGCTAGGTGTTCCAGAGATACCATCAGCCACACGTACAGAGCATCATTCTTTTGGTTTTAATAACCCTGACGGCAACCTGTCATGACGATAAGATTCCTTAAAGACTGCCTGCTCTGTGACTCAGAGGCACGAAAAAAAAAAGTGTATCAGGCATCACTGTCACCTGCCAAACCCCAGGAGGAGGACAAGGCCACTTGTGCACCTGCCGGGCTCTCCCCTACGTCTGCTTTATTTGCTGAGGACCAAACTATTGCAACAAAACCGGGTAGGACAAAAAGGACGATGAAGGAGCTCAAAAAACAAACAAGGAAAGTGCAGACATCTTTTCAGCCAGACTGCTTTCAGGATAGGGTCTACCCAGTCAACGGTACACTGCCAACTGAGCCAGGCTCCTGGGATAAATCAGGGTATGTGTTATGGCTTCAGCTGTAACAGAAACACTGCAGCCAAGTGGAGAAAGGGGAAAAAACCGAAACAAGCAAAATGAGTGTGACCAACTTAAAAAAAAACAAGTTATACAGAAAGCTATGTTTAGTTTGGGGAAAATTAACTGATACCGTAAAATTGCAATTTACAAGTGTTTCCTTTTCTACTAGAACCAAGTAACAAATTCCGCCCCCCCATATGATGTAAGACTAAACTTTCACAATTATATTTTAATCCAGTTTAACAAGAGCAGAATTTATTCTCAGTTTTAAAACAATTTATTAATGTCAGATGTGACTACAGATTTTTATGTAACACTTTTAGTTATTTGCACTGTGTGTGTTTTGTAGACCAAAGGCTGACTCTAAGGTTATACTTGTTCATACTAATTTTTCACATCAACCTAGAACAACAGATGGTCCTGTCCCTGGAAGAGAGACTCAGGATATAAGATTAATGAGAGTGCAGTTTTAGGTGTTCGTGTTTCCCTTTGTTCTGAGCGTCTGTTTTACTGTTTTATTCCCACTAAGTACTTTTGGCTGTAATACAGCATAGGTGATTTTCAATAACGCAGCACTGTATTTCGATTTCTCAAAAGAAACCCAAACGTGAGTCTGATTTTTAAATTGGACAACATTGGTGGAAAGACTCTCACCTGGAGATAAAAAGGAAGTAAACTGATAGAAGATTTCGGTGTCCTTCTTCTGACCGCTGTACCCCACGACGCTGCCGACCTCAAGCGGGAAGGTCTTGAGGAGAGCACCGGTGGCTAGGTCGTGAAGCTGCAGAGTGTTCTTCACGTTATGGAGGTAGCATAACACCAAAAAGTTGGACCTGACGCAAGCTACCCACTCTGAAAAGATAACAACAGATAAAGCATAATGTGGTTTTGAAAATTAGCCCAAAATATACTCATGTCACCGAACAATAGTTCTTGAGTTCAATCAACACTGTGCTCTGCGGCAGTGAGACTTGCAAGTGATTTTATAATTGGTGTTAATCATGCATCATGTTTTCAGCGTATCCCTTTAATAAATCACTGCCACTGTCATCTCCAGAGGTAACAAGATAGTCTCCACCTGGGGCCAGGAGCTTTGGATGATTTAGATAACGTGTGTAATACAAATAACCCTGCTTACCTATTTTGTGTCCAATATCATGCTACAGGAGGTATAAGAAGGAAAACAACAAAGCCCGAATCACGATCCACATCTGTCAGGATCGTTTATTCAACAAACTGTATTAAATGTAAATGTATGTGCCAGATACCCTACAGGGTGCTGGACGGACCACCAAGAAGATGAGGTCATTTCTGTCCTTGAGACACAATCGCGTAAAAATACAAGTAGTAACTTGTAAACAAGGGTGAGTGAGTGGTTGGTTGGGACCCCAAATAAGAGAGAGCCCTTGAGCAAATGCTGAATTATGTCTGGAGGGCAGGGGTGTGAAGGCGGGGGGCCTGGTGGTGTCGGGAACAGGACAGCTCTCTGGGGGACGAGAAGGTGGGAAAACATGACTCAAGGAATGAAGGCCAGAGCTGGGGATGAGGAGAGAGAAAAGGAACATGAATGAACCAACAGCAGGAAGGAAGGGAGCGAGGGAAGGAGACTGGGAGAAAGAACGAGGTAGAGATCCATTTTCAAGAAGAAGAAAACCGGGCTTCCCTGGTGGCGCAGTGGTTGGGAGTCCGCCTGCTGATGCAGGGGACACGGGTTCGTGCCCTGATTGGGGAAGATCCCACTTTGTGGCTGGGCACGTGAGCCATGGCCGCTGAGCCTGCGCGTCCGGAGCCTGTGCTCCGCAACGGGAGAGGCCACGGCAGTGAGAGGCCCACACACCGCAAAAAAAAAAAAAAAAAGAAGAAGAAGAAGAAGAAAACTGCTGCTCCATTCGGGGGTGGGCGGGGGCAGTAGTGGTGGTTTGATGGGGGACTGGGTGAGCCAGGTAGGGGCGAGTTTAGGCCTTTCTGACTCAGCCGTTACTGAGGAGCTACTGTTGGAGAGAAGGGTGACACACATAAAGATGGCATCAGATGTATGCATCCGACGACTGACCAGAGAACAACAGAGGTGCACAGAGGGTGGAGGGGAGACCCGAACACACAACTGTAAGAAGCCGGGCAGAACACCATATCAAGCTGGGGATAAAGTCTGGAGGAGGGGGCAAAGAAACAAAAGGCATCTCCCAGGAAGACTCACCAGGACGTGGCAAGTGTGGGGACAGGAAAGTGAGGCAGAGACAGGAGGCCCCTCCGTGTCCAGGGCTGCAGCTTCAGTATGGTACCGTCCGAGACGGAGCTGGGAGAGCAGAGGTGAGTGAGCAGAGGAGGAAAGGAGAAAGCAGGGGGGCAGGCACCAAGCACAATCCATCGTGCTCTGGATGAGATGCGCCAGCGCTAAGGACAGGCCATCCGGAGGGAGAGATGCTTTAGTAAATGGAAGCAAGGACAGGGCTGCAGGGAACAGCTCTAGCGCGTGGAAAAGAAAAGCCTTTCTTGGGTCTCATGGTGGGATGCAGGGCAAGGGGCTCTTGACACTGCTTATTTTTAAACCCAAGAAACTAGTAGTTCACGCATATAACGTTATGAATGATCAACAAGACACAGGCCAGAGGGAGCTCTGAGGATCCCCAGGGGCCTCAGTCTCGGCGGGTGGTTTAGATTACTACCGCAAACTTTTCCTCAAGTCAGGATAGAAGGAAGAACTCTTACACCTGAAAGTAATTTGCTCGTCCAATACGACTTTCTAAATGCTTCAATCGAGCAATATATGTCATGTGGCTTTAATGTTTTAAGGGAAGTAAGGGGAAAAAACTGAAGTAAATTATTTCTGTCCCAAAATAATCCATCTGTGTTAACTACGAGTACATCAGAATTCTAAAACAGACGAAGTGAATAAGAAAAGGACAAGGTGATTTGTAGACTGTCGTTAATAAAAGCTCTGACTTTACAGCTGTACTTTATGACTCATCTCTAGTTTTTATTCTCAATAGGGCGTTCTGTGCTAATGACACACTGCAAATTCAACTGTGCTTCTCTTTGAATTGATGAGTTCTGTGAATATGGAAGGTTTCCCCTTTCCAGTCTAAAGAACTTACAACCTTTTAGAGGAAAGGTTATAAAAATATAACCTTGATTTGCATTTCATTAGATCTGCAAGTGAGATAGGATGTCACCTTAAGGTACAGTTAAAACTGCCTTGGGGGGCTTTCAAAGGCAGAAAATTCACACGCCTTGGGAAATATTTGTATCTCTGATGCTTCCCTACGTGAGAATCGCTGTTCCAACCTGACTCGAACCTGAAAAACACCCAGGGCACTCGCTGTTCAGGAAGACATGCCCACCAAGTCTCCCCTGGACCCACCAAGGCCTGAGGGCCCCTCCTGTGGCACTTAGGAAGCACTCACTAAATGCTGGCTCTTACCACCCTTAGGGGGGACATTCTGTCTCAGTTTGGACAGAAGTCATCAGGTTACCAAAGTCGCATGAAGGTGTTCATGGAAAAGGCAGAAAACCTGTTCTAGGATTCGTGGGTCCCTCAACCAAATATACGAGGGTCAGAGACGAAATGGAAGGTTCTGAGGACACAGGGTGAAGCGATTTCCTTGGAAAGAGCCCCTGTCATGCTGTAAGTCCCCCTCCCCGCTGGGGAAAACCCCAGCCTGAGAGAGACAGAGCACCAGTGCCTAATCCGAAGCTGAGAAGCACGTATGGCCTGTGGACTGTGGAGGAGCCCGGGATGGGCTGCTGCCCTGGGGCTGCAAATGGGGGTTGTGTAGGAAAGAGCATGGGTGGGGCTGCCTTGGGTCCTGTCTGACAGAACTGCCTGAGGTGTTGCAGACCTCTTTACAGAAGCAGGCGGAGGGATGAGCCAGAAGCCCAGGGGTGAAGGGGATCCCAGGCCAACACCCAGAGCAGCGCTTCCTCCAGGGCCAAGGGAACTGCCCAAGCAAGGGCCCGGCGGGAGCGCCCTTGGGAAGCGCTCAGAGACTCAGCTGTAATCAGCTGACCACCTTCTGCTCTACCCGCTAAGCAAGGCCAGGCTGAAATATCTGCAGGCATAGAGCACACTGCCTTGAGCCAGTGCGGAAGACGTCCTTACTTTTCCAGGATGTGCACCTGGATCTGACTCCAATACTTGTGCCTTAATTCACTGAAAAACCCATGCCAGGACTGCTTTATGTGACAACGGGCCACTCTGCAGCTCTCAAAAGGAATTATTTTCCTGATTATATACACCTTATACCTTCCCATTTGGGGATGGCCCTAGATTTTATCCCCATTCAACCCATCAGCAGAAGTTCACCTCCACAAGCAAACTCTGCACTGGCTTGAACGTACTCGACTCTCCTTTTGCGTCAAAAAGTGTAACAAAATTAGAGAGTCTCATTTTAAATCCAGCTTTCAGGCAAGAAGTAACTTATAAAGCAGTATATTATTTTTGGAAAAATCACTGAGAAAATCAGTAATGGGAACTTAAAGGAACTCTGAAACATGACAGATAAAGAACTGAGGCTCTCAAGAGGTTACCGTAGCGCAGTGCGCACAGCATCAAGTGCAGTGTATTTCAATTAACTGACAAGAGTCTCTACTCTTTTCCGGTAAGAGGACTGTAAACCCACCCTAAGATCTACAATAGGTGTACTATGAACAGCCAAAGGTTATTCAGAAGCTAAAAGCTAAGGATTCTGAATCCAACTGATTTAAAAAAAAATAACCATTAGTGATTATCAGACAATAACTACACAAAGACAGCCGATATTTTTTTTTCTAATAAAAGACAAGCACTACCTTTGAAGGTCTGGATTCACACCTTCACAACTTTTTGAAGACCCCACACAGTATTGTACTAACTACAAAGATGTCACACAGTAAACACCTAGCTGTGCTACTGAGACATTTCACAATTAGAGGTTGAAGGTTCTTCACCTTCTCACCGGTCACTGGAGAATGAGAGATGCACCAACTTCCTGACGTTCTTACCAGAAACAAAAGCACAACCTCCAAGCGGCACGTACTCTTACCCAAGACGTCTTTCTCGTGCTCAGGAACAAGCACCTTCCACCTGGACTCCTCGGGATCTGTGAAGTCAATGTTGATCAGGCGGTAGTTGGGAGAATGACGATTTGTCTTGAACGTGAACACCGTGCCCTCGTTGGTTACATAGTCATATTCCCCTTCGAAGTTGTCGATCAGCTTCACCCACTTCAGGATTCCTGGTGAGAGACCAAGCACCTCTGTCACCTCTCCAGGGTTTGAAATGGTGTGGTTTGTATGTGGGGGGCGGGGGATGGATCTTTTCTGTCTATAGAACACAAAGCAGACACAATATTTGGAAGACCTAAGGCATGAGAAAGAGCAAGGGCGGATGTGGGTAAATTTTAAGGTTTCCAAATAACGCAAACCTGGCAATGAAGGAGAGTGGAGAATTCTCTCAGCCCATTACCCCACATAATCCGGCACATCCCCTTCTACCTGAGAGGGTCTCAAATCCGAGCACGTCCTTCTACCTCTACTGCCATCACTCCACCCCAAGTCTTTACTTCCCTCTGGTTATGAGCAGTGGCTCACAATTGGGGATGATCTCACCCCCACCAGCGGACTTCTGGAAATGTCTGCAGACCTTTTGGTCGTTACAACTTGGCAAGTGAGAGGAGGGCTACTACGAGCATCTAGTGGGAAGAGGCCAGAGATGCTGCTTCAAGGCACAGGATACCCCTTGGACAAGGAGCCAGCTAGCCCCAGATGTCAGTACGTGGCTGGGAAACCCTGGTGTGCGGCACCAGCTTCCCACCTGCTCTGCCCACTGCCACTCTTGTTCTTCTCGGTAGCAGCCACCACCATGTCTTAATATCCTAAGCTGGTCCCTGTTGGTACCCTTCCTGGAAATTTCCCCACTGCTCTTTGAATCAAATCCAAATTCCTTCTTTCGGTCCCCATGGTCCTGCATGTTACAGTCCTTGCCCACTTAGCTAACCTCAGACGTTCCAACTTTTGCCTCACTCCCTGTCCTCTGGCAACAGTGGCCTTTGTTAGGTTCCTTAAGACATGCTTCACTTCAGGGCCTTGTCACAAGCCGTTTCCCTTGCCTACCCCACTCTCAAATGGCTAGGTACCTCTCACCTGCACCCAGATCATTTCTTCACAGCACTCCTCTCAAGATATATACACCTGAGCCTTGAACAACATGGGTTTCAATTGCGTGGGTTCCCTTATAGGGGGTTATTTTCAATAGTAAATACCGCAGTACTACCTGATCTGCAGTTGGTTGAATCCATGGACGCAGAGGGACCATGTATCCAGGGGGCCAACTGTAACCTCCACGTGGTTCAAGGGTCAACTGTACCTAATTTGCTTGTTTATAATGTCTTTTTTATTCACTATTTAATACTCAGCACCCAGACAGAGTGGCACCTTCAAAGGTGCAAAATAAAATTGGTGTTGAATGCAAGGACGAACACTTTCCAGTCCTTCTGTTCTAAGAACTAGTCTGGAGAAGGTCAACACTACAAAGAGATCTTAAATGTGTCCCCCATCATCATCATTTAAACGGCTCACTAAATGTCACTGTTAATATTAAAAAAAAAAATCCACTGGGAAGACATCTGGTTCATAATGTATCAGACATAAATGTTTAGAGGACATCTCAAAAATCTTATAAACGAAAAAGCTCTATGACTTCTAAATTGCTCAAAGGCAATGCCGGATCTCAGCTATTCTCCAATTAATCTCCTACCTTCGATTTCACAATGAAATTGCTACATTAATTTAGATCGTTCATTTATATTCCTGGCGAGTTTACGTTCATTGTCTCATTCATCTCTATAACATAATATCTTTATATAATTTGTTGTTGAATTAAATTAATCAGGGAAAATATAATCCCATGGTAGAGAGTTTTTCAGTTAGATATAACTGAATGGAAACCCCAGCTCCAACGACAATTTAGCTGTGTGACCTTGAACCATCTCTTTATACCTTGCTGAGCCTCATTTTCTCAACTGTAGACGAGGAACAGCAAGTAAATGTGACAATTATAAAGTGACTGATACCTACCCTACAACAAAAACCTCAACAAATATTATTTTAAAATAAACGGCTGGAATGAAAACTAATAATAAGATAGGCAGTTAAAAAAATCTACAGCTTTTCCACGTTAGCAATACCAGTTGGAAAACATGGTGGGGACAGGGGACCTCATTTATATTAGCAGTAAAATTAATGAATACTTAAGAATGTGCTTAACAAGAAATGTGGACTCTATGAGAAAAGCTCTAAAATTTTTCTAAGGAATCTTAAAAAACAACAACAAACAAAACCTGGATAACTGGAAACACATACCATATCCCTAGATAGGAAGACTCAGTATTTCAAAGGTGCAAATAATTCCAGAAGAAATCTACAAATTTAACACAATTCCAATTCCAAAATCCAAATGAGCTTTTTAGGGAATCTGACAACATCATTCTGAAGTTCATCTGGAAGAATAAGCACTTAAGGACAGTTGATACATTTTTGATGACAGAACAAGAAGGAACTTCTTGTGCTGTGATGCTCTGAACAAGCCCCCTCCCTCCTGAAGGAGATTATCACCCTTTTATGATAATCATTTTCTTATTTTTCTTTGTTCGTTTTCTGCCTTAACATGCAGCCACAAACACTACAGTCTAATTTTGCCTCATTTTTGAACTTCTAATAGAATGAAACCATACCACATTATTCTTTTGCGTCTGATTTCTTTCTGTTCTTGATATCTGACCTTACATTATGTTTGTGAGATTATTCATCCTCTGGTTATTGTTACTGACTTCTGGTTAAACCTTACTGTATACAAAGAACATACTCTGTATGATTTCAATCTTTTTAAATCTGTTGAGAAAAGCTTTGTGGCCTAATTTTTTTTTCTTAAATGATTTTAAAATGTTCCTGTATGTGACCAAAAAGAACGTGTATTTTGCAGACCTTCCCTGTGATATGCTAAGAATGTCTACTAAGTAATTTGTTAATCTTTTGTTCAAATCTATATATTTACTGATTTAGAGGGCCATTTTTTCTATCAGTCAAAGAAAAGGTCTGTTAAAATGTTTCTCTATGATTGTAGATTTGTCCATTATTATTTGTATTTCTGTTAACTTTTACTCTCTGTATTTTGAAATCATGCTCTTAGATATATACAGTTAGAATTATTATATCTAAATAGAACTGAATTGAACCTTTTATGATTATAGAGTTTTATCTCTAGTAATGCATTTTGCTTTGAAGTTTACTTAGATATTAAGGCAGCTATATCATTTTCGTTTTTACATCTTTGGCCAGTTGTCTTCTGCAGACTGGAGGGCCCCAATTTGCTCTTCTCTGTGTCTCTTAACCACTCATATGCTTTCCACCTCTTGGTGGGCTGCATTCTATGTAATTTATTTTAATATTCATTTCACTAATTCTCTCTTCAGCTATGTCTAATCTCTTCTTTAATCTAATAACTTAATTTTTAATGTTAACCATTTTTCTATTTTTAGAAGTTCTACTTCATCCTCTTCCAAATAGGTTTGGTCATTATTGACAATATCTTGTTTCTTGCTTATGTTTCCAAGCTTCTCATTTATTTTTTTTAAAAAGCAGCATCACTATTTTAAAAAGTGTATTTACACACTTATTTTACAGTAGAAATCTGATAATTCCACTCTGGTGTGACTCTGCTGGCTCTACTTCTCATGCTGGTGAATTTCTTCATCTGCTCTGTGATTTCTGATTGTGAACTGACTTCCCTTGGAACACTATCTGTGAGAATTCTTGAAGGCCTGGGTTGAAGGGACACTATTTCAGATAAGATGTGTATATGGCTTCTGTTTGCCTCTTGGGAGGCAACCAACCTGGGAGCACTTTAAATTCTTGGCATGAGGATTTTTGGACCTCATCGAGACAATCAATTCAACTTGCACCCACGTGAAGGTCAGCCCTTCTCATGTTTTAGGAGAATTCACATCCTGCCTCCAAGGTAGGGACAAACCTCCCAGGCAGGTTTCCTTACTATACCCTGCCTCTCCCCTCCTCCCTGGCTCCAACACTGGCGGGTTTATTTCTCAATGATCCTCACACCACCACCAAAGGGAAGCTCAGCCTCAAGGCCCAGCAGAAACATTCTGGGACAATCCAGCTTATTTCCCAGGACTCCTGCTTTCATTTTGTCTTTGGTCTTTACGATTTCTCGTCCTTTGTGCCAATTAGCAATATACTTAGTAAGATGCTTTATTAACTCTTTACAACATTTCAGTTGTTTCAACTGGAAGATTATTCAGAGTGTATCGTCTGCTACACTCCTACAAACAGAAATCCTTACAATTAATTTCCATAAACAATTAAGTTCTGCATCTGAGCCAAACATTTTCTTGTCCAGTGACAAACTGCTAACCTCAAAAGCAGGTGATCCATTCAAAGAAAACTGCATCTTAGTTTACATAAAACAATACTTTAAAAGGAAAAGAAACCCAAAGACTATTCCTTATAAGAATAAGTTAAAAAATTAGTTGGTAATGCAAAATTTGCAGATAGTCAGAAAGCTACATTTGTTTATAATAAGAATGATGAAACACAATTTTCTGGACTGTGACATTTGTAGACACAGAGTCTTGGTTCAGGGAAATGTCAGATTCTTTAAGTGTTCCCCTGACAATAAAACATCTTCTGATGTGAAACCTTTACTTCTCAAAGTAACCATCTTACGGTTTCTGCCGAAAAGGTCTTTCAGCCATTGCAGTGGTATTTATTATGACCCTACCTCCCCCTGCCTGCAAAAAAGTCACGGAAACATCCACCAAAGGCAAAACACAGCAGAAATTTCCTTCAGTACCTCTGTATAGTCAGGTGAGCCTGAAGATGTGGTGCACTTGTTTTAAATAACCCAGCTCCAAAGAGCACCAAAACAATAAAAAAGTTTGTGGCCATTATCTGCTACCAATTTCTGAAGCATTAACTTTAGTCATAAATACACACAAGTCACATATTCATGCAGACTTAGGAATGTGGCTGGATTTTTACAAATCCATTAAAATCTGAAAAGCTGTTCAAAGTACAGGCTCACAGGGCAGCATATTTAAAATGAGGACTCATGAAATCCTTTGGCTCTCCGGAAACCTTTGCTCCTCAGGCTTTGGCCACAAGATAATTTAAGAGAAAAGGTATTCCAGTTGAACAATGGGGCTCATTCAGTTTTGCTATTCACACATTAAAACACTGTTGATTTAATGGGAAATAGGAAAGGTACTTAAAAAAAAGAGATGTGGCTAGACTCTCCAACCATCTCACTTTTTGCCCACTTTTTCTGAGGTCTTTTTGTCTGTAACTGGTATCCTTCCCTCTGAAGCCAACAGAATTCGATTCCCAAACTTCTCCACATTCAAGTTAAAATTACTTTTTTTTTTTTTTTGCCGTATGTGGGCTTCTCACTGCTGTGGCCTCTCCCGTTGCGGAGCACAGGCTCCGGATGCGCAGGCTCAGCGGCCATGGCTCACGGGCCCAGCCGCTCCGTGCCATGTGGGATCTTCCCGGACCGGGGCACGAACTCATGTCCCCTGCATCGGCAGGACTCTCAACCACTGCGCCACCAGGGAAGCCCTAAAATTACTTTTTATAAACCTGCTTCTTGGTGGGGGAATGATTTGTTTACTGAGTGAAGGTGAGCTTAGAATAAGTAATCTAAAGCTTTCCATAGAGCAAAGTCGTGACTTGGATTGCTTTCTTTGAAAATCAGTGGTATTAACTACATCGCCTAGAAAACGTTTTGTAAGCTCTCTTGTGATAGGAGCTAAAAATTGCGCTTACATTTGACAAAAGAGAGGGTCTGGCCTCTAACAACAGTAACTGATGCAGACATGCACAGCTCATGCTCTAGGGCTGAGGAGAGCAGAAGTCTGCTGTCCTCTCTGGCCTGATGCCTTCATTCTGTCACAACTGCCACATGGTGAAGGTTAGAGCATGGGCGTGGAATTCAACTGACCTGGGTCTGAATCTTACAATGGCATCAGGAAAGCTAATTGGCCTCACCAGCCTCAGCTTCCTTGGGATAACAACATGTGCTCCTCAGAGGTTGTTAAGAAGACAGTGAAATATCGACACGCATAGCTCAGAACCTGGCACACAGGAAATGCTACATAAACAATACTTACTACCATCCCAAATAACCCCAGCGTTCTTCAAGTGACAAAAATAAGCTGAACGTGGCTTCTGAACAGCACTGTTTGCTAACGGCGAACTAATAAAATCTAGTTTCCATCTCTCAGGGCACATAGCCATTTTCCTAGAAAAAGCCTTTATAATCACTAACTTAAAAATTAGTAAAATTATTACTTTTATCACTAGTACTTCATATTTTACTTCAAAATTCATGTTTTGCTTATTTTTATACTGTCTTTCGACGTTCCAATTCTTTTGGGTTGTTGGCATTCCCTCTCTGAAACACAGACTTATTTTCTAATAATTCCCTGCCTTTCACAGAAGCCCTCCTCCCCTGTTGGTCTGACTTTTAACACCCCGATGACTTTGCTAAACTTTAGACAACTCATCTGTTTCAAGCTTCTGGAATGTTTATCTCCTCCTTTCCTCTCCATCTCCAAAAGATGTCCAGCCCCACCAGGCATGAACATGGGAGTCAAAATTGTCCCAGCTACCTAGAAACAAGAGGTCATCTGCCTCGTAATGCCAGAGATGGCTGAGTGAACAATTTAAGTGTCTGATAAACACTGAGCTTCCTTTTGTAGTTCTATGTTAGCACGTAGGGTAGATTGATTTCTCATGCAGGAGAAAGCCAGTTTTCTTTAAAGACATGAAAGCATTAAAATGAACACATGGTGAGTGCTGAAAATGATCAAACTTTCAGCAAAAAAGGAAAAAGCTGACAGACAGGTTAGTGAAAGTCTGGGTGAGGTATAGGATATACTGCTATTTCCTTACAAAAATCAGTATGTCAGCATCACCCATCTTTTCCCCCTAAACCCTTCATAAATGCTGTGACATGAGCAAAGACCGTTTCAGGTCTGTTTTAAGGATAGCTACACTGAAAAAGAAGGGTGTTAAATTACCAACAACAAGGATTTTAGACATTTATAGTTCTTTGCACCTAACAATTACTTCCTACGGATTCTATTTAAAAACCTCTGATATAGTTGTACGTTAATTCAGAATAGGGACAAATGGTCAGTGTCTCTTGCTGCTGACTAGCCTATAAAATAGAGAATAAAGTATCTGACCTTCTACAGAAAAATGAAAGAACCCAAAAGAAAAGAGAACGAACAAAAGAGACAACAGAGGGACTTTCACGGTGGTCCAGTGGTTAAGAATCTGCCTACCAGTGCAGGGGAGGCAGGTTCAATCCCTGGTCGGGGAACTAAGATCCCACATGCTGCGGGGCAACTGAACCTGCGCGCCGCAACTACTGAGCCTGTGTGCCACAACTAGAGAGAAGCCCGTGTGCTGAAACAAAAGATCCCGCATACCGCAATGAAAATCCCATGTGCCTCAACTAAGACCTGATGCAGCCAAATAAATAAATAAATATTTTAAAAAAAGACAGACAACAGAGAGAAGTGAGTCTAGGGTTTCCAAACTCCAGAGAGGTCCTAACTCTGAGCCTGGGCATGTATGCTTGACGACAGCACAACTGATAAGACCTGATGCTGTGCACTGGCCGTCTCATGGCCTCTGTCCAGCCGACGGGGAGCACACACCCGGCGGGGATGGGCTGTCATCACTGCCATCACCCAACACAGCGCCTGGCACAAAGTGGGCACCAATTAATGTCTGCTTCATGACTAAATATAACATTCACACAACCCTTCAGACTGAACCTTACATACACTTCTTGATAATGTAAAGACAACAGAAGTAACCAAATTTAAAAGAAGTTAGTAGTGTCGTCCACTTTTCCAATAAGAATAGTTAGAAATTAATACACTAAGTTAAATATGTGTAAGTGTTGAAAACCATCTTTTATATTTTTAGAGTATAAAATTAACTTTTCTTTCTTTTCATTTTTTTAAAATGAAACTTTATTAGGTGCATTGATTTGGAATTCAGAAACTTTTAAATTGTAGCTCTTCCTCAAAGTATTTATTTATTTATTTTATATATATATATATATATATATATATATATTTTTAGGCTGCGCTGTATAGCATGTGGGATCTCAGTTCCTTGACCCACGCCCCCTGCATTAGAGGTATGGAGTGTTAACCACTGGACCGCCAGGAAGTCCCTAAATTAAGTTTTCATTAAAAATTTTAGAAGCCCACACATTGGAGTGAAAACAGACAACTCTGAGGCCTGATAATTAACTGTAATGTAAAAAATACGTGAAAATTTATTCTAAATTTAGTCTACGTGAAGCAACTCTATGTATTCAAAATATTTATAAGAAATTTAGGAAACAAAATGTGTATGTATGTGTATGTGTGTGTGTGTATATATGTGTGTGTATATATATATATCTCTCTCTCTCTCAAAAGAAATAGCAGTCTTGATTTAGAAAGGTACAGAAAATATAACTAAGAAAATCCAGACAAAATCATTTTCTTGCAAGGTTCAGGATGATTAATTTCAACTAATCTGCATGCATGAATCACATTAAGAATCACAGGAGTCAAGACAGCTGTCTTTTCCATTGCAGAACTAATAAAATGTCATGCCTCCCCGGTGTCCTAAGTGATACCTTGATACCTTTTTACTTTCAACTTTAAATAAGAGAAGCAGAGGGCTTCCCTGGTGGCGCTAGTGGTTGAGAATCTGCCTGCCAATGCAGGGCGTACGGGTTCGAGCCCGGGTCTGGGAAGATCCCACATGCCGCGGAGCAACTGGCCCGTGAGCCACAACTACTGAGCCTGCGCGTCTGGATCCTGTGCTCCGCCACAAAAGAGGCCGCGACAGTGAGAGGCCCGCGCACCGCGATGAAGAGTGGCCCCCGCTCGCCGCAACTACAGAAAGCTCTCGCACAGTAAACGAAGACCCAACACAGCCAAAAATAAATTAATTAATTAAAAAAAAAAAAAATAAGAGAAGCAGAAATCTTCTGCTCATATAATACACAGGACTGGAGAAACATGGTCTGTACTTTTTGATTGTTCTCAGAGTTAAATAAAGGACAAAAGTTTAATTTAAAACAGCGTGGAGGCCAGAAGGGTAAAGATTCAAAATACAAGTAAATTAACAGTCACAGATGGAGGACGGCTTCTCAAGCAGGGCCACCTGAGCACGGGATCCTCAAGGGGTGAGGGAAGTTGCTGGAGACAAGCTGGTGCCCACTTACTATGAGTCTGTGTTAAAGAAAAGTTACTCTGACACTTGTAAAAAGGTAAAGAAGACTTTATTCAGGACTATTGTGATAGGTGTCAAGACTACTGCAATTAGGGACAGACGTCAGGCTGAACTCAAATACAGAAAAGACGGCTGGAGATTTATAGCCGAATGTGCAGAATGAGGGGACTGGTGATCAAAATTCACTAAGAGAAGATACCAGGGTAGGGGGATTCTTGTTGAAGGCAGGTCAAGCATGTGGGGAATGGACAGCGGAATGAGGAATTTGATCAGATATCAGGGGTAAGGGACTGTCTTTAAACTGACTTAGCAGGATTCTCACAACAACTGGGCTATGTAGGCCAAGCAAGGAGGGTGGGGGGCAAGGAACTAAGGCTGAGACCTAATTGAGAAGAGGCTCAGAGGAGCCTGACTAAAGTCTGGTCAAGGAGAGAATCTTTGTTGTCATCAGGCACTGTTCTAGGTGTTGGGGACTCCCAAGAAGAGCAAGACAGACAAGATCCCTGATCTCATGCAGCTCAAAAATACTCACACGGTGTTTTTATATGGAGAGAAAAAGAAATCAGAATAGGGGAAAGGGGAAGAAGGGCCAACTACAGAGGGAAAAGTATCAACCAAAAGCATGAGGAAGCATGGTAACTTCTAGGGCAGAAGTCCCTCTTCTCCCAGAGAAAGCCGATAGTGACTTGGAACACGTCTCTGGCAGCCAGCGCAAAAGAGGGTGTGATATTCTTTGGAGGGGGCCTGCTTAGCCGTTTTGAACACGTGGAAAATTATGCAGATTTCTAATGCCCAGATGATGGGCCTAGTGCCATTTCCATACAGTGGCGAGTGAAGTGAGTCAGGGGAGTTACCTGTTCAGACAGGTAAGGACAGGAGCAGCTACAGGAACTGCAGTTCCTGTGGAAAGGCTACGGCCCATTGTTTGCAAGAAATGTGTTCGTATTACTACTAAGTAAAAATACTGCAAATGCAAATGGCAGAAATGAGGTTCTCCGAAGAGACGCAAAGGGTAACAGGAGAGAGATTAAGCTCACAGAGCAGCACGTAGTAAGAAGGTCAGTCCTTGAACAGAAAATCAAATTGACATGATGAATGTAAATCATAATCAGAGAGAACACTTTTAATTCTCAACATTCTAAGATTTTTTTCCATTCTGTATTTATGTAGTTTTGTTTTCCTTTTATCTTTTTCTATGATATTAAGTAGCCATTGGCCACTTTTTTGCGCTTCTTATTTTAAACTGCACATAGGCAGAAAGGTTTCCTGGGAGACAAAGATGATGGAAATGTTATAAAAGAGCTTAAGTGAAATTATTTAGTTCTCCAGACAGGCAATTTAGTGGTCCCCTAATAAGTAAAAAATTAATGTACAGTAAAATACTGATACATCTCCCTGACTTTAAGGTAAAAATGATTAAAATTATAACAGAAAGACCTGAGGTTATCAAAAGGGATATCAATTTCAGCAATATAACATTAACGATTTTGTAACACTGGATTTAGTTTTCAGTCACCAGCTATTCAGGTTTAACTCACCTACTATTTCAGTTAACTAGCGTATTTAGCATTTAACTTAAATGTTACTTATTCTTCTCCTTAGTTTAAACAGGGAAACAAAAATGCGGGAGCAGTAAGGAAACAGCAAGAAAAAGATCCTAGGTGGCAGTCACAGTCACCAACTGGGCATATGCTCCCTGGAATTCTCAGTTATCAACCTGCAAAATTAAACACATCTCCCATGAGAGGCACACCTCTTCCTGTTTTCTTTGATGTAAGGCCTCTTTTCTGATTATGAATCCGGTTTTACAGAAAACAAGTCAAAATCAAGATCTGTGTTTGGAGCAGCTTCGATACTGAAGATAAATTATTTTTAGGGCATCTTCAATCTATTTTAATCCACTACCTAAAACCATTGTGTAGTGATTCCAAATATTCCCCTTTCAGTCAAAAAACAAAAGGATAAAGAAGGCATGCTTGAGAGCCCACCGTATGCCAGGAACCCTGCTAGGCCCTTTTCTATGCATTTTCATTATTCCTCACAATTCCTCATGAAGTAGGTATCACTGCCTCATTTGTAGTTGTGGAAATATTAAGAGAAAAGGATAACTTTCCCAAGGTCACCAATTATTTAGAGGTAGAGCTGAGATTAAAATTCACATCTGATTTGAAAGCCTTAAGGTTACTGTCTCAATGTACTCAACTGTAATTAATAAGAGCTATTTAAAAAATTTTGATGATTATGATATCCATCTGCTATGTCTCCCGTTATAAACCAAATATACTTAGTGTCTTCAACAGTTAAACTCACACACAGTACTTGTTTTTTTAATCAGTTATAATCATATTATTAACTCATAATGAAGCAGCAATCAATTAAAAAAACAAAAAGACCCAAGATCTCTCTAATCTTGCCCTACACAATGGACTTTTGAACCCATGGATGGAAACTGATTTCCAGTTCATCTTCCTAGTACTGGTCAGTCATTGCAACTGTTGAGAGCTTTCAGAATCCCACGACCATCATTCAAAAGAAGAGCTCCTCTGAGGTTTATGTTACCCACGAGTTTAATACTAATAAAGCAATAATTTAAAAAAGATTACAGGCCCAGCATTACACCCAGAATTTAGCAGCTATCACTGGGAACACTCTCCAAACTGATCCTAACCCATCTGTGTGCAACTCAACAGCTTAAATTCACCTACCTTACTCACTTAAATTCTGCTTTCTTGTCAACAGTATATTATGTATTTTTCTGAATGACACAATGAACTCCACATACTGGTCAGTTTAGTAACCTTCTTATAAAATGACGTCAGGTTAGTATCATAAGACTTATTTGCTCTATTGTCTTCCATGTGGTTTTCCACGAGCTCACTGGGATGGTCTTTTTGTTACTTCAACTTGTCTAGGCTGATGTCCTGAGTTAATCAATCAAACTTTAATCTAGGTGTTACCGTGAAGGTATTTTATGGATATGATTAAAGACCATAATCAGTTGACTTTAACTAAAGGAGATTATCTTAGATAATCTAGGTAGGCCTGAGCCTTCCAGCAGAGCTGAGGCTTCCATGAATAAGAAGAAATTCCACTTGTGGACGGCAGCCTGCCCTTCCTGATGGCCTGCCCTACTGGTTTCAGACTTACTTAGCCAGCCCCATAATCATGTAAGCCAATTCCTTGCAATAAATCTCTTAATATATATATCCTACAAGTTCTGCTTCTCTGGTTAAACCTTGAAGATACTTCACAAACCATCAATATTTCACAAATGTAAAACACCCAGAAATACCTTTAGTAAGAAAGATGTAGTTCCTATGCAACTCAGAGATACAGTCCCAAATAAATTCATAGATTTACACATAGCTCTAGTCAAACATAGCTGGATTTTGTTCAGATCATGGCAAAATAATCTTAAAGTTCCTCTGTAAGAATTTTTAAAGAAAGAGAGAAAAGGAGAACAATTTGGACAAGAATAACTGCTAACGTTTACTGAGTGCTTACTCTGTGCTGGGCTCTTCATCTAAGCTACACAAAACCATCTAAGAAACAGAGAAGACAATGGTCACATAAGCTAAGGAAAGACCAAGTCGGGAAGGGAGGCCAGGACCTGGCTTATGTGGTAAATGATGCCTTCCAATCTGAATGCATCACAGCCAGTGGGTTTCTTGATGTACTTGTGAGGAGCGGCGGATTCTGCGTCCTCTTATCCCACCATCTGGACTCCTCCCCGGCCACTAGCACTTCTTAGATGCTTCCCTGTTTTTCTCTCATGCACCTCTAGTGCACCGGTGCACCTCTGTACCGCCCTCCTTCTGGAATCCCAATCTCTGGGTATCACACCCTCTTCTCTAATTCCTCACGAGTGCTGAAAAAGTGGTGGGGGGGAGAGGTAGTGAAAAAAAAAAAGGTAAGGACCAAGAGGTGAGGGAGAAAACAGAGGCGCCAGCACTTGCTAAGTCTCATTCAAAGTAATACCATCTATTATTAAAGTGGACGGAGCAAGAGCAGTTCAGTATATGAATACATGGATGAAACTGTTTAATTTCCTCCAGCTGCAGAGAAGACAATTTGTGCACCTTTTAAAAACTAGCTTACCTAATAATTTAAAGATATAATGAAGTAATAAAGACAAAATGAAAGCGGCACTCTCTGGAGGAAGAACACTGTAACTGAAATTTTTAATAAACTGGAGAAAGGCCAAGTCCCTTCCACCATCCCAGATCCACAGAGGAACACTGGGCAGGACAGCAGCACAGTAACTGCTGTTCGCTTTTTCAGATTTGACCTTCCATGCTCAGCGCTATGCAGACCTAGACTTGCAACTCAAGTGAGCGATTCTCGGGCGGTGGTGTGATCCTCTCAGAGAATGTGAAAACTGATGCGGTGGATCCAATTTTCTTGAGATCAAAATGGGTGTATCTTTTTTTTTTTTTTCCAAACAGAAAAAAAAAAATGTAGCTTTATTCAATGGATATATATTTAATATTAGAAGAGAGATGCCTTCATCCTGCTGTATGTGTGAATGGTGCTCTGTAACAGCTAAGAATGTTAGGATACAGACCTTGCTCAGAGAAGTTTAAAAATGATGCAGTGTCCAATCAATAATAAAAAAAAGGTAGGGCTTCCCTGGTGGCACAGTGGTTGAGAGTCCGCCTGCCAACGCAGGGGACACGGGTTCGTGCCCTGGTCTGGGAGGATCCCACATGCCGCGGAGCGGCTGGGCCTGTGAGCCATGGCTGCTGAGCCGGCGTGTCCGGAGCCTGTGCTCCGCAACGGGAGAGGCCACAACAGTGAGAGGCCCGCGTACCGCAAAAAAAAAAAAAAAAGGTATATATTTTCTGATCATAATGTAATATACATTAGATACTAATAATGAGGTAATCTAATCAACAATTAGAAATGTGCTCAATATTGTATATTTTGAAAATCAGTGTCAACTATCTCTAAAATATATTTATTTTACATTAAGCAGACCATGGGGTAATTGTATCCTTGTCTGAGTGTTAGTGTATCCCTGAGAGAGTTTTGGGGTCTGAGAATTTTCAGCATAGTAAATAGTGCAGCTGAAAAGCTTTAATGCTTGATGATGGTGCTAGTATGATAATAAATGTTGGAAGAAAACAACATTTAAGATGAGCCACGTCTAGAACTTGTAACTGGCTGGTCCTATGCTTACTATCTTGATACATAGGGTTTCAGGAAGCAAAATCAGGCTGACATTGTACGTGTGTTCAGTACTGAGCAGTTGTCCTGTGATCATCTTTTAACCCAATAAATTGTCACTGGTGTCCTCTTTCCTGTGACAGTTTGCACCATTACATCTAGACAGTCATAATGCTTTACAGACCAAAGGGTCAGTTTCCCCCAAACACTCTTTATGTGCAATGTGGACAGGAAACTTTCACACTCATAAGCATGCAAAAAATATGGTTAGCCTCAACCTACAGAGAAAACGCTAAAGCCAACGAAAAGCTTCGTTCAATTTCTTTTCATTTTAAGGAATAATATCGAAAGAAAAAATCATATGAACTGAGATGATGTGGTTAAATGGAAGAAGGTTTCTTGGGAAATCGATTAGAAGACCAACATAATGGCTTTTTAATGGAGCTTCCTGGAGTAATCATCCGTGTTTGAAAGAGAGCTTACCGGTGATGCCACTGGGTTCCCGCTGGAGGTCACAATACCAGAGTCGGTTTACGGGATCACACCCCTCCCTTATCGACAACAAGACGTAGCGACCGTCGTCAGATAACTATGAAGGAAACAAAAACAGCACACGGGGCTGATTAGAATATATTTTTTTGTGAGAACACTGGTAAATATTAAGTAAAAAATAAAGGTTCACCGCAAATGCAGTATCTTTACCCCAAACAGTTGGACTGGATAAGAAAGTTATCAGAAGAAAAGGTGAACATCAATTTTTTAACTTATTTCACTGTGAATCACAGTTTATTTTAACAAAACACAGTGAAATATTTAAGTTGAAAATATTTATCTATAACTGAATGTCATGACTCAGTGTGACTTTTATTTAAAGTCTATTCTTTATAGTCAATAATACTGTAATAATTCTGTATGGTGACAGACGGCTACTGGACTTGTCACGGTGATCGTTTGTAACGTATCTGTTGGATCGCTATGTTGTACACCTGAAACTAACACAATATTCTATGTCAGTTACACTTAAATTTTTTTAAAGTTAAAAAAATAAAGTCTATTCTTTAACTGAAAAATACATGCAATCTGTCATTTTGAATATAAATGTCCCTGAATTTGAAATTTTGTCATAGGTTACACGTTTTAAAAGCTGTTCTAAATGAGTAAGAATTAGCAAAATGGCACAGATGCACAAACGTTCATTTGTGGTTCATACTGGTCACATTAGCAAGTTTCTACTGAACAACTAAACAACTTTTGATGCGTATCTTTAGTCCCCTATATATCACAAGGCGGCAGAGATAAAAGACCTGTGCTTCAGTGGATTTCTTTTAAAATATTAAACAGGAGAACCTTAGGTAGCAAAAAGAATCTTGATAAAAAACGAATGCAACAAATAATACATTACGGTTTTGAGTTGTCAAAATTGATATAAGTAGTATCAGACTATATACATCCTTTTGCAACTTTTTTCATTCAATATAATTTAAAAAATTAATCCATGTTGATACATGTATATTTGCTTCACTTATTTTAACTGCTGTAAAATATTCCAGTCTAGGAATACATCACAACTAATTGATCCATTTTCCTACCACATAATTAGATTATTTCCATTTTCTTCCTTTGTGGTTTTTGTCCTTATTATAAGCAATACTTAAAAAAATTTCTGAACATGTTTATTGTGGCCTCATATACATGTTTCCTGGGGTACATAACTACAAGTAAAACTGCTCAGTGGTACGATATGCACATACTCAACTTTACTAGATGTTGCCAAATTATTTTCCTAACTGCTTGTATTGACTTACACTCACGTATCTGTCCTGTTTTCCACATCCTACTCTGAAGGTGAATTTTATGTGTCATCTCGGCTAGGCCACAGGACCTATATATTTGGTTTATTCTAGATGTTTCTGTGAAGGTGTTTTTTTTTGGACGAGGTTAACGTTTAAATTGGTGGACTTTGAGTAAAGCTGACTACTCTTCATAATGTGGGTCCATCTCAACCAATCAGTTGAAGGCCTTCATAGAAAATGACGGACCTCCCCTGGCCAGAAGGAATTCTGCCAGCAGATGGCCCTTGGACTCAAGCTGAAACTCCTCCCTGGGTTTCCAGCCTGTCAGCCTACCCTGTAGATTTTGGAAGTGTCAAGCCCCTACAATCATGTTAGCCAATTCCTTTAAACAAGTTTCTCTCTCTATATATATATATTATATATACATATATTCCATTGGTTCTGTTTCTCTGGAGAACCCTGACGAATGTACTTACCAACAACTGCTATTCCTTCATTTATTCATTCAATAAATAGCTGCTAAGCAGCTAATATGTGCAAGACATTTTCCTAGATGCTAAAGATAAATCAGTGAATAAATCACGGGGGAAAAGTTACACCCTAGTGGAGGAGACATGTCCATAAATATGGAGTAACGTAGTCTATTATAAAATGCTAAATGCCGTACAGAACATGAACAGGTCTGGGTAAGGGAGGCAGGATGTGTGGGGAGGGACTGCAGTTTTAAATATAGCAGTCAAGGAAGGCTTCATAAGAAGGTGTCTTGCCAACTGATGGGAACATGCTGTATAGCACAGGGAACTCTACCTAAATGGGAGGGAAGTCCAAAAGGGAGGGGATATCTGTATGTGTATGGCTGGTACATTTTGTTGCGCAGTGGAGGCCAATACAACACTGTAAAGCAACCACGCTCCAATAAAAACTTAAAAAAAAAAAAAAGGTGTCTTTCCACTGTCTTCTGACTTGCATTGTTTCAGATGAGAAGTCATTCATGTTTTTCTCCCTACGTACAATGTAATGTGTTTTCCTACCTGGCTGCTTTTAAATTTTTCTTATTATCTTTGGTCTTCTATGAATTGATTACAATGGGCTTTGCTGTAGTAGCCTCTTTCAGATTTGTTGAGCTTCTTGAATCTGTAGGTTTGTCTATTTTACCGAATTCATAACATTTTTGGCTGTTTTTCTCCTCGTATGATTTGTGTGTCCCCTCAGGCCTACCCTAGGACTTCAAATACATAAAGTTAGATCACTTAGTATTGTTCTACAGTTCGGTGAGACTGTGTTCATTTTTGTTTCAGTTTTTTTCTGTGGCTTAGGTTCAACTTGCTGTCTTCAAATTCAGGTCTTTTCTTTTATAGTACCTAAACTGCTATTAAACACATGCAGAGAATTTTTCGATTCAGATAGTTTATTTTTCACCTCCAGAAGAATATTTGGTTATTTTTATGTTTCCTATTTCTTTGTTCATTTATAATTCGTTAACATTTCCTAAAATCCTTTAAAAATTATTTTTATAATTGCTTTCAAAAAGTCTATGTCTGCTAATTGTACTACCTGTAATTTCTAGATCTGTTTTATTGACTAGTTTTTCTCCTGGTTATAAGTCACATTTTCCTGCTTCTTTACATATTGAGGACTTTTGGGTTTGCTATTTTTTTTTTTTTGGTCTTTCTTTAAACTGTTTTGAGGCAGTTAATTTGGTGGATCAGCATGGTCCATCTAAGATTTATTTTCAAACTTTGCTGGGGAAGGTCTACGGCGCTCCTGCAAAGGCATGGGTGGCCCTTCTGGGGTCTCTGCTGAATACCCTGGGTGTTCACAAGGCCTTTCTACTTTAACGGTTAGAATGTGAAGGTCTCCCAGACTTGTTAAACCTCTGGTAGTTAACAGCTTGCCAGTCGCTGCTGGTTGTTCTCAGCTTGAATCATGGAGCCTCATCCTATGCATGCACCGCTCAATAGTCAGCCTAAGATGCAAGGGAATGCCAAGAAGATTTCTGGGACCCTTAGGGGGTGGTTCCCCCTTTGGGCACTGTGCCTGCAAATTCCAGTGGCTTCAGTCTTCCTGAATTCCAATCTCTGGAGCCTTAGTTCAGTGAGACTGTAATATTCTGGGGGCTCCTCCTTGTGCCAGAGTTCAGAAAATTCCTCCAGGCAGAAAGCTGGGGCAATCATATGACATCGCTTTCACGCATCACAGTCGTATGACATCTGCAGACCAATATCTGCAAACGGACGCTCTGTCTCCTTTGGATAGTTTTCTAGCTGTTTACGGCAGGAGGGTTAGTCCAGTATCAGTTACACATCATGGCCAGAAGCAAAAACTTGTCGTTATACTTTTATTTGTTTAACTCATTTTTAATTCTTTATTGGATAATTACAATTTTAGGGTATAGTATTATGTGTGTTTAAAATACAGAGATGTAAGAATTAAGAATGTAATATAAAACTAATTAAAATATAATATTTATGATTAATAAAAAACATAACAACGATATAGTTTCTTTTGTCATATTACATAGTAGGCTATTTTTAGGGTTTTACTTACTAGCAGCATCAAGTTTTTAGGCTTGGAGGAATTAGATTTCAGCTCTTCAGAAATGCCCATCCACTTTCTATCAGCAGATTTGTTTTGGTAAACCAGCTGTCTGTCAATCGGGCTCTCTGCATTGGTAAATTCGTCACAATAGCTGTGTGTGTCTACAACATCCAATATGTTTAAGAACTTGGCAGCACACTGGATGTGAAACATCTCTTTCTCAGAACAATTATTTTAAAGCACAGAGGTAATCTGTATTTGTGAAATAGAAGTGGGATTCCAACTAAGTACAGTTTTATAAAAGATTCTAGAAAAGTCCCGTTTAATTTGGCTGTTCTTTTTTTTTTTTTTTTTTTTTGCAGTACGCGGGCCTCTCACTGTTGTGGCCTCTGCCGCTGCGGAGCACAGGCTCCGGACGCGCAGGCTCAGCGGCCATGGCTCACGGGCCAGCCGCTCCGCGGCATGCGGGATCTTCCCGGACCGGGGCACGAACCCGTGTCCCCTGCATCGGCAGGCGGACTCTCAACCACTGCGCCACCAGGGAAGCCCTGGCTGTTCTTTCTTGGTGACATTTTTTCTGAGTTCTGAAGTTGTCTCCTTTCCAAAAAATGAATATTTTGCTGTATGAGTTCTGGTCACAAACTACACATGACACTGAACTACTCAGGTGCACTCTCTTCATCTCTTTCCAGGCTTCTTCTAGTCTTTTCAAAGAGTGTCAAATGGTTTTGGAGAAACTGCATATACATTTATGATTTCCATGTATTATTTTCTCCATTCTCATTCTCAATGTATTTCCGAAAATTACCTATCATTACATTTTAAGTGGGTTTCTTAAAAATGAACATCTGGCTTGACGGAGTTTAAAAATTCAGTCTAAGAATCCATATTTCGTCTTTATTAATTGTTACTGCTTCCACATCTTAATTTTGAACATTCTAGTCACCTTGCTTTTCCCTTCTCCTTTTCTCTTTACACTGTATTAATATAAATTTCTTTATAAACTTTTTCCCTTCATTGACTGCACTGGGAGTTATATACTCTATTTCTAGTCTTTTATACATTTTCCTTAAGCTGTTCATATACATAGCTAATAAACCAGTGTCTAGAAATTCAGTTCCACCTCATTTTTAAACCATCCTATACTAAGAATATCATTAGCAAACTCACAATTATAACTTTATTAAATGTAATGGAAAGCAGCCTCATTAATAATACTTCACACTTTTGTTCTTTTGTCCTTTAAATAAAGACAGACTCTTTATAGCTTAGTGCTTAGAGTCATGCTACATCAATCATAAATGATGGCTAATTCAGTTGCAGTGATTCAGCCAACAGAATGATAGGGCAGTAAAACACTGCAAGAACCACACCAAACCTTCGATGACAGCTGTCTCAAGCACATCTAATGAGTTTTTCTCAGTATTTCTGCCTGCACCAAATGGTTGCAGCAGTTTATATTTAATCTAAGGCAGGAAGTCCCAAGGGACTTGCTGTTGGGATGCCAATTAAGTCAGTCTTCTTCTCTGTAACGCTCTTCATCACAACCCAGAGATATTCCATAGCCACTGGACAAATCTGCTGAACGGCAAACAACTCTGAACTTCAAATGCTCAAGGTCTCAAATTCCAAAATCATTTATAAGTCACCGTTGCCCTAAAATATATAGTTGAGAAATACACCTTTGTCCACTAAAATTTAATCAGTAACAATGTATATTCAACCACGGCCTCACATTCAGACTATTTCAAGACAATTTAAGAAATGAATTTTGGGAATCACTGGGAGGGGAAGACAAAAATAATGTTGATGATGAGGAGACTTAAATCTCAACAGAAGAAAGTGACTTTCCTGAAATCCAGATAAAAGGAAGATAGAAAAGCAGGAGAGCCAAGGGTCCCTTCAGGCCTCATGAACAGTATAAATTGCAGTTCACAAAACACTGTTTCTCTTTAAACAATAAGACATAGGCTAGAAAAACCGTGTTCTCTAGAAGCAATTAATCTCATTCAAAAGCACTGACTTTTCACAACAGGGTTGCAATAATGCTAGACTGACCAATTATGAAATTTGTAATTCTTAAATCACAGCTTCCTTTTACTTTATGTCTATATTGAACAAATCTTCCTTAAGTCAAAATGATTTTATTTCATGGAATCTCCCTTTTATGTAAATAAATATTAATTAACAAAAACAAAATTCTAAGAACTACTGTAAATAAAATACTGACATTTGCTGATTTAAGTCCATTGATTGCATTTCAAACAATACCAACAGGATGAAAGTTAAAACTCTTTACCATTCTTCCTACTGACAATTTTTTAAAAAAGTATTTCCCTTTAGACACAAATTACTTTGACAATCTAATTGTGTGAAGCCATTTGCTGAATTACATTTAGAATACTGCTTAAATATCTTTAGAAAATGTTAATTAAGGGAGACAGGAATAACATCTGCATTGATAAAAGTATCTGGAAAGAGAAAAAATTCCAATGTACAAAGAATGTGGTATTCACAGACAGGCTACATAACATTTGGAAATCTGCTGGTACTTAGCTATTCATTATCCATAACCAGATAAAAAAAAACAAAGCCAAAAGTCATCCTCCCTTGCTCCTGGGGTAGATGAAGTTGGAGATAAAACTGTCACAAAAGGTGGCTGGTTTTAAACAGGAGAATCTGCCGCCAGCCAGCTTTCCATCTCCTTTACCAGAGACACAATTTAACATGTGCCACCAAACACAGCCGTCCACTATCTGGGGGAGTCAGAGCTGAGGCTGTGTATTCGACCAACATTTACTGAGAATCTGCTGCAGCTGAACCAGGTTCCGGAACACACAGATCAACAGGACAGGGCATTCAAGACCTTATGCTGAGGTGGGAGAGTTAGACACTCAGACACACACACGAAGTTATACTGTAAACATTCATAGTGAGAAATACAAAGAATTGACGCGAGTGCCAGAGAGGAGCATCTAACAGGGAAGCGAGTTGGGAGGAAGAGTGAGATCTGAGAAGGCTCTTCCCTGGCGGTTCAGAGGTTCACACTCCGCGCTTCCGCTGCAGGGGGCGTGGGTTGGATCCCTGGTTGGGGGACTAGGATCCTGCATGCTGTCCTGCACAGCCAAAATAAATAACTAAATTAAAAAAATTCATTTGAGAAGGCTCTTGGGAATGGATGGTCCCTAACTGATTTTTAAAAGGGAAGCAGAATTCCTCTAAAAGTGATTGCTTGACTCTTTCCATTCGTATAGCTGCTATGCTGGCTTAGGTATCTGGTTCAGAGGGCTATGTCTAACACACACTCAAGCTACACAGACTCTCATTCTCAAGTATACATCTCACCGACAAGACAGCGCGAGTAGCGGACACTGGGGTCTGCTGAAGCACGCGCTCCCCCAGCTGCCGGGCACCGGGAGCAGGCAGCTCTCAGCTGAGCACCTTGGGGCCTTGTCCTCCCCGGTAAAGAGAGCCACCCCTCCCAAGGTCACACATTCTTTTTGGTTCATCCCACGTGCAATGACTGATTAATGCATAAAGGTATAAAGGCCCAGGCCCCTCACCCCTAGTTAGGAAAAGGTTGAAGGGCTAACCCAGCTCAACAGCTCCCTGGAGGACCGGCTGAGGCACTTGTCATGATTTCATTCAACTTGTCCCCCTTCTGCCTTCTCTCCCCAGCACAGGCGAAGGTTTTGAAAGCGCCCCCGTTGAACTTCTGGAGGCTGCTCCCCAGGGAACCTGACCTGTGACGGCATGCAAGGCATCATGTCACCTGGTTTCTCATCCTAGCATATTTTACGCTAACTGAAGGAAACCTTTTTAAGTGGTGGTTTCTAGTTTTGAAGAGGGGCACCCAAAAACTGCTGCCATGTGCATTTACAGTTATCAAAAGGTAGGGCATAAGGTATGGGGTTATCAGACTTCATACTTTCATTAAAGAAGCCACATTAGTTGACTGAGAAATTTTACCTGTGCGTATTGTGGTATTAAGCCTCCCTGAGACAGTAGTATTTACCAGGGAAACCTTTGACAGACATCATGCAAACTATTCGACTTCGACAGTGTATATATATTTTATACTTTATTCTGTTAAGATTCACATGTGCTGTTCCAACACACACATGACTCAGCACGTTCAGGAATATAACCCTCACAAACCCAGAAACCATCAAACACGAAATTTAGAGATAAGAAGCAACCAGAGCAAACCTCTGGGGAATCTACTCCCAAATAATATGTTTTTATGAAATTTCTTCTGTTAATGCCTCATGTAGGTGTGACCGTGATCCATTCAGACCAGAGTCTGGGTCCAGCTGCACCGTGTTCACAAGAGGTCACTGGCTCCACCATCAGCTCATTGGAGGCTTTTTAAAAAAATATGAATGGACAAATAAGTGTGAAATAGAACATATGTTCTATGTTGACAGAACATAAATAATAAATATGTTGATAACAGTAATTTCTCTAGAGAATGGGATCTTTGTTATTCTATTTATTATTTTTTTAATTTAATTTATTTATTTATTATTATGATTATTATTTTTTGGCTGCGTTGGGTCTTTGTTGCTGCACTCGGGCTTTCTCTAGTTGCGGTGAGCAGGGGCTACTCTTCATTGCAGTGTGCAGGCTTCTCATTGCGGTGGCTTCTCTTGTGGAGCACAGGCTCTAGGCTCACGGGCTTCAGGAGTTGTGGCACATGGGCTCAGTAGTTGTGGCTCACGGGCTCTAGAGCGCAGGCTCAGTAGTTGTGGCGCACAGGCTTAGTTGCCCTGCGGCATGTGGGATCTTCCCGGACCAGGGCTTGAACCCATGTCCCCTGCATTGGCAGGTGGATTCTTAACCACTGCGCCACCAGGGAAGTCCCTTGTATGTTATTTTAAACAATAAATGTATTTATTATTACTAGCATAAAAATTTTAAAGCAGATGAATCTGGCTATTTTTAGTCTCAACACTATGTAGTAAAAACAGCTGGGCTTTCCAGCTGACCTGAATAAGCTAGCTTTTCTTCATGCATCTCATATTGAGAAAATTAACAGAAGATCACTTTATTAAAGTTTTAAATTCTCAACCATTTAACTATCTAAAAAGTTGTCTTTCAAAACGTTGCGACCCATAACTAATATTTACATATACATAGAATACGTGGACTTTCATCAAACTTATCCTTTTCAAAAGAAAAGCTCATAAGCTGTTTTATGCTAGAGCTACTAGACTCCATGGTTACCTGGTCTTGTGTTAACAACCAAAGCTTCACGAACATGAAATTTCTTTAATATATATAATTTTTTCCACTTAGAATCCAACAAGAAGAGGGTGGATAAAGTCTCTTCGTAATTTGAAAGTACATGCACTTCTTCAAATCGAGGAAACTACTTTCTTTTATATATTATGACAAAATAATTCATTGTGTGTATAAAATAGCATACTAAAAAGCAGTGAGACTTAAAGTTGCCTGGGAAATTAACAAAAGGTGTGAAAATGGATTTTAATAGCTTTGAGAGTTAATCATTTTCCTCTCAGAGCAGGAAACTCTTATCAGTTTTATCTCACAGACTCTTGTGGATTCCTTTCATAATAGTTGTGAATCATGACAACATCTCTTTACTAAGTATGTTTCCAAAACATACTCTAGGAAAACTTTTAAATGTCAAACTAACCACCTACAGTGATGGCTTTTCACTTATGGGGCTCATTATGGATTTGTAATAAAAACAGGAGACAGTGTCAGCAGCAGAAGCGCGGGATAGTCTAAGCAATACGACGTGCACTGACATAAACATTTCTAATAGGTAGTCCTTAAATCAGCTTTCCCAATACTGTGTGCTACTACAGCAATGCGAGAGAAAGGACATCAACCCCAGTACTCTATGATGTGTTGCCTGGTATGCCAGAAACAGATATACCAGAAAATTCTAGGAAAAGAAAACCCATTCAAAGTAAAAGTAGTAACGGAGGTCTCGACATGCTATAGCCACTCTTGTTTCTCATGTACCTCATTGTTTCTCTGGCACATAAGCTCGGTTATTTCAGAATCAACTGTTTTCTTTTTTCCCCCACTGAGCAGTTAAGAGGGGTAGCTGAGAAAAGTGACTGACCAGCAAATCCAACTTCTACCACAAAACCAACCCTCTCCTATCAGGAGCTGTTTTATGAATTCAGAGCAGCGCTACCCGCAGCCTTGCTCACATCCAGGTCTTTAGTTCGGCTTCCTGACTCTCTGCCTTCCCCACCAGGCTCTGAGATGTCCCTGCGTGCCCATCAGCCTGATGGAGATCCTCACTTCATGCAGTGCTGGTGAAAGAGAGGACGTGGGCCGTGAGCCTCGGACACACACAGTCCAGGGAGGAGTCCCCCTGGGACTGATATAAGGACTGCCACTCCTGTGATGAACAGAAGGAATCAGCCTCCAGGAGCCAGTGAAAGTGCAGGACCCCCTGGGACAGCACAGTGAAGGGTCACCAATCAGAACACATGCTGGCAGCCTCAGGTTCAAGTACCGAAGTTAAGGTCAAGAGGACAACGGTGTCTTTAGAATGAAACACAAACTGAACGTGGTGGGAATTCTGTCATGGGCCCCCAAGCCTCTATGTATGACTTTAAAACGTTTATATAGGGCTTCCCTGGTGGCGCAGTGGTTGAGAGTCCGCCTGCTGATGCAGGGGACCCGGGTTCGTGCCCTGAGCCTGTGCTCCGCAACGGGAGAGGCCACAACAGTGAGAGGCCCGCGTACTGCAAAAAAAAAAAAAAAAAAAAATTTCATATAAAATAGTTTACTACAGCCAAAACATCTTCCATCAGGGCCAGAGCCTGCCCATCTCTTCTCCTGAGTACCACCTGGCCCCAGCACAGTGGTGGACCCAAGGTAATAAGGGCTTCCAGGTATTTGGGGAGTAAACGCATGAACTGTGCTGACCAGGAAGAGGGCTGCTGAACAGTACTGCTCAAGCAGAAACCATCCAACAAGAAAGGGGCAGGTGAGGCAGAGTTTCCTGAGGAACATCTGACTTTACTATGTATGCTCTGTAAGGCAACGCTGGGCGCACCAGCATCTGTCTACAGGGTCTTTGTGTGTGTGAACCTCAGCAGGGGAAGGGGGAGTACAGATATTTACATTCTGAGTGCCCACCATGAGTCAAGCATTAGGTAACGTTAATACATATGAAATATACATAAATGTGTACAAGTTCATATATATATATATATGTAATATACATAAATGTGTACACAAACACAGTTGACCCTAGAACAACTTGGGTCCACTTACACACAGATTTTTTTCAGTAGGAAATGCTACAGGTCCAGAGTTGCTTGAACCTGTGGATGTGGAATAGTGGATACGGAGGAACCGCATATATAAAGGGATGTAAGTTATAAGCACCCCTAACCCCTGCATTGTTCAAGGGTCAGCTGTACATACATATTTTAATTACTAGGGAACACAGTGAACATATAAAGATGGCTTATGGGGATATGTGATACCTATTAAGATCAACATTACCTTTGTACAATAAAATTAGGTTCTCAATGCAGGATTCAGCTAGATAATCACAAAGAGGCTGGGCATTTTCTTCTTAATCCTTTCTCAAGGGACTTGATACATTTTCAGAATCTACACTCTAGAGCACCCTCTGCTGGGAAAAGTGCCTCAACATGCTTGCTTTGTGGGGTTTTTTTTTCCTCCAAATGCTCTACAAGTCACCCGTGTCCTCTGCATCAGCAGGCGGACTCTCAACCACTGCGCCAACCAGGGAAGCCCTACAAGTCACTTTAAAATAGACTTTTTTTGTCCAAAAGAACCTTCTAAAACATGATTATTTCTATCCTCCCACAATCCTGCCCTCCATCTGAAACGTCACAGTCTATCTTACATAGTAAGTGACATCACTGTGCCTCCAAGCCAGATGCCAGGTATGTGTTTCATGTTACCCCCAGGGGCACAGCAGCTGGAGGTGCAGGAGGGACCAAGGGCAGGAGGCCCTGGGCTGGCAGGTGAGGAGGGCAGTGGTGAACACTGCCTGCACGTCCAGGATGGAGCGACCCATGGACGTGGCTTCCCCTGGAACAAGAGGCACCAGGAAGGTAGCTGGACTCCAGTCATCTGGAAAGGAGCCTGCTGAAAAAGGATGGAAAAGGGGGTGCCAGAGAGGCATGAACCTCAGGGGAATCCTGCTGGGAGCAGAAGCTGTGAGCGGAAGGGAGGACGATGCAAAAGGTCAGCCAGAGAGTTTACTGTCCACACGAGGGAACGACAAAGTACACAGGTTCCCAGAATCGAGGGGATCTCACTGCAAAAGGATCACAAAGAGCTGGTACCTAGAAACCCCTCATGACCGCAAGCTGCCAGGAGACATGTGGACAAACAGCTCCGGATGAGCAAAAACCCTGTTCCCCTTCTCCAACTCCTCCCCCTGCACGGCCACTGTAGAAACTAAAACACGATGAATGGCTGAGGGGAGGGAACAGGCAATCTTGTCACTGCTCAGAATGGCCACTCCCCTGCCCCCGCCCCGTAAAACTTAAATTCTGACGTTTCAGTCTGACCATCCGTCGGTTGCCTCCTGCCCCTTTATATTCCCTCCTTCCTGTTCCCATCCCCCAATTCTCAAGCAACCACTGATCTGCTCCGTGCCATTATAGACTACTTTGCATTTTCTAGAGTGTTACATAAATGGAATCAAATACTGTGTACTCTTTCTTTTCTAGCTTCTTTCACAGAGCATAATTACTCTGAGATTCATCCCTCTTGTTCAGTGTATCAAGAGTTCATTCCCATAGTGGTGCAGCCACTATGGAAAACAGCATGAAAGTTCCCCAGAAAAACTAAAAACAGAATTGCCTTATGATCCAGCAATCACACTCCTGGCCATATAGTCAGACAAAACTAGAATTTGAAAAGATACATGCACTCCAATGTTCGTAGCAGCACTATTTACAATAGCCAAGACATGGAAGCAACCTAAATGTCTGACAGATGAATGGATAAAGATGTGGTGTATATACACAATGTAATATTATTCAACCATAACAAAGAATGAAATAATGCCATTTGCAGCTACACGGATGGACCTAGTGATTATCCTACTAAGTGAAGTCAAAAAGAGAAAGACAAATACCATATGATATCACTTATATGTGGAATCTAAAACATGACACAAATGAAATTTTCTACAAAACAAAACCAGATTATAGACCTAGAGAACAGACTTGTGGCTGCCAAGGGGAAGGGAGGGTAGGGGAGGAATGGATTGGGAGTTTGGGATTAGCATATGCAAACTGTTATATATGTACATATAACTGAATCATTTTTGCTGTACACCAGAAAACTAACACAACATTGTAAATCAACTATACTTCAATAAAATAAACTTAAAAAAAAAAGTTCATTCCTTTTTATTGCTGACTAGTATTCCATCATAGGGATGTACCACAGTTTATTCACTCATGCACTTGTTAATGGATACTTGGGGTGTGTCCAGTTTGGGGCTATCATGAACAAAGCCACTATGACTACTCATGTCCAAGTCTAGGGAACAAACATTACCTACTCCACCTGCTAGTCCCCCACGTGCTCGCGAAACCTGAGCTGGGGAGAGGGAAGAAGTAAATTGGAGAGTTGATATTTTGTTTTGAGCTGCAATGGACCTTTAGTAACAGTTCAAACACTCTAAAGTGTCCAGAAAGCTATGGGTTCTGCTGGGTGGATGCTGTCCTAGGCCACAGTGGGGAAACTAAAGCTGCTTCGTGATAGTAACTTGACGGGCGGCTCAAGGCAAGAAGGACCTGTCCATGAAGGAAGGCAGAGGAGGTATCTGTGAAGGAAGGAGAGGAGTCACGAGGAGACAGCATCTAGGATATAAAGAGAAGTCCTCGGTGAACCTGGACTGCAGCAGCCAAAAGAGAGGAGGAGGGCAGCGCACCAAAGAAATTCAGAGACATCCACTCACTCAGCCACACCCACAAAGCCCAACCCTCCAGGGCCTATGAGATGCTGTGATAAATCCTCCATCCACAGACTGAAAAAGGCGCTGAAGGAAACTTAGGTAAACAGACTTGGAGAGATGTGACTTGCCCAAGGTCACACAGACAGGACTAGAATTAAAATCTCCTGATTCGTGCTCCAGTACACCCCCATCACGATGGTGCTGGCCCTCCATTCAGAGACACTGCTGAGTGAGTGTATTCACGAAATACCAGATTCAAAATGACGATCCTAAAAGCCACCACTTGAAAAATAAAAGCAACAACTGCAGCACGTGCACTTGCTGTGCGGTTATGATCAGGACTACTGCTTTTCTCTAAGGTGTGGGTCACTAAATAAAGCCTGTTAGGAAACCGTCTGCTTCACTTCCAGTGAATGCTCTGAGCGCTCATTCGTACACCAGGCATGGGTGCTTCTGGTCCAGCCAGCTGACAGCCCACCAGCTTCTTGGACCCCATGGGCTTTATCACACTTCCTTGACAGGTACAAGAAACTCGTACATCACGACTTTTGGCATGACCTTGATTTTTCTGACTTGGAACTGAATCAATTTCAGGGCATACCTGAGGCTTCTGAAGGCTCAGAACTATAGCACCCGTGTTTAAGTGACAAAGTTGCTCTTCCACATAGCAAGAAGGTCCTCTCAACAGAACCTGCCCAACTAACCCTGGCCACTGGAAGGGTGATGTCTAACAAGACCCCCTAAGAAGCTGGAATACAGCTTAATGAAACCTATACCCAGTTTGTGTCTACTAAGCCTACTGGTTTGCTTACAGACTTCCTCTGCATAATTTGCTCATCAGGGCCCTGATCTAGTATAAAGTTCCTTAGGACTCACTGTACACATCCCATTAGCTTTTTTTTTTTTTAACAACTTCATTTATTGCTTCTGTGCAATACAGATGCCATCTCTTCATTTACTGCCATTCTTTAAACGGTCATTCCTGCTGTTTTCGCACAACTTCTTACCTTTTGACAAGGGAGGCAGAATGCTGGAGGTTAACAAGATACAGGCTGTGGGTCTAACATACCCAGCAGGCAGTTCCAGCCATGGACCTGCAAGTTAGTCACCCTCACAGGTACTTTACTTTGTCCATGCAATAGAATGATCACCGCCCTACCACGGTTATGGTAAAGATATTAGACAAGTCACACAGAGTGAATATCTACTGAGTGAATGGTAAAAGGATCATCCAAACTATTTAAATTTGCTTTTCTTTTCAGTTGCCTAGTAGCAGAATTGAATATACATACATACATACATATATATATATATATATTTTTTTTTTGCGGTACGCAGGCCTCTCACTGTTGGGGCCTCTTCCGTTGCGGAGCACAGGCTCCAGACACGCAGGCTCAGCGGCCATGGCTCACAGGCCCAGCCGCTCCGCGGCATGTGGAATCTTCCCGGACCGGGGCACGAACCGGTGTCCCCTGCATCGGCAGGCGGACTCTCAACCACTGCGCCACCAGGGAAGCCCAGAATATACGTATATTTTAAATGCATATAAGGTATGTTTCCACTGTATTTAAAAAAACTGGCGGCTTATAGCAGCATTATTCACAATAATGCTATGGAAACACCCCAAGTGTCCATTGACGGATGACTGGATAAACAAAATGTATATGCACACAGTGGAATATTATTCAATTTTTAAAAGGAAGGGAATTCTGACACATGGTACAACATGGAAATAAACCCTGAAGATGTTATGCTAAGTGAAATAGTCACAAAAGGACAAATACTATATAATGACATTTACATGAGGTACCTAGAACAGTCAAATACATAGAGACAGAAAGTAGAATGTGGTTACCAGGGACTGGGTGGAAGAGGGGATGCAGAGTTATCACTTAATGGGTTCAGAGCTTCAGTTTCTCAAGATGAAAAAACTTCTGGAGACAGATGGGGGTGATGCCCGTACAATAATGTGAACGTACTTAATGCCACTGAACTCTATAAATGATTAAACTCATAAACTTTATGTTGACGATTAAAGGGATAAGTTTTATGTTAGCTATATTTTACCATGATTTTAAGAAGTAAAAAGAAAAAAAAAACTAGCTGTTTCAAGCAAACGCTAATAAAGAGATGTGAGCAACTAGTTGCATGTGTACTCTACTGCGAAGCTTGTTTTCTTCTGGACTAATGTGCTAAAGTACATCAGTTATTCCGGCACTCACTTTCAGTTGTATTTCATTTTATCGACCATATAATTTTACCTTGATTAAAACAGGTCTGCTGTAATGTTTCCCCATCAACATCTCTCCCCGCAAAAAGGTGAAAAGAAACACATGACCCAACATTACAAGATGTTTTTGGTAGCATATTTACCTCCCTAATTGCTTCACTCAGATGAAGGTAAAAATGTGTATTATTTTATAAATAAGCACCTACTATCTGCAGAATGCAGAAGCCTTGGGTATGAGAAGTTGGACTAAGAAGAAAACTTAGTAGAAACAATCTACAAATAAAGTCAGAAAAGCCATTAAAAACAAATGTGAGAAAACTGACAACAGTAACTACACAAGAAACGCTTGTAGGGTGGGGAAGAAGTATGCAAAAAGGGCACAGTTTCAAACAGGCAATAATATGCAAGTCTTATAAATTCACTTTTAACATACTGCATTAAAGTCTGGCAAACCTCTTCTATTAAGGGCCAGAAAGTAAATATTTTCAGCTTTCAGGGCCTCCTTCTGTGGCAACTAGTCAAGTCTGCTCTGGCAACTTGAAAGCGGCCACAGACAAGTAAACAAATGGGCGTGGCTGTGCTCCAGCAAAACCCAATCTACAAAAGCAGGCAGCTGGCCAGACTTCGGCTGAGGTTCTAGAGAATCAAAATAAATACGGGGACAATGTGGAATAAGGTATAGTAACGCACGTGGACTAAAAAACCGTGGATTCATATTCTATCCCCCACTGAATCAGACCCATGCACAGAAGTTCAAATCTAAAATACCCCTTTCTTACCAAAGTTCTAATTGTATCCCCGAGAAGGGGTAAGAGGCTCAATGGGCTTCAAAGTTTCTAGTGGATTCCTCATTCCCACTAAAATGGGATGATACCCCACCTACATGAAAACATTCAGAATGCTTTTCTTTCTTAAAAAAAAAAAAAAAATATATATATATATATATATATACATCTTAGTACCCAGAAATGAGCTAACAAGAGTCCAATTCTTTCTCTAAGCACCTCTAAGTTATTTCACAGGCGATTCGCAAAATACAGAATAAAATCTGGGACAGTAACTACAAAGACATCACTTCAACAGAGGTTGGTTATTATCAAGACCCCTAAGGAATGTATGAACCACCTATGAGATGCATAAATATCCAAAGGGTACATATTTTAATGTAAAAACAAGGGAACAAGAGGCATGAAGAGCACAGTTGTGTAAAAAAGAAAAACACACACTCTCTCTCCCCCTACATTCTCACCTGTGTATACAAAGAAAAGTTTTGGAAGGAAACTCTCCTCACCTCTGAGAATCAGGATTCCAAGTTTTGAAATGTTCATGTTTTACTTTACGTTATTTTGTACTTTTACCATTTTACCATAAGCATGTATTACTTTTAGTATTAAGATTTTTATGTTGAGATGACAGTTAAAAGATTTTTCACCTTCATTATTAAGAGTCCATTTGAGTACTAATATTTCTAAGAAAAGAATATTCACTCAAAGGACTTCCACCATCTGTAAAGATCACCACATAAGAATATTTATATACACAATCCAAGAGAGATGGTGTCTGTGGGTAAAATCTCACGGTAGAACGATACCTCAGCTCCACCCATCCACTTAGGCTCATCAGGAAACTCAGCACACAAAATGTCTTCTGACTGATCAGTCCCCAAGACATGGTAGCAGAGCTTTTGGTGGAGATTGGTGGATGTTTCTGTGCCTAAAGGAATTAAAAACGTACACTGAAATGCAGCTGACAATTTTAAGAAAATCTATTCCTCCCATACTGTACAATGCTAGAAATATTTAAAAATCTAAGTATCTGGTTGCGGGACTGTAGGATACAAGGTTAATATACAAAAGTTAATCACTTTCCTACATACTAACAATGAACAAGTGGAATTTGAAGTTAAAAACACAGTACCATTTACGTTAGCAGCCCCCAAAATGAAATACTTAGGTATAAATCTAATAAAATATGTATAAGGTCTATAGGGCAACTACAAAACTGATGAAAGAAATCAAAGAATAACTAGATAAATGGAAAGATATACTCAATATATTATGGACAGAAATACTCAATATTGTCAGGATGACAGTTCTTTTCAACTTAGTCTACAGATGCAATGCAATCCCAATCAAAATCCCAGCAAGTTATTTTGTGCATATGGACAAACTGATCCTAAAGTTTATGGGGAGAAGCAAAAAACCCAGAAGAGCCAACACAATACTGAAGGAAGAAAACAAAGGTGGACAACTGATACTACCTGACTTCAAGATTTATTATAAACAATCAAGACAGTGTGGTATTAGACAAATGGATCAAGGGAACAGAGTAGAGAGCCCGGAGACAGACCCACAGAAATACAGTCAACTGATCTTTGATAAAGGAACACAGGCAATACGATGTAGAAAAGACAGTCGTTTCAACAAATGGTTCTGGAACAACTGGGCAACCCCACGCAAAAAATGAATCAAGACACAGACCTTATACACCTCGCAAAAATTAACCCCAAATGGATCACAGACCTAAAAATGTAAATGCAATTGTAAAACTCCTAGAAGATAACACAGGAGAAAATCTAGATGACCTTGGATTTGGTGATGACTTTTTAGATACAACACGGAAAGCATAATCCATGGAAGAAATAACGGATAAGCCAAACTTCATTACAATTAAACCCTTCGGCTCCACGGAAAGACACTGTCAAGAGAATGAAAAGACAAGCAAATATCTGATAAAGGACTGTTATCCAAAATATACAAAGAACTTTTAAAACTCAACAATAAGAAAATGAAGAACCCAATTAAAAACATGGGCCAGAGACCTTAACAGATCTTAACCTCACCGAAGAAGAAATACGAATGGAAAATAAGCATGTGAAAAGATGCCCCTCAGCATATGTCATCAAGGAACTGCAAATTAAAACAATGAGATACCACTACACACTTATTAGAATGGCCGAAACCCAGAACACTCAACACACCAAATGCTGGCCAAGATGTAGAACAACAGGAACTCTCACTCATTGCTGGCGGGAATGCAAATGGTATAGCCACTTTGGAAGACAGTTTGGCAGGTTCTTACAAAACTAAACATACCGTTATGATATAGGAACTGTGCTCCTTGGTAGTATTTACCCAAATGAGTTGAAAACTGACATCCACACAAAAACCTGTACAACGGATGTTAACAGCAGCTTTATTCATAATTGCCAAAACTCGGAAGCAAGCAAGATGTCCTTCAGAGGTGAATGGATAAACAAACTATAGTACATCTAGGCAATGGAATATTATTTCATGCTGAAATAATGCTTTTTAGTGTTTTTATCAAGCCATAAAAACACATGGAAAAAACTTAAATGCACATCACTAAGTGAAAGAAGCCAATCTGAAAGGCTATATACTGTATGATTCCAACTACATGACATTCTGGAAAAGGCAAAGCTACAGAGACAGTAAAAAAGGTCAGTGGTTGCCAGGGGCTGGCAGAGAGGGAAGGATGTATAGGTGGAGCACAGCATTATTAAGGCAGTGAAAACACTCTATGATACTACAATGGTAGATATATATCGTTATGTGTTCGCCCAAACCCATGGAACGTACACCACCACGAGTGAACTCTAATGTAAACTGTGGACTTGGGGTGATTATGATGTGTCCGTGCAGGCTCATCTACTGTACCCTCTCATGGGGATGCTGATAATGGGGGAGGCCATGCATGTGAGAGGGGCAGAGGGTATATGGGAAATCTTGGTACCTTATGCTCAGTTTTGCTGTGAACCTGAAACTGCTCTAAAAGATTAAATCTATTTAAAAAAAAAAGAGAGTTAAGTATCAGTTGGGTATCACCCTGGAAATAACCACATATATTTGCTGATTTTGGAGGCTGATTTTCTTCAGGACAATGAAGAAAAAAAGGAAGATAACACCATAACATTTAAAAAAAAAAGCTTAACTTGGTGATTTTCCATGGGTTTTCCAGGAACACTGCTAACAGCACATAGCCAGAATTGCTTAGCCTCATTCGTAAGTCCTCCACCACACAACCTGAAAGGCTGTTGAGGTCTTCCGAACAAAAGGACAGCAAAATTACAGCTGGGAGAAGATGCTGGCTCTCTTAAATCAACCACCATTACTAATTATTACTATTTCTGCCAATGGAAATTAAGGCTAAATAATAATTTCCATGTTTTTCACAAGTTAACTTAATAACACTGTTCTCTAACAAGAAATGGCCAGTTGTATACTTTTTTGGTCTCCTAGAACTTGGAAACAGCCAACACTTTCTAACTCAGCAGCACTCTTCATACAGGCAGCTAATTCAGTGTACAGAGCACAGAGGTCTTTCTTTAGCCAACATCCTTGAATAAAAAGCCTACTCTTAGCTCCTCTTGTAGCTCATTGGTGAACTAAGAAAAAGGTACTACAGTAATCTAATCCAAGGCAGCAAAAGCTATTGATAAATGCAGCTGAAAGAGATGAAAAGTATTAGAGCCTTATTCCCAATTCAACTGGGGGGAAAAGAGAAAAAAAGCCTATCTAAAGATGACAAAGATACAGCAATTCATGATAAGGGGACAGGATGTGCAGGAGAAAGCACTGGACTAGCCGTGCTTCCTGCCAGCTCTAGGCCCTGCAACAAGTAACTGAGACTCTGCACCCCAGCTCCAAAACTCCAGCAAAGGGATGGTAGCCCACCTGTAAAGATCAACCAAGACGACATGAAAATGCTGTACACCACATGGAAATACGGAGTAGCGTAAAGAAGATGATGTCGACAGCTTGTACCAGCAAGGTACAAGCTACAGGGCCCTTCCTGCCTGGGAAGGTGAGAGGTGAAGGAAGAAAGAGGGACCACTTGCACACAACAGGATCTTTGTGCAATTGAAGCAGAGAACAAAGGTGTGTCCTGGTAGTTAATGAGGACAAAAGCGTCAAGACAAGTGTGACCGACAGGTGACCTGTAACTTCTGAGCAGAGAAAGAGATGTGATTCCCGCAAAATTTTATCATCACTCAACATCATTAAATAAGTTGGTTTTGTTAAAAAAAAAAAAATCCATCGTCTCCATGATCCCCTTGGGAGAAAGAATGCATATGTGAAGAACGGACGGCAATAAAAATGGCCCCAATTTTTCACAGTTCCCTGCATCTCTCTCCCAACCCCTTGAATAGCAGTTGGTCCTGTGACTTGCTTTGGCCCAAAGAATGCAGTGAAGTGATGTTCCAATAGCAAGCCCAGGCAGCAAAGAGGTCGTGCCTTTCAGCTCTCCCCCTTGGAATCCTGCTGAGCTGCCATGTGAACAGGCCTGGACTGGCCGGCTAGAGAATGAGAGACCACATGGAGCAGAAGTGATGCCCCAGACATGTGAAAACGTCACGCTAAGATCAGTCAACTGACCAGCAGCTCATCTCACATACATGATAGAATTCAGCTAAGCCCAGAAGAACTGCCTGGCCAACCTGAAGACTCACAGTGCAAACGAATGGTCGTTATTCTGACCCACAAAGTTTTGGCAGGAACTGTTACACAACTATGCTAACAGATACAACGTCCTTCCGGGAAACATGATTCTAGACCAAGCAACCTCTATGTGGGGTTTAGCTTCTTTCTTTAAGTCATGTGAAGTCACACTTCATTTCATGAAAAAGGTGCTTCATCTGAAGTCTCAACCTACCATCACTTTTCCCATCCTGTTGTGGGTATGCGTTGTAGAACATTCCCTTCCCATCGTGGGTCCAGGCCATACAGCTGAACTTGACTCTTTCGAGCACATCTGGAAGCTCTTTGGCACCATCGACTTTCATGAACTTGATCGTCACCCAATCTGAGCCACTGGCACTCAGACCATAGGCAAAATATTCACCATCTTCACTGAATGCATAGCCTAAGGGACACATGAGAAACTGTCAAATGGTGACCATGGGGACACCACTCCCAGCCTTGCCCGCTGCCCACTGTGCTGTCTGACAAAGCTCTCTGTCACACATGGAAGCAGAATGTGGCAACAGGAGGAGCAGACAACTGGTTGTGAGGAATTCTGGGGGCTCACCCAGGTCTCCCAGGAATTTGCCTTATGACCTTGGACAAGTTTCTTAACCTTTCCAGGCCTTAGTTTCTTCATCTGTAAAATGAAGTAATTGATTATATGACCACTAAGATGCTTCCATTTAAAAATTTTCTATAATTCAATAAGCAGTTCACTTAAAAGCAGAGCTCATCTGGGTTTATACTTGGAAGGAGGGGGGAAAGGAGTAAGGACACTGCTTTTAGAGTAATGACTGAATGTAACAGAACTAAACTGGAGCCGTTACATAATTTTTGGAATGGACTCCAAACTACTTGAAATCCCTCTCTACAACCTCGTTTTCTGAGCATTGCTGGCACTCCAGGATTAATGTCCACACCATCTGACAACTAAAAGCCCAGGTAAATGAAGCCTGAGGGTTTGCAATGAAGACTCATGCAGTGCACATTCCAAAAGTGACCGTGAAAAGATAAGGAAAGCAACACCACTGATGGACTAATGCACTGTCCCCCATTCTTTGGGGCCATCACAGACAGAATGTTCTAACCACCGTGGAATGTTTCTTGACAAATATTTATATGTTTCTATTAGCTTTATGATTATAAGGAATGTGTAGTGTTTGGTACCAGATACTGACACCAGAGATTTCCTCTTATGATGTCTGTTAAACTTCACTGGGGGTTAAAAATTATCCTAAGAAACACAGCTATTTTCACGGGTTTCCTACTATTTTACATGGAACTTCTACTAGTGAAAAATAAGGTTAAAATTTCATAAAACCTTCTTATTAATCACTGATAATTCCTATAAAGTACCCAGGCTCAAACGTATATAAACGCAGAAAAGAGTCAAGAATGTGATGAGGAGTAAATATTCACTTTTTATTCTACATAAATTATATATAATTTAAAAATTTTCAGGAAAAATGTAAATAAAACACTTGGACTTGAAATATATGTTTAAAAAATCATATACTATCAAAAGAATCTGAATGTCTACCTATACTGTGACTTCCCTATAATATCATTTTCAGAAAACTCAAAGACTGAGACCAAGTCCCATGTCTAATTTACCTTGCCATCCATCAGGGTCCGTACATGACAAGCATTACATAAAAATGTTACTGGAATGAATTATCAGAGTGAGAGGTGAGACCCTGTTATAATGAAGTCCTCTGGATGAGTTGCAAGATAGACCCTGGTTAAAATGAAATAAACTTCTATTTAGGGTGTATTACTGCACAGAATCAGTGTGTTAAATTCACTCACAACTGATCTTCATTTCCAAGACCAAATTCATGGAAGAATACTGACAATAAGCTGGCTGGCATCTTATTTCCAATACCGATTACTCTCAATACTAATGAGATTAAAGATCATCGTGTACATACACAGCCTATTGGGGGAGAGGAGGAGGGAAGTGCTAAATGACTGAATGCCTTTATAAAAGGGTCTTCTCACACAGATCTGCTGGAACAGGCCTCTTTAATTCCCACCTAATCAGTTACAGGACTTCAGCGTTCCAACTGCTCAATTCTGTAGGGCTGAACCTACACTTGTGCTTTTTCTACAAAAGAGAAGATGCTACGGAGGAAATGCTGAGCCAACTTAACTAAAAACATCTAGAATACTAGCCAGAGATGATTCTCAGAGTGTACAATTTTTAAACCACAGAACCAGAGTGTAGACAACTTCCTTACCCTAGAAGTGGTGCTTATGGCACAAACCTGGGTAATCTCATGGCCCGTAGAGGAGGTTATCTCGGGGGAAGTTATTGAGGAGACATACGGCAAGTGCATACATATTTTTGCATACAGCAAAACATACTTATTCAGCTTTTAAACTTGTGTCCTCTGGGGACAAGGTACCAAGTTGTCTAATTTCTACCAGACTGTGTTTTATACTTTTAATTCTAACACACTAACAATTAACTAAATTTGAAAACATCACTTTTTCCCCTCAAGGAAGCAGATTTCATAAATATTCTTTCCTGTTTTATATTTATAGTTAAAACATTCTTTGTACAACTTAAATTTCTTACGGAAGAGAATTAATTTTTTTCCAAACACAGGCAGGTCTCAGAGAAGCTACAGAAAGTGATGATGATACTTCAAGATCCCAGAAGCCCTAGAAGCTAATGTAGGTCCAGCGTGAATTATTCTCTGGTCCTGCTTCATGCCATCAGAAGGAGCTGTGACTACCCATGTGTTCTGAATTTACCGTGCATAAATCAGCTTTCCTGACACTGCATGTGCGTCTGTTCTACAATACGGTCCACACTCTGTCTGGTCTTTCAGAGCTGCGAGCGAGGGCCCCGGGACTCCCGTGGGCCTGGCTGTGTAGCCCTCACCTCGGAGCGCCACCGTGCCGTCATCGGAGAGTATGTTGGGGTCAAGGAACACTCTGGCTTCACCCTCTAAGGAATCCTGTACATATAATACTCGTTGGTTCTGCAAACCTGTATTGTAAAAATAGAAATACCTGGGGGACAGAGATGGTCTTTATTCAGCTATGGAGTTCTATTTGTGCAGAAAAACCAAATACATACAAACAAATAGAAAAAGGAAAACAACATACAAAGGTACAACTGCAAACAAGCCGTGCCAGGGACATGGGGACTAGAGTGGAAGGTCCCACCATCTCCCTGTAGCTAGAGTTTGTTCCCTGAATTGCTTTAGGAATTCAAATAATATATTGTAATTCTACACATTAGCTAAATAAAGCCTGCTTTATTTCCTAAAGTGAAAACTGATATTCAAATAAAGCAGTAACTTTTTCTTTTCAACGGAGAAGACAGCAGATTTGCTAAGATGAAGTGCTGGTTCCCATCCCTAGCCAGGGTGCTAGGGTAGGGGGTGGGCAAACCTTTTCTGTAACGGGCAAGACTGCAAATTAATTAAGCTTTGTGCACCATACAGACTCTGATGCTACTACTCAATTCTGCAGTTGTTGTACAAAAGCAGCCGTGAATAACACACCAACAACGCGCATGGCTGTGTGCCATTTAAACTTTATTTACCAAACGGGGGGTAGACAGGGCTTGGCATGCAGATCATACTTTGCTGATCCCTATGTATGTGAAGTCTAACAAACTCTAGAGTAAATTTGTGGTAGTGGTTCCAAAGAGAGTTAAAAAGCAAACAAGAGACTTATGTTTTAAGTGGGTGTCAGAGGGCAAGGAACAAGAGAGGTGAATTAATGGGTGCTGCATCTTGGCCCATTTCCATTCCTGGATGGAAGAAATCCATATAATAAGGTCTTTTCAAGTAGTAGAAGCTAAAGAGAATTAATTTCAGAGGCAAACAAATTCCATTGCTGTCTATGAATCCTGCTATCTCACCAATTACTAGCCACGAGACAACAATCATTTCCTACAATCTAGATTTCGTCCTAGGACACATCTCTGCTAAATTTCTTGGTCCTTCTTTTAAGAAAGTGGTCAACAGACCAAAAAATATTATTCTCATATTCCAGCATAGAAATGAATTGATTTTATAATGAATTAAGTTTATAAACTGATAAGTTATTCCGAATTTGTACTGTAAAATTTAAGAACGTATTAGATCAGAAAAGTAAAAAGAAAATTAAATGAAAGCAACTTCACATACCTTTTCCCTTTCTTGAAGTGGCAACTATACTTGGGATAGTCATACAATTCAGTCATTCTCTCTTTGTATAAACCTCTGATAGGACACTGCTCAAGAAATGGCACAGTAATCTTGTTCTGGGCCTCCACAAAAGCCTGGAGAGAAAATTTAAATGAACAAAGCAAGTCAGATATAAAATTTTCCATGGGGAGTGTTATCCATTAATATGTATCAGCAAGATTCAGCAATTTTACTCCTGGGACTATATCCTAAGGAAACAAAAACACTACGTCGAAGAGATATCTGCACCGCCATGCTCACAGCAGCATTATTTACAATAGTCATGACATGGAAACAACCGAAGTGTCCACTGATGGATGAATGAGTAAAGAAAAGGTGTGGAATATATATAGACAATCAAATATTATTCAGTCATAAAAAAGTAGGAAATTCTGCCATTTGGGACAATATGGATGGACCTTGAGGACATTACATTAAGTTGAACGGAGAAAGACGAATACTGTATGATCTCACTCATATGTGGATTCTTAAAATATAAAACAAAACAAAAGCCCCAAACTCACAGAAAAATCCGATCTGTGGTTATCAGAGGCAGGGGATAAAGGGAGTAGAACTGGATGAAGGTGGTCAAAAGACACAAACTTCCAGTTATAAGATAAATAAGTACTAGAGATGTAATGCACAACATGAGGACTATAATTAACGCTGCAATAGGATATATATGAAAGTTGTTAAAAGAGAATAAATCCTAAGAGTTCTAATCACAAGGAAAAAAATTTTTTTTTTCTTTCTTTTGATATCTGTAGGAGATGACGGATGTCAACTAAACTTGTCCTGGTAATCATTTCATGATACACGTAAGTCAGATCATTATGTTCAACACCTTAAACTTATACAGTGTTGTACATCAATCATATCTCAATGAAACCTGGAAAAAAAGGATTTAAAAAATGTATCAGTGAAAGCATATTTTCCCTCAATAAATAACAACAACTAACACTTCCACGGCACTAAGTATGCACCCAGCAGGTATTAACTCATTTAGGACTCATAATTCTATACAGAAGCTTCTGTTTTTTAGCCCAGCTTTCTGGATGGGGAGACTGAGTCTTAGAGGTCAGAAAGGTGCCGAACATCACGCGGCTGCGAGAGGCAGAGCTGGTTCCCAAATCTACGCTCTAACCAAACACAGTATCAGCTACTCAGATCACGCACTGTCAAGACACTACACTCACCCTGTGCAAGGCTCCACGCCCCTCAGCAGCTGGTGAGCCCCAAACATCAGAGTTAAAGAAACCAAGTTGGAGATACCTAGGTACTACTTTATCAACTTTTGTTTTTGGCCGCGTTGGGTCTTTGTTGCTGTGCACGGGCTTTCTCTAGTTGCGGCGAGCAGGGGCTACTCTTCGTTGCGGTGCACGGGCTTCTCATTGCGGTGGCTTCTCTTGTTGCGGAGCACGGGCCCTAGGCGCGTGGGCTTCAGTAGTTGTGGCACCCGGGCTCAGTGGTCGTGGCTCACGGGCTCTAGAGCGCAGGCTCAGTAGTTGTGGCACACGGGCCCAGTTGCTCCGCGGCATGTGGGATCTTCCTAGACTAGGGCTCGAACCCGTGTCCCCTGCATTGGTAGGCGGATTCCTAACCACTGCACTGCCGGGGAAGTCCCATATCAATTTTGTTTTTGACAATCTTTCTAAGACCTTCTACCCTTGTCAACTCCAGAGAACTTTGCTAAATGCTGAAACTAAAGAATATTTAAAACAAAATTGGAAAGTGCATTGAATAAGTATGTCAACAATAATGGTTTATAAGATGAGCAAGAGATGGCCTGCAGGCCATCAGGAGACCCTGGCAGCAAAAGCAGGGGAAGGAGCAGTTTTTACAACAGATCAGTTGTATCCAAGCGTAACCTATCTATAACTAAGCAGTTAGAAAATTTATAATACTATAATAATACTATAAAAACTTGGTTTCATAATAATTCACATCTGGCTATTAGAAATAAAACAAGAATAAATGTATCAGCTCTAAATACAATCGAAGGTTTAATCAGATGTCTATACAAAGGTAAAACCCTTTCGATAGGAGAAAACTTCAGGAAATTAACAACTTGCTATACTTGGAACGGCAGGCAAGAATGCGTTATTATCAGAGTTCACCCAGATCTAAGGGCCGACCCCAGCTCCAAACGGTCTCTAAACGGGCTCTCCTACACAAACCACTGACCCCGCCCTGGAGAACCACGACTGTGTGCCGAGAGAAAGCTGTTCTAAAACTCGAAGTTTACAATGCACTTGAAAACAAGTGAGAAAGAGTGTGAGGTATGAGTACAATGATGAATAACAGCTTTGCAAGAGGATCGGTTCAAGAGAAATGAAACTGTTATGGGTCACATTTCTTATTTCATTCAAACAGAAAGTAACATTGACTGAGTCCCACAGAAATACAACGCCAACTGCTTATCACGAGGGATTGGCAAACCTCGCCCTGGCCTGCTTTCCCTACGGCACTCAAGCTTAGAATAGTTTTTATATTTTTAACTGTTGGGCAGGTGGGTGGGGGGGAGGGGCGGGCTGCAAACCCAGCAGTGACCTAGGTGGCTCACATCTACAATATTTCCTGTGTGGCCCTTCACAGGAAAAGTCTGCTGACCCCACTCTATCTCATTAAAAAGTGTCAACAAGGAGATTAACTCTTGTCTTTTAGTTACAAAGTCAATGCACAGCTGCGAAGCCACGCGGGGGCAGCGTTCTGGAGATCGCTAAGCGTGTGCAAGAGCATCACCTGATTTCATGGGCGAAGGAAATGCCAGGCCTCCTTTACAGACGTGGAAAGGGAGGCAGGTGGTACTGAAGGCACTTGGCCAGCACCACACAGCGAGGGAGCGATACTGCTGAAGCGGAATCATGTTCTTCCAGTCACTGTAACTGTGACCGAGGCCGACTCCTTGCCTGATAACTGGATGTGGAGACAAAGCAGACCCACTGGGGAGAAGGCAGGCAGCCTGGGCTTTCTCTGATCTCCTCCCGCTTGGGCTGGGCAGCCCCATCAGGGTGCTGGAGTGTCGACAAGGATTTAATGTGAACCTAGTGTGCGTCAGTACCGATCCTGGCATGGTGGTTGGAGGGGTGAGAAGTCCAAGACAAGATCCCTGCCATTGTGGAGCGAACGTTCTACCGGGGGAGACAAGACACAAGCCAGAGGGCTGCAGAGAACAGTCAGTCCTAAGGACGCACGCAGGGTAGCCGTGGGGCGAAGCTCCTACGCGAAGTAGCATCCACGAGACGCGCAGCTCCTGAACCGCTACTGCCAGCCCACGGCGAGCGCAGGGACCGGGAGGGGGCGCCACAGCAACGTGACGCTGCCGTGACATCTCCGTTACATTTCACAAAAATATAAAGCCCCCACGGAAATTTGAAAGCCATCTTTCACCACCAAACCTGGGCAACACTGGGATGGGGGCGTCCTTACTTCTAGCAGGATGGCCAGGGAGGCTCTTCTGAGGCTCTGAATTGAGATCTGATAGGCAAGAGGGAGCAGCTCTGTAAAGACGAGAAGAGCGTTCCAGGCCAAGGAAACTGCAGGTGCCGGGCCCTGGGCGGAGGAGCTTGGCAGGTGAGAAGAGTACGGAGGTCAGGGAGGCTGGGGATGAGTGAGAGAGACTGGGACCCAGGCAGGAGCTAGATCCCGTGGGCCCTGGTGGGCAGATGTGAAGTTTGAATCTTCATTCCAAATGCAAACAAGCTATGCCTGGGTGAGGAGACAGTTACATAGTCTGCTTTACCTTTTCAAAGGACTACTCTTGCTCTGGGTGGAAAACAGACTATAGGGGAGCAAAAGCAGAAATAGGGAAGCCGGTTAGGAAGCCGGGGCAGCGGTCCAGTGAGAGACAAGGCCAAGTGGAATGGCTGGGCTCTAAAGGAGCAGGAACGACCACTGTAATGGGAGTAGGGACAGAGAAGATGGGCACAGCGCATGCTCACATCTAGATTTGATGGCTGTTTCCCAGAAGGGCCTCGCCAGAACATTCTAGCTGCTTAGGGCTCCCACCCTGAGGCCCCAGCAGACTGAGGGTCTTGGCTGGCCCCTTCCCCTTCCACTGGGGGTCCTCTGAGGAGGGAGCCCTGCAGACTTCGTTTCCCTAATCCATCTGATTTGTGTTTGTACAAGGCTGCATCTAGGCCTCATACCCTGGATCTTGGAGGACCACGGCGGGTGCATGAGTCATAGATCCTCAGTTCATTTTCCCTGGAAAGGTGGAACTGCACCCTCCCACGGTTTCTCTATCTTGCTTTGCTTCTCAGCTACAGTTACAACTGCTGCAACAGAACCCATCTCACACCAAAGCAGGCACACTGGCTTTTCTCACTTAAAATGTTCAGAAAACCATTAAGTCAGCCGTCGGAATGCTACTAAATAACTAGGCTCATTATATACAATCTTGCTACCTCTCGCCCACAAATGTGAGTCAATTACTTTAACTAGAGCAATATTCAAAGACTGCACCCTTCCCAGTCCAGTATCTAGATGCAAACAGTGTTCAAGTTCTTGAAAGTCTAAGTTCCGTCATAGTGTACATATTTATCATTTGGGCAAGTCCTTTTCATGGAGGCGGCTTTGTGAAATGCGGGGTTCCAAAGAACGCCAGTAATGCCTTCTTGGTCATTTATGGATTTGATAGTCTGGCTTCTGGGTCTGAAAATTAGAGCAAATTTGGGGGAAAGGGAAAAGAGGTATAAGGACAAAGAAAAGAAAAACTGGAGGAATTGCAGAATGGTAAAGAAGCAGGGTGAGGGGAATGAAATTCTCCTTGTCCCTCACGAGTCTCAGCATCGAAAGTCACACTCCAGGATATTATTAAAATCACTGAAACCTGAAAGCCCATGAAATGACACCAGCAGCTGAGCCTTTAAAGGGGATCACCAGTTTAGAGTCCATAGCTACGGATGAGTCTGAAAATATTGTTCTAAGAACAGCTGCTCAAAGCTAAGAAATCCAATTCACATTGCATTTTGCCTTGACTATCAGAAATCTTCAAAGCAAAGTCCCAGTTATGCAAGACGATTAAATCTGAGAGCTCTGCTGTGTAACACCGTGCCTGTATGTTAACGATGTTATACCGTACACATTAACACGTTAAACGCTGTTCAGAGGGCAGATCGCATGTTGAACGTTCTTACCATAATCTACAAAAAACAACAACAAAACAAAGCTACCTGGCAAAGGGTGGCTCAGTTTGGGAGCTGGAGATGCCTTTACCTTCACTGTCTTCAGAAAGAATTTTTTTCAAGTTGTCCTCATGTGTACTATGCTTTAATCCACAAAATATCTCAAGTTCTTCTACAAGCACAATTTTTACATATAGGAATAAAAAGGATGCGTAGAGCTCCTCATTAAATAGATATGTATACAGAACATCACGACAGGCAACACAGGATTAAACAGATGAATCACATGGATAAGATAAGAGCTACAGGAGAACAAATGAAGGGGAAACTACTGCTGGGTTGGGTGGTGTAGGCCTTGGGGAGTGGGGCAGGCAGGCAGTCCAATGCCCAGGAGGGACTTCCAGGTGGGAGACCCACTCCATCATGGGTACCACCCAGGTGAAACCAGGGATGGTGCTATCTACAACCCACAAACTTAGAGGAGTTTCTGTGGCAAATTATATGTAGGTGTGTGTAAATATATTATTTATTTAAATATATAGATACACACACACACACACAAAGACACGCACATATGAATGAGCTGGTTAAAGCAAGTGGTTGGTGCCACAGCACGGCCTGGCAGAAAACCCCGATCGTAGTCATGTGTGAAGGGCTGAGAGCATCCTGGAGGCCAGAGGAGGAAGCACACCTGGACCCCCTCTCCCTGCTGGGAGCGTAGCAGAATTCGGAAATGACTCTCCAAGTGCAGGGATATGCCCATAAATGAGAAGGCAAGAGGTGGCAAAGCTCATCCTGGAGGCTGCAGGAGGACCCAGGGCCAGGAGGGCTGGACGGTCACATGGAAAACCAGAGGCATACCAAACAGAGGATGAGAGGCAGCTGCTGCAGGAGACTGCTTTAGAAACGGAGACTATGGAGGAATGGGGTAATGTACAGGACAGATTTAGGAACCTACACCCAAAAGAGAGAAGAGTGCCCCTTATTTTCCAGTGCGCTCCGAACTTTCAAACATTAGCAGTCCATCAGACGACAAAGAAAAGCTTGCTCGGGTCACGGTGGTAACTACAATGCCATTACCTCAACCCAGAGAGGGGCCTTTCTCTTCCTGGTCCCACAAACCCCTACAAACCCCAAGGACGAGCCACGTCAAATCCAACAGGCGAGAGCCCAAAACCCATGGGGCTTGTCCTTGAACATTAAAAGCCCAGAGTGGGTCCCTCTCTTCTCTCTGGGACCATCTGCTCTCAGGTCAGGAAGGCTCCCACTACGCTTCCCGCTGCATGTGGGTAACAGACCAGGTGGGGCCTTCTAGAAGCCCTGCCAGGACTCTTTCCACCTTCTCTGCCTGTCCCGCTGAAGGCAAATCAACTTGTTCCCTCACTGGGCTAGTTACTGTCAATCAAGGGGGAAGGAAACAGAAAGTCTCATTCCGACCTTAGATTCAAGCCTTGTTCTCAGATCTCGCCATCACCAGGGCGCCCCTTCAAAGTCGGAACACTAACCCTTTTTGGTTCCGTTCTTGGGTGTACACACTACTGACCAGAAGCCTGGCAAGGACAGAGGCGATCTGCACATCAAATCCAAACCTAACTAAAAATCCAACCAGGACGAAGTTAAACACGTGCAAATCCTCTCTTGAATAATTCTTGTATCAGTGAGGGAATCCAAACTATAACAAGAGTATTTGAAAAATAAGAAAAACTAGAACATTAAGAATTAAAGTTCTTAATGCAAATCACAACTACAATGAGGTATCACCTCACACCAGTCAGAATGGCCATCATCAAAAAATCTACAAACAATAAATGCTGGAGGGCTTCCCTGGTGGCGCAGTGGTTGAGAATCTTCCTGCTAATGCAGGGGCAACGCATTCGAGCCCTGGTCTGGGAGGATCCCACATGCCGCGAAGCAACTAGGCCCGTGAGACACAACTACGGAGCCTGAGCGTCTGGAGACTGTGCTCCACAACAAGAGAGGCCGGGATAGTGAGAGGCCCGCGCACCACGATGAAGAGTGGCCCCCGCTTGCCACAACTAGAGAAAGCCCTCGCACAGAAATGAAGACCCAACACAGCCAAAAATAAATTAATTAATTAATAAACTCCTACCCCCAACATCTTCTAAAATAAATAAATAAATAAATGCTGGAGAGGGTGTGGAGAAAAGGGAACCCTCTTGCACTGCTGGTGGGAATGTAAATTGATACAGCCACTATGGAGAACAGTATGGAGGTTCCTTAAAAAAGCTAAAAATAGAGTTACCATATGACCCAGCAATCCCACTACTGGGCATATACCCTGAGAAAACCATAATTCAAAGAGTCATGTACCATAATGTTCATTGCAGCTCTGTTTACAATAGCCAGGACATGGAAGCAACCTAAGTGTCCATCGACAGATGAATGGATAAAGAAGATGTGGCACATATATACAATGGAATATTACTCAGCCATGAAATGAAATGAAATTGAGTAATTTGCAGTGAGGTGGATGGACCTAGAGTCTGTCTTCCAGAGTGAAGTAAGTCAGAAAGAGAAAAACAAATACTGTATGCTAACACATATATATAGAATCTAAAAAAAAAAATGGTTCTGAAGAATTTAGGGGCAGGACAGGAATAAAGACACAGACGTAGAGAATGGACTTGAGGACACGGTTAGGAGGAAGGGTAAGCTGGGATGAAGTGAGAGAGTGGCATGGGCATATATCCACCACCAAGTGTAAAACAGATAGCTAGTGGGAATCAGCCGCGTAGCACAGGGAGATCAGCTCGGTGCTTTGTGACCCCCTAGAGGGGTGGGATATGGAGGGTGGGAGGGAGACGCAAGAGGGAGGAGATATGGGGATATATGTATACATATAGCTGATTCACTTTGTTATACTGCAGAAACTAACACACCACTGTAAAGCAACTATACTCCAATAAAGATGTTAAAAAAAAAAAGAATTAAAGTTCTTAGAATGTGGTAAAAACACTTCGAGTTGAGATCTGTTTCTTTTCGGTACCTTTAGGAAGCCCCACTGATAGACTGGGGGCGGAGTGGCTGAGGTGTGACCTCTGCTAGCCACCAGAGTACCCCTCCCCGAGATCCAGGGATTGATCCAGAGCCGGGCAGGACGTCCATGCAGGATGAGGCTCGAGGCTGATCTAAGGGCTTTGTTTCATGAATCCCACACACATCGGGGCAGCTGACCTGATCTAGTCCACAGGACGGATTCAGGAGTGTACCTGGAACAGGCTCGGGGGATGGTGTTGGTGCCTGGGTGTGCCATATGCTGCAGGACAGCGCCCACACTGTGACTGATGAGGTACATCTGGCCCAGGGGAGGTGCTCTGTACCCAAATAGAAAGGCTGGGCCTGGAAAATGAGTTACGACTTCGGGAAGTCTGGGGGTTACCCTCTCTCTTGATCAGATTTTATCGTTTCTGGGGGCCGGCAGCTTACGCTGAATGTCATACATAATGGTAGTGATACCTCTATGTTCTAACTATGCTAACTCCTTTCTACATTCTTCACATAAGTAAACCCTGTTCACTTTCATAAGCAGAGTCTTTCGTCAATGCTTCTCTACATGTAACAGTCAATAAAGTAGCTGTGAACCCAGGCTAAGTAACCAGAATCCTTTTTCAGGGACTGAGGTGAACACTGAAAGGAGAAGTAATCTTAGGAGATTTCGGGTTGTCAGGACTGTGTAAAGCCTGAAGGGGCAAGGCCCATCTTTCCCTACCACGTGGGAGAGGCTGCTAGAAAACAAAACAATCAGAGAAAAGCAGATGACCTAAGAGACAAAGAGAGACAGGTTTCCAGAAATATCATGTGCAGTCCCGGCTCAGGCTGTGCCTAAAGGCATGTACTGATCTTCAATTATGTGAGCCACTCAGCTCCTTTTTTTTTATATGAGCTAGAGCGAGCTGGCTTTCAGGTGCTGCTCATCAAGAGTCCTGCCTGATACAGCTCTTCCAGGAGCCGCTCAGCTGGCCAAGCATGGGCAGGGTAGGAGAGGAGGAATCCACCAGAAGCTTGCCCAAGGGCTGGATAGGGAAGCCTGGAAAAGGTGATCCACCAATGAGAAAGAGTGAAATTTAACTAAACGTTCAAACCAAAAAGTTTTAAAGTAACAAAGCGAAATAAAAAGAAATTAATGAGCTAGAAAATTAAAGAGTACAACTTATAAGGCCTAGAACCATTTCTTTCTAAAAAGACAAACAGCAACCAAAAAACTCCCATGCATTCAACCGAAGCGCTGGCTAAACCAGTCAAAAAGGGGAGAGGAGTTACAGATGCTGGAAGTTTGAAATAATAAAGAAAGAGAGACAGGGACTTCCCTGGTGGCGCAGTGGTTAAGAATCCGCCTACCAATGCAGGGGACACGGGTTTGATCCCTGGTCCGGGAAGATCCCACATGCCGCGGAGCAACTAAGCCCGTGCGCCACAACTACTGAGCCTGCGCTCTAGAGCCCACGAGCCACAACTACCAAGCCTGCGGGCCACAACTACTGAAGCCCACGCGCCTAGAGCCCGTGCTCTGCAACAAGAGAAGCCACCGCAATGAGAACCCTGTGCACCGCTACGAAGAGTACCCCTGCTCCAGAACTAGAGAAAGCCTGCACGCATCAATAAAGACCCAGCACAGCCAAAAAAACCCCAAAAAACAAATAGAGACACAAACAAGGAGAGTAAAGTCATTACAAGAACTATTTCACATAATCCCGTTAGTAAATTTTAAAATCTCAATGACACGGACAATTTTCTAGGAAATACAGATGCCTAAAATTGATCCAAAAAGAAAGGAGATCTAAACAGAGCCCAAGAAATAATTGCAGTAAAAGAATTTGTCCCAAATAGCTCTAAAGATGAGGCCTATTAAATTATCAAGCAGATAGTTCCTGTGCTATTTAAACTATTTAATAATAAGTGCAATGGCAAGCATTTATTAAGCACTTACTTGTGTCAACCACTCCGCTCCACGGTTCAAAAACATTATCACTCAATTTTACCCACAACCATACACAGTAGTTTTCTCCAGATTATAAATCAGAAAATTGAAGCTTAGGGGCTTCCCTGGTGGCACAGTGGTTAGGAGTCCGCCTGCCAATGCAGGAGACGTGGGTTATAGCCCTGGTCTGGGAAGATCCCACATGCCGCGGAGCAACTAAGCCTGTGCGCCACAACTACTGAGCTTGTGCTCTAGAGCCCGAGAATCAAAACTACTGAAGCGCGCGTGCCTAGAGCCCACGCTCCACAACGGGAGAGGCCACCGCAATGAGAAGCCCACACACCGCAACGAAGAGTAGCCCCCGCTCGACGCAACTAGGGAAAGCCCATGCACAGCAATGAAGACCCAATGCAGCCAAAAATAAATTTTAAAAAAAATTTTAAAAAAATTGAAGCTCAGAGAGGTTAATAAGCATGACCAATGTCACAACTCTGATAAAACTGTGGAGTTAAGATTCAAACCTGTCTTTCTACCTCTAAAGCTATTCATTAAATGAATATACACTACTGCTTTCCCATGAATAAACAGGTTCCAAGATCTCGAAGGGTTCTCATCAGCTTCTGGGGAGAACAGGGTAGAAAAAAAATTCTGGAAGAAGGGAGACAAGTTAGGAAGCTACTGAATGCCTAGCTCAGTGGCAATGCACGCCTGAACCAGGCAGTGACAGCCTGGATAAAAACAAGAAGGGTATGAGATTCTACACAGGCAGAACTGGAGCTCCAGAGAACGGTGTGCATGATTGAATAGAGAGCTGACCCAAATGGTCAGAGTGCCATCCACTGTTATACAGGAGAGACCCAGAGGTCTTTATTGTGACACATGCCTTGATTTCCCCCAATGAGAAAATTAGAATCGCAAACACTGTCCCTCTAATTTACAAAGACGCTACGAACAAGTGAGGCATCTATGAGAACCTTAACTCCTTGAAAGCGCCCTATATAAATCAAAGGTGTTATTATTGTTCTCTAATCATGTCTAAGCATTCTCTAGGGCAGTTTTCCCAAGCTTTCTGGATCTTAAGAATTACCTGGTGAGGTGATTGGGAAATAGATTTCTACCCAAATCAGATGCTACAGAAGTAGAGCTTGGGCATGTCTATTTTTAACAAATACCCAGGTGATTTTTATGACTGAATGCTTTCCCCCTGGACATGGCAGCATGGGCTGGTGAATGGATTCCAGATACCTAAGAGAAAAGAAAGAGGCTCAGAAACGTCAGTTATCTTCGTTCTTTAGTTGTTAGTTCTTTCATAACTGTTTTCCTAAAGATACCATGTCTGATATCAGCATTTCTCATAGAGGACATGCAGATTATTGGAATCAAGGCCGAGTAGCTGCCTACGGGGAAAATATTAATGTTAAATGTACACAAGCACCTTAAGAATTTCATCAATGGTTTGGGGTCTGCTTTTCTAAAACGGAGCTTTCCCTGGTGGTGACCAAATGGGGCAAGACTCCCAGCCTCTACTCAAGATGCGGCTCAGCCTCCTTTCGGCACTGACCTCTAGCAGCTCAAAGGTTACGTGGTTCGCCCAACTCCAATCTCTGGTCTCCTAGGCTGATGTGTGAGTCCAGGCCGGCATGGGCCACATCTGTCTTGCTCATGACAACACATCCCTCTCCCTCACCCCCATTTAACCCAATGCTTGGTGCAGTGGGCACACCGGTAAACCCAGGACAGGGGGAGAAGGGGAGGGCATGAGCACATATGGAGAAGGAAGGGGAATGAAACCAGTGGACCTATGGCATTAGGGCCAGCCAGCATCCATTCTCCTCCCCAGGGCTCTACCCTGCGTAGTGAGATACTAACCTCACATAGCTGTCCTGCCACTACAGAAGCCAAAGAGGGTCCCTAAGGCTTTTACCAAATCTTTTTTCATTGTCACAGTACAGCCAAGAAGTGAGCACACATCTGGAGCTTGGCCAATCAAAACTCCCTCTCCTGGGATGCAGTCACTTGAACAAGCGACAGAGGGCCAAATCACTGTAATCACTGATGCCATCAGCAGTGCTGGGTGAAAAGTGGAAATTCCCACCACGGAGTCCCACAACTGTCTGGTTCCTGCCTGCTCTAAGCCTGGCCCTCAGTGCATCCCAGGAGCTGGCCTCATATCCTTGCTATGAATTCCTTATTTGCCTAACATGGCCAGAATTCATTTATACTGCTTGCCTCAAAAAGCTCATTACAGAAAGCAAGAGAAAGAAGACAGAAAAAGACAAGAGAGAGCACTGCTTAGAAAAGAGGATGGCCCAGGACCAGCAAATTCTATCATACTTTTGACAATTACCCCATGCACAGATCAAAAGGATGTCGTTCTCTAAATACATATTTCAACTGCGGATTTATCAGAAGTGTGTTTGCGAACATACATAAGGCTAAACCTTTCTGTAGGAGGTGGTGAGACCTTTAAGACCTGAGACGCCTTGCAGATTGAGATGATATGTGGTAACAGATTTACCTAGAGCATTTCCTGTTTCCACTAGAGAAGGAACAACACAGTAGTAATTCTCAATCCAGGTCCTTACATGAAACATTAATGAATGGATGGCAGGGCGTTTCACAGGCCAGCTTTGCCAGTGGGTTCAGAAAACACCAATTAAAAGAGGCACTACCAAATAGCTTTAAGGTAATGTTTGGCCTAGTTCAGTCGTCGTCCTTTAGAACAACTAAGCCACACTTAGATGCCACAGTTCCGTTGGCGGAGGTGTGGGGAATTCAATGCTTAGAATTTAAGTATCTTTTTCTAAATAACTAGAATTCAAAAGGAAAATCCTGCTTCATTTTGTGGATGAAAATAAAAAGACAGAGGCGTCTTTAAAGTTCAACATTCTGAGTAAGCAAATAAGAGGACTAGAGGCTGAAGGTCTACATCTCAAAACATTGAAGCAGCAGTGCCCAGGATGTATCATCTTTGTACACAGCTCTGCTGTGTGGGGAAAATGAATTTTTACATGCATTTTCTCAGTTGGGTGTCATTAAAACCTTGGAGCTAAGATGAATTGAGTGTGACTATATTCATTTTATAGATGAAGAAAAGGAATCCCAGGTAAGGTAGCTGGCTGTGCTCAAAGGCCAAGAAAATGAAAGACCAAGGGCTATGACTTCTATTCCCATCTGGCAAATATTCTGTTTCTCCACCCTGCCTCCCAACAGAGGTGACATGGGAAACGCCTGGAAACTCACAGGATGAAGGAACTACTTAAAAAGAGGATATTCACAGTTTGTCCTGATGTCTTCGAAAGAACACCATAAACCAAACCCAAAACCTAAAGTCTCCTATGCTGTTCATTATATCCAGTATTCCTCAGTTCCCAGTCAGCTTCATCTGCTGTCTGTTGGCTTAGAGACACTGAACTGGCCCTTCATGTTAGTGGAAGTCCTGGGAGCAAGCTTCCACGGTTGCCTCTGCGGCCTGACAGCCTGAGGGGGAAATGCAAGTGGACAGAAGGATCGTGGCTCACCCAGCTCCCCACCAGTTCTTGCCCACGCTGGCTCTGCCCCACTTTAGGAAAGCACACCGCCCAGGGAGATCTAGGCCAGACTGATACCAGCACAGAGCAGCAACTCCTCACGCTACCTGCTTTTAGGGTTAACCTCAAAGAACAAAAACAAAAGCAAGCAAGCAAAGAAAAAAACCGCATATTAGGATAGGCAGAAAGGATCCCAGGGAAAGGTGTTGACTGCCCTCAACTTTGTTCTCCACCGACCTCTGTGACATTAAAATACCTACACAGAAATCCTAGGCTATTTAAATACCCTAGAGATGATCAGAAGTCCTTTGAGATTTAAATCTTTCCTGCCAAGGAAGGGAACAGTGCGGGCAGAAAGGGGATGTTTCCAGCTTCTTCACCTGTAAGACTGAGGGACTGTTCTGTTCATTACCTTCACAGCCCCTTCTCAGCAGGTGTAATGGGCGACCCCCAACTACTCAGACAAATGGGGTGTGGGGGAAAAGACCTACATTCTGTATTCCTTTGATCCTCTCTGAAACAAATGGTGATGTCATTTTTTAGAAGGACTGAACATAAAAACAATTTTTTTTTTTTTGCTGGTTCCTATTAAGAGTTCTTCTCTCATGATCCACAAGGGATGGAGCTGTTGTTACTGTCCTTTTGCCTGAGGCAGCTCTCAGAGAGGGAAAAATAAATTAGCCATTTGATATCTGCAGCTGGTATTCTACATTTGCTTACCTCCTGTACCAAAGCCCCAGGACAGAGCTTCTGTGGAAGCCGGACTTGACAACTAGTTACAATGACAGCAGCTATCCCATGAAAGGTGTAAATTTTTCCTTTCTGTATCTCCCCTTCACTAACTCAGTAACAAGTTCTGGAATATTCAACCAAGAGGCTGAAGCCACAATACGATGGAGTAAAATGGGGAGACTCTTCAAAAGGCTACAAGGACATTGCTTCTATCTGGACTTTAGGGCTGCAAAACCAAGCCCTGGGATGCAGAGAATTTCTCACTATCAGGAAGGGGCGCAGATGGTGCCACGTGGACTGACTGCACCACGGGGAGGACGGGGAGGCCAGGGGAAAGAAATACGCATTCGGTACTCTCACAGGGACCTGACAGCGAGACAGCTGCTTCCGTAAACTGCAAGGGATTGAGAGGCAATGCAAAGCTGAGGGGGCACAGCAGTCCCCTTGCTGGCGACATACAAGTCTCTACTATTCCCCAGGACGTGTGGTCCATCTGCACAGTGAAGAACACAGGACCATGGTAAGGTCACTGGATTTGGCAATGGGGCTGCTGCTGATCACGAAGAGAATGGTTTATATTGATGGGAGACAGGACAAAGGAAGAAGGGCTATCAGCTGCATGGAGGGGCATGCAGAGTGGCTAATCGACAGGAAAAGAGGAGATGGCCCGTGATAGTATCTGAAATGAGATCTGAACAGGGCACACCCAAAGGGGCCAGGACACCAACTGAGAGGAAGAAAGAGGCTGCAAAGAGCTAAGGCCGAGTGTGGGGTTTGGGGTTCACTTGTTTGTGTCCCACAGGAAACTTAGGAAGTTAAAGATTAGGAAGTGAATCACATGCACATTACTGTCAGTGGGTGGGGGATGGGTGTCTTGCTATTAGTAGTCTGGAGGCTCAAGTTACCTCGGTGTCAAAATATCGGGGTGCATCAAGACTGCTACATACTTCCTTCCATGACCTGCAAAGGACAAGATTTTTTTTTTTTTTTTTTAAATAGATTTATTTATTTTTATTTTTGGCTGCGGTGGCTCTTCCTTGCTATGCGCGGGCTTTCTCTAGTTGCGGTGAGCGGGGGCTACTCTTTGTTACGGTGCGCGGGCTTCTCATTGTGGTGGCTTCTCTTTGTTGCTGACCACGGGGTCTAGGTGTGTGGGCTTCAGTAGTTGTGGCTCGTGGGCTCTAGAGCGCAGGCTCAGTAGTTGTGGCACATGGTCTTAGTTGCTCCACAGCATGTGGCATCTTCCCGGACCAGGGCTCAAACCTGTGTCCCCTGCACTGGCAGGCAGATTCTTAACCACTGCTCCACCAGGGAAGAGCCTGCTGAATGGGAAGTATGGACTGACCATCTGTTGGGACCTGCCTATCTGTCTTCAAATCCTTTTTAATGACTGTAAACCTCCCTCTCTGCCATCTCACACTGAAAACTTCCAAGGTTACCCTGGTGTCCCATTTACCCCAGTGAGATTTCACTATGGTTCAGACACCTCAAGAGTATATCACACTTACGAGATGTCTAAAGGGCTTTTAACCCAGAGCCTTCCCTTTATCTTATTATTGTTTAGGTTGTAATTCCATACAGATGCTCCTAGAATTACACACATACTTTATAAAGTTGTAATCACTGGGAGCACTACAATCTTGCATCCTTCTCCCACTTCATATTCTACCTTAAGCACTTTTTCACTTAGAAAGCAATCTTTACAGCCCAACATTTTAATAGAGGCATGTACTATTTCGTTAAGCAGATCCACCAGATTTGACTTAAACACTAAACTATTGTTGGAAATGGTGATTTCCAATTTTTCACTATTAAAAATAATGCCCCAGGAGCTTCCCCGGTGGCGCAGTGGTTGAGAGTCCGCCTGCCGATGCAGGGGACGCGGGTTCGTGCCCTGGTCCGGGAAGATCCCGCATGGCGCGGAGCGGCTGGGCCTGTGAGCTGTGGCCACTGAGCCTGCGCGTCCGGAGCCTGTGCTCTGCAACGGGAGAGGCCACAACAGTGAGAGGCCCGCGTACTGCAAAAAATAAAATAAAAAAAATAATGCCCCAAACTGGCCCTTTTCTAGATCTCCCTATTTCTGAAGTGACACTATTACTTTCCCAGTAGGCCTGAAAACTCTTCTTCCTTAGGTATTTGCTTTTTGCTATCAGATGGGTTGATTTCTCATCATTGCTATTGATTTTACATTTATTTGGTACATACTCACGTCACTTGAACGCATTAATTCTAAAAAGTTTTCAGTTGTTTCCCTGAGGTTTTCTAGACACATAATCATAGAATCTATAATTAATGATAATTTTATTTTCGCCTGTACAAATTTCAGTTCATGTTTTATCGCACTGGTCAAAGCTTTGCAAACATACAAAAATAGTAGTGACAGAGATATTCCAGCCTAGCGCTTAGGTTGTTTCGAATATTTATCTTATTAAAGTTATTTCTATTTTTAGCTTTGGATTTTAATTCTTAAAATATTAACTAGGTTAATTATAGAATATAGGTTTAATCTATGAATGTAATAATATTAAATTGTTCTTGAATTCCTGTGACAAATTCTGCTTTTTTTTTTTTAACCTGCTAACATTATTTAGTCTTTACATCTATATTCACAAGAAAGGTTGGTCCCTATCTTCACTGTCCAAAATGGTAGCCACTAGCCCCATGTAGCAAATAAGCAACTGATCACGTGGCTGGTCTGAATTGATATGTGCTATAAGTATAAAATATATACTGGATTTTGAAAACTTACTTTAAAAAAAAAGAATGTAAAATATCTTAACAGTATTTTATATTCATTACATGCTGAGATGCTAATATTTTGAGTATACTAGATTAAATTATTACAATTAATTTCATCTGTTTCTTGTTACTTACTGTGGCTACTAGAAAACTTTGAATTATCTACGTGGCTTACATTATATCATCTATTGGGCAGTGCTGAAAACACTGTTTCCTCTTTACAAAGGTTGAATTGACCTCAAAGAAACAACTGAGTTGTGTAGGATCTTCTACAAACTGGAACATTTGCTATAAAATAGGGTTACGTGGGCCTTCAGAGCTTGAAAGAATTCACCCAGATTCAAGTCCCCACCACCACTGTCTTTGAGAATTTTCTAAGTTACAAGTCTGCTCTGAGATTCTTTGATAAAGGATAGAGCCTCAAATGCCAGGAACTCTCAGAGTTGGATAACCTATATTAAATACTAGATTAAATCAAAGACTTACCGACAGCATTTCAGATCTTAGTATAAATGAGCTGTCAATGTTCCTCACTTCCGGGCTGGTTTTTCATCGAAAACGTAACAAGCAGTTTTTCTTTGATTTAGAGGTTGCGTGAAGATCTTCCTTTACACCAAGGTATGGCTAATACACCTGTGTGTACGTGCCTCTCACCGTGAGTAGAAAATGTTCCTGCTGCTCTTCTGAGTGTTAGAAAAACACACTCTGTCTTTTCAGTCTGAGACCGAAATTTCACTCATCAGATTTCAGGTGACAACTAGCTCGCGTCAATAACGAGGTTGTTTAGGGGGAACTGGGCAAGGTGTGTATGGAGGATGCAGGGGGAAGGCACGAGCTGCAAAGCCCTCTGACACCTGAGGTACACCGTCTGAACAGGTCAGCGTGGGAGGGGGGTGGGGGGAAGCCGAGGGTACCTGCAGGAGGACATACAGAGTCCCACGGCAAGCACAGACATGAATATATTCCTATAGCTTGCATTTCCAAAGCTATTACACCCAGAGTCTTTGATCTTTTATCATTTCTTTAATGTGGACTGCCTGGGTTCCACTGGACTGCCTGGGTTCCACTCTTACTAGCTACGTGAACTTGGACATGTTACTGAATCACTCTAACTCAATTTCTTCATCTGTGAAATGGGAAAAATAAAAAGGCCTATGTCAGAGTTTGAGAACTGAATGGGATAGGGTATGCAAAGCTACCAGTGAAGTGCCCTGCACATGGTAAACAACCAGTCAATGTAGACCACGAAAATAACAGTGTATACGTCAGTGTCATTAGCATCTATCCAGTGTTGACTGCAAGATCACCAATTGGCAAAGTTTCATCTACTAGTAAGTGGCTCGTCAACCACAGGACCAGCCATCATCAATTAAGGAACAGCAAAGTATGCATCCATTAACACGTAAACAAAAGCTGGGTCGTTCCAACACAGCTGCATCACTCAATCACCATCAAAGGCTGAAGGAATCCAGGTTGTACCCAATACCTCAGACAAAGTAATCGTCATAGAGATAGTCCTTGGGGACAGTTTTCCAGCGATGCACAGGAAGTTCATCTCCTTCCCTCCATTACAGGCTATGAAGCTGCCTGTGACTCTCCATTCCCAGGCTCAATCCTGTCACAGCTCAGCCCAAAGCTGGATGGACAAGGTCATCTGTGGCAGAGTGGAGGCTAGGAGGCGGCCCACACCTGCTCCCTGCTCCGCTTAGCCTACCTGCGGAGCTAGAGCCTTTGCCTGCCCCTCAAGTGACCCATCTGTTTCTCACTTGGGGATGGCTACCCATCAACCTCTATAACCCACTGCTTCACCAAAGGAAAATGAAAACCCAGATACCAATCATTCTCACCCATGAGACCTCTGTCTTTCTTGAAGGGAATCAGGAAAGGGTGAGAATGAGGCAGTATAGATAGAAGTAAAAACCATTAGAAGATCTCAAAATGGTGGTGTGCTTACTTCAAGGGAAAGGACAGGGAAGAAGTTTTAAGAGTTTCTGCAGTGGGCAGAGGAGGAGAAAAATGCTAGTCACGAAGAACAGCTGAGAGCGGCAGAAAGGGAAGCAGGCAGGCCAGTGCTTTGGAAATGAAGAAAGACTTGATTCCTGCCTCTACTTTCTCCTCTTCCATGTATCATCGTGCCTGGCTAAGCCCTTCCCTCCACTCCGTTCCTGGTGAAGCTTTTCCCTAAGGACAGGAAGGTGGTGGAATCTGCAACCCCACTGGCCAGGGAGTGTGAAAGGGTTGGGGATGGGGGATGGGCAAGGAGAGAATTCCGATTCCACTAGCCAGCTCCACATCAGAAGGGAATGCCTTCCTGGAAAATCTGAATTGCCTTGGAAATCTGAGTTCAGTTCTCCAGAGAACACTGGTATATACGGTGGCAAGGGACCACAAGATATAAGAGCAGCTAAGACATAGGCTTTTAGAAGCTGGCCTAGAGAACTACTCAGCATGCATTAACTTTTTTTTTTTTAATGGGAAATGTACTCTGGGATTCTAAAGAAGCTCAAATAAACTTCTGGAATGCTGAGCACATTAGAAATTGTATACATATTTTTACATACTAAGTTAGCATGGCTATAAATAAAAGAGTCAAGGAACTGAGAGTGGACTGGAGAAACACTATTCCCTCAACCAAGCAAACTTAACCACATAGAGTATATGTAAATAATGAATCTCAAATGACAAGTCTTGGGCACTCCAAGGAGGAGAAAATACCCATGGGACATGGCACTTAAAGGTAAGCTTCGTTAACGAAATGAGACTTCAGCTCAAAATACTACGTTTCTCCAAAAGAATAGGAAAGCCTCATATTTTTACACAGAATGGAAAATTCTCCCCCTACCCCCTTATAAAATATAAGAGGATGCTTAGAATTTAGTTCTCTTATAATTTTATTGTTGTTGCATTAAAATCAATAAGTAATCTATATGACCAGCATTCAGTTTTCAGGACCTGGTACTTCTTAAATATATACGATTTTCTTTCCTTTGGAGAAAATGTATTAGGCAATTTTTTCCTTCACATAATTTTTCTGTAGGGTTTCATTTTCCTTTGGTAAAATTCTGTTTTCCTTCTTTCAAATATTTTCATTTCAAATAGTTGGTTCATTAGTGTCCCTATAAACCATGAACATTATTCAAAACAGTTACGTGACCTTCTATGGGACTAAAAATGCTTTCACCTCTTTCCCATGAATCATTTCACAGAAAAGTGGCAGTACCAACATGTCTATTCACCCTCTCACTGCAGACAACACAGGATGATACCAGAAGGGAAACGCCACGGTTATTGATGTCTAGGGTTTGGTCTGAGCTACGAAGCCCGCCTTATGTTTATTATTATTATTTTTTACATCTTTATTAGAGTATAATTGCTTTACGATGGTGTGTTAGTTTCCGCTTTATAACAAAGTGAATCAGTTATACATATACATATGTTCCCATATCTCTTCCCTCTTGCGTCTCCCTCCCTCCCACCCTCCCTATCCCACCCCACAAAGCACCCAGCTGATCTCCCTATGCTATGCAGCTGCTTCCCACTAGCTATCTACCTTACGTTTCGTAGTGTATATATGTCCATGCCTCTCTCTCACTTTGTCACAGCTTACCCTTCCCCGCCTTATCTTTAATCATAAACCCTAATTTACCTTTGTCTGCTCGCTGTCTGGGTCTTCAAGCCAAGCGTAAGGGTCACAGATTTTATGCCCATGATAATCCTGTACCTGCAAAAGACAAAATATGGTATTAGATAACTAGTGTCTAATCCCAATTAAGTTAGTACTTTCCGAATGTGGTACAGAGATAGGAAAGGGGCAGTCAGAAACAGCCCAATTGGCTCACTGGCAACGTGTCTGCCCAAATTACCACATGAACCAAAGCTGGCAGGTTCTCAAAGGTGTCAAGCCACCCTTCATGAAAAGAACGTTTTAGCTAGAGAGGGAAGAAAGATGAAAGGTCAGAATAGGAACCGCTCCATCTGTACAACACAAAACAAAGGCCTGCCGCTGTGCTAAAGAAACTTGAAAACGTGTTGTCGTAGCAAAGCACAGAATTACACAGTGCAGTGGGGATGCCGGAAGGGCACGCTTGGGAGGGAGCCACCGCACACGAGTGCACTGCCCTGTTCTCGCTAAGCTGACTGATGATTAGAAAATCTCCCTACAATGTACAATATGATCTGCTGTGCCTTTAAGTCTGAACTGCCAGAAAGCAAGTTAACTAATGTGCAATGATACTAAGTGACGTCAGCTGAGAAAGCTGACTTACATGCCATAAAAGAACGTTTCTAAAACTGAAGCTTTTCTTCCGTTTAGTGCACTGTTATGAAATGCTTTCTTTCACTGTGTAGAAAAGGAGGCGCAAAGGCCTCACGCATTGGGACTACCCTGATATTTAATGAATAAAATTGCCGAGCGCAAGAAGGGCCTGGCTGGGGGGACACTTCCAGGAGCGCTCACAGGAGCTGATCTTCAGAACCACGTGGGAGCTTCTGAAAAACCAAATTCCTGGGCCTGCCCTCAGAGACGAACCGAGACCAGAAAAATGACAGGGAGTCGCCACTCCCCAGGTGATGATGCCTAAAGAAACTATCCACAGGTAAATGTCACTGCAGAACCTCTCCATTTCATACTCACATGATTAATCTACTCAAATGAAACCACATGGACAACGTCTTTCCAGTCAAGTCTCTCTCAACAACTCATTAACATTCCGGCTAAGGCTTCTTATATGAGGTTGTCCAGAAGACTACCAGTGCCTCCAATGAGTTTTGCATCTGTCTCCTTGTTTTGTTCTATAATACCAAAATGTAAGGGCTATTTCCAAACGAAGGAGAACACTCTCCTGGAAAAGGAAAACCTGCTGTTTCTACTGCTGGTCAAAGTTTCAGCGTGGCTGCTGGCCAACTGAGAAGAATCTCCCCCAAGCCTCAAACCTCAGGCTTTCTGCAAGGGGTCAGCATCTGTCCTCATCTGGTGCCAGAGGAGAGCACCTGGGGAAATGCACACCTGGAAGAACGGGCAGTTCAGGTGGAACACAGGAACTGTTCTCAGCAAACAATGACTGACAAGTGCAACTGACAAAATCAGACGAAAGCCTTCCTGATGAGTCTTCCTAAAATTACCAATTTTCAATCCTTACCAAAAGCCTCTCTAAATTTTAGCTGATTATCATCACTGAAGAAAAGCTTTCTGTATTTTCTTCTCATCTGCAAGTGTCTTACATTCTACACACCTTAGAATGGTTACAAAATATGCTTACAGTAACAACCATCTTTTCTCTGTCAATAAGGAATCAAAAACATTTAAAGTTGTGAAAGATCTTCCAATCCGGTATTTTTAGGAGCGATGTCAGGCACAAGATAGCAACACGCCCAGGGCCATACCGAGTTCAGAGTCAGCGCTGTGACTCCAAACGAGCTGCCGACAGCTTTTCCCCAAATACTCCTTGGAGGGGACAGACCGGACACTTAAAAAACGTTCCTCGATTATGATGCTGTTAGAACTCAGACATATCCAAAGACTTCACTTTTCATAAAGAAGGGGAAAAGATGAACTGCAAGTCATCTTAGCATTATGGCTAAGTGAAGGTGCTGCCAAGTGCTAGACCCAAAGCAATGCACATTCGCTGAATATCCATGTTGTTGTGCCTGATGCTTTAAAGCAACCCTGTGATGATAGCCCTACTTTCCAGACTACAGAATGCAATTCACAGAGACTGGAGGGCCACAGATCGACTGTGAGCTAAACACTGCGCCACAGCCACGTTATCTGATTTGGTCCTCACTGGGAGGTTATTCACCAACTCATTTTTCCAGATGAGGAAACTGAAGCTGGAGAGAATTAAAGCAATTGACAAGGGTCAGACTTAATAAGTGGGAGGGAGGACTGTGACCCACCTTGAGCCGACCTCAAAGCCTGCGGACTCAACCTTTGGCTAATGAAGCAGGCCAGTTCTGAACTGGCAGATGCACAGCTGGACCTTGACTCAGAACCCAGTGTATCCTACACTGGACTGCCTCCTGAACGGTGTTTACCTCTGAGCAAACAGCCCCATCGCCATCTAAAGCAGACTGAAGTTAGTTATCAAGCAGCATTTTTAACCAGGACAAGAAACTGATTCTCTCCAGGAGAATCCCAGGAGCCGAGTGCCCTCCCCCCATCCCGCCCACTCCCTACATTTTTCTTTTACAAGATGATACCCTACAAATGGGGTGATCTCATAGCTACATCCCCTGAACTCAAGTTGTGCAGTATCTGATTCTCCCATCTGATTTAAGTTTGCAAACCATGCCTTATTTTCCCGAGAGGCTTTAAAAATAGAGTCCTGACAAGACACTGTTACTGTTCAATATTTCACTTGTATTGTTCAACAGCTCACCTGCTGCCTTCAGGATGAAGTGCAGACTTGTACACACAGCACGCAGAGCCCATCAAACCTGGCCCCATTTTCTTTTCTTTCCCTTTCCAGCCCCCTTCCAAGCTCATCCACCCACGGATATTCTGGCCTTCCTGCCATCCTAAAACAAATGCAATTCCATGACTGTACAGCCCTACATAACGATGACTTTAAGTCACACGCCAGAAATGTCCTTTCTACCTTAACCAACTGGCCAACTTCCAGGCTCAGTTCACATACTGTCTCTTCCTACTGATGGAAATTAATCTCATCCTCCCCTGTGTTCTCCACTCACCCTATACATTCTTCTAACTGCTGTAGCAGGCCCGAACTCCCTGAGGGCAACACTCTCAGGGGGGATGGGCAACGGCATTACAGTGGAATGGCAAGGTTTCCAGAACTCTGCTCACTAAAGCAGAAATCCACCACAAAGGGTTGCATGCTCCAACCCCACAGTTCAGCAGGAGACTGTGCCGTACGTAGCTGGAAGATGCTCAAGGGAGAGAGACAGAGAGCTACAGCAATCTCTAGCACCTGCTGGAGAGAAACGAACCCATCCTAGAAATCACGACTACAATTTGAGCAAATGCATAAGTCAAGCGTAGGGTTAGTAATCAGGACTCCGTCACAGGAAAAAGATACTCCACGCAGGCTATCAGGGCTGGGATAGATACACTGGGACCCACAGAGCAGGGTCCAGGCTGGACTAGAACCACATTTCCTTGGCCTTGAGGTTGACTGTGAGTTCTTTGATGAAAAGGAACTGGAGAGTATTAAAATCCACGGTATACTCTTTCAAGTTAATTGTTCCTAAGCTTTCTGATGTCTTCAAAAAATCCTCACTTAACCCTTTCAAGAACTGTAAAACACAGATAAGTGAACTGTAGGATTTTGGTAACCCTTAAAGGGAAAAACTAAGCAAGAAGCAACCCTGCCTTTAAAAATAAAACAAAACAAATCTAAAACAGCACTTATCAAACCCACATAATAGTTCTTTATAATTTTAATCTCTCCTGAAAACTCAAAGATTCTCAAGAACCAAACTGATATATTCATGTCTTCCCGTTACTAAAGTCCGTTACACTGCAGGGCTGGACCATCATGTGAATGAATGAAGGATGATATTCTTACTACAGCAGCAAGTAAGCTCTGTGATTAGCCAAGCCGGTCCGAATAGTTCACATATGGGAGAGAAGGCCTGTAACAGGTAAGTGATCTGCCAAAGAGCATCCAGCAAGTGAGTGACAGAACCAGAACTAGCGCTCAGTTCTTCTTACTTGGTCTCTCCTCTTTTCCATTCCGGCTGGATCACTTTACTCCCAGACACAAAGGAAACAACTCTCTGAACCACAGGGATACAGCTTCTTGGGCGTCACAGTAAATTTAATAAGCGAGCAGCTGAACCGGCTGAGAAAACATGGTTACCAGATGACCACAGGTCAAAGAAACCATGGATGCATCAGTGCCACTTGGGAATCTTAATTTAAAGCAATACGTCCTTTACTCTAAAGCCCCAGTACCCTTTATCCCCAAATGAGACTGCTTTAAAGTACAGACTTTCTGGCATAAATCTGGTCAAAGCAAACAGAAAAAAACCTAGAACTGTATCCTACAAAAATCTTTTTTATTTGGATTCCATTTTAAGTAATCTGAAGAATTTGGCTATTCCTACCAGAATCATGCCCACAACATTTGGATTTACTCCAGTTCTTAAAATGCCAAACTAATTTTTACACACACAAAAAGTGTTTGCCCAGAATTCCACCCTGGGGACTTCAACAGTGACCCTGAGGTCATCTACAGCTGAAGGAAACGGTGGCTAACCCCTGCACTAGGCAAAACTTCATTCTTTAAAAGGCCATCCTCTCCCCTTCGAAGACCTCGTCTCGACCCCACCAGCTCCTGTTCTAGTTTAGGAACACTCGGATCAACACTGCCACAGCTCGGGGCCCTGCTCCACCTTCCCCAGGACTCTACCTCGGCCCGGCCCTGCATCCCCAGCGCCCGTCGCCCAGCGCTCGGCCAAGGGCAGGGGAAGCGCTCGATACACGTTTTAAAATCGAATGAATGAACTTCAACTCTAAGTATTTTTAATTTGTGAGTTGAAAAAGTTTGCTTTTGTTTTATAATTGGACATCACCTACACGCATACACACTTTTTCCTACCACCATATTTAAGCCAGAGCCGCCTCCGGTCAAAAAGCAGTGACACGTTTTGTCTTCCCACTCCCTTAAGATGCCCATTCCCACCTGGGCGTCTGCCCTTGACCCCGCTGATCTCCTTAGGAAGCGGCCCAGCGGCGGCTGATCACCGACTCCGCCGCCAGCAGGCGGAGGGTGGCCGCCACCAGGGCCCCCTCGGCTAGGGAGGAGCCCGGCGCCCCCCGCCCGGCCTTGCAAACAAAGGCCGAGGGGGAGGGGAGGGCAGGAGGGGAGGGCAGGGGGCGGCGGGGGTACTCACGGCGGTTTCATCGCGGTACACGTCGGGGTACTGGAAGGACAGCATGGCCGGGGGCGCGGGGGCGGCGCGGGCTCCGGAGCGATCGCGAGGTGGCCGGGCGGGCCGCGGGGAGAGGCGGGGGCGCGGGCCGGGCGGCGACGGCGGCGGCAGCGGCGGCGGCGGCGTGCAGCTCTTAGCCGGGACTCACGACCGGACCTGCGGCGCGGCGGCGAGGACTTGCGGGAAGCAGGAAGGAGCTGTCGGCGAGGCCGGCAGCCCCTCCCCGGCGGGCGGGCCCAGCGGCAGCGGCGGCGACAAGAGGAAGGGGGCGGCGCCGTGCGTGAGCCAGGCCGGGCGCACAGCTCCCTCTGCTGGAGCGCCGGCCGCGCCCGCACCGCCCGGGCCCAAGGACTGCTGTTCCCGGCGCGTGGCGCACCCACGCCGGGACCACCGCCCCAGGCATCCCCGCCACACCCACAATGCCACGGAGCCGGCCACACGCCCCACACGCTGGCCCCGGCCACCGCGCCGGGCACACGTGCGGTCACGCCGGCGGGGCCACCACGCCTCCTGCCCCCTCCCGCCCTCCCCGAAGTCCCCCCGCTGGCCGCTTCGCCATTGCCGCGCTCGCAGGGCCTCCCTCGAGCCGAATGAACCACAGGGTTTGCGTATTGATTCCCCCATCTTCCTGTTCCCGTACTGGGTAGGGGCGGCGAGGAGAGATCGGGCCTCTCCCCAGCCTTGAGAGCGAAGGGCTTGAGGTGACCTAATTTACACTGCCTGTGACCCTGGACTTGGGAAGGAAGGAATAATGGATCGTGAGGACCATAAAGGAAACACACCTCTTTTCTCAACCCCCCTGGTGGACGCTGTGTGGTTGGGCAGCTGGATTATTTAGGTGCGATGAGGTGTAAGACAATGGATGAGCCCTTGAGATTTACCAGTTGAGAGGGGACCAAGGTGGGAGGACTGGAAATCATCTAGGGTCTTTTCTTCATCCTGCCGGTTCCTTTATCGGCATCTCTTTTCTGCCAGTGTGTTTGTTTATTGAGCATCTTTTATTGGGGGGGGGGGTGCGGGGGGGTATTAGATGCTTGACCTCAAACCCATGAAATTTTAATAGTTATATTTATTCGTCCTCGGGCTAGTGATAACGTGTTCTGGCCTTGCTTTCCGGCCATCAGGAAGAAGCTTTATAGCCCCAGTTATCAGAGCTATGGTGTGTGCCCAATATGTTTTGTACTCCTGGCTTCTTAAAAGTCCTGGGAGGAGGGCATGGGTGTGACCAGAAAGTCCTTCACGTGCTGAATTCCAGGAGGGCACGGTAACTATTGTAAACTTGTGTCTTCTGTTTCATTTTTATTACCATCCCAATTCCGTGCCTCACCCACAGTTCAGCGTTTCTGTTAGTGGTGGGATGTTTGATAATCATGTTTTGCATCTGTTTCCAGACCCATCCTCCTTGGGCAACCTGAGAGTCCTCAGTCCTGGTAGAGCTCACACTACTGATGCCAACTTTGTGCAAACAAACACAGAGGCTTAGCACTCTGCAGCCCAGTCATCACCTCCTGCCTTGCCTGCCTGTCACCTGGCCCAGGGGCCACCAGGCATTACCTTATGCTTCTGCCGCTTGTGGTTGTTTTTTGAGGGCAACCTAGGAACACCTGTCCCAGCAGATTCCCTAACAACAACAACAACAATAGTTAATGCTTATTAACTGCTTCTGATATGCCAGGAAATCACCTTATTTAAACTTTGTGAGATAAGAACTAATAATATCCCAATTTTGCAATTGAGGAAAACGGGCTGTCTTTAGCCCGGGACTTCACAAATAATGGGGAAAAAAAAAAAAAGATTCAAGATTCCCAGATTGCTCTGATGCCAACACTCATTCTTAACCACTCTGATGGTCTCCCTCTTCACAAATAAGTAGCATTCTGTGGTCTAACGCACACCTGTTAATAGGTGGAACTTCCCTAGGACTTCATTTTATCAGGACCTGAGGTAGAAATTATAGGAATTGTGGTACCCAAAGGACAAATCACAACTCAAGTAACATCCTCTGTTTCCCTCCAGGCAGTTATCCCGGTGCCCAGCTCCTCTGGTCCCTGAAAGCCAAAGGTTTGTACGTGGCCCAGGCAGTGCAGTGAGCTGCCAGCAATAGATAGTCTGCACCTGCAGTGAGGTGGCAAGGAGAGGAAGACTGGATAGCCCTATCCCGCCCCCTGCTGGCCTGGCTGATCGTACACTACCTACATTTGCCATGTACTTGATATGTGTTGTCTGCTTTCATCCTCCTAACAAAGACATTTTGCAGATGAGGAAAAGGAATCTCAGTAGCTTTAAAGGAAATTGTCCGATGTCATCACACAGCTAAGACAGAGCCAAGATTCAAATTCAAATCCATCACTTGACTGCAAAGTCCCTGCTCTACCTTGACCATAGAAAACGGAGAGAAGGGAAGTATTTGGGCCATCTCAGAAATGGAAGTGCTACCTCCAGAATAAACCTCAGAGTGCCGTTTGACACCCGTCACGGCACACCATTTGCAGGGGAATTACAGAATTCATACTGTGACAACTCATGCTCTAACCTAGACCTCATTCCTGCAGCACAAGGCCTTTTGGGGATGGGCACTAGCAGAGATACAGAAAGACCTCCAGGGAAGCTGGCAGCCCCTTTTCTAGTGCCTGACCTCAAACTTTGCAACCCACTCAGTTAACCAGAGTCACCCTCCTAGGGAGGCAGGCTAGTGATCATTTACTGCTGCTTGGCTATTTCAACCCCACTCCAAGTTCTTGTCAAAGTATTCCTCCCCACCAACCAGAGTTGATTTCTGGTAAACGCACAAGAATGCTTAGTCAATGGGATAAGTGTAAACTGAAATCCACCTCACCCTCCACTTGCCACTCCGCGTACACGGGCTGCATTCACCTGGAGGAAGGGCTGTCTTTATCATCTCATAAAGGTCCGCCAGCAAGGGGCTGCATCTGCCCCGGGGGAAGCCTATTTCTCTGATACACACCAAGAGTGCCGTCTTGTTAGCTAGCACCCCTTAAAGCCTGATACCTCGTGTGCTTGCCCCGATGAGCCATCCTTTAATTTGACTTCTGGTTTCCAGGTAAGTAGCTAATTACCCTGACTGATTGGTGGAGTGCAGTCATTTACGACTGCTTTCCCCCAAAGATTTCTATTACGTTTTCCAGTGTGACTCAATGGAAGTTCGTGTATATTCCCAGAAGCAAAGCATCGTGCAGCGTGAAATAGCACCTGGAATAAGAGTGAGGTTCTCTTTTTGGCCCTGCCGCGGTTTCACTGGCTTTGAATGAGTCCTTACATCATCACTGTTTTTAATCTACAACAGGAGAGAACTGGATCAGGTGGTTTCAAAGAATTCTTTTTTTTTTTTTTTGCAGTATGCGGGTCTCTCACTGTTGTGGCCTCTCCCATCACGGAGCACGGGCTCCGGACGCGCAGGCTCAGCGGCCATGGCTCACGGGCCCAGCCGCTGCGCGGCTTGTGGGATCCTCCCGGACCGGGGCACAAACCCGCGTCCCCTGCATCGGCAGGCGGACTCTCAACCACTGCGCCACCAGGGAAGCCCTCAAAGAATTCTAAGATTCTTTAGTTCTAATTAAGAACTCAAATGAAGATGTAGGAGCCTCACAACTAACTCAGGAATTAAGAATGAAGTTGCCCTGGGGGAGTGCTGGCCATACCTTGTGGACAGATGAAGGTAATTGTCTATCTACTGAAAGGGCTTTCTCTGTAGTTTTCTCCTGTTTTCAAACCATCCACAACTGCAGATTTGGCTCAGAGGCCATTGCTGGGCCTGTGGTTCTTACTAAATTCATAGATCTGATCTTTTTAGGAACTGTAGCTGTTCCCTTCTAATACTCTTCTCTCAATATAGCCATGTGGTTAAAAGGTTATGTGAGGCGTCTGGAATTACAGCTGTGAAGTCTCCACTCCCTCCTCCCCTTCTCAACTTAATGCCTAACTGAATTAAATACCAGAGTGAGAGGAGAGGGCTGAATTAAATCCAGATAAAATTGGATGGAGAACGTGGATCAAGAATGAATCTGGAGTATTTTTCCACTTCAGCTTATGGAACTTATTTATACCATTTCTAATGAGGTTCCCAAGTTAGGTGTGTTTCCAAATCAGGAGAGAGAAATCTTTTTTCCTATTCTGTTATTAGGAGAAAAATCAGGTGTGGCCCCTACATGTAAAATGAACTTTTTTCATTTAAGCAAAGAAAGATGATCTATTCATCTGTTTTAAATTTAGAACTTAATACCTTTCAGCAAATACAACATGCAATACAAAAATGTGCCTGTTCAAAATTCTTGGCTATAAAAGTAGAGATAGGGGATTAGGAAAGAACAGAGAGGAAAAGAAAATGAGATAGACAAAGCAAGATGGAGAGACAGCATCCCAGATATGATATGAAGGTAAAAGTAAGCACAAAAAGTTAATATGGAGACACAATAAACACAGGACAACACATGCAGAACACCAGAGCTGGACACACAGAGAGCCGTTCACAGAACAACACCTCAGTATATGACATTTAGAATATTAACGTTAAAAATTTTAAGTTCTGTCGGAAGTTTTACAACTCTGGGTAGCAATGATGGACCTGCTGGTGTTTTTCCTCATTAATCGACACTAAGCAGTGTATCTAACCTGTGCACTAGAGGTTCTCCTAGTGCAGTTCAGTACCTCTGAGTCTCTCTGGGCTTACTGAGTAGCAACCAGACTGTTTTCCCATATACTACTGCTTCTCTCATGCAGTTCTTACAGGTATCATCTTGAATTAGCTAATTCTGAAGAATTAAATCTACATTCAAGTTCACTGTGCTGGTCTTCCTTGACATTTACAGTTTAACCATTTCACTGTATGCCGCAGCATTGTATTATGGCCTCTAATATATAATTAGCACTGGGAAACATTGGTCTTCAGCCCATTACTCTCTGCACCTCTGGAGATTCAGGGTCCTATAAAACCGGAAGAGTTGGGCACCCAAGTGGTTTAGAGATTGCCTCATTCCCTAGGGCAATCTAAGTTCTCGAAGCCCTGTCTTGCTGATAGCTCACGTTCCATGAAAAGGTAGCTGACAGATTTCCCGACTGTGTACTAGCCTTACCATTTCCCTCCTTATTTGTGGGGGAACGGGGAAAGAAAATCTCTTTATTGTCTTTATAAAAGTACTACATGGAGACTTCTAGTTTGGGCAATAGCGTACACGAGATAGTTTCTGCTAAAGACAGGATTGTTAATGCACCTCCAGGCTCCCAGGGACACCTTGCTCACTCCCTCCAAACAGACTGGCCATTAAAAAAATATGAGCAAAAACAGGAGAGTGTGCAGCAATAGAGTCACCAGGATAAAGAAGTGCAAGGGGCATCATTTGCACTACATTCTATGTATACGTTACTCTCTGGAATTGTGCAATTTAGTTTCCATGTACAGACTCCAGAAAGACTGCCCTCAAAGCAAATGACTATCTGAATTGTCTGTTAAAAGGGGTCATCTTTGGGCTTCCCTGGTGGCGCATTGGTTGAGAATCTTCCTGCTAATGCAGGGGACACGGGTTCGAGCCCTGGTCTGGGAGGATCCCACATGCCGCGGAGCAACTGGGCCCGTGAGCCACAACTACTGAGCCTGCGCATCTGGAGCCTGTGCTCCGCAACAAGAGAGGCCGCAATAGTGAGAGGCCCACACACCGCGATGAAGAGTGGCCCCCGCTTGCCACAACTAGAGAAAGCCCTCACAAAGAAACGAAGACCCAACACAGCAAAAATAAATTAAAAAAAAAAAAAAATTAAAAAAAAAAAGGGGTCATCTTTGAAGGAAAGCATGCTAACTTAGGCCCAGAGGTTTTCTACTCATTAACTGAACCACGATTTAACTCACAATCACAGATCATGCAAGGAAACGATATAGTCTTTAGTCTGTTAGCATTCAGCAACACTTTCACATTCCTTTAAAATCCTTTGCATTGCTAGAGGCTGTGAACCTGAAAACTGCATTTCCTACATGCCCTCGTCAGGTGGTTCCTGGCTAGGTTCTATCAATGGAAGAAAACAGAGATGAGAAGGGGTAGGAGGAGAGACACTACTTTTCTCTTAGGTGCTGGTAATGGCAGGCACCTGCAGGTCACTGCAGGTTGCTGGAGCTGCAGCATAGTTGGATCTGTCGTAGGGAACCTTCAGCGCCTAAGGGGTCAGCAGCAAATTCATTAATATCAAAGGCACTGTGGACTCCCAGGCTCTTGCAGCATCCGTGGGAGTGCAGGCTGTGGCTTCCTATGGAGAAGTGGCAGTAACCAGTGACGGTGCGGTTGGTGTAGCACCACGGGGTCTGCATGACACCACTTCACCCTTTGCTCCCCCAATCTTAGGAGAGAGAGTGGCTTGTGACAGTTATTAATCTCCAGGTAACATCACCTTTCCTTTTTCAATCCTCCAGGCCTATCCTACTTGTATAACAAATTACTTGTATTAAATTCTCCATTGGAATTATCTAGCGTGATTATTTTTTTTCTATCTAGACATTTTTTAAACCATAAATAAGAGTAAGAACAAGTAACAAGCAACATGTTTAGACTCTCTGAGGGTTTTAGGTATTGGAAAGATCAAATACATAATGTAGAATGCCAAGATATGAAATGTTTCAAGAAAAAAATGTCATCCCCTGAATAGTAAGTTGTAAGAAAGTATTAAAATGACCAACTGGATTTGGAAAAAACAAAATATAGCTTTTAGAAATGAAAAATAAGTTGGTGAAATAAAGTCATGGATAGATTAAATATCAAATTAGAAAGTTAATTAGTGAACTGAAAGGTAGCTCTGAGGAAATGACACTAAATGCAATACAGAGAGACAAAGAGATGGAAAATATGAAAGAAAAGGACAAGTATTAAATATGATAGAAAGTAGGAAAACCATTTGATCATCTCTATATGTTAAGAGAACAAAATTCCATACTCATTCATGAATAAAATCTCAAGGAAAAGTAGGAATAGAAGAGAATGGCCTTAACCTGATTTAGGTAACTATAAAAAACAAAAATACAGACCAAAAAACCTAACCCCTAAAACCACAATCATTTAAAATATGGAAACATTAGAAGTATTCCATGTATAATCTCAAAAGAAGAATAAGCATGCTGCAATACCCACTTCTACTCTACGTTGCAGTGAAGGATTAGAAAAGAGAAAATAAAACTGTCATTATCTTTATACGGTATAATTGTTTACTTAGAGAACTAAAATACTGCCAAAAAATTATTCAAGATAAGAGAGTGGCTCACTGTGGCTGGATATATGATCAATGTGCTAAAGTCAACTGTGTTTCTAGGTACATTAACAAACAAATAGAAAAATTAATTTTAAAAAGACCCACTTAGCAACAGAAAGTATAAAGGAGCCGCGAATAAATCTGAAAAAAGATGTGCAAGATCGGACCATAGAGAAACAGAATACCTTCTTAAAAGACATGAAAGAAAACCTAAATAAATGGAGAAATAGCCCATGTTCATGGCTTGCTATATTTAATATTGAAAAGATGTCAATTGTCCACAAGTTGATTTGTAGATACAACGCAACTGTAGTTAAAATCTCAATACTTCTACTTTTTTTTCTGGTGGAACTTGACAAGCTGATTCTATAATTTATACAGAAGAGTAAAAGTGCAAGAACTGTCAAAACACTTTTGAGGAAGGAATGGAAGCTTTTCCTATCAAGAATTTATATAAAGCTACATTAATTGAGATAGAATGCTATATGAACAGGGATAGAAAAATGGAATAGGCTAGAATAGCCACAAACAATCGCACAAATACAGGGAACTTTGATATGTGACCCTGGTGCTATTGTATATTAGTGGAGAATGGAGGAACCACAGATGATCCTTGAACAACATGGGTGTGAACTACATTAGTCCACTTATATGTGAATATTTTTCAATAAATATATTGGAAAAGTTTTTGGAGATTTGTGCTAATTTAAAAAAAACAGATGAACCAAGTAGCCTAAAAATATCAAAAAAATTAAGAAAAAGTATGTCATGAATGCATAAAAGATATGTAGATAGTGGTCTGTCCTTACATAGGCATAAGGTAAGTAATATTTAATAAAACATTAATCATGTGTTAGCTTTGTTACTGTTTTATAACTTTGCTTTCAAAGAATCACATTACTGTAGAGTATACCTCTCTCATAGTTGGACAAACTGCATATCAGTCTATTATCACAGGTAAGTGGTTTTAAAAAAAGGTAACAATGTTTCTAACTCATATTCATATGACTGCAATACTGTATGTCATAAAAATTTTATAATGACTCATCATTAATGTGTAGCCTGCTGTGAAGCAATCACACTGCTTACACTAGGCTATCACATTGAAGCTTTTTCATTATCAGTGCATGAATTGTGAACCTGTAAATAAATATGAATTTCTTTTTCATATTATCTCTTCATTTTTGATGCCTAGTGTTTGTAATATGTATAACATCTACAGTATTTTGTGTCATATAAGACAATATTGAAGTAGGTACTGACAAACAGATTATTCATCTTGCAAACAAATGATGTAAACTTATGGTATCGATAAATACACTACAGTACTGTAAAGGTATTTTCTCTTCCTTATGATTTTCTTAATAACATTTTCTTTTTCTCTAGCTAACTTTATTGTAAGAATACAGTATATATAATACATATAACATACGAAATATGTGTTAATTGACTGTTTATGTTATTGGTAAGGCTTCCAGTCAACAGTAGGCTATTAGTAAACTTTTGGGGGATCAAAAGTTATACACGGATATTTTTATGGCATGGGGGTCAGTGTCCCTAGCCCCTATGTTGTTCAAGGGTCAACTGTATTTAATAAACAGAGTCAGAATAAATGTTTATCTATGAGGAAAAAAATAAAATTATTTTTCTACCTCATATCATACTGAAATAAACTCCAAAAATAAATCAAACAATAAAAATACCCCAAAATAAACTCCAAAAGGATTAAAGCCTAAATTTCAAAAGCAAAATGTTAAGACTTTTAAACAAAAACACCGAGAAATTTCCTTCTTAACTGGGGCCAGAAAAAAATTTTCTTAAATATGGCATACAAAAAGATCACCATAAAGGACATATTGATTGATTTGACTGCATTAAAATAAAGAACTTCTAGACATCAAAGGACGCTTTGAAGAGAGTGAAAAGGCAAGACACAAACAGAGAAAAGATATTTGCTACACATAAAAATAACTTCCTCTTGGATTGAAAAATGAACGAACAATAGAAAAATGGATAAAAGATACAAATCAGATACAAATTCTGATACAAATCAGAAGGTTAGGGACAGAATGGTAACACATATGGTCAATAAACACTCAGAGCTGAACAATAGTATTAATAATCAGAGAAACAGAAATCATGATCACAATGAAGTCTCATTTTATACCCATTCAATTATCAAAATATAACAAATGTGACAGTACTAAATGTAGAAGAGGATGTAGATTCTTAAACAATGCTGGTGGTATGAACATACAATAAAAACCTCATACTACCCCTAAAATATAAAGCAAATATTAACAGAACAATAAACAGGAACAAATTCACAATCAGAACAGGAGTTTTAAAATATTTCTTAGTAATTAAAGAGCAAGCAGAGTTAGTAAAAATACAGAAGAATTGAACACAATGATTGACAAATTTGATGTACTGTTTTTTTTCTTTTCCCCAGAATGTAAATTTTATACTCAGTGAAAATTAATCAGCAATGCTGAATTTTCTCTCCTTTGAGAGCCTATTAGCACTGGGGAATTACCTGCCCAACCAGCCAGTCAGCACCAGTCCTGGGATGCCCCAGGTTGAGCAGCCAGCTGTGTGGGGACACAGCCCCACCCACCAGTGGGTCAGCACCAGCACTGGGCTCCCCCCCACCCCATCCCCAAGCAATGCCCAAGGACTCAGCCCTGCCCACCAGCATGCTAGCAGACTTTGCATGAGGCAGAGCCTGGCAGCCAAGTGGCCAGGGGCCAGTCCCACCTTCCAGCATACCCACAGTAGTCAGCCCGAGCACAACAGAAGAGCCCATGCAGCCCATGTAGAGGAAACCCCTATAGCATGTAGCTCTGGTGGCCAGAGCAGAGTGTGCTGCTCCTATGGAAACCCATCTCCTATGTAAGGCCACTTCTCCAAGATCAGGAAACATAACCAACCTACCAAATACACAGAAATAAAAACTCAGAGTTAGGCAAAATGAGGAGACAGAGGAATATATTCCAAATTAAGGAACAAGATAAAACCAGATGAAGAACTAAGTGAAGTGGAGATTAGCAATCTAGTCAATAAAGAGTTCAAGGTAGTGATCATAAAGCTACTCAATGAACTTGGGAGAAGAATGGATGAATACAATGAGAAGTTTAACAAAGAGTTAGAAAATACAAAAAAGAACCAAAAAGAGCTGAAGAATATGATACCTGAAATTAAAAATATACCAGAAGGAATCAACAGTAGACTATACGATATAAAGAAAAAGATAGGTGAACAGATTTCAAACTATACTACAAAGCTACAGTAATCAAAATAGTATAGTACTGGCCCCAAAACAGACACATACACATAGATTAATGGAAGAGAACTGGGCTATTTGCTAACGCCATATACAAAAATCAACTCAAAATGGATTAAAGACTCAAATGTAAAACCAGAAACCATAAAACTCCTGGAAGAAAACAGATGCAGAATGTTCTTTGACATTGGTTTTAGCAATATTTTTTTGGATATGTCTCCTCAGGCAAGGGAAATAAAAGCAAAAATGAACAAATGGGACTACATCAAACTACAAAGCTTTTGCACAGTGAAGGAAACAACTAACAAAATGAAGAGGCAACCTACTGAATAGAAGATATTTGCAAGCAATATATCTGATAAGGGGTTAGTATCCAAAATATACAAAGAATTCATATAACTCAACATCAAAATAACATTGAAACAAATAACATAAACAAAAACATCAAAACATCAAAACAAAATAACATCAAAACCAGCAGCAACCCAATTAAAAAGATGGGCAGAGGATCTGAATAGACATTTCTCCAAAGAAGATATACAGCTGGCAACAGACACATGAAAAGATGCTCAACATTATTAATCATCAGGGAAATGCAAATCAAAACCACAGTCAGATACCACCTCACACCTGTAAGAATGACTAGTATCACAAAGGCAACAAATAACAAGTGTCATCGAGGCCGTGGAGAAGGGGAACCTTGTGCACTGTTGGTGGGAATGTAAGTTGGTGCAGCCACCACAGAAAAAAGTATGGAGGTTCCCCCCAAAATTAAAAATATCAGTACCATACAATCCAGCAATTTCACTTCTGGGTATTTTTCCAAAGAAAACAAAAACACTAATTTGAAAAGATATATGCTCCCCTATGTTCACTGCAGCATTATTTATAATAGCCATGAGATGGAAGCAACTTAAGTGTCCATTGATAGATGAATGGATACATAAAAAGTGGTACATATATATATACAATGTAATATTCTTCACTCATAAAAAAGAATAAAATCTTGCCATTTGTGACAACATGGATGAACCTAGAGGTTATTATGCTAAGTGAAATAAATAAGACAAATACCATATGATTTCACTTATATGTGGAATCTAAAAAACAAAACCAATGAACAAGCATAACAAAACAGAAACAGAGTCATAGATACAGAGAACAAACAGGTGGTTGCCAGAGGACAGGGGAATTTGGTGATAGTGAAATGGATGAGGGAGATTAAGAAGTACAAACTTCCAGTTACAAAATAAATAAGTCATGGAGATGAGATATATGGTGTGGGGAATATAGCTAATAATATTGTAACAACTTTGTATGATGACAGTTGGTAACTAGATTTATCATGGCGATCTTTTTGCAATGCATAAAAATGTAGAATCACTATTGTGCACCTGGAACTAATAGAATTTTTTTGGTCAATTATACTTCAATTAAAAAAATAAATAATTAAAATTAAAACCACTAAACTGTACACCCCCCCAAAAAATTCAAAAAAGTCAGTTAATAAAATTTGCCACATTAGAATAACAAATAAGAAAAGTCATGTGATTATTTTAAGTCTATAGAAACATATTTATTGAAATTCAACATCCATTCATGAGTTATAAATATAGTATGACTACATATATATATATAATTTTTTAAAAATCTATGCATAAATTATTAGAATTAATAGAATTTAGGGAACTGCAGGTTACAAAATGGATATATAAAAACCAATTGTATTCTTAGAATACAATTGGTTTTTATATAATAAATGATGCTAAAACATGAAATATAATAAACGATGCTAAAACAATCGTCTTAATATAGAAATTTTAAATTTGGACTTATAGCTCATATTATACATAAAAATAAATTTCAGGTAGATTAAAGACCTACCACGAAAGAAAGAGCAATAAACTTTTTAAGACAGAACAGGGAAAAAAATCCCCTTAGTTTTAGGATGGGGAAGGATTTCTTAAACAGAAGCGCTAACCGTAAAGGAAAAGAATGATAATTCTAATTACGTTAAAATTAAGAACCTCATTCATCAAAATACACCATAAAGAGAGTGAAAGGAAAAGTCTACATTAAAGACAATCATATCTATAGCACGCATAGCTATCAAAATCTAGTATGCAGAATATATTTTAAATATTCTGAGAACTCAACAAGAAAGCATTTATCAGGTCAGTAGAAAATGGACAAAATGTTTAAATAGGCTCTTCATAAAGGAAGAAACCCAAATCACCAATTAACACACAGAATGGTGCTTAACTTCACTAGTAATCGGGGAAATGCAAATTAAAACCACAGTGAGGTACCATGACAAATCCAACAGATTAGAAAAATTAATTCTGAAAATATCAAGTGAGAGAGGATGTAGAGCAAGGGGAACTCTGCTCATGTACTTGAGGGGGTCAGAGGGGGCTGGTGGCAGGGGTGAAGCACAGATTTGTAAAACCATTTTGGAAAACAATTTGGCTTCACCTGGTAAGGTTGAACTTGCACATACACTACAACTGGCAATTCCATTAAAATTCCAGTAACGTTCTCCATTCCTTAGAGAAATGTTTACATGCGCACCAGGATACATGTACAATCATGTTTATAGCTGTATTTGAGCCTAATAGCGCCAAACTATTAGAAACAAAACATTAACAGTAGATTGAATAAATAAACTTTGGTGTATGCACACAATAGATTATACAATACATATTGCTTTAAAATAAATTTTAAAACTTAATATTGGCTTGACTTTAACAGAAGCAAGAGAAATTGAAGTAAAACTGATGGTATTGATGAAACGCAGGTAGACATTTCTTTAAAACTGGAGATAGTTCTCAAAAGAGCCCTTTGAAGTTAAGGGGGTAATATGAAAAAATGAACAGACCTGCATCTCCTCCCCCCAACCCACTTTTTGCAGAGGCAGCAGTTGAATAAATAATTCATTACAGTTTGAACAATCAAAATGTCATAGTCTTTATGGAGTGTGCTTGTGTGTGTGTGTGTGTGTGTGTGTGTGTGTGTGTGTGTGTTCTTAACTACAAGAGTAAATCTCAGACAGTATTTATTGATTTCTTATTCTCCATCCATTCAGTTGAAGTCATTGTGGAAACTGATGGTTTTAAATTCATGTTTAACTGATCTTGAATTTCCCGGCATAACCCTGGTATCAAAGACACTAGTGGCCTAAGACTACTCTTTGGGCTTGTTTTGTCAACTTACTTGTCAGATTATGGAGGGAAGCTCTTCACCAGATAGCCCACGAAGCTGGTGTCAACTCACAGTTTCCTTTGTGAGCTTTGGGGACCAGAGACTGACCAGATTGTCACATAAGCACAGGGAAGGAGTGGAGCCCTCCTCTGGGCCGATGGGTGCCGCTCAGGTAGGATCAAGTGGTGGACAAACCGCAAAGCCACTCTATGGGATCAAGATCCAAGAATGGGGTTAAGAGTCTGAAGTCTGCTGAATCTGAGCCATCCAAAGGCAGACATCAAAGTGAAGGCATGAGACCCAGAGTTTGGGGCCAGGGAAATCAGAGCTTGTGTGAGTCTGAGCTGTTAGGATACAGAGAAGGGCGGGAGGGCCTTGGAGAAGGTCTTGCCTGATTGATTACTGCTCACAGTAGCCAGGGAATTCACTATGTGGTTTATTTAAGGGCCAGCAAGAAAGCAGGGCCTGGGTGTTTCCACAAGATGTAAAAGCCCAGGGGTGAAACACTAGTAAGCACACTGATCCCAGTGTAATGTCAGGAAGTCTCCATTTTTATAAACAGTATTTAGTAAGCTGCCAGTAGGAAAGCTATGGAGCAGTGGCTCAGAGCCGCAGGATGTCTTTCTGCATGCATTTCTTCTTAAGAGCTTGTCTCTGTCCAGGGAGGCTTCTGGGTTTATACTGGAGTACCTGCGTCCCCTCTCAACACTTTCTATCCACCGAGTCCAAGGACAGCAACTCTGGCTGCTCCTAGGACCTCTTTTCACATTTTAGACTGGGTACTGGGCTCAAAAATAAACTTTCATAGTAAATATAGCTCACTTGTCCTCTCTTTCCAACCCACCTATGGGGGCTCAAACCAAACTCATCTCTGATAACACATGAACTTCTTTTTAAGGTAGAAGCCTAATGAGTTGGAATCCAGTAGGTAAAGAAGGAAGCAGTATCTTCATACTCTTCGCACCTTGGGGCAAGGTAGGATATCCTCACATCCAGGTGGCTGGCAGTAGATGGGGAATAAGGGTTTTTTGAGGTCCAAGGTGCCACTGTGCAGGCCTCCTGCCTATCCTATGTCAAGAGGGAGTGTGCAAGGGAGAGCAGAGTGGCAGGATCTCCCCCGGGCCAGAAGGACCTGGGGTGCCAGTTGCAGATTCCTGGAAGAGTGTCTGGGGCAGTTTGCTGTGGTCCTTTTCTCCTGTCTCTGGCGTTAGAAACAGGAGCCAACTGCCTACTGGTCCATATTCTTTGAAGTGAAGTAGAGACTAATTCGTAATTGTACACTTCTAAAGTCTACTCCTCAGAAGCCTGGGCTCAGTCCTGATGGTTTCTTTATGTTGTCAAGGCAGCCCCAATTTCACAGGCAATCCTCTACCCCTTATTCACTCTCAGGCTCCAGTTCACGCTCGCATCTGCCTAACTCTAAGCCCAGGTCACCGGGTTTGAAGGTTCACTGCTCTGCCCTCTGCTGGCCTGACTCAGAGTTGGCAGCTCTGCTTTTAATTCAAGCAGGGGCAGCTCTCGCAGTTAAGTATTAGACTTCTTATCTGGGGAAGTTTCCAATTTATAGAGAACTTGGAAATGCTTATGCTATGGTACAGTTTCTGCGAATGTTGCATGAGGCTCTCGGGAGACTTCCCTTAAGTCTTCTCACCGGCTAATGGCTTAATCCTTCTGGGGAACGTTTTCTTCCAAGGCCAACTTCTGAGACTACTTTCTAAGCTACTGATCCTCTCTTAGTTCTCAAGTACATTGTCCAATACTTCACCTAGCTCCTTAGAGTTAGATATCCCTTCCCTGAGGTACTAAACCCAGGAGGTTTGCAGTGATACCAATTGCTTCCATCTATTCTGGTTAAGACCATTCCCATGAAAACACATGTGCATGTCACCTACAACTCCCAAGAACACTCAGCCTGTGTGTACAGCCCAGGACTGCCTGCCTTTAATCTGCTCTAGAAAGAATGTACAAATATTAAAAATATATTATCTACTATAGTGTACAAAAATTAAAAATATATTATCTACTATAAGGCAATCTCTCATCATGATCAGAACAAACACAAAGTGTGTTATTGAGAATTTACCTGGAAAATCAAAATTTGCCATAATAATTCAAAACTTTAACAAGGATAGGAAGCAAAAAAAAAAAAAAAAAATCCTATCCATTCTCTTAGAATACTTGAATGTGTGGGTGCATTCCATCATTGAAATCAGCTTCTCTTCAACAGACTTTCACAAGTCTAAGAGTTCCTGATTAGATTTTTATTTGTTGGCCTAGAGGATTTGACAAGCCACTAAAATCTTCTATCCTTCAGATTAACACCTTAGCCTCAATTCTAAACTTGACCTGATGTGTTGCTCTATTTACCTAAAGTATTTCTTTTGCATTTGTGTCAGTTATTAGGGACATCCATTCCTCACATATACTTCATTGTTTCAATTGTTATACTGATCCTTCCGGAATTTTTCCAGTTACCATTTAGGAAACATTTTACTTCTTATGCATACGGAAGTACAACTAGGAAAATGGATAAAAGTCATTTATAGGATAAAATGCAAATATTGGGTCAGGCACCAACATTTTGCCCAGTTTTCCCTTAAATAAAAAATACAAGTCTTTCTCCGAGAAGATAATCACTTAGGTATGTACAGGCAACATCCATGTACAAGGGATTGAATTAAGCAATGGAATTATAAAAAGATGTCATATATATTGTCTCATTCTCAAACATTATCTCAGATTATTATATTAGGATTTTGATGGCCACTTTAGGAGTAAGTTTTTCATTTAATAAATATTTATTGAGTGTGTACCACATTCCAGGCGCCATGCTAAGATCCGAAGGTTCAGTTATGAATATGACACAGTTCATGTTCTCATGGAGCCTAGATTCTGGAAGGGAGATGAGTGCAGTAGGACCTATGGGATAGGGGGCTGTGAGAATGCAGAGGGCACCTAACTCAGTCTTGGAGGGAAGAAGAAGGGTTCCCCAAGGTAGTAATGGCCAAGTTGCAATCGGAAGATTGAGTAGGAATTAACCAGGTACAGATCAGGAGGGAGGAGGTGGGGTGGGAGGGGTAGGTGAAGAGTGTTTCAGGGAGCATCCTATGGAAATGCTGAGAGCTGAGGAATAGAGATGCATGTGAGGGAGCATGGGAGTTCAGTATGGTTGGAGCACATATGACAATGTGGGGCGTGAGGAGAGATGAAGCTGGAGAAGAAAACTGGTCAAACCAGGCAGGTCTCCTATATTCATGGTTGATAGGGAACTAGGAGAATCCTGCACTGAATTGATAGTAAATAATAGTGTGTGTCAGGTCATAGCATGGATGTAATAAAAATGGTAAGAGCCAGGGCAGGCTTTGCTGCAGCAACAAAGAAGTCCTAAAAAATCAGTGGCTTAGAGAACGACTTAGAGTTTCTTTCTTTCTCACTTTATAGGACTGAGTAGTTTCAAGTTAGCGGGTAGAGGTAGGAAAGGGAGAAGGTGGGCTCTACTCCTGGCAGAGATCCAGGCTGATTGCAGAGATGCTGTTATGAACGCATGGCTTCCAATGTCACCACCACAGGCAGCTAGAAGGGGAGAAGGGGACTGTGAGTAGGCGGGCCAGGCCTGACAGTAGCACACGGCACTTCCTCTCACATTCCATTAGTCAGAGCCCAGTCACATGGCTACACCAACTGCAAGGAACCAGGAAGATGGAGCTCAGCTACATGCTGGGAAGAAGAGGATTTGTGGGGAACAGCTGGCGGTCTCTGCCACAGTGATGGGGGGAAGAGCTGGTGGATGGTGAATCAGAACTATGGCTCACATTTTCCCTCAAAGCCCTTTGTCTGCTTGCCTCTGACCATCTCACAGTCCTTGTCTTCTTTCATTTCCTAATTCCCTCCTGCAGATGTACCTTGGTCCCCATGGATTATTTATCTCAACTCTAACCACCAGTCTTTCCTCAACTACATCCCATACTTTGATCAATCCCCTCCGACTCTCAGCATGACAGGTCGTTTGCTTGCCCAGCTCACCCTGTTTGAAGGAAGGAGTCCAGCCCTGCTGGTCACTTGGAGTAACCAGAAATGCTGGTTGGTGAATCAGTAGGTGGCACTATGGGTCAGCAAGACACAAATTCCAAGGCAACACACACATAATGAGGGCAAGGATGTAGCCACGCTCAGGGGAGCACGACAACAGTGGCTCACTTGACCTACTTCCTCAAGACTCAACTTTCAAAAGAAGCGACCACACCCAGACTGACCAGTGGATTGTTACAAACAGGGATGTCAACATGCTCTGGACTGACAGCCAACAAAAATATTTCTTTTGTGTGGATGCGTTCTTCCTCTTGCGCTCAGGAAGGGCAGAGAAGTTCGACCTGTCTGGGTTGGAGAGCGCTGTGAGCTGCTCTCCTCGAGGCTTCTTAGGAAGGCAGTGAAGAGGCGTGTGTGTTGTTTTAATGGGAGCTGCAGCTGCTGCTTTCATAACCACTGATTCGTCCTATTTGCTATTAGGAAATCCTCAGGCTCCGCATCAAAGGCCTCATTGTTGGGTTATTTCTTTCTTTCACTTGTGTCACCCTGGTAAGGTATCCTTTCACTCAGCAATGTCTTCTGGGTCATTTTTCATAACACTGTGAAGGTGTGGAGAGAAGTGGTATAATAGAGATTTGGAGATACCTTTCCCCACTGAGAGTTTAAAATTGACATTCAGCAGAGATAAGCAGGGATGGAAATTTTGTTCATGAAGAATTTGTTGTTATCTGTTTATGTCTCTTAGATCTGTCTCCTTTTTGTCCAGATTCAGATATTTAAAGATCATGTATCTGTGCTCCTATTCATAGAGACTGCCACTGGCATGATAGATAAAAAAGGTGCTACCTAGAAAAAAGACGTCTGTGTGTCAGGCTTTTTATTTTTCTCTTCATTTAATAGACAAGCCTCACAGAAATGCAGGCAAAGAATTAATTTTCCTTAAAGCCAGTTCAGGTATTATAGTGTATGAGCGATTAGTATTGGATACTGTCTAAAAACATCACATAGTTATTATTGACCATCTGATTCTTAGCCATATTTCAAATTAAGCTAGCCATATGTACATGATAATTCTTTCATTAGTAATGCTTCTCTCTTATTCTGTTAGACTTTTTTTTTTTTTTTTTTTGGCGGTACGCGGGCCTCTCACTGTTGTGGCCTCTCCTGTTGCAGAGCACAGGCTCCGGACGCGCAGGCTCAGCGGCCATGGCTCACAGGCCTAGCCGCTCCGCGGCATGTGGGATCTTCCCAGACCAGGGCACGAATCCGTGTCCCCTGCATCAGCAGGTGGACTCTCAACCACTGCGCCACCAGGGAAGCCCTGTTAGACTTTTTTAAAAAACCTTTCCCTAAAACATCTCTTCCAAGAAGCCCTCCTTCAGTCACCTCCACTTGACTCATACTGTTTCTTTATATTTTACATTTGTATCCCAGATATGGGATAGGCCCAGGGATCAGTCAGGATAGACCAGGTAGTGTTGAGGTAGTAATCCCCAAATCTCAGGGACTTAAATCAACAAAAGTGTGTTTCTTGCTCACACGCCATGTCCAGTATGGACCAGGAGGGGGCTTTGTTCATGTGTAGTACTCATGGACCCCATCCAGACTGATAGAGGCTCCATCCTAATGGCTGTTCCATAATCATCATGTTAGGGTGACAAGAATGTAGTGAAATACACACTGGCTTTTAAAGCTTATGTCTGGAAGTGGTGGGTCACTTCAGTTCATATTTTATTGGCCAAAGGAAGTCACATGGTCACAATTAACTGCAAATCAGTAAGAAGCAAGGATAGGTTAAATTAACAAACACTGCCTTGCATTTGAATAAGTCTTACAACTTTAAAGCACTTTCTCAGACAACTCAGGCAAGTAGAAAGGGTTGGTTAATAACTTTCTCATTTTACGTATGAGGAAACCAAGGCTTAGAGAGATTAAATGATTTATTTTAAGGTCAAACGCCTTTCCTTTAGATTAGGTTAGTGTGACTGCTAGGGTTTTTTGTATTTTTTTAAATTAACTCCCCACAATTTCATATTTATAACGTTTGAATGAACAAGTGTCAGTGCTGTGGCACTAGCCTGGTGCTCAGAGTAAAATAAATCAAACGGCATCTCTCTAGCTATGCTGCCGATAGTAATCAAGAGAACTCCAAGTCCTTAAAAGTCTCCCCTCTCAACTAATTATAGGAGTTGCAGGGGATATTTACTCTGTGCTCATAAATCTGGTCAGACAGGGGCCATGTGGTCCTCTGCCCTTGCCCTGACTCCATGGTGACAGCTCCTGCAAGCACGGGATGCCTGTGTTGAAGAATGCACGCCCCTCCCCTAGAGATGATGGTGTCTGTGAAATGGGCTGAAGACCCAGAGGAGCTGTCTCCTTCCACGAGGAAGCCAGTGCCCACAGTGTGAAGAACTCTTTCAGGTTTTACTGACTCTTTTGTTTCAGCTCTTTCTCTTTCAGACTCACACACGAGCCTTTAGCCACTTTGGGACACACCCAGGATCTCATGTCCTCTTGGGTCAGACTCTCAGCTCTCTTCTCTCAGAAAGAAGGACTCTTTCCCAGAAGGCCCTTTGGTCACTCCTGCAGACAGCTGGTGAGTCCACCTTACCACCCCATCCAGACATGCCCATCCTGGGTTGAATGTCAGATCCAATGGACCTACTTGCTACAATATATATATTGCTACAACAATAATATATACAATATATATATATGTACCTACTTGCTACAATATAAATTTTTAAATTTATTTATTTTATTTATTTACTTTTGGTTGCTTTGGTTCTTTGTTGTTGTGCACAGGCTTTCTCTAGTTGCGGCGAGCAGGGGCTACTCTTTGGTGCAGCGCACGGGCTTCTCATTGCGGTGGCTTCTCTCGTTGCAGAGCACGGGCTCTAGGTGCACAGGCTTCAGTAGTTGTCGCTCGCGGGCTCAGTAGTTGTGGCTCACGGGCTTAGTTGTACCACATCATGTGGGATCTTCCCGGACCAGGGCTCGAACCCGTGTCCCCTGCATTGGCAGGCAGATTCTTAACCACTGCGCCACCAGGGAAGCCCTTGCTACAATATTTTAAAGAGACATAGACTTGTTCCTCCATATGGCAAAAAAATGTTACTAGTTAATGTAACGGATTGAAGCACATCAGTATTTCAGGAAGCATGCAGAGGACCATGCATTTCAGGTGCTCTGTTACCTCAACAAGTGAGAATAAATGGTACAGGAAAATCAACACGGAACTCCAAGGCCCAAACCTACAGTCTACTCTCAGGTCTGCCCCCTTGGAGTGACCTTGGGAAAATCACTTAACCCTTCTGAGCCCTTTCATTGTTCATAAAATGAAGTAGTGGAGATGGATTTCTAAGGACTTTTTCAACTATGGAAGTTCGTGATTTGTGGAGACGAGATTTATTATTTGCAATTATCGTCAACAGGTGGCAGCAAAAATTCAATCTTTAGTGACTTGAAAAGAAAGCTAGCTGCCTTTGACTTAGCCTCAGAATTTCAGAGAACATTTACTTGATTTTTTTTCATTTTCAACATGACAAGAAAATTAAAGCTCCACATTTTACGACTCTGGGATAGAAAGAAAATATGGACAATATTTGTCGTAAAATGAATGGAAAAGTAGGGCTTTAGAAATGAATATGTCTTGTAAACAACTGAATTTAGTAATTTCTTCCAGTCACTTTGAATGTGGCCATGGCTAAAGGTTTTAGGACACCAAAACTGCCATATAAAGTAACATTCAGACGGGTCTTTTATATCTTTATTTTTAACATAGATATAGAAGGATGGACCAACATCTGTAAGAGTTTCTTTTTGCATGTTGTATAAGTTTGGCATTTTTGTATTAGGTGTGTTGGAAATGTTAATACATATGACAACATACAATGTCATTACATTTTACCATAGCTCAGATCTCATCAAAATGAATCCCAAATAATTATTAAAAATGTAAAGCCTTTTTCATTTATTAAAATTTTGCCGATTTTAACAGCTTGAAGTGAATGGATCAGGGTAAACACTAGTCTAAGTATAACAAAATGCCTTTTTCATTTATTAAAATTTTGCCGATTTTAACAGCTTGAAGTGGATGGATCAGGGTAAACACTAGTCTAAGTATAACAAAATAAATGTGAAGTTTGAAAAGTATGGGGCTTTGCGCCATCGTATCACCATTAAACTCTTCAGCTGTAAACTAGGAGCTTATGGCTCATCAGAGAAGGATGTACTTCGACAGAAGTTTGAGCATTTTTCAGAATTTTATATGAATCCTGTATTCCTAATCCTAACAAGGATTATACCTTGCATTTTTTTTCGGTCTTCCTCTGTCTGTTGGGTGCTCTGTAATCTTGATGGTCAACATGATGAGGGCTGATTAAAACTAATGTGTTTTTTTAATACAAAGAATTTTAAAAAGATTCAAACACTGCTAATACATAATGTAATCAAATCTCCCAATCAAGGTACCTGATTATCTAAGTCACTTGAAGTTACATGTTCACATAAAATCCTCTTTTGTCCATCCTCAGCCTAAGTAGAGATGTCAAGTGGGCAGTTGAACGTACAAGTCTACAATTCAGGAAGAGCTCAAGACTATAGTTTGTACACCCTCTCTTCAATTTTCAGAGTAACATACTATCTAAATATTCGCATTATTAAAATTATAAATTCCTTTGAGAGACTGCCTACGAAATAGCTCCTATTTTCAAGAGTTTTTTCCATAGCATTTTACCCAGTTCCATATATCATTGTCTTCTTAACAATATTAAATGAAATGGAATCAAGTGGCATAAATACATACATTCATAGGATTAGGAATACAGGATTCATATAAAATTCTGAAAAATACTCAGACTTCTATGGAAGTTCATCCTTCTCTGTTGAGCCATAAGTTCCAATTTTACAGCTGAAGAGATTTAATGATGAAACGATGGGCACAAAGCCCCATGTTCTCCAAACACTACTGTTTACCCTGATCCGTCTGCCATAATACTTTTACTTCTTCCAGAGAGGATATAACGTAGTGTCTGTAGCTGCACTGCCCAATGAGGTACGCACTAGGTACGTGTGGCTACTTAATGTAAATTAAATACAATTAAAATTTAGTTCCTCAGTCACACCAGCCACATTTCAAGTACTCAGTATCCACATCTGGCTATTGGACAATATAGCACAAATAGAGAATATTTCCATCATTACAGAAAGTTCTGCTGGATCGCACTGCTCTAGGATGGGGAACACTGTGGCCCTTTACATGTGTAGGTGTCATTTTTCCTGCATATAATGCCCACCTTTTACAACTGGCAAAATACGAAATACACCTTGGAAGGAAATCACACACTTGCTTTGAAATTACTCTCCTCAAAAAATGATTTCTCTCTGTTTGGTGAAGTTGACGTTAATTACTGCTCGGCTGGAGTGTGTCACAAGAAATATCATAACGTCTTTAAAAGTTAATGTCTCAATGAAATGCTCTTCTAAGGTAACTTTATATTATCTAATATAGGAGAATGTTGTTCTTCTATCTAGAAGGTCTTCTCTTTCGGACCTGATAAACTGTATCTATCTAGCTGTTACTGGACAGTTGTACCACCAAATAGAAAAGTTAGACGGTAGTTGAATAGGTCGCCCTTTGACCCAGTTCATCTGGGATGTCCTGACTGTCTGCATTTCAGAAGTGCAGGCCCAGGACATTTAATTATAGCAGATGCTGTGATATCTCCTTCTCGATCTATGAATGAATCTTACCAATGTGACTACTAATTCTACTTTAGAATAGTTGTGTTATAGAGAATAGACTTGTGGTTGCCAAGGGGAAGGGGGTGGGGGAGGGATGGATTGGGAGTTTGGGACTAGCAGATGCAAACTATTATATATAGGATGGGTAAACAACAAGGTCCTACTGTATAGCACAGGGAACTATAGTCAATAACCTGCGATAAACCATAATGGAAAAGAATATGAAAAAGAATGTATACATATGTACAACTGAATCACTTGGCCGTACAGCAGAAATTAGCACAACATTGTAAATCATCTATACCTCAGTAAAATAACTGTAAAAAAAAGAATAGTTGTGTTGAATCAGCCAACTCAAACAGCTACTTATTCTCCTTTGGGACCTGGAGTTGTGGAAACAGTCCAATTGAAGTGTTTTCTCCACTGGAAATGTCTACCACATTATTTTGGGTGGGCATGATATTTTAGAATAATACTTCACAACACTATTGTCCCCGTTTTCCAGGTGAAAATAACTCCGAGAGAGGCTCTTAGTAAGGAGGGATACATCTTTGCTGGATGGCAGAACAGTTCTACTATTTCAGATGTAGTGCGTGGTGAGCACATTCACAGAAAATCAGACTTGTCTCTAGCATGGACTCACTGGACTCTTGAGCTGAGGTGCTATACAATCTAGTAACCTTGCCTAAGCACCGGGATGTCTATGCCTCTTTGTCTGGGAGAGTAGGAGGGGTTTAAAAAGCTTTCTGGACATACAAAATTATGAAGGAATATCAGAGGCAACCTCCTGCATGTATTTTTTTAAAAAAATAATAAACTTATCAGAGCAATCACTATCTAACAGAGTGTTACCTGCATGTTGGAAAAGGTAGATAGCAAAGAGCTTTAGCGATCGTAAGAGCTAAAGGAAATATAAACACCCGGGCCTCTTCTCATTTTAAACATCAGCTCAGATTCACGACTGGCTCGGTGTGAATCCTAAGCAGGGCAGTTGTGTGTGGCTGTGCCCACTGTACAAGCGACGGTCTACACAATCATAACAGATGGCCTCGAGGAATGCATTTGAGTTACATCCTCAGAGACCCTCGGCCACTCCAAGAGGTAATGGGAAAAGAAAGAAGAAGGTTCTTTCCCTGAAGCTAGTGTCTCACATCCCTTCGGGGTCACCGAGGTGGGACACACATGGCTGAAAGGTACTGTAAGCCCTTTCTCGCTTGGGGATGTTCCTGGATATAAGTTGAAAACTTGCTCAAACCTTGAGCAGTAGAAGTCTGAATACACCGGCTGTGATACTCCAGGGCTATAGAGCAGCTTTAAAGCAAAAGTGATTTTTAAAGTGCTATATTCAGCTATGCCACTATCTGGATCACTTTAAATTCTAAGTTACTGGGAAACATTGGGCAAGTATACCAAATGTCAGCCTGCGAGACTGAAATTCCTAGTCTCTTCTTAGGAACTAACTGATCAACAGCAGGGGCAGATTGCGAGCTGACTGCTAGATACTTGAGAGATAGACTACTTGTGTTCAGTTGGCATTTTGTTGGGTTGGGGTTCTCCATAGTTTGGGGGCTTGGAGTTCGGGGACTTGCCCTCTGGCTCTGCCTCTCAGTCCTGTACTAGCTCACTCATAAAAGGGTTTGGGTGAGAATATTTCCAACGTCTCTTCCAACCTTCTGATATGACTCTTTTTTGTTTTATTCAAATGCATTGAAAGGGTGAGTCATAAAAGAACATTTTTAGATTAACACTAACCCACAAAGACTGGCTTACATTTCTCAGACAATCAGAACGTTCATGCTTGAAGAAGTCTTTCATTTCTAACATTGGTATATTAAATTGCTTCTCCCTTTTCCCTACTTTATTTATTTTTTAAAATTAAAGCTTTTATTTTAGAATAGTTTTAGATTTACAGAAAAGTTGTAAAGATGCTACAGAGAGAGCCTATGTACTTTGCTCCCAGGTTCCCCTATCATTACCATATTACATTACTATGGTTCATTTGTTACTCTTATTTAATACACAGACCTTCACTAAAACTCTTACTGTATTCAGATTTCCTTAGTTTTTACCTAATATCTTTTTCTATTACAGGAAAGATCCCATCCAGGGTAAAACATTACAGTTAGTTGTCATGTCTCCCTAGGCAACTCCTGGTTGTTTCTTAGAGTTTCCTTGCTTTTAATGACCTTGAGAAATTTGTGGAATACTGGTGAAGTATTTTATATTGATAGAATGTTCCTCAGTTGGGATTTGTCTGATGTTTTTCTCATGATTATATTGGAATTAGGGGTTGGGGGAAGAGGGACCACAGAAGTAAAGTGCCCGTCCCATCACACTATCTCAAGGGTACATGCTATCAGCAAGACTTATCATAGTTGCTGTTGATCTTGGTCACCTGCGTGAGGTAATGTTCGCCAGACGTCTCCTCTATAAAGTTACTCTTTCTCCCCCGTCTTTGGAAGAAAATCACTTTGCCCAGCCCACTCGTGAGGGGATTTAACTCAGTTTCAAGTTGCCATAAACTGAATATTAGAGTAAAATCTCCTCGGTGCTGAGCCACAGTTCTGAGACCATTAGGTAATTTTGGCAGCCAACAGTCTTGTAAGTTCTTACTAACCCTGGACAAAATTGCTGGGGGGAAGAGAAGGGCTATGACTTGTCCTTTAATATTTTTTTCCTCCCTTCTCCAGAGGGGAGTTGTACTCACTCTCAAGAAGTGCAAAACAACATGGTTCCCTGCCCCTGTCCCCACCCAAGGTCTAGTGATAATAGACTACTACTTTATTTATTTATTTAATTTATTTTTGGCTGCGTTGGGTCTTCGTTGCTGCGCGTGGGCTTTCTCTAGTTGCAGCGAGACGGGTCTACTCTTTGTTGCAGTGTGCAGGCTTCTCATTGCGGTGGCCTCTCTTATCGCAGAGCACAGGCTCTTGGTGTACAGCCTTCAGTAGCTGCAGCACGCAGGCTCAGTAATTGTGGCACGCAGGCCCAGTATCTGCGGCATGCGGGCCCTAGAGCACGCGGGCTTTGGTAGTTGTGGCACATGGGCTCAGTAGTTGAGGTATGTGGGCTCTAGGGCACACAACCTCCAGTAGTTGTGGCACGTGGGCTTCAGTAGTTGTGACATGTGGGCTCAGTGGTTGTGGCTCATGGGCTCTAGAGTGCAGCTCAGTAGTTGTGGCGCACGGGCTTAGTTGCCCCGCGGCATGTGGGATCTTCCCGGACCAAGGCTTGAACCCGTGTCCCTGCATTGGCAGGTGGATTCTTAACCACTGCGCCACCAGGGAAGTCCCTAAACTATTACTTTAAAGGTGGAGGAAAATGTGCTTCTTTTTCATTGCTTTAGCAAAGGATTGGGGAGATCTGGGTCAGCAGCATTTTTCTAAGGTCTAGCTATGTGAATCTTAACATTTACATTAAACAGTTTCTGTGCTTCAGCACCCTTGACACTTCCTTTTGTTTCCACCCCTGCAGGAACAACAAATTCCTAAAGTGTGAATGTTCTCGCCCAAACCAAACATTTTCAGCCTACCATTTTATCCTATTTTTTTATGTTACAGAAGTAATATATGTTTTTAATAATAAAACATTAAAACAATCCAGAAGTATACAAAATATAAAAGTAGAAGTCTCTGGCTCTGCATATGGTAGAATTTACTCTATTAATAAACGATGAATTCTTTTTGGCTTTTAATCAAAGATGCTGGTGTTGTTTTATTAAACAGCATACAGACAATTAAAAGAGGAAAAAGATCTAAAATTTGGCTTGGCCTGTTCATTCGTTACTTATTTAAGCAAGTTGTTTTTTTTTTTTTTTGCGGTACGCGGGCCTCTCACTGTTGTGGCCTCTCCCGTTGTGGAGCACAGGCTCCGGACGCGCAGGCTCAGTGGCCATGGCTCACGGGCCCAGCCGCTCCGCGGCATGTGGGATCCTCCCGGACCGGGGCACAAACCCGTGTCCCCTGCATCGGCAGGCGGACTCTCAACCACTGCGCTACCAGAGAAGCCCCTAAGCAAGTATTTTTTGAACAGTAATCATGTGCTAGATGTGCTGGCACATCTGGGGGGGGGGCGGTATAAATGATGCGAAAGGAAATTATCTGTCCTTAAAGGAGCTTCCAACCAAGAGTGAGAGGCAGACTTCCGTAACCGACAAGGAAGTCAATAAACATCTTCATGCAAGCACATCTGTCACCCAGAGAACTTTAAGACACTAAGCTTTGCTTTGTTAATAAGATCATGCTCTATTCACAACATATTTATTAGTTTATTTAGTTTGGTGAATATGGAACACTATTAAAGGCTCTTGAGCTGATTTAAAAAATAAGTGAGAACTGATTCTGTTCAACTCTATAAGGCACTTTCACTGTTTTTCTGAAACTGCATGGAGTAATTCTGTGTTGGGTTTTTTTTTTCAAGATGATGAAAAAAGATATTTTCTGCTGATCATGCCATGAAGGGAGGATGGTGAATCTAACATTTTAATCTTTTCAAGTATATCGAGTATACCACACTTAAAACCTTTGATGATGAAAGTATTTCTATGGCATTCTAGGGTAACTAATCTCCTAACAGCCCTTTGTCTATAATGATATAAGAAAATGTACCCTTGGCAATAGTGAAACTCACTAAACATGAATTAATCTTATTTTATTAAAATATTATATTAAAGTTTATTGTGATAAAAAATATTTTGCTGATTAAATCAGCTTTGAACTATTTTATCAAGAAATTCCAAAAGATAAAAAAAGAATCCCATAGAAGTAATTTCCATTTATTTACAGACCCTTTCAATGTACATAAAAATTATTTCATGATTGTAGTCTTTCATACATACAGAATTTTACATTATTTTTTACTTTATGTTTCACAAGTATTGTTCCCTGTCTGCCCATCATACTTATTATTTTCATAGTTGCCTAATATTCACAGTATTGATATTTTATTATTTGATTAGCCTCTCTCTTTTGTCAGAAATTTAAAGTCTTTCCAGTTTGGGGTAGTATAGGTAATGCTGCTCTAAGCATATCTCTTTATTTAGAGATACTTTCCAATAACATGCTTTTCTCCTCTTAGATTGTTTTCTTAAGATATATTTCCAGAAATAGGATATTATATTGTCTGGTATTTGATATGCATTTGTCAAGTTATTCTCCAAAAGAAATGTTACCTATTCACAAAGTCTAGAGCAATAAACGGACAAAATTATTTTTCTGTAGCCCTGGCAATACTATAACGATGAAATTCCATTAGTGCTATGCAACAAAACTCAGATTTCTTTCTTATTTTACTGGTAAATCTTGGAGTTATTTGGAAATCGCTCTTTGCTAATGTAAGACACGTGACATCAATGCATAGATCATGCTCCTACCTATAGGGCTGTCCACAGGGAGCAGGACCCACCGCAGGCCACCTGGGAACCTCCACTGAGACTAACCCTAGTATCTCCTTCCCGCCCTCCCCCCGCCTCTCTTGCTTTCTTCCTAAATTAGATTCTGAACTGCTGACAGGAGAACAGGACCAACACAAGTGAAACAGAATAGTGAGCACCAAAGTCACATGACCTCAAAGGGCCTCTGAGTCCCTGACACTAGCCTGTAGTTTTTGGTTTTCTACAGGGAAGCGGAGAGGATGGTACCATCTTCCAACCCTGGAAACCTTGGCTAATGAGAAGAGTGAATGATCCTTTTCTGGGGGAAATCTTGTACGGTCATTGGTGTCTCTCATAAAGAGAATCAAACTAATACAAAGGGAAAAAGAGTTCCAGGATATATGGTGAGCAAAACAAATTGCTTAATAAAGTATCAGCAATATCAGCTCAGATAGCCTGGGACATTCCATTGCTACTCAAATCCAAGAAGGCTTCCTTTTCAGATGTAGCTTTCTGAAGAGAGCTCCGAAGCGAGCACTAGGTTCCCACAGTCTGAACTTTGACAATTATGTGAAATAAAGAACAAAGAAAGGGTTATCGATAATAATGATTTATCAATGGGAGTGTGTTCTCTACCTTTCAATGTGTCTTGAACCCTTCAAATGGCACCATTGTTTCCTTGGATGAAGTGAGCCAGGCAACCCCCCCACCCCATCACCGGGGAATCTTTGTTGCCTTCCTTGAAAAACATTTAAAACAAACAAGCCCCTTTCTCTTGCCATAGACAGTACAAGCAATATTAATGGTTATCTACCTGTGATAAGCACAACAGTCTCATTTTACCTGACTTGAAAGGGTCATCTGTACTGTCAAGCCCAATTAACTTGTCTTACTCTCACACAAAGAAGGAAGGTTACCGAAAGGCCACATCTTGCCCTGTATCTTGGCTGCTCTGGAACAATGGCCTGATCAAAGGCCATCAGAGCATCAGGTCAATAAAGGCAGACCCTGCTTTTTGAGGATACTGGCATAGTGCCACATGGAAGCCTGTGGGTTCATACTGGAAGGCCCAGACACCAAGACAGGACTTTATACGTACAGGGCCTCCCAGAGGTTGAGAGAGGCCCTGGGCCACTTCTCAATTTTATAACAGGATTATAAATAATTGTGGTACACTTTAAATGTTTATGGTTAATAAATTAATGCTTTTCATACAAAAGCAGTACAATATAATTTGGTTTTTCATAAGATAATTACAGGATTTATAAAAAATACTTAATTTTAAGTGTACTATAGGTGGGATACCTGTAATGGGACAGAAGCTTAAATTTGAATGATGAACATCTTCTGTAAATCAAAGACCTCCTTTAGGGAAAAAGAACCCAAAGGCCACATTTGAAGCCCTGGGTGAATGAAAAGTCTGAGTCAATTGCATATCAAGGGCTCCCTTGGCTCCCCCGAGACCTGTGTGTGCAGGTCCCAAGACCCACATTACTTGTCTGGTTGACAAAGCCTATGTCAGGTCTGAAAATCTATTGGACACTCAAATATCTATTGGTATATGTGGTTCTGTTTCATAGCTTTCTACTGCTAATAAGAAATAAATAAAAAACTCACTTATTTATTCTCTGCTTCTAGGAAAGCTTGGCTTTATGTCATCCTAGCTGTTTAGCTACAGTGTGGTTCTTACTTCCTTTAATGGCTCTTTTCAGTGTTTATACATTTGAATTTCTGAAGAAAAATTAAATGGAACTGAGATTTGATCTGGAAAAAAAGGGAATTTGGTAGGGTTTCCAGATGTCCCATATGGCTGGAACACACGCACACACACGTGCCCACACACACACGTGCCCACACACACACAGTCACTCACATGCACTTACACACACAATGTCTGAGTCCAGATTAGACAGCACAGGATTAGCATAATTCTTGTCAAAATATGTACCATATTCTCCAACTTTAGATCTGGCAAATCTAGCAAGGATGAACATTGATAAGAGTCTTTAAGTATCTAAATATTTTCTGTATAAAGTTGAAAACCAGATTTTTTTACACTTCAACTAAGAATATAAAAGAAAAAGTGGATTTAAATTAGTCTGGACCAGGAATACATTCTGGATAGGAGAACTGTTGAACTTCAGAATATATTGACAAGAAAATTTGTGGAGTTGTGTCCTCCTCTGGTGGAATGAAGATCTTAAAAACAAAACAAGATAATTTCCTTTGATGTAAGTGGTTCGATTCTTTCTCTGGTACAGAAGAGGAATGAATGAAGAAAAAGCATTCACGGTCTCTCAGAACTTTAAAAATATTTTAAGGTACAATTTAAAAATTAAATTTAATTGTCCTGAAATATCTCTAATACCTTCTTTTGGCTACTCCTTTCTGATGATCGCAACTCAGTTGGATAGACTGAGTCATGACTTGAACTTTAAAAATATAACTGAATGTATGACTTTTAATCAGATCAGGGTTGGAGTTCTGTTGTCCTGGGGCATTTTGGAAATGAAGTTCAATATCTAGGAAGGATGGAAGGCCAACAAGAGATGAACCTGGGATTATTATGACCCACTTTTAGCTGAAGTTAGGAGATGTAGGTGGGCACGGTAGAGCTTCAACAGAACTTTGTATAGAAGCTCCTGGTGTGTGATCCTTGGAGTGTGAGATGATGGTCCTTTTGAGCAAGGGAGGCTCTCAGTGCATGTAATAAAGATGAGCAAAAGGTTGGGTGACAGGAACTGAGCTTAGGACATAGCGCCTTGACTCTCTTTGTCTTCCTTCCTTGTCTCTCTCCAAGTTAGCAGGCAGAGCGGCTGTTCCAGATAAGTGCCGACACCAAGGTGTCCACGTCTAGTAGGCTTAACAATTTTAGTAGATATTTTTGGACAAAAGAGAGGCTTATAACCTAACTACTCAGTGGATCTGTTGAACAAATGGTTTTGAGGATGTCTTTTGGCACCAGTGTCTACTCTGGTAGGCAGGTGGTTTATGGTTCCCCAAAGATGTCCATGTCCTAATCACTAAAACCTATGAATATGTTACCTTACATGGAAAAATGAAATGAAGCTTGCAGACGAAATGAAGGTTGCTAATCTACTGACCTTAAAAATAGAGATTATCCAGGTGGGCCCAATGCAATCACAAGGGTCCTTATAAATGGAAGAGAGAGGCAGTAGAATAGGTCAGAGTGATGTGGTATGAGACCAACTAAACCTACTTTTGCTGGCTTTGGGCAGAGAGACAGAGGACCAAAGCCAAGGAGTTTGGGCAGCCTTTAGACACTGAAAAGGCAAGGAACCGAGTTTTGCCCTTGAGCTTTCAGAAAGGGATGCAGCCCTGTCAACATCTTGATTTTAGTCCAATGAGACCCATGTTGGACTTCTGCTCTATACAACAGCAAAATAATTAAATCTGCATCGTTTCAAACCACTAAGTTAGTGGTAATTTGTTACTGGAGCCAGAGAAAACTAATACACCTATGCTGAAATTCCCAATGACCTTCCCCCACCACACTAAGCAGTCCTTCGAGGAAGAAAAGCAGAACCATGATTATTTAGTGACCTGTACGCAGGTACCACTCACTCAGCGCAATGAAGACGATTTGTGATGCTCCATTCTCCCACCCCAAAATAGAGACACTGATCAACCTCAGAGCAAGATACACTCACCTCTCCCATCTCTCCAACAAAAGCCCTCCTCACTGGCCCCTAAATCATGATTTCATTTTTCTTTTTGTCCAGAGCACACTTGATAGAAAGCTTTCACACACAACACAGTTTGCTGGGGCTGCTCAAGGTTAAGATCAAGTCCTTGTGAGTATGTGGTGACTCCAGTCATACCCCTTACACCTCATTCAGGAATGGGGACACAGTGAGAGCTGAGTTGGATAGAAACAGCCGCTCTAATTTAAACAAAATGCAAATCATGCACAACAAATACCCCGAACTTGCAGTTTAAGATGGAAAGTCAATGGCAGTTGAGGCCAGTTAAGAAGTTGATATATTTTCCTCTCCTACTGTTTTTTTTTTTGTGTGTGGGCAGTTTAGGTTCCTTGAACCCACTAATATTCAACAGTGAGAATTAAAATTATCTCTGTGGAAGGGATAAGGGGTTTATCCACCAGATGTTTCCTCAGTTTCCTTTCCTGTAAAACGAGAGTGAAATTAGAATCATCTTGTGCTTTAGCACAAGGAACTGGTGGCAAGGCTAAGAATGCTTTTTTTTTTTCTTTTGCAGTACGCGGGCCCCTCACTGTTGTGGCCTCTCCCGTTGCGGAGCACAGGCTCCGGACGCACAGGCTCAGTGGCCATGGCTCACGGGCCCAGCTGCTCCGCGGCATGTGGGATCTTCCCGGACTGGGGCATGAACCTGTGTCCCCTGCATCGGCAGGCGGACTCTCAACCACTGCGCCACCAGGGAAGCCCTAAGAATGCTTTTGAATCATGTTCTTGGGAAATAGAAAACTGAGATATGAGTTAGGAATACACCCATCCACTCTTTATTCTAACTAAAGGCATTTTTGGTGCTATGATAACTAACGTTTATGGTGTGTTTACATGAATAGTTACATTTCATCCTCTCATGTTACAGATGAGAAAATGAAGCAAAAAGAGACGAAGGAAATTGCCCAGGAGGATACAGTTAGTACGTGGTGAATCCAGGATTTAAATCTAGACTTCACAAACTTCATAGCCCTAGTTCTTAACCATGGAACTTTATCATGCCTCCAAGGACGGATGCCCTCTACCACGAGAAGATACAGGCTTAACATGTGATGATTTTGCACAACATACATTCACATAGGCAGGTCCCCTCACACCAGGAATGTTTCTAACTTTCTTCTCCACCTGCCCAAACCCTACTTAACAATCAGAGCCCAAATCTTTCCATTTCCTCCCCAAGACCTTTCTCCTTACCTCATAAGCAGGTCTTTGGGAGTGGAGTACCCATGCTAATATCCTTTGCAACGCTCGGCACAGGGCTTTGCATGTAGCAGGCAGCTGCTGGGGAGTGGAAGTGCCCCTGGTCTTTGTCTCAGAAGAGCCGGACTTGAATCTGCTTTCCCACTTATTGATAGTGTGGCTGGAGACTGTGACCTCATCTGTAAAGAAAAAAAGGAAAGTAGAGAAAAATAAGTCATATTTATCTCACAGATTTGTGATCCAGATAAAATGAGCTCTTGTTCATAAAAGTATTTTGTAAATTAAAGGACCATCCCAGTAAGAGGGATACTAGGATTATCAAGTAGGATTGTCAAATAAATTTTGTGTTGCGTTTCTTGCACTAGTCCTGAGATTGCAGAACTGTGACCAATTTTAAACATGAACACATTGTCACGAATGCATTCTACTGCCATTGAGGAAGGCTGTGAGATCAGGATTATTTACCCTGGGAAAGAGACGTAAGTTTTCAAAACAAACTCCAAGTGTTTGTCTATTCAATAGACAATTGTGAGCATCTCCACAGACTCTCTGGCCTCAAATTAGAGCAAAAAGGGATTTGGTCCAGACATAAGGAAATGCTTCATGAATATAGAGACTGTGAAACCTACTATTAAGGGAAGTTGTGGAGACAAATAACAGCCACAAATAAGTGACTTCATGCTGCCAAATTGACCAAGGAGAAAAAGAAACATGTTTATTTTTCAAAATGTGCATGTTCTGAAGCAATTAAATCTCTTCCCTCACTAAATTGACATATTTTTGGTCTTAACGGCACTATAAAATTAAATCCTTTAAAAGAGATTTAAAATATAAGAGATGTCATCTCTTCTGGAGAAGAAGGGAAAACAAAATGAAGAAACTCTTAAAAACAGAATTATTCAAGAATACATATCGCAGACTACCATAAAAACTTACTTAAAGATAATAAAACCTCCAAGAAATGGTCTCAATGAAATTAAAACCATCCCACATAGATCCCATCTCTTTCCCCCCTCAGACTGTCTCCCCCACCTCCTGCCACAATCACTCTTTCTACTTGAGCACCCACCACTGTTATGCTCAGATTGGGGACCACAGCACCCTACTTGGCTTGGTAAGCGGTCAGTGTTGAGAAGGTAGAGTGGCTTTCAATACCTATACGGATGTTACACAAAACAGGTAAAAACCTAATGCCACTAAAGACGTGGTTCCTATCTAGTTCTACTTCGTATGTTTCTTTCAAAAGGATGAGACCATTTCTGTGACGACTGAACACTGACAGCAAATGTAACCTGAGTCCAGTTAAAGGTCACTGACCGTGCTCCACGCTCTGCAATAAGCTTATCAGGACATCTCTTGAAATAATAGTCACTTCCCGGTCTCCTTCATCTTCTTTGCTCTTTGCCTTCCTCCCTCCTCCCCCAGCAGTGCCCACCCTTCCCTTTCAGGCATGTATCCTTCAGCAAGGTTCTCTCTTTTCTTGGGCTTTTCCTGTTGCCATCACAAAGCCCTCAATGTCCTGTACGGGGTATCTTCATCTAACCTGGAGTCAAAGGCCATTCTTGCCTCAGGAAAAAAAAAAAAGGAAAAAAGAAAATCCCATAATTTAAATGTCTTCCTTAAAAAAGAAGGGGATGTAGTTTTAAAATAAACACTAAATGAATATATACTGAAGAAAACTTCTACACGAAGCAATGCCATTTCATAATTTTCTTAGAGAATCTGAGAGTGAAAAGTGTTTCTATCAACACGTGGAATCTGTCATGCAGGCAGCATTCCTTTGCATTTCCTGGGTCATTGACTCAAGACTCAATTTTCCTAAAACACAGAAGTAGATTATTTAACAAATGCTTCGAAGGAGTCTGCCAAAGTGATTACTAAAATAGACATGTGCCATCGCTGCTCCAGGTCTCAGGACATTTCGGGCACTTAGTATTTTGAGCGGTTGCCTGTCAAGTTCCAAGATCAGCAATTATGTGGAAATAAGAATGATCAGTCTTTTACTGTAGCAAATGTAACTAGCTGATTGAGAAAGATAAGCTCACTTGTGCAGAGAATTGCCAAAATCTCTAAGTAAACCTGACACAGGTGTGTTGCATGGCTGGGGATACCTAATGTGCCTGTCTAGAGTTTATTCCAGGGTAGTTTATTCGCAGTTATGAACCAGTTTCTTTGCATAATGTCTACAGTGTGAAAGTGCCACAGGGGCCTTGGGGTGAGTGAGACCCAAGCCCTGGGCTCAGTGATCGGGAACTATTCTGAGAGCACTGAATCTGGGTCCTTCACTATAAAGTACGAGGCCATTGTCATCCAGTCCCCGACCCCGTCTCTGCCCACATCTCCACTGACTTTCTTCCTGCCTTGCTACACTCCCGCCACACCAGCTTCCTTTCTGTTCCTGAAACTTTCCAAGTAAGCCCCTGCTTAGTGCCAGACAGGTGGAGCCTCAGTCCTAGATGCTCCGCCTGCCTGGCACTCCCAGATATATATCCACAGGGCTCCCTCCTCACTTCACTCAGGTTTCCTTTTCAGATATCCCCTCCTCAGAGAGCCTCCCTTATCATCCTATCTGAGAACACACCTGTCACTCGTCATCTCCTATCCTTGCTTTAATTTTCTTTTTCTTTTTAATGAATTCAACCATTTAAAGAAAATTTTATTGTAGTTTTTTATACAGCAGGTTCTTATTAGTCATTTATTTTATACATATTAGTGTATACATGTCAATCCCAATCTCCCAATTCATCCCACCACCACCAGCACCCCGCTTTCCCCCCTTGGTGTCAATACATTTGTTCTCTACATCTGTGTCTCTCTTTCCGCCTTGCAAACTGGTTCATCTGTACCACTTTTCTAGATTCCACATATATGCGTTAATATACAATATTTGTTTTTCTCTTTCTGACTTACTTCACTCTATATGACAGTCTCTAGGTCTATCCACGTCTCTACAATGACCCAATTTCGTTCCTTTTTATGGCTGAGTAATATTCCATTGTATATATGTACCATATCTTTTTATCCACTCGTCTGTCGGTGGGCATTTAGGTTGCTTCCATGACCTGGCTATTGTAAATAGTGCTGCAGTGAACACTGGGGTCCATGTGTCTTTTTGAATTATGGTTTTCTCTGGGTACGTGCCCAGTAGTGGGATTGCTGGGTCATATGGTAATTCTACTTTTAGTTTTTTAGGGAAACTCCATACTGTTCTCCATAGTAGCTGTATCAATTTACATTCCCACTGACAGTGCAAGAGGGTTCCCTTTTCTCCACACCCTCTCCAGCATTTGCTGTTTGTAGATTTTCTGATGATGCCCCTTCGAAACGGTGTGAGGTGATACCTCATTGTTGTTTTGATTTGCATTTCTCTAGTAATTAGTGATGTTGAGCAGCTTTTCATGTGCCTCTTGGCCATCTGTGTGTCTTCTTTGGAGAAATGTCTATTTAGGTCTTCTGCCCATTTTTGGATTGAGTTGTTTGTTTTCTTAATATTGAGCTGCATGAGCTGCTTATATATTTTGGAGATTAATCCTTTGTCCATTGTTTCGTTTGCAAATATTTTCTCCCATTCTGAGGGTTGTCTTTTCGTCTTGCTTATAGTTTCCTTTGCTGTGCAAAAGCTTTTAAGTTTAATTAGGTCCCATTTGTTTATTTTTGTTTTTATTTCCATTACTCTAGGAGGTGGGTCAAAAAAGATTTTGCTGTGATTTATGTCAAAGCATATTCTTCCTATGTTTTCCTCTAAGAGTTTTACAGTGTCTGGTCTTACATTTAGGTCTTTAATCCATTTTCAGTTTATTTTTGTGTATGGTGTTAGGGAGTGTTCTAATTTCATTCTTTTACTTGTAGCTGTCCAGTTTTCCCAGCACCACTTATTGAGGAGACTGTCTTTTCTCCATTGTATATCCTTGCCTCCTTTGTCATAGATTAGTTGACCATGGGTACGTGGGTTTATCTCTGGGCTTTCTATCCTGTTCCATTGATCTATATTTCTGTTTTTGTGCCAGTACCATATTGTCTTGATTACTGTAGCTTTGTAGTATAGTCTGAAGTCAGGGAGTCTGATTCCTCCAGCTCTGTTTTTTATCTCTTAAGATTGCTTTTGCTATTCAGGGTCTTTTGTGTCTCCAAACAAATTTTAAGATTTTTTGTTCTAGTTCTGTAAAAAAAAATGCCATTTGTAGTTTGATAGGGGTTGCATTGAATCTGTAGATTGTCTTGGGTAGTACAGTCATTTTCACAATATTGATTCTTCTAATCCAAGAACATGGTATATCTCTCCATCTGTTTGTGTCATCTTTGATTTCTTTCATCAGTGTCTTATAGTTTTCTGAGTACAGGTCTTTGACCTCCTTAGGTAAGTTTATTCCTAGGTATTTTATTCTTTTTATTGCAATTGTGAATGGAATTGTTCCCTTAATTTCTCTTTCTGATCTTTTGTTGTATAGGAATGCAAGAGATTTCTGTGCATTAATTTTGTATCTTGAAACTGTACCAAATTCATTGAATAGCTCTAGTAGTTTTCTGGTGGCATCTTCAGGATTATCTATGTATAGTAGCATGTCATCTGCAAACAGTGACAGCTTTACTTCTTCTTTTCCAATTTGTATTCCTTTTATTTTTTTCTTTTCTGATTGCCATGGCTAGGACTTCCAAAACTATGTTGAATAACAGTGGTGAGAGTGGACATCCTTGTCTTGTTCAGGATCTTAGAGGAAATGCTTTCAGTTTTTCACCATTGAGAACGATGTTTGCTGTGGGTTTGTCTTATATGGCCTTTATTATGTTGAGGTAGGCTCCTTCTATGCCCACTTTCTGGAGAGTTTTTATCATAAACGGTACTGAATTTTGTCAAAAGCTTTTTCTGCATCTATTGAGATGATCATATGGTTTTTATTCTTCAATTTGTTAATATGGTGTATCACATTGATTGATTTGCATATATTGAAGAATCACTGCATCCTTGGGATAAATCCCACTTGATCATGGTGTATGATCCTTTTAATGTGTTGTTGGATTCTGTTTGCTAGTATTTTGTTGAGGATTTTTGCATCTATATTCATCAGTGATATTGGTCTGTAATTTTCTTTTTTTGTAGTATCTTTGTGTGGTTTTGGTATCAGGGTGATGATGGCCTCATAGAACGAGTTTGGGAGTGTCCCTTCCTCTGCAAATTTTGGAATAGTTTGAGAAGGATGGGTGTTAGCTCTTCTCTAAATGTTAGATAGAATTCACCTGTGAAGACATCTGGTCCTGGACTTTTGTTTTTTGGAAGATTTTTAACCACAGTTTCAATTTCATTACTTGTGATTGGTCTGTTCATGTTTTCTATTTCTTCCTGGTTCAGTCTTGGAAGCTTATACCTTTCTAAGAATTTGTCCATTTCTTCTAGGTTGTCCATTTTATTGGCATAGAGTTGTTTGTAGTAGTCTTTTATGATGCTTTCTATTTCTGCGGTGTCCGTTGTCACTTCTTTTTCATTTCTAATTTTATTGATTTGAGTCCTCTCCCTCTTTTTCTTGATGAGTCTGGCTAAAGGTTTATCAATTATGTTTATCTTCTCAAAGAACCAGCTTTTAGTTTTATTGATCTTTGCTATTGTTTTCTTTGTTTCTATTTCATATATTTCTGCTCTGATCTTTATGATTTCTTTCCTTCTACTAACTTTGGGTTTTCTTTGTTCTTCTTTCTCTAGTTCCTTTAGATTGTTTATTTGAGATTTTTTTTTCTTGAGGTAGGATTGTACTGCTATAAACTTCCCTCTTAGAAGTGCTTTTGCTGCATCCCATAGGTTTTGGATCATTGTATTTTCATTGTCATTTGTCTCTAGGTATTTTTTTATTTCCTCTTTGATTTCTTCAGTGATCTCTTGGTTATTTAGTAACGTATTGTTTAGCCTCCATGTGTTTGTGTTTTTTATGTTTTTTTCCCCGTAATTGATTTCTAATCTCATAACATCCTGGTCAGAAAGATGCTTGATACGATTTAAATTTTCTTAAACTTACCAAGGCTTGATTTGTGACCCAAGATATGATCTATTCTGGAGAATGTTCTGTGTGCACTTGAGAAGAAAGTGTAATCTGTTTTCAGACAGAATGTTCTATAAATATCAATTAAGTCCATTATGTTTAATGTATCATTTAAAGCTTGTGTTCCCTTATTAATTTTCTGTCTGGATGATCTACCCAATGGTGTAAGTGAGGTGTTAAAGCCCGCAACTATTATTGTGTTACTGTGGATTTCCTCTTTTAGAGCTGTTAGCATCTGCCTTATGTATTGAGGTGCTCCTATGTTGGGTGCATATATATTTACAATTGCTCTATATTTCCTTGGATTGATCCCGTGATCTTTATGTACTGTCCTTCCTTGTCTCTTGTAACATTCTTTATTTTAAAGTCTATTTTATCTGATATGAGTATTGCTACTCCAGCCTTTCTTTTGATTTTGATTTGCATGGAATATCTTTTTCCATTCCCTCACTTTCAGTCTGTATGTGTCCCTAGGTCTGAAGTGGGTCTCTGGTAGACAACATATATATGGGTCTTGTTTTTGTATCCATTCAGCAAGCCTGTACCTTTTGGTTGGAGCATTTAATCCATTCACATTTAAGGTAATTATCGATATGTATGTTCCGATTACCATCTTCTTAAATGTTTTGGGTTTGTTTTTGTAGGTCATTTTCTTCTCTGTGTTTCCCACTGAGAGAAGTTCCTTTAGCATTTGTTGTAAAGCTGGTTTGGTGGGGCTGAATTTTCTTAGCTTTTGCTTGTCTGTAAAGCTTTTGATTTCTCAGTCGAATCTGAATGAGATCCTTGCAGGGTAGAGTAATCTTGGTTGTAGGTTCTTCCCTTTCATCACTTTAAGTATATCATGCCACTCCCTTCTGGCTTGTAGAGTTTCTGCTGAGAAATCACCTGTTAACCTTATGGGAGTTCCCTTGTATGTTATTTATCGTTTTTCCCTTGCTGCTTTTAACAATTTTTCTTTGTTTTTAATTTTTGTCAATTTGATTACTATGTGTCTTGGCATGTTTCTCCTTGGGTATATCCTTCCTGGTACTCTCTGCACTTCCTGGACTTGGGTGGATATTTTCTTTCCCATGTTAGGGAAATTTTTAACTATAATCTCTTCAAATACTTCCTCGGATCCTTTCTCTCTCTCTTCTCCTTCTGGGACCCCTATAATGCAAATATTGTTTAATTGTTTTAAACAATTAAGTGTTTAAACAATTTAAGTGTTTAATTGTTGTCCCAGAGGTCTCTTAGGTCTCTTTTCGTTCTTTTTTCTTTATTTGTTACACAGTAGTGAATTCCACCATTCTGTCTTACAGGTCACTTATCCGTTCTTCTGCCTCAGTTATTCTACTACTGATTCCTTCTAGTGTATTTTTCATTTCAGTTATTGTATTGTTCATCTCTGTTTGTTTGTTCTTTAATTCTTCTAGGTGTTTGTTCTTTAATTCTTCTAGGTATTTGTTAAACGTTTCTTGCATCTTCTCGATCTTTGCCTCTCTTCTTTTTCCGAGGTCATCTTCACTATCATTATTCTGAATTCTTTTTCTGGAATGTTGCCTATCTCCACTTCATTTAATTGTTTTTCTGGGATTTTATCTTGTTCCTTCACCTATTACATACTCCTCTGCCTTTTCATCTTGTCTATCTTTCTGTGAATGTGTTTTTCATTCCACAGGCTGCAGGATTGTAGTTCTTCTTGCTTCTGCTCTGCCCTCTGGTAGATGAGGCTATCTAAGAGGCTTGTGCAAGTTTCCTTATGGGAGCAGCTGGTGGTGTGTAGAGCTAGGTGTTGTCCTGGTGGGCAGAGCTCAGTAAAACTTTAATTCGCTTGTCTGCTGATGGGTGTGGCTGAGTTCCCTCCCTGTTTGTTGTTTGGCCTAAGGTGACCCAGCACTGGAGGCTACAGGCTCTTTGGTGGGCTAATGGCAGACTCCGAGAGGGCTCATGCCAAGGAGTATTTCTCAGAACTTCTGCTGCCAGTGTCCTCGTCCCCACATTGAGCCACAGCCACCCCCTGCCTCTGCAGGAGACCCTCTAACACTAGCAGGTAAGTCTGGTTCAGTCTCCCCTGGGGTCACTGCTCCTTCCCCCTGGGTCCTGGTGCACACACTACTTTGTGCCCTGCAAGAGTGGAGTCTCTGTTTCCCTCAGTCCTGTCACAGTCCTGCAATCATATCCCACTAGCCTTCAAAGTCTGATTCTCTAGGAATTCCTCCTCTGTTGCCGGACCCCCATGTTGGGAAGCCTGACGTGGGGCTCAGAACCTTTACTCCAGTGGGTGGATTTCTGTGGTATAATTGTTCTCCAGTTTGTGAGTCACCCACTCAGCAGCTATGGGATTTGATTTTACTGTGATTGCGCCCCTTGTACCGTCTCATTGTGGCTTCTCCTCTGTCTTTGGATGTGGGGTATCTTTTTTTGGTGAGTTCCAGTGTCTTCCTGTCGATGATTGTTCAGCAGTTAGTTGTGATTCCAGTGCTCTCGCAAGAGGGAGTGAACGCATGTTCTTCTGCTCTGCCATCTTGAACTAATCTCCCGCTTTAATTTTCTTTATACACCTTCTTTTGTTTCATTCACAGATATGTCTTCATTGCTTCCTACAGTATCTGGTAAATGGTTGGTGCTCAGTAAACATCACTAATCTAATGAATGAATGGATGGATGTTCAACCTAATGAGGGGACTGGACAGATTCACAGATAATTACAGTACAGTCATTGCTTGAAGCCACATCTTCTGTCCTTTGCTAGTTCCTTTTATTCCCACTCTCCTTAACCTCCAAACTCCCCACTCCCCCATTCATGCAACATTATGTGCTCCCTGTGATGTTGTGAAACCTCCTTTTGCCACTAGCTTTATCTAAGCAAGGTGGGTTTTTTTCTCCCCTATGGATGGAAAACTCAGCAGTTTTCTTGGCTAGGGTCCATTGAAAGATCGCAGGAAGATTTCTTTCCAAAAAGGATTCAAATGTAAACCAGAACCCCATCTTTGCAAGCATTCCACCTAAACAAGTTATATATTTGGGGAATATGTACAGTATATAATTGAACATTACATAGGTATGTATATATATATATATATATGTATATATATATACACACACACTCATATGGGGCAGGAGAGAAAGGGAGAGAGAGAGAGATGCAAGCTTAGTTCTCTGCTTCTACTTAAATTCTTATCTGAGTAAATTTAAGCTGGAACCTAGCTGTGACAACAATTTGGTAAATTTTCTCTGTGAGTGTTTTTTAAAACATTCCCAAGGCCCACATAAGGCCAATAATATTCCTTCAGGACACTCAGCTACCATGATTCCTGAGAAAGAAGGGTCAGAGAACTACCTAGCATTTATTAAGTGCTTACTATATTCCATGTACTGACCTGGAGTTTTACAACTTTGCTTAGGCCCACGGCAGGGTTCCTGTTTGTTATGCATTACTTGCTAAGGCAATCAGAACACCAGTAGCTTACGAGCCTACCTCTAGTACTTCAGGCATCTTAAGAGTTCCAGAAGCATATGTGATGTCTCTTGAATGACTAAGCATATTAGATAGTGTGGAGCCTAAGCTGCTGTAACAGAAAGCCCATAAAATACATCACCTTAATAAGAGAAAAGTTACTTCTTTTCCATATAACAGTCCAAAGGTGTTCTAATAGGGCTGAAAAGGCAGCACTGCCCTGCAAGTTCACCTAGGAACCACGCATGTGGGTTGGTTCTGACAACATCAACATATGCCTCTATATCTAGATTCAAAGTAGCTTGTCCGGTTGTTGCCATTTCTAAGCCAGAAGGAAGAAGAAAAGAGGAAGTGTAGACTGAGCACTTTCATCTTTAAGGAAAAGATGGAGGAGTTGCAAATGCCATCTCTTCCTTACATCCCATTGGTGAGAATTTAGTCACATGGTCATACTTGCAAAGGAGGCTGGGAAATGTAGTCTTTAGCTGGGTGGCCATGTGCCCAGGTAGACTTGGAGAGAGTTATATTACTAAGAAGAAGGGGAGTGAATGGTCCTGGGGGATGGTTGACAGTCTTTTACCAAACTAGGTTATTAACTGGTTGAATTTTAGGCCTGAGGAATAAACCCTCTGGGTGATATAATGAACACTGGCATATTCTGCCTGACTAGAACCTTTGAACAACTTTCCTGAGTTTGGGGAATTTCCTGATGTCTCCCCATGAGCAAAGGCAATAGCTTATTCTTCCACCATCTCTGGCAGGTAGGGCCCAAGCATGTGCCCCAGGCTCTGCTGACCAGATACACTGTATGAGACTTCAGTTCAGAGGCAAGAAGCATGAGGAGACATTCAGAATCCATTCTCTAGTGGTGGGTAGCAACAGAGACATTTGATTTGGGGACAGCAGTAGCACTGGTTCTGGTGTCTGTCATTTAAGCACAGATCACTCAGAAGAGGAAATATGGCTGCTCTGGCCAATGAAAAGCATTTCCTTCCCAATTCTGGACTTGGTTTGGGTTTCCTTTGCTTTGGACCTTGCAGTTGGAACACACATAGAAACTGTTTGTGTGTTTATTATTCCTCTGAGGCTCTTCCTAGAGGTAAGGGTTCTAACTTGGGATAGAGATTTTAGCTAGCTTTTTAATCAGTTGTGTCCTGGTAATTTTGTGAGATAAAAGCTCTACTTGTATCTCAGTCATTATGGATAGTGAGTCAATTCAAGACTTTAAGTGAGGCTTATTCTCTTCAGAGATTAAGGCAGTAGTTTCTGAAGAAATTTAAAAAAAAAATCTTGTTAATCAGAGAGCGTCACTGGATTGTGTTTGTCACCATCAGAGAGCCCTGCTGCTGGCTGCGATTTCCTGTGTCAAACTTCCTCTCATCCCTCAGGTTTGCACTTATGACAATTAGAAGGGCTGTGTCTCAGCCACTGCCACCCACACCTCTTTCCCACTAGCACTGATTGGACAGAATGTCAAAGACGACTCAGAACACGTGACCTGGGTGGGAAGAACTAAGGGGTCTCATTATGTTCTGTCTTGTTTCATTCATTTATGTCTCATCATAATCTATGCCAGCTATTCCCTTTGAATCTTCCATAGATTCCAGTCACAGGCCAGGCTCATAATTGGACCCAAATTAGTGGACATAAGAAGCATAAAAGGCATTTAATAAATATCGGTTGAATTGAAGTAAATGAGATTGAAAAATGCCCCCACCGAGGTACAGGTCTCTTAGGGATTGTTTGGTTGAAAAAGCCAGAAACCCAGATGACCAGCTAAAGCCAAAAAGGGAAATTTATTGGAAGGATACATGGATTTCTTTATGAGAGAATGCACGAGAAGTGGAAACTCATCAGGGATGAAGGAGAATGCTCTTTAGGGTGGTGAGTTTCCTCATTTCTGAAAAATTGGTCTATTCTCTCTCTCTTATTTTCTCTCTTTTTCTCTGTCTCATTCTCTTTCTCTCTTTGCCAGACTGACTTAAATTTTTTTAAAAAATTTTATTGAAGTAGAATTGACCTACAACACTATGTTACAGACTGACTTCTTTTTTACTTTTCAGAGTGTATGACAGAAAACTGCATCTCCAACCCCACATGAAGTCCACTTTGAAGTGCTCAGTATATGCCACTAGAGCCATCTGTTCCCAACACGTGTAACACCTGGGCACTGGCTTTCTTTCATGTGTTGGACTGACATCATTGTCAAGCAGAATTCCTTCCCACTGACCTAGGACGTTACCTGACATTCTTTTTAATACAGAACTCCAGACAGCCATTACCAGTTGTTTGAAAATGCTCATCTCTGTTCTAATTCCTCTTTCACTGTACAGTCCTCCAAACATTTTAAGGTAGCTATGGAGTGTGTTGGAGTGTGAGTGTGTTGCTCTAAGACTGAGAACCATTAATTTCTTGAGTTATATGACATGGTTTTGAGCCTCCCTTACTCTCCTGGTAAGAGCAGAGTTGCATCAAAACCTCATTTAACGTCCAGAGATTCAGTGATATCTGTGTTATACCAAACCACAACAACAAAGGCTTTGGCGGGAAATCCCTTTATGCTACTCTTCCTATTTCACTCACCATTCCCACAGGATTCACAGTGAACCCGGGAAGGGGAGCCTTAGAAAACATACATAGGGAAACAAAAGGAGATCATTCATGGCTTTTGACCTTTCTGCGACCCAGGTGCTGGCAATATGAAATCTACTTAAGGAATTTCCAAAGATAAAGTTGATTTTAAATCTACATGATTTATAGTGTGGTGACTTTAGAACTTATACCCCAACTAGAATGTGACTTCACTCTATTCTTTCCTGAAGGTGGTCCTCTTTGCCCTCCTTTCACTTTAGAGTTGGAAGCAGGACTCTCCATGTGGTCTCAGCAGCAGCAGAAGTTATCATCTTATCAGTTCTAGATGCTATAGTTCTACATATGCAGCACCTTAGCAGCACAGGGCTTACTGAAACCCCAAATCCTGCATCTCCAAACGTGTACAATAAAACTCAAGGATGATGCACCCACCCATAGTGTGAATGCAAATAGAAGAGTCAGCTCCCACCCAGCCCCATTGTCATTTACCTTGCATTATCTTACCCCAGTAGGTAAAATCATACTCCAAGTGTGTGATTTAACTATCATTTACAAGATGACTCAAGCGAAAAGCACACTGAAGAGGATGCAGTACCAAGAAGATACTCAGTAAATATTAGCCTCTTCTGACCTCAGCAGCTGCGCTATCCTGCACAGGTGCAGGCCTTTACCTGAATCGTTATTATTCTCACCTCATCACCTCATCAAGCCTGTCATGATGTTTCTAGTCCAGGGTCCCATTGCCCAGCGTATTTGCTGGTGTTCCCAGGTTTGCATGCTTCTGATTTGTCGACTGACTTTCGGACAGCATTTTCCTTTTTACGTGTTCAAACTGGGTGGGAGACAGTTGGCTCTGTATAACAGAGTGCCACCTGGTTAAAAATAATCTAAAACGTTATTTAATGATTTTCTAAAAATTACATATGTTGAAATAACTTTCTAGGCCCCAGATGGAGCTACTCCTGACTGGGGTGTCAGGTCAGCAAACCGAAACTTAGATGGCTTTCCTGCCCCTGTAAATGCTCCACTTGACTATAAACACAGCCTATCCAGTCAGCCAATCCCCAAACGCCAATCCCCAAGGCCCACCTCTGGGCCTTCTCACCCCAAACAAATGTAACTATGTGGCCCTAGCAAATCTGATATTTTCTATTTTTCTCTTCCTTGTTCTTGGTGCTTCCTGACTTCTGCTCCATTTTGCTGTTCTGGAAAAGGAGGTTGTCTACTTCGTTTGTAACACCTAAATTGTCTTCTTTAATCATTTTTTTCTTACAATTTTATTTATTTATTTATTTATTATGATTCATTTAATTAATTTATGTATGGGAATATAATCGCTTTACAATGTTGTGTTAGTTTCTGCTGTACGACAAAGTGAATCAGCTATATGCATACGTAGATCCCCTCCCTCTTGGACCTCCCTCCCATCCTCCCCCTCCACCCCCTCCTCCCCCCCCCCCACCCCCCTCCTCCCGCCCATCTAGGTCATCACAGAGCACTGAGCTGAGCTTCCTGTGCTATAGGGCAGGTTCCAACTAGCTATCTCTTTCACACGTGGTAGTGTATATATGTCAATCCCAATCTCCCAACTCATCCCACCCTCCCCTTTCCCGCCCTGTGAAACACATGTAGCAAGTTGAAACAATAGAGGGCAATCCCCAAGGCTGGTCTCCTGTTACAGAGTAAAGATTCTCAAGTAGCAGAAGAGAAATAAAGGAACAAGAGATTTAATATTTTGTTGTTGTTCATCCACTTTGTCTCAAGTTTAAGGTGCACTGAATTTAAGAATCTGCCCCCTCATGCTCCACCTTTGGCTCAGCTGCCAGCAGCTTTGGTTGTAGTCATGCCTGTACTAAGCCTGCAAATACAATAAAACAGGAAAGTACAAAAAATTCACCAAAGGCTGTCAGGAGATCCTCCAAATGATTAAGGATGACGATACTATACAGAAAATGAAGCCATTTGAGAGATTTGAGATATCCTGAAGGAAGAGAAAGTTTACCTGTATTATTTCAGGAAGGCTTCTGATACCATGTGATACCAAAGAACAATGCCCAAGTGCAGGACAGACAAGAAATAAAAGAGAAGAAACCAGTTTCTCAAAGAGGAGAGAAAGCTATAAAGAGAACTACGAACCTCTACAAACATCAGGCTTAACGGGGTTAGATTTACATATAGATCATCCATAAAGAGAAAATAGGATTGGCATACGAAGCTCCAATATGCCCCTCCCTCCTTGCAATTTCTAAAGGTGAAGGTGAGTATCTAACAAAACCACAGAGGTTAATAAAACACACACACACACACACACACACACTTGCAGATGCATAAATAATGTTTTATATATAAATAAAACATTATATACTTATAATGTTACACTTAATAATAACATTATAAATAAACATATATAAAACATTATAAAGGATCAAGATTAAAATATGTCCTGATACTGTAAAAAAAATTATAGTAAGAAATATGGCTGAAAAACTAAGGACCCTGCATGATTAGGGATGAATTTTGTGTCATTTGCTATATATACATACACACACACACACACACACACACTTGCAGATGCATAAATGTTTTATATATAAAACATTATATACTTATAATGTTACACTTAATAATAACATTATAAATAAACATATATAAAACATAAAGGATCAAGATTAAAATATATCCTGATACTGTAAAAAAAAATTATAGTAAGAAATATGGCTGAAAAACTAAGGACCCTGCATGATTAGGGATGAGTTTTGTGTCACTTGCTATACACACACACACACACACACACACACACACACACACACACACATACATAATACAGCTTAAAATTTTTAGGCCTGATCTGTAATGTACAGGGGAGCAGTATGGGATAGAAAACTGCTCTAGGATAGAGCATGGCGTCTGGAACTAGAATATCTCAGGTTTGAGTCCTGGCTTGGCCACTTGCTGTTTACTTTAACTAAAATTTTCTGAGTCCCAGTTTTCTCATACTTAAAACTGACATAATAAGAGAGAAGTGACAACATGTTGCATTCTGTAACGTCTAGATGATATAATATCCTCTCCTTTCAAGTACTGAGTAGACAAGAAAATAAGCATAAAGAAAAATTCCATTTTCTTGAGCCAAGACTTCCTGACTGTGCTGTTTGTGTTTATTCCACTGATTTTTCAATAATTAGGAAAACAGGAATAATGGAAGCACCAATAAAATTAACTCAACTTAGAAAAAGTAATGCGGCCAGAAAAACCCATTCTATTGTGTATTTTTATACATCAGAAAAAAAATTCATTTTGTAATGCTATATTGGGACCATCCCTAGAGGTCATCTGTCCTAGACAAATCGTATTAATTATCAGTCCAAGTTCAGAGTTGGAAATAGAAATACCTCCAGGTATTTTATGAAGAAAGAGATTTAATACAGAGAAATAGCACTTCAGGGAAAACAAATACCGCATGCTAACACAAATATATGGAATCTAAAAAAAAAAAAAGAAAGAAAATGGTCAGAAGAACCTAGGGGCAAGACAGGAATAAAGATGCAGATCTACTAGAGAATGGACTTGAGGATATGGGGAAGGGGAAGGGGAAGCTGGGACAAAGTGAGAGAGTGGCACGGACGTATATACACTACCAAACGTAAAATAGATAGCTAGTGGGAAGCAGCCGCATAGCACAGGGAGATCAGCTCGGTGCTTTGTGACCACCTAGAGGGGTGGGATAGGGAGGGTGGGAGGGAGAAGACGCAAGAGGGAGGAGATATGGGGACATATGTATACGTAGAGCTGATTCACTTTGTTATACAGCAGAAACTAACACACCATTGTAAAGCAATTATACTCCAATAAAGATGTTGAAAAGAAATAGCACTTCAAAAACTGCTTGAAGGGCTGGAGGTCACCACTGACATGGCTGAGCTCGAGAACAAACTGCTCCTACATCAGCAGCCTCTCTAACACCTCACCTCCTCTCGACAGCTTTGCTTGTCAGCAGGAAAGAAAACAATCACAGCTACAGATCATCTCTACTAACATTTGTAGAGAAAAAGATAGACAATAAGAAATTTCAATGTGTTAGTTACTAAGAGCAAGTGCTCAGGGTCCACAGGGGCCATGCTTGTGATGGTTGGGTTTTCATTCCCGAGCCTGACAGTGGGATTTAGTGTTCTGGGTGGTCGGGAAGACACAGAGTCACTTTTTTCATTTATGAACCTTTTTTTTTTTTTTTTTTCCGGTACGCGGGCCTCTCACTGTTGTGGCCTCTCCCGTTGCGGAGCACAGGCTCGGGCGCGCAGGCTCAGTGGCCATGGCTCACGGGCCCAGCCACTCTGCGGCATGCGGAATCCTCCCGGACCGGGGCACGAACCCGTGTCCCCTGCATCGGCAGGCGGACTCAACCACCGCACCACCAGGGAAGCCCCATTTATGAACCTTTTTAATGAGAGACACTCAAGTGTGATACAACCACTCTGCCTATTCAGTGCATAATTTTAAGAACAATAAAACCAATTTTAGAAACAGAGATAAAACAAAAATAATCTTTGCCGCTAGGAAGAGAAACAAAGAAAGAATTATTTAACTACCATTTCTCCCTTACATTATAAATTTCCAAACTAGCAATTTTGGTGGTCTTTAGAGTGAAGCTGAGGGAACTTCAAGATAATTACCCGCACCTGAGACTGGAAAGTACCCTTAAGTCCTGTTCTGGATAGCAGCTTAGAGTGCCTGATGTGTGCAGCTTCGAGTAAGTCGAAATTGAAAGTTGGCTCTGAAATAACACATTTTACAAAATGCAGAAGATTGAATCTTAAATGAAAATAACAAAATTTTCTCTGCATTTTAAAAATTTAGGTGTCTTCTATGATTTTAATATCAAGGCATATGTACCAATACTGTTTTCTCACTGGTACCTTCTCCTCCAAAACTTGACCCTCTTGTACTCGATTTTCCTCCTGCAGTCCTAGGCAAATTGTAACTTTTTTTTTTTCTTTTTCAGTTGACAGACATTATTTGAACTGCCATCCTTATAGTAAGATTCAGGTGAGGGTAAGCTTGGGCAGGGAGGGAATCAGCGGGTATGTATAAATTCGCCATCTCCCCCTGTTCTTACTTCATACGCTCCTGAGACCTGGAAGGTCAGGCACACTCTCTCCATCTGCTGCATGGGTACCCGGTGTTCTCAGGGTGGTTTGTTTCTGACGGTTACAGCTGTCAGATCAACACTTATTTTTTTCTCAATGACTCAGATCTTTATGTTCTCCTGCTTTAGGGTAATACCTATGACAAATATTAGGACATGACTGTGCAGGACTAGAAAGAGTGGACGTGACAACTAGCACTCACTTTAGGAAGTAGCATCTGAAGGTTATAACTCTTCACGTCTGATGACTCAGCCGCCTAAGTCCCAGGTACTTACGTGTCATATTCCTATAAACACCCGATACTTCCCTCCATAACATATTACTAGGTTAGAGACATAATAAAAGTCAAATTTGTTGACAAAAGTCTTGGTGTCCAGAGACACTCAGTGCTGGGACCAAGAGCAATAGCTGTGATCAATTCTAAGTATGGATGGCACAGTTATTAATTTCACAGCTCTGTTGAGACATTATATGCCAGGCACTTCCCCTCAGGTTTATGTGGGATGGCTCTGTGATTTAGGCACTATTATTATTCCCATTTTTACAACAGAAACTGATGCACAGAGGGGTTAAGTAATTTGTTCAAGGTCACACAACAGTGGTAGCCTCAGAATCTAAATCCTAGTCTTCTGGATGAAATTCCTCCCTGGGATCTCTGTTCATATCACTGTTATTATTCTGGTCACCCAGCCTCAAAATATCAGATCTGGGAGGGATCTTAGAAGTTATAGCAACCCATTCATTGTAGGGATGAGAAAAACAAAGCCATGAGAACTTTAAATGACTGTCTTGAGGATCTATATCTGGATGGTGGCAAAACGAAGAGTACAACCAATGTTGTTTTTCTCTATTACATCACACCTTGGCTTTTCTCTGCCCTTGTTCTTTACTGCTGATGAATCACCAGGTCTTATCCACTTCCTTCCTAGCTTTTATGATCTCTGTCCCTTCATTCCTGTCCCCACTGCCGTCACCCAAATCCAGGCACTGGTTACCCTTTGCCTAGAAGAGTGTGGTTAACTCTGACCGGCCTCAGGACTGCCTGCCTCTCTTCCTTCAACTGGGTAGAAATGAGGACAGAATTAATTAGTAATTATACAATTGACCTTTCAAAAAATGTTGTGTCTATTCCATTCAGTCATTTTCTAAATGTTGCCAAATTTCTCCTTTGTGATTGCTAATTGTTATTTTTAAACATCTTTAAACATTACTAATGCTCAATTTCCCCTTGTAATTAGATGCAATTATTAATTTTTCAAAATTGAAGTATAGTTGATTTACAACATTGTATTAGTTTCTGGTGTACAGCAAAGTGATTGATATATATACAGTAGGACCTTGTTGTTTATCTGTTTTATATATAGTAGTTTGTATCTGCTCATCCCAAACTCCTCATTTATTCCCCTCCTTTCCCCTTTGGTAACCATAAGTTTGTTTTCTATGTCTGTGAGTCTGTTTCTGTTGCGTAAATAAATTCATTTGTGAGATATTTTGGATTCCACATATAAGTGATATCATATGGTATTTATCTTTCTCTTTCTGACTTACTTCACTTAGTATGATAATCTCTAGTTCCATCCATGTTGCTGCGAATGACATTATTTCATTTTTTTTATGGCTGAGTAGTATTTCATTGTATGTATATGTGCATATGTATGTATATATGTATATGTGTATATATATATGTGTATGTTTATATACCATATCTTCCTTTTTTTTTTCTTGGCCATGCCATGCAACTTGTGGCATCTTAGGATCTTAATTCCCTGACCAGGGATTGAACCTGGTCCAGTAGACTGAACTACTGGACCACCAGGGAATTCCCTATACCACATCTTCTTTATCCATCTGTCAATGGGCATTTAGGTTGCTTCCATGTCTTAGCTATTGTAAATAGTGCTGCCGTGAACACTGGGGTGCATGTGTCTTTTCAAATTATTGTTTTCTCTGGTTATATGCCCAGGAGTGGGATTGCTGGATCATATGGTAATTCTATTTTTAGTTTTCTGAGGAAACTCCATACTGTTTTCCATAGTGGCTGCCCCAATTTACATTTCCACCAGCAGTGTAAGAGGGTTCCCTTTTCTTCACGCCCTCTCCAGCATTTATTATTTGTAGACTTTTTAATGATGGCCATTCTGACTGGTGTGAGGTGATACCTCACTGTTGTTTTGAAATATACATTTGAGGTCAACAGCAGCATACAGATATTTTTTTTAAAGCTTTAATCTCTCCTCTAAAGTCCAAACTCATATCTGCTTACTCAACAGCAAGCATCTCAAACCTAACATGTCTAAAGTGAGCTCCTATTCTTCTCCCACATACCACAACCAATTTCTCTCTTTTTTCCTAGACTCAACTATGTACTTCCAATAACTCAGACCAGAAACCTTAGAGTCATCCTTAACTCTTTTCTTTCTCTCACATAACACATTCAGTCAATCAGCAAACGTTGTTAACTTTACCTTTAAAGCATGTTCAGGGACTTCCCTGGTGGTTAGGTGGTTAAGAATCCACCTTCCAATGCAGGGGACGTGGGTTCAATCCCTGGTCAGGGAACTAAGATCCCACATGCCGCGGGGTAACTAAGTCTGTGCCCCGCAACTACTGAGCCTGCATGCCTCAACTAGAGAGTCTGCGTGCTGCAAACTACAGAGCCCACGCACTCTGAAGCCCGCGTGCCACAACTAGAGAGCCCACGTGCCGCAACAAAGAGCTCACATGCCACGACGAAGATCCTGCAGGCTGCAACTAAGACCAGATGCAGAAAAAAAAAAAAAGTTCAGAACATGACCACTTGTCACTCCTCCACCACTCTCACTTTGTCCAAGTCATCTCTTTTATAAAAAATTTTATTGACATATAGTTGATTTATAATGTGATAATTTCTTCTATACAGTAAAGTGACTCAGTTATACATATGTATTTTTTTCATATTCTTTTCCATTATGGTTTATCACAGGATATTGAATATACTTCCCTGTGCTATAAGGTAGGACCTGTTGTTTATCTATTTTATATTTTGCATCTCAAGCCATCATCTCTTGATGAATTGTTGCAACAGCTTCCTAACTGGTCTCCTTACTTTCCTACCATCTTTTCTTAATACAGCTACCACAGTGACCCTGTTAAAATCCGAGTCAGACCATGTCACTCCATCACTCAAAGCCTCCAACGTCTTCCACCTCACCCCAAGTCAGAGCTCTTACACGGCTCACAGGGACCTAACAATCTGCACCCCACCCTCCAGCCCCGCCTCTTTGACCTCATCTTTCACTCACTTCCCTTTCTCACTCCACTTCAGACACTCTGGGTTTCTCAGAATCTCCAAACAGGTGTCAGGACTTTTGTACTTGCTTCTGCTTGAATGCCTTTCTCCTAAATATTTTGATGTCTGCTCTCCCATCTCCTTCTATACTCAGAAACATACGTTCAGTGAAGCTTTCCTAATTTTTTCTAAAGTTGTCCATACATCCCCTAATACCCATTTCCTGCTTTATCTTCCTCTATAGCAAGTATACCATGTGTGTGTAGAGTACTGTAGTAAGTTCTCACTTCCCACCTCTACTAAACGCAAGCTCCATGAGAGTAGGGATTTGTCTCTTTTTTTATTCATAGTTGTTCCATTGTCAAGAAGAGTGCCTAGCACACGGTAGATACTCAGCAGATATTTCTTGAATGAAGAGAGGTACTCTAGAGCTGATGACAACATGGATAACATCAAAAACATTATGCTCAGCTAAAGAAACCACACACAAAAACGTGTATACTGTACGAATCCATTTATATAAAGCTCTAGAAAAGACAAAGCTGATCTATAATGACAGAAAGCAAATTAGCAGATGCCCAAGTCTGTGAGTTGGGTGAGAAAACTGACTGGGAAGGGACACAAAGAAACTTTTGGGGGGTGATGAAAATGTTCTTTATGTTGGTTGTGCTGGTAGTTGCACAGGTACATACTTTTGTCAAAACTCTTTGAATATTACATTTAAAAATGGACACATTTTATTGCAAATGATAAATGATACCTCATTTCACCAGGTTAAGTGAGAGAATGCCAGAAACAAAGAGTTAATTTATGTCTTCAGCATCATAAGATTCAAGGTGAATTTGAATGAAAAAACAAAAAGGATAAATCTCACAAATTGTTACCTATAATAAGCACAGTGTTTAGAGAACGGAACATAAATTATCCTTCCCTCACTGCCTATGTAAGAAACGAGTTGTGTCTTTAGGAAATGTTAACAAAATATGTCATGCCTCCGGTTTAGCTCTTCAAATTTTTTTTTCCCGGCAGGATTCATTCATTTCTCTTTCTTACCAAATAGAATGTTTAATTAAATTTCTATTAAAATTAAGCCAAAATAGGAGGAGGTGGGCCAACGGGGATACAGTGCCCCCTATATCACTCCAGGTCCTATCAGGAAATTCAAAATGGAAACTTAATACAGGAAAACAGTGCAAGCCCCAAACTATAAGCATAGGAAACATAACTGCTTTGGAGTACTTGAGGAGATGGCATTTTTTCATCTAGAGTATTTCCAATAAATTTTAAGTTAGGTAGGTCCAGACTACATATATTTGTATACATGACATAAAAATAAATTTAACAAAAAATACACAGTAACTAAATAAAAATATTTCCATGGAACTTAAAAAGAGACTAATTGATGGATATACTATGATGTCTAAATGGGCCTATTCTCCCTAAATTAATCTATAAAGGAAAGAATTATTACAACAGTGTTATAGCAATGGCCTGACTGAATCTCCAGAGAATTAGGCTAAGTGAAAAAAGCCAATCCAGAAAGCTTACATACTATATGGTTGCATTTATATAACATTCTTGAAGTGACAGAATTATAGAAATGGAGAACAGACTAGTGGTTGCAAGGAGTTAAAAGGAGGCAGATGGGAGCAAGAGGGAAGTGGGTGTGGCCAAAAAAAGGTAACAGGAGGGATCCTTGTGGTCGTAGAAATGTTCTGTATCTTGACTGTATCAATGTCAGTATCCTGGTTGAGATTGTACTATACTTGTACAAGATGTTACCCCTGGGGGAAACTGGGTGAGGGGTACAGGGGATCTCTCTGTGTTATTTATTACAACTGCATATGCATCTACAGTTATCTCAAAATTAAAAGTTTAATTTTGAAAGACTGAATCAATTATTTAACCATTTGGGAAAAATTAAGTTACTCCTCTATTTGTTTCTTGACATCAAAACTACTTCCAGAATCAAGAGTTAAATGTGATAGCAGCTCATAGCTCCCATTCATTGAGTAATTACTATGTGCCAGGTATGTTTGCATATATTCTCATTTTCTCCTTCCAACAAACTTGTAAGAGAGGTATGACTATCTACACTTTACCAAAGAGGAAACTAAGGTGTTTCCCAAAATTCATACTTTAAAAAAAGAAAAAATCTGCAAATAGAAGAGAAACAGTATTCAGCAATGTGCAAGCCTCGATTTGGATGAATGTGATTCTAAGCATTTTAATTTCTTTTCTTCTGTAATTATATGTTCTGGGTTGTCTGTAATGAACATGTTTTATATCTTTAAAAGTTTTAAGGTTGGGCAAAGGGAACAAAGTAAGAGTTTTTGTCAAGGACAAGGAACAAATTAGCAGGGGTTGATGGCTCACACGGCACAACACAAAAACTCCAGCTGACTATAAACTGTGTTGGATGGCCACTGACAGACGAACACACACACACACACACACACACACACACACACACACACACACATATACAATGGAATATTACTCAGCCATTAAAAAGAATGAAATAATGCCAATCAGCAACATGGATGGACCTAGATGTTATTATACTAAGCGAAGCAGGTCAGAAAGAGAAAGATAAATACCATATGATATCACTCATATGTGGAATCTAAAATACAAATGAACATATCTATGAAACAAAAACAGACTCACAGATATAGACAACAGACTTGTGGTTGCCAAGGGGGCGAGGGGTTGGGGAAGGAAAGACTGGGAGTTTGGGATTAACAGATGCAAACTATTATACATAGGATGGATAAACAACAAGGTCCTACCATAAAGCACAGGGAACTATATTCAATATCCTGTTATAAACCATAATGGAAAAGAATATGAAAAAGAATATATATGTATAACCGAGTCACTTCACTGTACAGCAGAAATTAAACACAACATTGCAAATCAACTATACTTTAATAAAATAAAAAAAAAGAATAACAACAAAAAGGAGTGCCTACCACAATATGTACCAAGAATTATCCTAAATCTTTACTTACATTCCTTCACTTCATACTCACTGAAGTTTACGAGATACCTACTATTACCTCTTTTTCACAGATGAGGAAACTGAGGCTCAGAAAGTTTACCCGGCTCCACCTGACACCAAAACCATAATTTTAATCTTCTAATTTCTTTTTCCAAAAAATGTGTGGGTTTTGTGTAGAATAAAATGTACTAAAAAAGTTTAGAAATTTGTTTAATTTCTGCTTCTTAAGCAAGTGTTTATACATATTGATCATATATTATTTCTTTAGACAAAATTTGCTTAATGAGCAGCTGACATCACTTTTTCATTAGTTCAAACCTCATGGAGTTTTAATCCAATTAGGGATTCAAAGGGATTCTAGGAGTATTCACACAAAATACCCCCACACTCCATACACACACATAAAAGTTGTGCCCAATACTATACATAGAAAACCGTAAAGACTCCATCAAAAAACACTGTTAGAGCTAATAAGTGAATTTAGCAAAGTTGCAGGATACAAAGCCAAAATACAGAAATCTGTAGCACTTCTGTACACTAATAATGAACTATCAGAAAGAGAAATTAAGAAAACAATCCTGTTTTACAATTCCATCAAAAAGAATAAAATAATTAGGAATAAATTTAACCAGGTAGGTGAAAGACCTGTACACTGAAAACTATGAGACACTAATGAAAGAAATTGAAGAAGACATAAATAAATGGAAAGATATACCATGCTCACAGACTGGAAGAATTATTGTTAAAATATTCATACTACCCAAAGCAATCTACAGATTCAATGCAATTCCTATCAAAATTCCAATGGCATATTTCACAGAACTAGAACAAATAATTCTAAAATCTATATAGAACTACAAAAGATCCTGAACAGCCAAAACAATCTTGAGAAAGAAGAACAAAGCTGGAAGTATCATGCTTCTTGATTTCAAACAATACTACAAAGTTATAGTAATCAAAATGGTATGATACTGGCAGAAAAACAAACAGGTCAATAGAAGAGAATCAAGAGCCCAGAAATAAAAACACACATATATGGACAATTAATTTATGACAAAAGTGCAAAGAACATGCAATGGAGAAAGGACAGTCTTTTCAATAAATGGTGTTGGGAAAACTGTACAGCCACATGCAAAAGAATGAAACCATTATCATACACACAAAAATTAACTCAAAATGGATTAAAGACTGGAATGTAAGACCTGAAACCATAAAATCCCCAGAAGAAAACATAGGTCATAACCTCACTGACATTGGTCTTAGCAATGTTTTTGTGGGTTTGACTATGAAGGCAAGAAAAACAAAAGCAAAAATAAACAAATGGGACTAGATTAAACCAAAAAACTTCTGCATAGCAAAGGAAACCATCATCAAAATAAAAAGGGCAACTTGCTGAATGCGAGAATATATTTGCAAATCTTATGGCTGGTAAGGGGTTAATATCCAAAATAAATAAAGAACTCATACAGCTCAACAACAACAAAACAACCTGATTAAAAAATGGACAGGGCTTCCCTGGTGGCGCAGTGGTTGAGAGTCCGCCTGCCGATGCAGGGGACACGGGTTCGTGCCCCGGTCCAGGAAGATCCCACATGCCGCGGAGCGGCTGGGCCCGTGAGCCATGGCCGCTGAGCCTGCGTGTCCGGAGCCTGTGCTCCACAACGGGAGAGGCCACAACAGTGAGAGGCCAGCTTACCGCAAAAATAAAATAAAATAAAATTTAAAAAAATGGACAGAGCATCTGAATAGACATTTTTCCAAAGAAGACCTATAGATGACCAACAGGCACATGAAAAGATGTTCAACATCACTAATTATTAGGGATATGCAATCAAAAACACACTGAGCTATCACCTCACACCTGTTAGGATGACTATTATCAAAAGTACAAGAAATACATTTTGGCAAGGATGTGGAGAAAAGGGTACCCTCAAACATGGCTTGTGGGATTGTAAATTGGTGCAGCTACAATGGAAAATAGTATGGAGATTCCTCAAAAAATTAAGAATAGAACTACCTTATGATCTAGCTATTCCACTTCTGGGTATTATCTGAAGAAAACAAAAACACTAATTTGAAAAGATATATGCACCTGTATGTTCATTGCAGAATTATTTACAATAGCCAAGTTACGGAAACAACCTAAGTGTCCATTGGTGGATGAAAGTATAAAGAAATGTGGTACATATACACAATGAAATACTACTTAGCCATAAAAAAGAATGAAATTTTGTCATATGAGACAAAACGGATGGACCTTGAGGGTATTATGCTAAGTGAAATAAGTCAGAAGGAAATAGACAAACACCATAGGATTTTATCCATATGTGGAATTCAGAAAAACAAAAACACAAAACAAACAAACAAATCAAAACAACAAACTCATAGATACAGACAAAAGATTGTTGGTTACCAGAGGGAAGGGGGCTAGGGGCTGGGTGAGAGGGGTGAAGGGGGTCAATTGCATGATGATGGATGGTAACTAGACTTTTGGGGGTGATCATTTTGTAGTGTATACAGATGTCAAATTATAATATTATATACCTGAAACTTATATATATATATAAAAAAGACTTCACTGTATCAACAATAATAAATAACCCCGATGGAGCCAGTAGGAAAAGAAAAAAACTTGTGCCCAAGTGCTGTTAGAGGAAATCTGAAAAAAATATTTTGTACTTAGTACATATCTACCTTTTCAAAAAATTACTATTATTACAGAGATAAAATAAAAATACAACTTCTCCTTGTAGTCTTCTAAACAACACTCTTGTTTGTATTTCCCTATGACAAGTGTTCTTTTTTATTTTTAAACAAGAGAAACATTTTACGATAAAAGAACTAATACATGCAGTGTACAGTAACCATAGACCTTTCCATACCAATCAACAGTACAGCCAAATACATAGAAGAAAATCATTTTTTTGACATCTTTATAGGAGTATAATTGCTTTACAATGGTGTGTTAGTTTCTGCTGTATAACAAAGTGAATCAGTTATACATATACATATATCCCCATATCTCCTCCCTCTTGCGTCTCCCTCCCTCCCTCCCTATCCCACCCCCCTAGGTGGTCACAAAGCACCGAGCTGATCTCCCTGTGCTATGTGACTGCTTCCCACTAGCTATCTATTTTACATTGGGTAGTGTATATATGTCCATGCCACTCTCTCACTTTGTCCCAGCTTACCCTTCCCCCTCCCCGTGTCCTCAAGTCCATTCTCTACGTTTGCATCTTTATTCCTGTCCTGCCCCTAGGTTCTTCAGAACCGTATTTTTTTTTTTTTTAGATTCCATATATATGTGTTAGCATACGGTATTTTATTTTCTCTTTCTGACTTACTTCACGCTGTATGACAGACTCTAGATCCATCCACCTCACTACAAATAACTCAATTTCATTTCTTTTTATGGCTGAGTAATATTCCATTGTATATATGTGTCACATCTTCTTTATCCATTCATCTGTCGATGGACACTTAGGTTGCTTTCATGTAACAAGTGTTTTTATTTAATCTATGCAAGGTATTTTTAGAAAGTAAGGAACTGGAGAGAAATTTAGAACAGAAAATAAAAACCACATAAGTGCTTGGGTATGAATTCGATTTGCCTTGCATGGTCAAATAACTAATTCCATGGGGACTCTTGTCAAACACAACTCAAGATCGCCATGACAACATCTTCATTTAAAAGGACCAAGAACCTAAAGTTCTGACAGATAAGGAAGGACATTTCATTTTGAAAGAGTCTCTCTGGCAATCTATTTCATCAGACCTTGGCTCAGATTCTACTTCCCCCTAAGAAATTTCCCTGACACACCGTATCCCACCCTGGTCACTCCCTTATGTGGTATTGATTCATATTTATGCCAAAAATTTTTGTGACATCAATCCACCCCATAATTTATGTTTCTTTAACTGAACCACAAACTTCTTGAGGTCAAAGACCTTACTTTTTTGTTCTTATTTCTTTTTTAACTTTCTCGCCTTGATGCTAGGTATAATACTAGGTCATAGCTGGTGCTTGACTAATAAATAAGCATTGAAGGAACTAATGAATGACTAATACATGGGGGGCTTGGATATATTCCTAACCATTAGGAAGACAGCATAGGAAGACCATTGATCTTCTTGTTCAAATAAAAATGTATCCAGTTTCTCAACATGTAAACCAGATAAAAGCAAGGCTTTTGTTTTTTCAGAGGGATTTCAGAATGGGGTGTGGCACCCCTGTTTTGCTCCCCTGCAATGCTTCTTTTAGGTGGCCACAGAGGAGGTTCCTCAGGATAGAACTGAACAGCCCTGGTGGAGTGGGAAGACTGCTCTGGGAGGCTGAAGACTTGGGCTGAAGATCTAGTTCTGCTAGTAACTAGTTGTTCAACCTTGAACGAGACATTTAACCTCTATCTTTTTCCACTTACAACATGGGGATAATAATACTGGTCCATTCCAGCTTTTGTGTGGGTTGTTAGGATCAAATGATCACGGAAACAAGTGCTTTACAAACAGTAAAAATCAGTATAAACATGAAAAACGCCTCATTGCACTTACAGATCAATAAATATTTATTTATGTAGACAGAACTTTGTAATCCAGGATAACTAAAAGTGCTCATTTACAACTTTTTTGTGGGCTTCCCTGGTGGCGCAGTGGTTGAGAGTCCGCCTGCCGATACAGGGGACACGGGTTCGTGCCCCGGTCCGGGAAGATCCCACATGCCGCGGAGCGGCTGGGCCTGGAGCCTGTGCTCCGCAGCGGGAGAGGCCGCATCAGTGAGAGGCACGCCAAAAAAAAAAAAAAAAAAAAAAAAAAAAGAAAGAAACCTTTTTGTGGCTCTATAGTTTTGAAGTAGAATACGCATAAGAATAGTAAAATAGATGATGTTTTTATTATGCAGGACCATGTCAGTTTTACTAACCATCTAATGTTAGCAAGGGGATGTACCATTAGTTATGTGTTTGGCCCTAGAAATACCTTAAGACAACTCTATGGAAGAAAAGAGGGGGAAAAGTCTAGAATATAAATGTAAACTGTGTACGCAGTAACAATAAATTCCATGAGCTCATGGGAAAAGATCACTCGAATTAATTGGCATCACCATCAATCACAGGCTGTTGATTGCTCTAGGAACAGGGTGTAAATCCTATGAAATGAAAAGTGGGGCTGCAAAATATCGATCTGCCTTAACCTGCTGTTAAGAAAGGAAATGAGCAGCACTGTCCAAATGTTGTATTTCCACTTGCCAAATTCAACAATCAGACCCACACTTTCATGAATTAACCTGCGAAGTGAATAAATCTTCCCTTCCACAGTTTCACGTCATTGGTTCAAACGGTGTAACGTTTCCTACTTAAGGAGGTTAAATCATTAGGGAAAGTGGGGGGAATTTATTGTACTCCAAGGCTGTTTTTAAACAGACCTCAGCTGTACTAGAACAAAAAGTAGCCTTGTGTTTAAGGATCGTGGATTTCAGGTTTGCAATAGGCAGTTGTAAGAAACCAACAAACTGTACATGTATTTATTCCACCTCTCTTTACACTAAGAACTGTGCTGCTTTGTGTTGGTATCTCACCTAATGCCTAGCAGTTTGTTCCCAGGAGAGGAGTGGAAAAAGACGTGTTCCCCAAGTCAGCTATTACAATTTAATTTTTTATTTTTCCAGTAAAATTTGTACTTTCTTAATTTCTACAACAGGGGTAAAAAAAAAAAAATCTGTAAGCTGACATACTATTTCTGTTGGCCACCTCAGAAAGTTCCTGAAAACACCTTTTGCAAGTTATATCATTTCCCTCCAATGTGCCAATTTTTTCTCCTTTTTCACTCTAGGGGCTGAAAAGAAGACCACTCCACCTTTTCCATAAATATCAACATTTCAGTGGAAAGCTGTTTATTTTCTTCCTGAAGCACATTAATACTACCAACCAACAACAGCGGCTTTTCAAACTCAGAAAGCAAGACTGAAAGGGCCAGCATGACTCTCCAGCAGTGACAACCAACGCTTTTTCACCTCAGGCTCTTTGTGAGAAAGGATTTTCTATTTTTTCTTTTAGGGCCTCTTTTCCCATTCACTGATATTCTCCCCTAACCCTACTTCAGGGAGAGTAAAAAGGGCTCAGGAACACCTTAAAGTTGGTCTATTAGAACATTTTTTAAATGTCAGATTGTACAATAAGCACTGGATACAGTGAGTTGAGGCTTTTCACATCACAACAGATCAAGACATATTTTCCCACAGCGCCCTTGATAGAGACTATTTTTTTTAAGAAATTTAAATATATAAATTAAAATAAATTATTTTTTCTCATCAATGTTCTGGAATATGCAGGCTTTAGCTAGAAAACCTTGTGCCTGGTGCCTGAAAGTCCCAGCTTTTAGGCAGGAGTTAACTTTTATCTCCAGGGAGCAACTGACCGCTTATGTTCTTTCGCTATCTCAACAATCAGGGGTGCTGAATGAATAAAGATTAAGTCTCACACTGTGGGTTATGGCAGTAGCCAAGCAAAGCCAGACTGGATGTATGCTGGTCATTCCAAAAAATGGAAGCCCTATCCTGGGCGGACGGGCAGCGCTTTCCATAGCAGCTCAATCTGCATGAATCCCCCCTTCTTTACTACCCCAGTATCTGTAACAATTCCCATTGCCTTCCCTTATTTTTTAATTATGTTTTTGGGATAATCTTCAATCCTTTTATTAAATTTTCTTCATTTCTAGGGTGGTATTTTCCATCAGTTCCAGGACTGATGACAGTTTTTCATTAAGATTCTGAAAGGTATTCAGAAAACTCACAGACTCATAAAACCAGCACATTGCTAAAACTCAGAGCAATCAGAGAAGTGACCTGATCTTCCCAAGGATACACAACTAATTTTTGCCAAGATATTGGAAAAGCCCAGATTTCTGGACCATGCCAGGCTGTAAGATAATTTGTGTGTGTAAAACTATAGTCTTTATAAATACAGACTTTTCTCCTATATGTTACCTCTCTACTCCGGTCTCCTGTTCCAGCAGGGTAGGGACCATAACTCATTCATCTTTTCATCCCAGCGTCTGATATAGTACCTGACAGATATTGGGGGTTTGATAACGTTGGGTATCACTCCATTTACTATTTAATACTTGTCTAACTGGCTGACGAGTATGTCTCCCAACTTGATTAAAGCTCCTCAAGGGCATAAACTATGCCCTTTATTTTGAAGATAGTATAGTTCCTAGCAGTATTTAGCACATGTTGGCTTTTTTAAAAATTGCAAGCACAGAAGAATGTCACAGAATTACATCGACCCAATTTTCGGAAGAAGTACTATAGTAGGCTGAGGAATGGGACCACAAATATGTCCAAAAGGAACTTTATAGATGTGATTAAGTTAAGGATCTTGATTTGGGAGATAATCCTGAGTCATGCAGGTGGGACCACTGTAATCATAACAGTCCTTCTAAGAGGGATCAGAGGCAGGAGAAGTCAGAGCCAGAAGAGAAGGGGATGTGATGACGGAAGCTGGGGGAAGAGCGATGTGCTTTACAGATGGAGGGAGGCGGCCCCAAGAAGCTGAAAAAGACAAGGAAACTGATTTATCCTTCAGAGCCTCCAGAAGGTATCAACATCTCCAACACCTTGAGTTTAACCTAGTAAAATGATTTTGAACTTCTGGCCTCCAGAACTCTGAGAGAATAAATCTGTGGTACTTTGTTACGGCAAAATCACAGGAGACTGATACAAGTACCATGAAGGCAGTTTCTACAAACTGAAGAAAGTAAAACATACAACGGCACACTTGACATACACACTGAACGACAAAATTGGAAGAGATTTTGAAAAAGTATCCTTTCTGGTCACCTGGCCTGAGGCAAAAGACAGTCTGCAGGATAGATGGGGTATGTTTGTCCGTTGCGTTTTTTAAGATCTCTACGAACAATGACTATATTTCATTTTATTTTGTTTTGGTTTTTCAGACTGGCAGAAACAATTCTGCTTGCCTTTCATTCATGTGAAACACATATAACTTATTATTTGGTTTTTACCCAAAGAAGAAAAAAGGTGAGCTGTGTGGCTGGTAGGCAGGCAACTTTACCTCCAAACTTACTAATATAGATTTGAATCTGAAGATACAAGTAGTAGGAATCAAGCAAAACAATCCCATAAACAGATGGTTTTGGACACAAAATATCTAGTTTTCTTTAAGCCAACGCAATTCTGCTGTGGTCTAGCCCTGACCTCAATTCTACATTTTAATCCCACAATTTGTGGCTTGTGTGTATGTGTGTGTGTGTGTGTGTGTGTGTGTGTGTGTTATTCATGTGAACTAAACTTACCCTTGGCTTATGAAACATGTGCATTGGAAAGCTGTTCTCAAAATGAGCTCCCTCCTGGAGGATTTCCCGAAGCTCAGCCTGCTTTAATTACTTAACCAAGAAGTTTTCAATGAACTGTTTTGAACCTGGCATTCACAATACACTTGCCTTGTGCTGAGCGATAGCTTAATGACAGGAAGCTTTCTTAGTTGGACCACCCGGGGAACGCTGCTTGAATAGAATATGGCTGCCTGTCGACTAAGAATGTGGGCTCCTCTGGACGTGCCACACCTGTGTTCCCTTAGCTGCAGCCGCCCTCCTGCACCGCCCCGCTCCCCTTCATTTCCCACGTAATTCAAGGTGTTGAACTTAATCCATGCAGCTTTGCATCAATAGCCTCATTTATGGGTCCCCCTCAGCCCCTGGCTATGTTAGAATCCTCTTCCCATGTAGTCCAAAGGTGCTGGAGGGCTGTGCAGATTACGCATTCAAATGATGTCTGGGATATAACAGAACTGTGTTTATACAACAGCTCCAAAATAGTTAGAGAGTATAATCTTTCGGATTCCCTAAATAGCCCACTTCAGTTTTGACTGATTTTTACCATCTTCACAATCAAAAGCAAAATCAAAGTATTATCTAGGTCAAAAGAATCAAACTAATTTGAACACGACTTCTTTCTGATGGGGATTCCTATAATCTCAACCCATTTGATTATTATTTCAAAGAAATCAATAGTCTCAGCTTACCTCACCACACTACATTTGTTCTGGCAATACATCGCTTGTTTGGTGCAGAATCCACTGCTCCATCAGTTCTGTGGTAGGGTCCTAAGGGTAGAGCACATTAGCCAGATATAAATTTTATTCCTTTAGTCACCATTGGTTCAGGGGCGAATATATGCTCTAAGATGGACCAATCAGAGGAAATTTTGGAGTTTTGCTAGGAATGCTGGGACAAAGATGTTTGCTCCTTTAGACAGATTTACACCCAGAAGAATGTAGTCCTGGAAACTGCTGTCGGTCATTTGCAGCCATTTGTGACTTAAAGAATGGAGCCAGAACTGAGCCAAGGAACCTAACAGTGGGAAATGAAAAACGGGTTCCTGAGGACATAGTTTGAGTCCTGATTTGAGTCTTTCCTGGATGGTTTAGTTACATAAGGCACTAAATGTCCTTTTTGCTTTAGTGTTTTTGAGTTGGGTTTTTGTCTCTTGCAACTAAAGGAATAATAATTGTTACGATCATAGCATTATAATGATACTGAAAGTTTAGATATTGTTCAAATCCAGTGATTTAATGATGGCTGTGAAAGTGTGGTACTTGTATTGATTGAGTACCAAGTCCTTGAATTTAAACACTTTCTAGTACTCTCTCAGAAATCAGGGAGGTGGAACTTTTGCTACTGTTAGCATACCTAAAAATATAAAAGCCATTTATTTGTTCCTGAAAACCTTTCCTTTATTCATATGTAAACACCTAGTTAGCCTCCGTGGGAAAATGATTATAACGTTTGTTTAAGCAGGTCCCATTTCTTTATCAGGTGTATTGGCTACAAAAGTACTGGAGACATTCCTGCTGGAAAATTCAAGTTGAGAAAAAGTAAAAATATATCGGTATCTATCATGGGCACTCCTGTGAGGATTAACATATAATATTTACACAAATGGTGAGATGTTAGAATAAAGTTCTACAAAATTTTAATCTATTTTCGTAATTATTGTTTGTTACTGAATATTAGATTAGCTTTTAGCAACAGAGATATGACCTGAAAAATTTTTTATTTTCCTTGTAAGAATCTGAAATTCTGAACTTTTGAATTTATCCTTAATTGAAAGGTTTATTTTGCCTCCCTCCCAATGGTGGCTAACAAGGACTTTTTCAAACAAATCTGCAGTATTGTTGCAATACTGTTTTTTTTTTTAAAACAAATACGGTTTCATATATTTAAAACAGTTTAGTAGATATAGGATGACTTAAAAATCAAATGAGTAAGAACAAATGATAGCATCATTCTGTTGTGATAAAAATGACTTTAGATGTTGATCGATATATTATGTTAACAAATTCTAAAAATTAGAATAATAATGTTAACAAGGAAAATGTTTTACTTAAAATTTTATTTCCTCTTTATGTCTAGCTCCTATACAGCTTCCTTCCCTATCTTTTATTTGTTCTCCAGCTTTTTTGATACTTCTTTATTCTCTTTTCATTCCACTAATTTATTAATTTGGAACATATGAATTTGACATTTTTATAGGTAAAAGTGGTTGTTTTTCCAGTAATTTCATATAGTTCAACATAATACAATGTACGTTTTAAAGGAAATTTTATCGTTTTTAAATGTCAACTTCCGGATTCTTCTTCCCACCATAATCTTTATAAATGGATTCTATTTTTATCTGTATCGTGATGAAACTCTCCCTTTCTAGGACAAAAAACAAAAACCCAACAAGTTAGTTGTCTGAACTAAGATATGTCAGTTGTTAGGGGCTGTACTGTGCTCCCCATCCCTGCCAAAACAAGAGAGATGTTAACGTCCTAACCTCTAGTACCTCAGAATGTGAATTTGGAAAGAGTCTTCACAGAGATCATCAAATTAAAATGTGGTCATTAGCATGGGTCCTAATCCAATATGACTTGTGTCCTTATGAAAAGGGGAGGTTTGGATGTGAGACAGCACGGAGGGAAGACTATGTGAAAACACATAGAGAGAAGATGGCCATGTGACTGGAGTGACGCACCTACAAGACAAGGAATGCCAAGGATTGTTGGCAAACACCAGAAGCTAGAAGAGGCAAGGGAAGATTCTGCCTTAGAGCGGTCAGAGAGAGCATGGCACAAATGACACCTCTATTTCAGCTTCCAGAACTGTTAAGAGTAGACATTTCTGTTGTTTTAGGCCACCTAGTTTTTGGTACTTTGTTATAGCAGCCCTAGGAAATGAATTAAAAAATATATATATTGGTACATGGGCTTGACAATGGTTTACTAGCTCTCAGATGAAAGACTGATATTATTAAGTATTGATAACAACTTTTTTTCTGTCTCCAGAAATTGGAGGAGAAATAGATGGATAGAAAAGTCCCTGTTGCTCAGTCCCCACAGATATTTCTTTTCAATATTATTTGAAGGAATACGGAGTAGACTTCTAATGACTGTTCTTTTTTGGAAACTCTATTCACTGGCATAATATGTGACCTGTAAAAAATATGAGACTGGTTTCATCAGACCAATTTTAGCCTAATACATATTTAAATGACTCTCAGTGTATAAGAAAGACTTTAGTAATAAAAAAAAAATATTTTAAAGAATCCCTGGGAATTCCCTGGTGGCCCAGCAGTTAGGACTCGGCTCTCATTGCCGAGGGCCCAGGTTCAATGCCTGGTGGGGGAAACAAAATCCCGTAAGCCACGTGGTGTGGCCAGAAAAAAAAAAAAAAAAGAGAGAGATGCTGCCTGGTGTATGAATCATTGAATAAAGCCAATAAGATCTTAAAAAAAAAAAAAAAAAAAGAGGCCCTCACACCCTCACATCACAATAGACATAGAGCCTAGTTCTATAGTTGCAGAAAAGTATCAAATTTTATAGGTTTTAGTGAAAATTAAGAGATATTATATTATAACTATACTAATGGCTGAAATTTTTATATTAGACAAATATATGTCCATAACTACTCAAGTTACACTATGTAGTGTATCTAGTCCAAAAATCTCAAGTAAGAAGCAATTTTTGATGGCTTCAAAGTAATACCATGAAATTTAAAATGGAGATTTGACATATTTTTGGAGATAAATATGCCTAGATACACATGTAAACCATTATTTTCTTTTTTCGTTTAGTGTAACTTTGCTTTAATGATGACAATAATGTGGCTACAGACGTGAAATCATTTCTCTTCCTTTCCTCTCATTCTTTCCTTTAAAGGATTCATATTATTTTTTTATTGATACCTGTGTTAACATTTTGGTATTCTTCCCAAGGATACTGTAAAAAAAATACATCATAAAAATTTAAATTGAAAAAATAAATGTAGTCTGTGGGCCAGAAAATAATGGCATATTCCTTTAAAACTAGGTATAAGGAGTACAGGACAGGTGGCCAACATTCTGGAGCTAGAAGCTTGACCTTAACAAAACATAACTGATATTTCCGCCTGCTGTGGGCTTGACACAGAGACTTACAAAGCCCAAGATAAATGCATTTTTGGAGATGTAACTTGCCCTTCTATACTTGTACTTTTGTTGATAACTTGTTTAAACCAATTCTGTATTTTCTTTGTATGTTGGAATTGATTTGTTAAAAGATATCTACTAACAAAAAAGCCCAGCTAAAACTCAGAATTCTCAGGTCATGGGACTTGTTCAGAGCCAACTTTTAAATTCTTTCAAGATTTTGTACAAGTTGCAAGAGAGGAGCTACAAATTACCTTATTAGTTCTAATGAAGTACGGATATACATTTTAAAGAAGTCTCAAGGGCCAAGTATATGGAAAAGATGAATTAAGACAAACTGTACTACATGAAAAGGCAATTTCTTTAAAAACTGTCACCAACTCAACCCTGATTTGTAAGTAGGAAAAGTGATTAATTACTTTAAAAGGATATAGGAATACTCCCAGGTATATACTTCCGCCACAAAGAAATTAAGAATATTTTTCTTAGCACATTCAATCATTGTGGAAATCAATGAGAAAAATAACAGTGGAAAGCTATTTGAAAATGCCTATAAGTTTAACCCATCATTAGGAAAGGAATTAAGTAAGAGTAAAGAAGACAATAAAATGTTTGCATGGTCTCAACATCTTCGTATTGATCATCTATTTGGTAAATATGCATGACTACCTTAAACGTCTCAGACCATTTCTTCAGGCATTATCATTTAGCCCTCAGATTCTAACAGAGTGCTAAAATAGTACGATGAGATTAATGCATGCCAGAAGGTATACCAATTTGAAATGCATTCCAGAATCAATTAGAAATTAATGTGGGTTATAAGTGGCTGTGGGAACATAATTACAGTCAGCTGAGAACTGACTGTGTACATACATGTGCTCAGACACTTTTGTACATGCTGATGCAATTCTGTGAGATGAATTTATTTATTTTCTGTTGGATATTCAATTGACACAAGTTATGATAGATGGGAGATGATGTTATTTGACCAAGTCTAGGCCTGCTGGTATCAGTGCACCTTGGCCTTCACGCTAGCGCAATGGCTCACGTCCAAAACCTGTCTCATGAGCGGACCTTGTTATTTTTGCCTGCATGTCTCAACCTCTGTCGGGCTTAAAAGGTGACTATGGGACTTCCCTGGTGGCACAGTGGTTAAGAATCCGCCTACCAATGCAAGGGACACGGGTTCGAGCCCTGTTCCAGGAAGATCCCACATGCCGCGAAGCAACTAAGTCCGTGCATCACAACTACTGAGCCTGCGCTCTACAGCCCATGAGCCACAACTACTGAAGCCCACGTGCCACAACTACTAAAGCCCGCGAGCCTAGAGCCCGTGCTCCGCAACAAGAGAAGCCACCGCAATGAGAAGTCCGCGCACCGCAACGAAGAGTAGCCTCTGCTCGCCGCAACTAGAGAAAGCCCGCGCCCAGCAACGAAGACCCAACGCAGCCAAAAATAAATAAATAAATTTATTTTTTAAAAAAAGTGACTCTCAACTGAAAGGAAATATAGATTTTTCTTTTTCCCTTTCTCTCCCCGCCCCCCACCACTTCTTTTCTTTTGTTTTCTGTGTGCATATAATTCTCTTTGGATTATCTAAGCTCCACACTGGACCTTGACAATACCTGAGGAAATCCTAAATGCTTAGAACACAGGGAATACGAGTGCCCTCCTTTTATTTCTGGGCTGCTTGCCTTCTGGAGAAAGCATGGAAAACTTCTTTATTTGCAGGCTTGCTCATCCTTCTTGAAACTGACTCGCAGATTTGCTTTTATCAAGGAAGCCATGAAGGTGTATGGGTATCTGACTCTTTGACACCACTAGATCAGATGAATGGCCTCATTTTCACTGACTTTCACTTTGATATACCTATTTTTGCAAGCTTCCCCCCTTCTCTTCCATTTTAAAATTGGATGTGTCAGACATGCGCCGACTGCCTTAGCATTGCCTACCTGTCCCATGAAGCAGTGCTGGAAAATTTACATTTAAACAGCACCTCCAAGAGTTCTTAATGACTTGGTGCTGAAAGGCAGCTGGCTCAAGTCCAAGTCTGGGGTTTCACTGTTCTGGCAGGAAGGTCAGTTTAGTCCTGAGAGGAAGGAAAAGAAAAATACTATACCCTGTGTATCCTGTGAGAAAAAAATTACAAATTCAGATGTAATATTGAGAATACTTCCTTTTTAATTTCAAAGTAACTGCTTGTAGTAGCCAGTGAACTCCCAGTGGTTAAATTATTAGCTTCAGACATTTTGCTTTAGTTTAGACAAAAACCTCTAAGTGGCCTACTTTCATTTTCATCTGGTTGAACAGTTTGTGGTTATAATATTTAAAATAACCTTTTAAAGTGATCCTGGTAAGGGGGGTAAAGGAGTTAAAAAAAAAAAAAAAAAAACCACCAAACCTCAATTTTTGAAACTTTTTTCCTGAAGACCTCTGCCTAATTGTTCCAATAAGGACACAAAAATTTAAATCAATTATGCAAGTTTCTTAGAGTCTCAGAAGAAACAGAAAGCCAAAATAAATAAATTCAGGGAAGGTTTGCATTATTTCTTAGGTCAGCTATTCATCTTGCTTTTCATAAATTTTAGAAACACAGCCATGTCTACCTGAGGTGGAAAAAACAGGGGGTGTGACTTAACAGCTCAGTAGGAAAATCTGAGTGAAATAGAACCACATGCCAACTGACAGGAGGATTACTTGTAGATGATGTGTGTTCTCTAGTTATCCCTGAGACTCCCCCGGTGTGATTAACTGTCTGGTTGGGAGGTGAAGGCTAGGACAGACAGATTAATAGAACCACTTTTCTTCACAACTAAATCATTTGTTAAATAAAATCTATGGGAAAGCTGATGCCGTAAAAGAAGTTAGATAGCATCACCCTGGTGTTATCACTCTTGTTATCCTTGACCTCTAGAGACTTAATGATCTTCAAATAAGTCATATTTCAACAAATCCCTTTTCAAGTGAAATCAAGGACTGGAGAGTTTATTTAATAACCACCACAAACGTTAAGTGGTGTAAAAATGCTGCTTTCTTGACTTTAACAATCAAACGTGTTGAGTAAGCCTCCAAGTCCTAAAGTGAAACGCTTTTCCCCCTTACTTTCCACTACTTAATCTACTGAAAAAAATGATTGCTACTGCTTTTGGATTTTCAGGCATAAACCTTTTTGTTTAATGCAAACTGAAGAAGCTGGTTAGCAGACGTCAAGCATCTCGGAAACTGCTCAAGGACAGCATACACGTCATGTTGAGGTTTGAGGAGTTACCCTCTGCCATCACACCAGTGCAAAATGCAGTAGGAAACTTCTTGTAACTTTCTGTCAAAGAGTCACTGCATGAAAAACAAGAAGGCTGACATCTGTTCTGTGATATACTGGAGTATTTTAATCTCTCTGCTTGGCCTCTCTTAAGAACAGATTTTATGAAGTCTGAGATCACTCTGAGGGGTATCCATTAAAATGTGACTGTTTTTTGTCGATGTGCAGATTCCTGTACAGTGATGTTCCTTATTCTTCTTTTGGGTTATGGACTCCTTTGAGAATCAGTAAGGGCTATAAAATCCAGAGAAAACACACACACACACACACACACACACTCACACACACAGAAGTTGCATATCTTGTTAGGGAGTTCCATGAAGTCCTTAAATCTTGTCCATGAACCCCTGTTGCACACAAACTATATTTTGTCTGATTGATGAATTCATCTTGCATTTTTATAACCTTTCCGGACTGCCTGCATTTTATTAGTACGTTTTGGTAAGGGGAGCCAAGACTCCTTTAAGTGTCGACACAAAAATAAGATTCCTTGAAATGGGGAGGTAACAAACAAAACTAAAGACCCAACAACCCCAAAGATTCAACTCCTTTAGGAAAATCTGTGTCATCACTTTTCCAGGTGTTGCTATTTTATTTTTTTATGGTAGTGAGGTTCTGGTCCTTTCCTTCCCTTTGTGCCTCCATTCTCTCTCTTCCCTTCCCACTCACCCACCCCAACGTGGACACATTCTTATCTGTTCTGTTCTGAACTAGTGTGACACAATTGTAACTCATTTTATTTGTGAAACAAGGTCTTTTTCCTCCAGTGTATGCAATTTTGTGGCACAGAGTGTCTTCCCCTTTTGAAAAGACATCTTCAAGAAGAATAAGTTCTGAACCCAAGAAATATTTTCCTTTCTCAAATTAGCTGTAGATACAGCGCATTGACTCATTTCAAACATTAAGAGATTATACATGTTTTCATCAGTACCAGTTTGCCCTTTACCTCTTAAAAAACTAAGTCTAAGCTAGTTTCACACCTCTCTTTCCTCTTTGCACCTTATCCTTATCCCCACACTCCCAAAAGAGCAGCATTTGTAAGATCCTACGGACTCTTACCTGCAGGAAAACCAGTTCTTGTCTCCCATTTAATTTCTCCTTAAGTGCAATTTTCCAATTTTCCACTAGTTGGGGCTCTGTACAAAGGAAAGAAAACTAAGGGCCTCCTTTGGAATTATTTACTAACAAAACATTTTATATGGTTATCTCTAAACTATTTTCTGAGTCTCTGGAAAAACACTCACTAATTTTATTATTGTCCCCATATACCAATCATGAGGTGGTATATTGTTGGATCAGTTGTATTTGCTTTGTTTACCTGGGTTAGAGAAGTCTAAACTCAGTTTACAGCTTTTGGTATGATTTGCAGGAATCCAGTTCACCCAATGCAAAATTATTATAAAATGTGAACTTATAAAGTGCATGAATGGAACATCTGGTCCATAAGTAGCAAGATCATCTTCTTTGTCAATGTTTTTCTAGGACAGGGAAGTAGCCACTCATCTTTTAACCCCCATGGCACAAAGTCCTGCACAAATTAGACCCTTAATAAATGTGGTGTGATTTCTGCCTCTGCCTAAGGACCAGAGTTTGCACAACATTATCCAGTATCAGTTCTTTGGGAAGATCTTTGGGAAACTGTCTTGGTCTGTGCTAACTTCACATTTGCTTTCCCTCTCTCTGTCTCTCTCTCTGTCTCTGTCTCTCTGTCTCTCTGTGTCTCTGTGTCTCTGTCTCTCTCTCTCCCTCTCTCTCTCGGTTTTAATTACTTTGTGTCAGGTTGAAAGATTACCTTGGGTAGTCACATATAATCAAGGTCTCCCAGCACTTTGCTTACACTTTTGTTTTGTTTTAGCTTTGTTTATCCTGTCTCTCTCCACCTCCCCGGAGATCCTTTGGCAAATCTGATAAACAATGCTTTTTTCGTGCTCAAGGCAGAAAGTCCAATCGAATACAATGGGAGGCCAGACTTGGCTGAAATGCAGGCTGCAGGTGTGCTCGGCATTGTGTTCATCTAAACCAGATGCTGGGAGTTGAAGCACCTGCTTCCCTTCTCTGTCTACACTCTGGAGACCACCGCTCCTGGGTAACAGAGGCCAGAGAACCAGGCTGAAGAGAAGCATGTACATAACCACAGCATCCTCCTGACAGATCAAATGAGTTGCCCTAGAAATAGTTTAACAAAGTTCCCCTGTAAGTCCTCAAGCACATACAGTTTGATGTGTGTTCTCCTTCCCTTCCTTAATCTGACACCACCATCCTCTCAACGCACACACTTGACAACATCCACGACTAGAAACAGACACTCAGTGGCAACTTAGTTTTTCTCTGGATAATATTATCTAGAAAGACAAGGCTGGCCACAGACAAGAGGGTGATAATTTTTATGGTTCTGATAACAGGAGACGGATGCCAAAAGCCTTGCACAGCCTCAGATTTTATGAACATTTCTATAGGTGCCGTCAATTTCTGAACAGTCCGGAAAGAACATTAAAACTTCTATCTTGAATGTTGATCATCAAATAAGAGATCAGGGGAGAAATTGGTCCCTATGGGGAGGTGACTTTGCTCTAAGCACTGGCTGCCAGAGAGGCCAGCTCTGGTATTTTTATTAAGCTGATTCTAAGTTGTATTATTTCAGCTCTAAATATTAGTAATAAATTGACTGCAAGCCTGTGTATTCAAATCCTTAGTGCGAAACCTGTATGAGTTAAGTTCTTTAAATTGTTAATATTTTTATTTCCAATTTCAGTGCTGCTTTTCGTCATGAATGAATGCCCTTCTAGGACAGGGTTCATACTTCTCATTCATACAGAGGGGTCTATTTTCTCTGTATATCCTTGTGCTGTGTTCCTAAGAGTCAACTGAGAAAGCTTTTGGGCTGAAGAATGAAGCCCTGAACCCACTCCACTCTGGAGGTTTCCACGTAAATGCACAACAGTGAGGGGGCCAGGGCCTCGGCCTGGAGGAGAGGCACGTACTGGGCCTGTGTCCTTCTCAACACCACTAGCTCCTCCATCCAAGAGAAATCTGTCTCTTGTCTGTGAGCTCCTACTGATATCACAGCTTAAGGAAGCCCTTTACATTTGTTCTCGATAGCTCTGTAATAAACAGATATATTTTTGTTGCTGCATGCCCAGACCAAGTCTACATGGGGAAGAATAATTCCTGAAATGAAAAATCAAGTTTGTGGGCATGAGAGGGGACAGAGGGCTGGAAGGGTAGAAGAGTGACAAATCAAAACAAACTAGTGGAGTCGATTTGAAAGGAGGGATGTGTGATATTTAGTGAGAACTTTTTGAAATCACCCAAAGGGTTCACAACATGTTTCCAAAAAAAGAGACTACTTCTCTTCATCTCACGGCCACATTCTTCTCTGTCAAAGCCTCATTAGAAGCGGCACCCAGACATAACACAACTAAGGAAAGAGAGAGGGTGGATCTGTAAGCAAGAAAGGGAACCCCAGACCCTAGAGTTACTCTGATCTGCAGATTACCTCTTGGAGTTTGGAATTCACTGGGGGGCAGCTAATGGGGCTGGAGGGCGCTGCTTAGACGGAGATGAATATGGAAATGGAGATTAGATAAAGATAAACAATGCATCTTTTCTTTAATATCACTGGAACTGTTTTCACTTATCTGCGTGACTCTTTCTTTTGTGCCTCTTAATTTGTCCTTGAAGTTCTGTATCTAATCATTAGCTGAGCAACCAATAATTCTCCCTCAGTCCCCCACCCCTTTTTACAACCAACTTTAATCTTTCGACTCAGTGAAAAACATGTTTCCCCTATCATAACTGGTTTAACAAAAATTCTCTTTCAAGTTTAGATTGCTCAGATACAATGGCTTTCCTGCAGCTTCATGCTAGGGAAAGGAATTTACATTAGAAAAGAGAGATTTATGATAGCATTGAATTTCCATTTGAATATGGGTAGTTAATATCATGCATATGTTTTTTTTATTATTATTATTTTAAGGTTTAAGCCGCCCCGTAGGCAAAAAGAAAGCTGGAAACTGCGGACCTGGCGGGGCTCAATGAATAATTTAATCTGGATTTCATTCACAAACAGCAGACCAGTCTCAGGGAAAGGACCGGTGCTTTTCCCCAGATCGGAACTGGAGTAAGTGCCAGGATTTCCTGATTTGTTTACATTTCTCAACAAACTTTTTTCCCCCTGACCAGGACAGAATTAGACTTCCTTTTCCACTTTTGGCTGCTTCCAAGCTATTCTTGCTCAAGGTAATTCTCTCCCCTTTCCCTGCATTCTCCTTTGTTGAATTCTCAGCTGGGTTCTTTGTCTCAGGAAAACAGGGCGGAAGAAGAATGGTCCTCATGACAACAATAAGCCCACAGTAGCTGGCTTTTCCCGGACGGACGGAGCAGAGTCTGTCCAACCCTTACATTTTAAACTTGCTGGTCTGTCTCTCACTGAGGCTTAGAAAGGATTCTGAGAGGCCAGGGTGTTATACATTAAGTGACTTTACCCAATTCCTAAAGGAGACACTGAAATCACCTTCATTCACATCAACCCTGCCGGTGACAAGACTTGTCATTCTGATGGCAAAACTTCAGCCAGATCTAAGCATGGGACACAAATGTTTTCTGTTTGGTGGCTAGGCTTCTAGGACCCGTGGCTAAGGGCCTCTGTTCTACCCTGTTATCTTCCCTGGCCTGTTTGGTTTCACTTTCAACATCTTGATCATCTGTAATTGTCACAATGGTTTGTTTTGAAAAGTTACTCTAAGTTTTTTGTTTATAAATGTTTGACAATCGGGGATTAGTTCCTTTTCTTAACAAGGGAAATGTAGGCATTGGTCACTGGCCAATCTGCAAGGTTAAAAGGCTACCAGATCTTTTTGGGGACCCACCAACAAGAATAAACCAGAGAAACACAGAAGCTGTTTGAGGGGATGGGGGCAGGTTCCTTAAAAGAGAGGCGTAACTCTCTGGTTTATTGACACTTCTATTTGTTTTTTCCTTCTCTCTTGTTTCTAAGGCTAAAGGCCCCTTTAAGTTTTATTAGTTAAGTCAACTCTGTTTTGAAACATGTCCGCCATTCTGACCCCAGGAATAATTGTGAAAACTATCTTGGAGCAACCCTACCCTCTCTGCTGGGACACCTTTCTCTTCACCTTGGGTTCCCTGGGGCAATCAGTGTCATCTGTCCTTTCTGCTTCCCTAGAAATCAAACCCAACTCTTGGTCGAGAATCAGATAACTTTACTTGCACTTGGGGTATGGCTTTAAATACACCCACCATCCCAGGATCATTTGTATCATAACGGAAGAAGAAATCTAAGGTAAAGGAATGAGTCCCTAATGGTGGAATTTATGATATCAGTGGAGGTCCTTGAAGCAAAATATCATCCTGAAGTGCTCCTGAAATCATGTCATACTGAGGGTAGATTATGTTTAAAATATGGGTCAAGTCAGGCACATGTTGTTTGTATCCCTATGTATATATATGTAGAAGTCACACGCAGAGAAACATAGTTTATTACAAAAATCCTGCTGTTGCTGCTGCTGAGGGCAGACAGATGAATGATCACGAGCCTTTTCTCAACCATGTATTAATATAGCCGAGTCGTGAAGCAAGACAATATTTAGTTATTCTGAAATGTCCTTTATAACAATCATTTACTCACTCAAGTCACTGTGGGAGTGCCTACCTCTTAAAAGGCCAAAATAGACTCTTCTATGACCTCCTGCCAAGTAAGGGTGGACAAATGGCCACATTCTCACTATAATCTAAACAGGCATCAAGGTGCACTCAGTTGACTGATGCGCAAAAAGAGTTTCAATGAACACTAGCACATGAGGGACATCAAAAGAATAAAATTTTTCTTTTTTCCCCTATTGGTTTCAGAGAGAGTACTGTAGGCATAACCGTCACAAAAGAAACTGAGGTTTAACCTTTTGATGATCTGAAGGACCAAATCCTGCTTTGGATTATCTTCTACAACAGGTACTTGTGCAACGATCAGCTGACAAGTTAAGTGAAGCACATGTTCTAGAATCACATGATAGCCTCGCTAGAGTATAGAGAAAGATATAAAATGAGTAATGACGTGATGTCCAATGTGAAATATAGCTTCTAAGGGGGGAAACCCCATACACAAACACGTGTGATGGGAAGGAAAAAGAACAGATTTAGAACGTTAATAGAAAACCTAAAAATCATTTAAATCACATGAACAAAAATGTAAATTAGATGGTAGAATACGTTACATTTTATTTTATTGTATTACTTTTTAAACCACTTGATTGGGGTTCAACTGACACAGAAAAAGCTATACATAGTTAATGTCTTCAACTCCCTGAGTGTGAAGGAGAATATGATACATTGTGTATTGCGTATGTAGGTACTGCAGATATCAGTATTTTCTAAAATACGCTTCATACAATGTTCTTAATTCCAGGTCTTTATGTCAAGAGAAGACCAGAGGTAGGCAGCTTCCTTGAGAGGGTTTTCCCTACATGTATGAATACAGTAAATATTCTGGAAGACTTTCAGATTTCTCTAGTTGTAGCAAACAAGGTCAACTGGCTCATCTGAAGGGACCCTTAGGGGTCCAGCTGGCAGTGCTTGGAGGCTGAGCCAGTGGTTCTTTTGGGCTTGTCTCCAGGGCGAACCTAGACTCCCGCAGAGAGGAAACACGAGTTAGCTCCGTGACAGCCCCAGTGTCCCAGGCACTGGGGGTGCTGAAGGTGGGATGGATTTCCATGTAGCAAGTTCATATACTGGTTTGCCTTATGATTGTCAGAGGCCTGAGCAGTAGAGAGCAGTCCGAGTCCTGGGAGACTGCATCACCGTTCTAGCCTGTTACTAAATGAGTTTTTCTCTCAGGCAAAAGGTGTGCTTGCCTTTCTCTGGGAGCTGGCAATGGAGAGGCTGCAAAGGCATTTTCTAGGCCTTGATTTCTGTCTTCTTACATACCATATTCTTAATTCAATAACTACAAAGCTCTGTACATTGAATAAAAATATAGCAGTTTCCAATCCTAGAAACAAATTTTTTTTTTTTTTTTTTTGCGGTACGCGGGCCTCTCACTGTTGTGGCCTCTCCCGTTGTGGAGCACAGGCTCCGGACACGCAGGCTCAGCGGCCATGGCTCACGGGCAGTAGCCGCTCCGCGGCATGTGGGATCTTCCCGGACCGGGGCACGAACCCGTGTCCCCTGCATCGGCAGGCGGACTCTCAACCACCGCGCCACCAGGGAAGCCCTAGAAACAAAATTTTAAAAAATAATTGCCATGCTTGCGTGACTTCAAATGTGTACATGGTGGACGAGTGGGTGAGAGCGGATTCTTGTACATAAATGACTTCCTGTGCTTTTACGAGTCATTTTGTGCTTGGTCCCTGGAACGTCTCTAGTAAATTGAGAGTCTTCCCTGAATCATCAGCTGGGTTCTCCTTGGCCTTTAGGGAGGTGCTGTAGACAAGTCTGCTGCTTTCTAGACTCCCAAAGGGGGCTTAGAGGGAATGGTTGCTCGAAGCGGTGGTCTCTGGGTAGTTTTGGTGACTAAGAGACCAGCAGGGTCTCTGGGAACATGGGCAGCAGTGTGAGGTGAGGTGAGGTGAGGTGAGGTGAGGGCAACACAGAGGAAGTTAGCAGATCTCGGGAGCATATGCCCCATAGGTCCTGGCTCAGTCTGCATGTGGCTTTTGAACTCTGAAGCCAGAGCCTGCTTGGGGCCAAATGCCAAGTCTTGGGGTCTGTGACCATGGGAGGTGGGCAGCGGGGTCCTTAGACCCACGGCCCAAAACTGGCAAACAGTCTTGGTTGTGCCCAACACGGAGATTCGGCCTTCCTAGCAATGCCCCCACTCCATACATGGCAGATCATGTGAAGGTCTCTATTTCAGAGGAGAGAAAGCTGGGACACCTGGGGAAGGTGTGACCACTCAAGGCCACTTTATGATCCACTGACAGAACAAGATGAAATCACCCAGTTTCTGGTTGTGGGTCCCAGATAGACTCAGGCATGCTTTGAGTCAATGGCAGAACTCCCTTCCATACTTCCTTTGCCCAACCTCACCCCACGCAGCTCTGCTACCTCTTCTCAGCACTTAAGCTTAACACATTTAGCACCCCCTGGAGAGAAAGGGACCTTGGCTGGGACAGAGTCCACACCCACCACGCCCACCCCCCCTTGGGCAGCCTTGTTATCTCTCCTTGGAGTGTGATTTAGTTTCCACGTGACACTGAGATATGATAACCTGAACTCTATTACCTTGGGAAAGACTACTGAGCAAAAATGCTGGTTGGAATAGCTCCGTTGATGATAGCTAGGAGGTGTTATCTTGGAAGAAGATGGAAAATAACCCAGAGCCAAGAGCTGTTTTGGATGGCTAAAGGGAATTCAAAAATAGATGAAGATCTGCCCACACTTGAAGAAAATCCTCAAAGACGTGACAACTGCCAAGGTTGCACTTCTTGGCAGTTATCACGTACTTTTTGTTTTCTGCTTCATCAGCTCTATAACCCTGAGAGTTTCATTATTAGGGTTTCCTGCTACACTTTTAATTTTCAGTTACAGATTGACTAGGGACTGCCAGTATGTCTGGCCTACTGATGTTTGCTGGTAGATTATCCTTGTAAAAGTTACTATTGTCGGGGTTCGTTTTGTAAAGGTAGTGAAGAATTGCAATTCACATAAATTCCACAGCCCCATTGCTTGTGATGGTCCAACAAATAAGGACAAAAGAGAAAGATGGCCTCATTTTAAACAAACCTTCTTGTTTTAAATAACAAATTAAACAGACAAATAAGCCAACAACAACAAACAGCAACAACACTCCACAGTTGAATTTACCAAGCTGAAGAGTTCAGACTTTGCCCGAGTCAGGGACTGGTAATTGACACACAGTTCAGGGATTCATTTTCCCTTTTCTCAATATTGAATGGAATTCCCTTTTAAAAGGCTTATGATTTATTGTCTAAAACTGGAACTGGGACAAATTCAAAGCAGGATGAAAGGAAGTCTCCAAAACAATAGCACTGAAATCTCCCAGGGCTGTTTCAATTGTGAGAATTTAGTGCACCTGAATTGCTAAGTGTGGTGAGACAGAGGACTTGAGAGGGTGGCAACGTGCCTAAATGTTGTATTTTTGAATCTGTCTGAAGAGGTAGCCTCCTTTGGTAGAATGAACATTGATAGGGTTTTTCTGTTTCTTTTTTTTTCTATTTCGTTAAAAATACTCTACAATTTTCCAGGGATTAAGAGATACCCAGGCTAAGCAAGCTCTGATCATAAATGAAAATAAGAGCCCATGTTCCAGTCCTCAATACAAAACTTCAGGTATCCTTACTGAGCATTTACTGTGTACCAGGTTCTAGGCAACATGCATTACATGCGTGAGTTAGTTCATTTGATCTTCACAACAATATTATGGGCATAGGCACTATTTTTATTCCTACCTTACAGATAAAGAAACAGAGAGGTTAAGTAACCTGCCTCAAGCCACACGGTAGTGAGTGGCCAAGTCAGAATTTGAAACTGGGCAGTCTTGCTTCATGGCCATACCCTTAACTACTTAGCAGTATTGCCTCCTAAGAAAAGTAAATTGCCTAGATTAAAGGATGTTAGGGATTGAGGGTGAATAGGAATTGATATTGGGTCCAAAGAAGCCCAGCATGTTTAGTTTGAGATGAATCCTGATAACATTCTGCTGCTGAATAATGAGGCCAGATGAGTTGGCTTCTGCTATGTTCTTGCTACACAGCTCACATTCCCAATTCTATTTAGTTTTATTCCCAATCTAACTCTTTCTGAAAATGACTGAAGTAGCTTACATGCACATGTATATCTTTATTCCAGGCTCTACAGAGCTCCAACCTTATTTCAACCACCTTCTAAATATCACTGTTAAATGCAGGCCTTCAGGCACCTCAAATATCTACGCTGAACTTTCCAGCCCCGCCCTAAATGAACTCTGCAGTTGGACTTTTCTCTCTCTGTAATGGTGTAACCTTGTGGCTCAGACTCTGAAGCTCAGGGTAAGTTTTATTTCCCTCTTTCCTACACGGTCTGCTGCCTCGACACCGCCCCACCCCCCCCTCGCCCCCCGGCCCACAACAAAGTACACGATCAATTCGTCATCAAGTCCTGTTGATTCTCTTTGCCATATCTGTCCTTACCCATCCCTACTGCAATGAATCAGATTTCTAAAACCAGATTTTGGAACAAATTTCCAACCAGTTTTCCCATGTTCAGGCTCCCTGCCTTCAATATAGCCACTAGATGAAAGTTGGGAATCAATTCCTTCGACAAGAGTTTTTTGTACTCTATGCTGTGCCAGGCACTGCTCTAAACTAGAGACGCACCACCTCTCCGCCTTGCTCTTGTGGTCCCTTCTGCTTGAAATATCCATCTTCATTCTGCCCCTCGCCAATATTTCTGCTTTCAGCAGGCACTCAGTTCTCTGCCTCTGCCAGTGAGCGAGATCACAGGATACACATCCCTTAACCCCTGACCTGACGTAGGCTGGATTTAAGGAGCTCTAGCTTGGGACTTCCCTGATGGTGCAGTGGTTAAGAATCCGCCTGCCAATGCAGGGGATATGGGTTTGAGCCCTGGTCCGGGAAGATCCCACATGCCGCGGAGCAACTGAGCCCATGTGCCACAACTACTGAGCCTGCGCTCCAGAGCCTCCGAACCACAACTACTGAGCCTGTGTGCCACAACTACGGAAGCCCGCGCAGCTAGAGCCCGTGCTCTGCAACACAAGAGGCACGGCAATGAGAAGCCCGCGCACCGCAATGCAGAGTAGCCAAAGCCGGCGCGCAGCAACAAAGACCCAACACAGCCATAAATAAATAAAAAAAAATAAAGAGCTCTAGCTTGACACTTGGACTGTGGTAGAAAGTCTCTTTGTGGTCATTTAGTCTGTTCACTCTCCTCAGTTTCTGCTTTGATTCCAATACCCACCTTAGTCCTCAGTCTTGGCACCTGAATTTATGCCACATTATTGTTTTCCAAGCTCCTCTTGTGAACCTCCTACATCACATCTAACTCACTGTCGCCTTAATATAATCCTGCCCCTAAATCCCGCCCCTGTGAGACCCAACTTCCCCAAAGACTTTGCACTTCCTAATAGCCTACCTGCCTCTTTGGAAACTAGAATACTGTGGTTAATTTGTCCAAATCATTAAATATTTACTGAAGCTCTTCTACGTGCTGACCACACAACACATAACAAGAATGACAATTTGCTGTCCTCATGGTGCTTGCTCTCTCATTGGGGCAAGTGGTTAAATAAAGAAGCAAGGTAATTTCAGAGAGCAAGAGAGACGATAGAAAAATAAATAAATAAGTTAATTAATTAATTAATTTAAGAAAAAATGGGCTGAGTTGGAGGAAGGGGAGGCTGGAGGCCGGCCTAGATGGGATGTGCAGGGAAAGCAGTTCAGGCGAGACTTGAATGATGAGGAGTCAGCCGTGCGTGAACCTGGGGAACACGTTCCAAGCAGAGAAGACTGCAGGTGAAAGGTCCTACAGGGGACACCAGACTAGTGTGCTCCAGAAACAGAACAGACGCCAACAGAGCAGAACAAAGGAAAGGAAAGTGGTAAAAAAGGTGCTCAGCAGGGGCCGGACCATGGAGGCTTTGTTGCCGTTTTCTCAAGAAGTAGTTTTGCTGGATTTTTCCCGGTTGTTAGCTGCCTAGCCCTCCAGATCTTCTGCACTGTCAGATTGACCTTCCCCTTGGCCCCTTCAGTCTGATTTGTCCTCCTCCTGACCCCCAGACGAGCCCCACTTCGATGGCAGGGTATGGTCATGGACTCTCTGATTCCACTCACTGCCCATGGTCATTAAGTGGGCAATACGCAGTCAGCACATCGAAGGTGAGATGGTGCCCATCCAAGGTCTACCTGTCCTCCAAAGCCCCATTCCCATACCAGTGCCTTCAGGATGCTTTACTAAATGATCCTGGTTGGATAAAGGTCCTTTCCCAGTGGTCTACCTTAGTCTGAACCTTCACCCAGGTCTTCTCACATGCTAGTTTATACTGTGGTATTACCTTCCCTCCCGGATTTCATCCCAGACTACGTCTGGTACAATTTTGTTCCACTCAGATTAAATAGCATGGTGTCCTGCTCTCATTTGCCACGTGAGAATAACTGTGTTTTGGAGAGTAAACTCTTTGTGATACCATCTGGGTATTGTCATGAGGATTAAGAATATTTGTGAAGCACCCAGAATGGTACCTGGCACAAAGTAGGTTCTAAATAAACTGTAATACTGTGATCATTATCAGAGTTGTGTGACTTTGGGCATAACGCTTTATGTTTAAATGATGCTGCTGGAAAGAATGATTTCTAAAATGTTTTCTAGTTTTAAAACTTGATTACGACTCGGATGAATATGCTGAAAAATCTCAGGAAGAGACAGGGTCTCTCTGGCTGTTGGTAACCCCAGTGGGAAGGCTTGTAGGCATTGGAGATTCTTCTATGGCATTGGTGTACATTATTTTCAACAATGCAGCAACTGTGCATTTATTCTTGATAATATAAGTTATTTTGAGTGTAGAAGGAGTGATAGTACTTTCTTCAAATGTGCACCAGCCATACCAAGCATTGTCAAGGATGTGGATACACAGAAATTCTCCTATACTTCTGGTAGGTACATACATCAGTACAGCATCTTTGGAGAATGATTAGAAAAAATCTAGGAAAGTAAAAACGCACATATTGTATAATCCAGAAATTCTGAACCTAAGGGAACTCTATGCACATATGCACAGAGGTTTGCTCAAGAATATTCATGGGAGCATTGCTTCTCATAACAAAATTTGAAGTAACCCAAGTGTGTATGAACAGAATGGATAAATAAATCGTAGTACATTCATATACATCCATTAAGATTAGTGAGCTACATATATACAAGTATCAACATGGACAAATCTTAAAAACATAATATTCAGTGAAAAAGCAAATTATCTTAAGATATTATTATCCAGAACTCCTAATTTACCCCTTTCCCCTCTGGTAACCTTAAGTTTGTTTTCTATGTCTGTGAGTCTGTTTCTGTTTTGTAAATAAGTTCATTTGTATCATATTTTAGATTCCACATAAAAGTGATATATGGTATTTGTCTTTCTCTTTCTGGCTTCACTTAGTATGATAATCTTTTTATTTTTTAATTTTTTTTTTTTGGCTGTATGCGGGCCTCTCACTGTTGTGGCCTCTCCCGTTGTGGAGCACAGGCTCCAGACGCGCAGGCTCCGTGGCCATGACTCACAGGCCCAGCCGCTCCGTGGCATGTGGGATCCTCCCAAACCAGGGCACGAACCCGTGTCCCCTGCATCAGCAGGCAGACTCTCAACCACTGTGCCACCAGGGAAGCCCAGTATGATAATCTTTGGGTCCATCCATGTTGCTGCAAATGGCATTATACCATTGTCTTTATAGCTGAGTAGTATTCCATTGTATATATGTACCATCTCTTATTTATCCATTCATCTGTTGATGGACACTTAGCTTGCTTCCATGTCTTGGCTATTGTAAGTAGTGCTGCTATGAACAAACGGGTGCATATATCTTTTCGAATTAGAGTTTTGTCCCAAAACCTAAGTCTTGATGCTTGTCTTTGTGTTCATATAAGAAAAATACCTGGGTTAGGGTTTTGAGATTAAGTATCCATACTTATAATGAATAATAATGAAAATAATTAAGATGACAGCCTTCAAAAAGCGTTTCTTGGGCTTCCCTGGTGGCGCAGTGGTTGAGAGTCCGCCTGCCGATGCAGGGGACACGGATTCGTGCCCCAGTCTGGGAAGATCCCACATGCCACGGAGCGCCTGGGCCCGTGAGCCATGGCCGCTGGGCCTGCGCGTCCGGAGCCTGTGCTCCGCAACGGGAGAGGCCACAACAGTGAGAGGCCCACGTACCGCAAAAAAAAAAAAATGCGTTTCTTAACTCTTACATCCTGGAAATGTAAAGTATTATTTCCCTTTATATAGATTTTATCTTACCAAATATCCATTAAGGTACTTAATTGTATATTGTTTTTTAATTTCATTTAAATGTTTTGCATGCCTATTTTCCTAACAGAACTAAACCAGAACCCTGATCATCCAATTTTCAGTCTGGAGTTTTTCCTGTCAACAGCATGCTGCTTTCCTACACAATAACTGCTCCTTGAGGTGATGAATACATAATCATAGCTTTAATGTATCAATTTCTCTTGTATAAGAAACCTAGGCACTCCTCGGAGCACAGCAGAATTATTTAGCTACTAAAGAATTGGATTTTTCTCTAGGGAGTAGGACATGACAGTATTCTTTCCCCAATACACAGGTGTCCCAGTTTGCAGAACACTACAACAGAACAACCGATCAACCTGATCATTTATTCAAGAGTTTATAAAAATGCATATTTCCAGCTGCCTCCTAGTCACCCTGCTAGCGCAAGGTGAAACGGTCCCACCACACTGTCTGGTATCACTGGCTCCCATCCAGGAAACAAACAACTTGCCCCTCCTCTGTTCTACTTTGATTGACACTTGTGTTTCTCAAAGGCAAAAGTCAAATTCTAATATTCAGATCAGAATACTCATTGAATTCTCAATGACGGCAGGACAAATTAGAGGATACAGGCAAATTTTTCAGCAATGTGGATGAAAGCAATCTTTATTTTTCTCTAATACTGAGTCCAGCTTTGAGGTTCTCTATTTCCACCAGATATAAAGCCAAGCCTTTGTAGTGTGTTTTCATTTTCTTTCTTTCACTCTTTTTTTTTTTTTTTTTTTTGATGTGAGCTGGCATCTCTCATGAAAAGATAAAGGCATCAGTTAAGTATACTACCAAACCCCAAGGATAAAAGCTATTGTTGTGAACAGGAGTTAGGCATGCACATGGTATCAAGTAAGGGCCTGGAAACAGGGCTGCTGCCAAGGAAAACAGATGTCTGTCTCTTTTACGGAGGCCCAATTGTGTGTATATTAGCAATTGCTAATCTCCTGATTGACTTAACAATGATGGTATTGATGAACTAATTTGGGTTGAGTACAACCATTGCCATTTCCATAGTCACAATAAAATTTAAAAACCGATTCCACCAACTAGTAACAAGCGACAGCGACAGCAGAACAATAGCCAAGGAGCCATCCTAAAAGAGAAAAGGATGCATCGCACGTAGAAAAGATAAAGGGTCAGACAGGCTCTGCTTCCAGCCTTGGCTGTTACAGCAAAAGTCCAGATGTGGGTAGGAGAGGAATTCCCCCACATAACAATGAGTAATAGCGACTAACTCACAATCATAGGATGCATGAGACAATGATGAATTGTATATTTCAAGCCTATAGAAGACAATCAAAACGGTCACTTTCTTCCTAGTGGAATACACTAGCAAAATCGGGAGTGAGAGGAAACCCCGCTTGAGGTTCTGCACACTGCTTTTCTGACACGGTTATAAATAAGAAAAAGTGCAGATACTCAGATCCTCTTCTCTGTCGCATGACTATGTTTCATCCTTTTATTAGGTTGCTCTTACTGTTCCTTTTATGTTGTTGTTTTTAAACTCCCCTGTATATGCTGTCCTCGGGACCTCTGGATCTCTCTTTCTCTCTTTCTCTCCCTCTCTCTCTCTCTCTTTCTCTCTTCCCTTCCTTCCTTCCTCTCCCTGCCCTAAATCCGCACCCCCGCCCCCTTCATCATTTTTTTCTGCATTTCTCAATTCTCAGGATTATTGGGAAAAGGGGGAGAGGAGAGTTAGGCATAGACCAATAAGCCAGAGTCAAGAGGAGTAGGATGAAGTAGAGTGGCTGCTAGAAAAAAGAATGGAGCGTGTCCTGGCAAAGCCCAGTTGACTCTCTCTGTCTCCTTAGGAGCCAGTTCTGTCTCCTTGACATAGGTCAACTTGAAAGTTAAATAACTTCAGCATGACCAGGCTGGTCGTGCGAACAAAGAAGAAGTTCTGAAGTCAGTCTAGAAGTTCAGGTTCACTTTTGGGAAGCAGAGGGTCCGGTTTGATAAGTAATGCCTGATATCAATACAAGACTAAACTCAAACATTGACTTGCTTCAGAGCTCAGCTCCCTGCGGCCGCTTCCCAAGGATTGGAGGTATGGTCATGTAACGAGGTCCACTGACTGGAAATAGCCTGCAGAGTCACTTGAACTGCAGTGGGCCCTGTTGTGTTTTCCTTTTCGTTGCATCGATTTCTCTGGCAAAGCCCTATTAAAACGATGTGTTTGACTCAAGCCCTTTTCCCTTTTTAAACTGAATTGCCTTATTCTCACGGAGGTCTTATGAGATTCACAATTCTTACTAACAGGCAGAATAAATGATGCCCAAGTTTGGGGCTTTATTTTCCCAGTAGTCCAAGGCCGTGTCTACAAGAAAGCGAACACCTAGATGTGTCCAGATTGCGGAGGTTGGTCTGCCTGATTCCAAACATCTGGATAGTCAAAAGCACCAGGATGTTTGGCATCACGCAGACCAAACATCTAGATGACTGCTTGAGTTTCTCACTTTTTCATTGAAAGTCTGGTGTCATGTAGACACAAGCTGAAGCTCTGACTTCATTTTGTAACAGCTTCCAGCCTGCCAGGCTGGCTCCAGATTCCTTTTATTGCAACTGATGTTTTTTTACAAGAAAACTTTGCATTCTGTGTGATGCCTGTTGCTCTTACGCTCAGAACTAGATTCATTATGCAGAAAATAAATGACCCCAACCAACCCCCAAAGGCCACATGCTTGAGGAATAGTTTGAAGAAGCTGAAGAATTTCAGAATTCTTTGTGAGCACTGTCTCTGCGAGCAAAACCATGATCTAACTTTAGTAAGAGGGGGTGGCTGGAGAGAGAGTGGTAAACACGCCAGATTCCTTCTAACAACCCTCAATTTGTTTCACTCTCATTTCAGCCAAGAAATCTTATTTCCATGCTGGCAAAGGTGGTGCTTCCTCTATTGTCAGATGGAGATTAATGACAAATGGCCGAACTTCTGTAAAACAGAGGTCCCCAACCCCTGGGCCGCGGACCGGCATGGGTACGTGGCCTGTTAGGAACCGGGCCACACAGTAGGAGCTGAGCCGCGAACGAGCAAAGCTTCACCTGCTGCTCCCCGTTGCTCGCATGACTGCCTGAACCACCCTCCCCCAACACCCCCCTTCCCGCCACCGGTCTGTAGAAGAATTGTCTTTCATGAAACTGGTCCCTGGTGCCAAAAAGGTTGGGGACCACTGCTGTAAAATACAGCAGTGATTCCACAAATGAAACAGTGCGGATCCTTTAGAAAACACCATTTTCTCCAGAACTTTTGCAAATAAGATGCCCCACTCGGCCTAGTTTGAAAGAGTTTCACAACCAAAACAAGGGCTTATGCATCTCCCCACTTGGGAACAGTTGTGCTAAAGATGAAAGTAAATGATCAGCGCTATTTAGTGACCACCTTCTGCATGCCTGGGTGTCGTGAACTGCCTGACTTCACACCCTCTGTCATCCCTGCTCTTGCCAAGTATACTTCTGAGCTTCTCCAATGAGCTCTTACCTGCCCACTCACTGTGACCAGCTCTGCTCTAAAGCACAGAAGGATCCCTGGCCTTAGAAAGCTGCTGGGACTTGGCCAAGCCACACCCATTCTCTTCTCCCTCCACGCCTGAGAGACAAGATCCCTTGCCTGGATCTTGCTCCTTGATCCCTCAATCTCTGGCCTGTGTGTTTAGTCTCCATTTGAGTCCCTGGTTGTTTATTTTTTAGTCTCGGAGCCTAGATTCATCACCTCTGGGCTCCAATCTCCAACTCTGGGTGAGGTTTGTTAGCTACTGGAACGACAGGATTTGCTTCTTCCTGTCTTAATGGCAACCACTTGTTGAGTACAGGATCTAGCATTGAATGGACCTTTTTAATATACTCCTTTATTAAATCCTCACTTGAGACCAGTAGTATAAATTGCTATTCCACAGAGTAGAAACCGAGGTTCAGAGTAATTTAACAACATGCCCAAGTTCACAAGGTAGAAACTAGCAGAGGCAGAGCCAGAATTCAAACCCAGGATTGACCCTGAAGCCCAGACACGTAACTGCTCTTCAGTATTGCCTCACTTGGCTTCTCAGCTTGACCCCCTTGCTCGCCTAGCCCACAGTTCATCTCCACCTTCAGCACTTTGACTTTTCTTCACTTGACTGACTTTACTTGACCCTCTGCCTGACATGAGTTCACTCTTTCCTTTATTAGACAACTCACTTTGTGGCAGGCATTGTGTTTTGTGCTAAGAATAAAATAATGAACGAGGTAAGAACCAGGCTCTGTCCTCATGGGCAGACCAGCTTCGTGCCCAGTGTGGGAGACGAACAAGTGAAAAGGCAATTTCAACGCAGGGCGATCAGTGCAGTGACACAGGGAGCTGTTTATAATACCTGGTGGTTCAATTCATGGTCCAGAGTCCTTCCAATCTTCCCTCTTACTAGTCCCAGCTGGCCCCCTTTGTCTCTCCCCTACTCAGCTGACACTGGGTCTCTGAGCCCTTTACCGGCAGGCTCAATCCCACCCTTAATGAAGGCAGATGGAAGGATGGGAGGTTGACAGTCTCAGGCCACCATCTGCAGGAATTTAGGATTGAGTTCTGTTCTCCAGATCTGGAGCTCATTACTCCTGGGCTCCTATGCTCCCTCAGGCCTCTTTTACAGCCTGGAATGTATAAGTTCTGGAGTTCTGGGGTTCTGGTGTTTTAGGTGTGAGCTGGCTTGTTGCCAGCATTTTCATCAGAAGTTCATAGCGCCTATGAGGGTTCAGCTAAAAGTCCCAAGTGTTGACCAAGTTACTCTCCTCAGTACCTTCTAGGTGTTCTGTAGGATTTGGGCCACACTATTCCCTCACCCTAGGGCAGGGGTCCTATAACCTATGGACCTTGTGATTCCTGACCTGGACTGCTGTTCAGAATCCCTTTCTACCATGTTTCATCCCCTGTGTGAGAACTCCTGATGCCAAGGGTTTCCTGAATCTCATGTGAACAAGCACGTGGATCTGCTCTGAGCTTGGGACCTCTTAGCTGCTCCATCCAGGATCGCTCACTGCAGCCTGGTCAGTTTGCCCTCGACCTTATGCAATATTGGTAATTTTCTTGGACACACAGAGGTCTAGAAGGAAATATAATCTCTCTCAGAGCAGTGATCATATGTGTAAGTGGTTGCTCAACAAATATGTGTTGAAAGAATTAAAACGAGTAAAGTTAAAGCCAGAACTGGTGCCAGTATTAAGCAGCACAGATCCTCGCACACATTGGTCATCCAATAACCATTTGCTGATTTGAAGTTGTTTGAATTGAACTACAGTGTATCTGGGGAGATAAGATTTATGGATACGAAACAATTAAAGAGCAATAAAGGACAACACACCTCAGTTTCTCTGTATCATATCGACTGCCCTGTGGATAAAGGAGATAGCACTAGGGATCAGAGCCGTAAGCAAAAAACTTACAGAAGATGAAGGACTTGAGATGGACTTTGGCCATTAATCCATTTCATGCTTTTCCAAATGAATTTTTCAAATAATTCTACAGTAGATAGATCACCCTCATTTTACAAAAAAAAAAGAAAAAAGAAAAAAATTGTTTAAAAGAGATTAAAGGATTTTCACATATGAAATAATTTTGTTCAAATTTGGCAAATATTGATTGCCTGTTTTGTGCCATGCGTTATTGCCAAGAATAAAACATATGAAATGGACAGGAAAGACACGCTGTCCCCTTCGAAGCAACACATTGGTGTGTCTGTGTTATGAATAAGAAATTAAAAAACAATGCAATAAATTCTACAAAAGAATTATGTAACAAGTGCTATAGGAATCCAATGGATGGGTGTCATAATCTGCCTTTCTGGCCATGGCAGGAGTAGGAAGACATCTTTTAGGAATTATGAGAGCTGAGTCTTGAAAGATGACCTTTAGTTCCCTGTGCTGGGGAGAGGAAGTATCAGAGAGGAAATTGCAGGGGGAAGACTTGTACTGGGGAAGAACACAGGACACATCGATGCTGGACAGGAAGGTTAAGGACAGGCTGTGAAATGCCTCCAGCACCTTGCCAAGGTGGATAAAGAGGAGCTTCTGGGGCTTCCCTGGTGGCGCAGTGGTTGAGAGTTTGCCTGCCGATGCAGGGGACGCAGGTTCGTGCCCCGGTCCGGGAAGATCCCACATGCCGCGGAGCGGCTGGGCCCGTGAGCCATGGCCGCTGAGCCTGCGCGTCCAGAGCCTGTGCTCCGCAACGGGAGAGGCCACAACAGTGAGAGGCCCGTGTACCGCCAAAAAAAAAAAAAAAAAAAAAAAGAGGGACTTCTGAACTTGTGCTGGTTTACACGTCTAGACTATGGATTTTAGAGGTGTCTTCTCTCCACTTTTCTTCTTCTTTCCATGTTAGCATCCAGACCTGCTCTGTCTCTGCTGGGTTCTTCCTTGTCTAAACTCATTTATGCACAGGAACCAGCACTTACAGAGTCCCAAAGGAGGCCTGTGTTCCCCGTCAGCTCTCTACAAGGATGCCTGTGACTCGGGCCATCTCCAGGAGTCTCCCTGTAGCTGGATTCTGCCTCTGTTTTCCTTGGGGAAATCTAAAAGGAGGATGCCCACGATCCTCTCAGAGTCAGAATAATTGGCTTTGCACATTCCTAACCATGTCCAGACAAATTCAAACACTATACTGTGTAGAAGAGACAGAGCAGAAGACAGTTCTCTCCACCGTGGTATTTATTCTGGTCTCTGGCTCCAGAAACATTTATTTGTAAAGACGGCCGAGGATCAAAGCCAAGTGTGTCATTGTATCTCCTATTGCATAGATTTGCAAATGTGATTCTTTCTCCCAAATATTAGACAATTCCACTTTGCATTTTGGCTGGCCGATGGCTTTTTGAATTCTTTCTTTTAGAAGTCAGCGTGGCCCGACACATACCATCTCAAAATTCACTAAACCACGGAGAGGATCATCCCTCCTTCTGGCCCCATGACAATGTACTCCAAGAATCCCAGGTGCTTCTTTCTATTCTGGGAATGGGCTCCAGTTTGGAGATTTGCACGGTCCACTAAATCATCTCTGTGTCCTGGTGAGCCTTCCTGCTGTGAGCCCAGAGCCCTCCACATGAGCATGAAGCCGATGGAATTCTCTGCCAGGAAAAATAGAGCTTAGACTAAGCTCAACACATCAGGGTTTCATCTCTCCACAGCATTTTAAAGGAAATGGTACAGGTTGGGGACCACATCAGGACTTCCGCTTAACTCTCCGTGGGCCAGACTGTCTGCTGTATATGGTACGTGAAGTCTCGTCCCAGTGCTGAGTTTACAAAATGGCATTCTCCCATTATGGATTTTTTTTTTTTTTTTTTTTTTGGCCACACCACGCAGCACATGGAACTTCCCTAACCAGGGATCGAACCCACACCCCCTGCAGTGGAAGCGTGGAATCTTAACTACTGGACTGCCAGGGAAGTGCCCCTTGTGGATTTTTATTTAAGAGAAAAACAGTTTTCCCCTTTACATTAGATTTTTTTTTCATCTTTCCTGAAATACTTATTTTTAACTTCACATCTTCCAAATTTCAGATGGCACAGGCAGATTTCTCACCTCACTTGGTGTCTTACCCAGTGCTTGTCAAACTTTAGTGCATATGAATCATTTGGTAAATTTTGTTAAAGAGCAACTTCTGATTCAGGAGATTGGGGTGGGCCTGAGATTCTGCATTTCTAACAAGTTCTCAGGTGATGACAATGCTGCAGGTCTGTGGATCACACTAAGGGCAGCACAACTGCAGAACACTGAGCTCCTACTATGGACCAGGCATTGGGAGAAGTGATAAGGATGCAGGGGAGGACAGAGGTGTACTTTATATCCTTGTAACCAGTGTACAATCCTAGTTAATTAGTAAAACTTGATTTTATTCTTGATTGAGCTTGATCTAAAGTTGGACCCCATCTAATTTTATCTAAGTAAGATTACTAATTTACTTACAAGCAGATTCTTCTTTTAACTCTCCAGGAAGTATAAAGTGGTCATCATTAACTCTGATTTCCCAAGATTAGTTCCCCCTTTGGGGTTAGTGAAACACATAATGATTTATTCCTAGGGTTGAGTGCTTCTCAATCTTTTTCATTTCATGACATAATAGAAAAATATAATGCTGGTGTATCACCCTAGGGGAAGCTTCTTGCCTCTTGAGTGGTTACTGGCCATTGGAGAGCAACTGGCCCAGGGTCTTCCCAATGGAGATCCAAACCTTGACATGACGGTAACCCATACACTCAGCTCCCTGACTGGCAAGCTCTGATCCTGCTATAATTTCTCAGCTTCAGAAATTCATCATAAAATATAAATGCCAAAGATATTTATATTTGGGAGATTTGGAAAAGTACCACTAAAGTCACTATCAGTTAAGAGTCAAGTGAAATTAATTGAGAGCTGACTCAAATAAAGGAGGAATCTGGGAATGACCTAGAACATGGCAAGGAAGAAGAGGAGGCACAGAGGGTAGGACAGGAGAGAAGGGATGGTGGAAAGGCAAGGGTGGCTTCTCCTTCCTCAAATTTTGTCAAAGCCTGCCTGTTTCAGCATTGATCACACTTGCCCCAAATAATTCCCCTTCTCTCAGCAAATATTATGAATCTACATGAAGACCGAAATAAAATGGAAGAAAAAAATGGGCAGGTATCTATCTTTGCATAGAACTTTTTTTTTCCCTTAGTGAGTTGAAAGGCAATGACTTTAAATAAAAAAATTCTTTTGAAATGTTCCTATGATAGGGAATTAGCACCCAAGCCCATGTAGTTGGATAATCCCTTCCAACAACATGCGTTTTACCCCTTGTAGACCAGAGTCAGCAAACATTTTCTATAAAGGGCCAGAGAGTAAATATTTTAAGCTTTGTGGTCCATGCAATATCTGTAGCATCTATTCAACTACTGTGGCATCCACAGACAGTGCATAAACAAATGGCCATGGATGTGGTCCAACAAAACCTTATTTATAGAGTCAGGTGGGAGGCTGGATTTGGCCCACCAGCTGTAGTCTGGGACCCCATTATGGACAAAACCTTATATGTTATTGAACCAAAAATAAAAGTTGAATGTGGAAAAGAACAGAGCATATATACTTAGAGGGCAAGGTGGACCACAGACGTATGAGGATAGATCCTTCTTGAGCACCAGACGCTGAACATAGATACCCACCCAGGGCTTCTGAAAAGAGGTAGTAGGCCTGGCAGATTGCCCAGGAGTAGGATGTAAGTGGGAAAATGGAGACTTAATTAAGGCAAATGTTCCATGAAATGGTCTTTCTAGGTCAACTTGGCAGATAGATTTGAAATGCCACCATTTTGCATAAGTTTTTGGTTTTTTTCCAGAAGTTTTTCACCAGCCCTTGGCCACCTCAGTTGTACGCATGTGATGACACTGAGAAACAGCAGTCTGAAGAAATACTGCACAGTTGGCATAGGTTTTCATGTTTCATTAAAAATTCATGTTTTATTAAAATTTTCATGTTTTATTAAAATTCTTCTTTGACCACATACTGATTTATCTCTGTGAGTCTATGAGATTATGCTAATTTGGATGTCTGTGGTTTATGAAGTGGGACCATCTAGCCTTTTAAACTATACTCTCTTAGTTCCTTGAAAGAGGCCAGATTAAGACTCTAAATATTATGAACTCAAAATTCAGCAGATAGATAAGTGAACTTTTTAGGCTGGTAAAACATATGTGCACATTTATTGTACATATTATTCAAATATGTACATATTTAGAAGTCAAATTTTTCTTCCTGTGTGGCCTTACCTACTTTAACTATTAAACTTCATTTCAAATGTAAATTAAAAGTATCTAAATACAAGTGCTTTTATGTTAATTGCCCAAGTAACAATTTACTTCACTCATTTATGTTTCCATTTTTGTTTTGTTTTCACAGGAAGTGAAATGCCTGTCACCAGATAGAACAGTAGGTAAGACTGGGATTTCTTGTTTGTAATAAGTGTGTTGTTCACATTATGCCTTTTAACATTTATCCTAAATCAACCCTTTAATCTAGGAGTCTTTGATCCTAGTTTCTTTCTAGAGTCTTCAATACCAGGACTTCCCCCAAGTTATTCTTTTGTAAATTGATATCATGGCTGTTAGAAGGCAATAAATGAACAATGCCACATCTAGTATTTGTAACAACAGGGATTATTAACTTAATTACCTTATCCTTTTGAAATATCTGAAGAAGAATTATGACCGCTGGGACACCAGCAACAATCACCTAATCTATTTCTTAAGTTATAGCAGCAAAGTCTTCAGCAGGCATCCTTTCATGGTCTGGCTTATTGCAACCCCAGTTGTGGCATTTAGCAGAGTGTTCTGTCATGGGAGTCTAAAGGCATGGTGCTGATTTCAGGAGTTTTGAATTTCCTTAAAAAGTAAAATTTCAAAATTAAATTTGGGGAGCAGCGTGGAAGGGTCAATTTTTCACTTTGTCAAGTGAGGACAATAAACAAAAACCTTCCATCTATTGTATCCATAACTTCAGAAAAGGAAGGGCATTTGAACACCAAAATAGGAAGTAGGAAATAATCTCAAACTAAAGAGCAGGTCTTTATGGAAAACCACCTCATTACATTGTTTTTATTTTTTCTATTTTAATATAGATTGGGGAGCAAATGCATACATGATAAAAGGAGACAGGGAACTAGGAAATCTTAAATAGAATTAGAAGGGCTATTTTTCGTGTTTAGATTAAATGATTTGAAACTATTCCTTTATAGTAAGTGAAGTTAAAAGACTAACTGATAAGAGTTAAGAAAGCTTTTCCCTTCAAGCACTGTAATTCTATGGGACATAGTCCTTCAACAGGATAGGACTTTCCTTAGAATGTCATCCCTATAATTACAATGCAGGGAAATTTATCTCAATATTTTCTGAACTTTTCAGATGGTCAAATGAAAGCCATTTTTCAAGAGAGCTATTAATATGGTGATGTTAATTGGTAGTGATAATAATAACCATATACAAATATTAAAGAATGGCAGTCCTTCTATATAAAGCAACATTTCCTGTTAAATTTATTTTTTTAAAACATCTTAGATGGGAAAATCATCATACCCCACACAACAAAAAATTTATACACGTTTTCAGCTCCTTTCCTATCCAATTTTCATTTCCTGTCCATTGGCCTCAGGAATATGAGTCAAGCAAAATTTCAAAAGCTCCTGGAAAAATAGAAGCTGCGTGTGTGTGTGTGTGGGGGGGCGGGTAGAAGGACAGTAAAATGAAAACATTAAAACTATCCCTTTTTTATAATTTGCCTCTGTCTTCCAAAGTCTCTGACACATACATGCTCTGGCTTTGTGAATTTCCCTGCGATAGGCAGCACCTGATTCATAAAGTGTTGTGGTGAGGGAATCCAGTGGAAGCATTTACTGAAGGAACATAAATGATTTGAGAGACACCAGAGCTATCTTATCCTCAGGGTTATCAATAATGCTGCTATAAATATCAACACTTCATCCATTACATGGTAAAAAAAAACAACAAACACAGAGGTTACTAAAACCGGGACCTGGACTGGGTATGAGTGAACGATTCCATACCTTTTGTAGTTGGAGGGTCAGGCTGAGCTAGTACCACAGGGCAGAGATGGAGAGTAGAAATGGGTGGCATCTGTGCTTGGAGTTATGAGTCAGTGTACTTTCATACACGACAGTGAGCAGCCCTGTATGGGTGGCTTTGTGCACAGGGAAGGAGCCATTAAAAAGTGAAATCCCTGCATCGTGAGACTCTACAGCAATACAGGAAATCGACATTAGGATTTGTGGTTTCCTGCAAATGGGGAATCTAAGAGAATCTTTAAAAAAAGCCACATGTTTCAACTAACAGAGGAGATGTGACCCAAAGATTTCTCACTCTGTAAGTGTCAGGGACAAACATGGGATAAAACAGAAGGTTGAGAACAGTAATTCTAGAAGCTAGGAATAGGGTGTGTATAAAATATTCGCTTAGAACATTGATGGTAACCTGTCAGGAAGAGTGGGGCTGGGTAATGAATTAATGAAAACAGAATAATGAAAAGCATAGCTCATACTTACTGAGGAATGATTCTGTTCTGGGCGCTGTGCAAAGGGCTCTATTCAGTTACTAAATCTGTCCTTCTGAAAGAGGACAGGGGGTTACTAAGGAAATTATTAAAGATAGCTGCCTTTTGTTACCACCACTGGCAAATTTACTACCTTTATTGTGCTTTCCAGGTGCCTAATAGCAATAGACTGTGCTCTGGTTATTAGAAAGAATAAAGTCTAAATACTGAAAAAGGATAAAAAAAAATACAGATAAATATTTTGAAATGACCCAGATTTGGGAAGTCCTAATATGTTGCCAAACTTTCAACATGTTGCTCACCACAGAATGACTCCTCTGAGAACAAAGTAATTGCTGACTTCAGAGAGCTCTGAGGAAGTTCAGTGGATGGAAAGAATTTGGCCAGAAATTGGGTGAATCAAATCTAGAGTTTTTCTAACACTGGGTGTGTGTGTGTGTGTGTAAAGCACTTGAATATACCTATAAAATTTAGTCCACTACCTGAAGTATTTCTCAAGGTCAAAAATTCACTGGAGAATGGTAATGCTGCCTCTGGGTTGTTCCACACTTGGGCTACTCCTGGGCAATGTTAATTATGGACATCAGAAGTTCCCAAACCTAGCTGAGCCTCGAATCCTGGAGAGCTTTTAAAGTATATATTCACAGACCTACTCAATCAGGCTCCCCAGGAGTGGAGCTGGCATAGATGTGTATGTATATTTTTACAAGCGATGCCAATCCCAGTTTGGGGGTACTCATTTAATTCAGGCTGGCAGTGAATCTTGGGAACCACTCATCTAAACAGCTGAAATGACACTCAGGTTGAGTGGCTGTTACCTGTTCCTACTGATTTGCTTAACAACAGCAGATCTGGGTGGACACCTCAAAGGCTTTACTTTTAATGGACTGACCTCTCTACACTGTCCCAGGAGACTCCGCTTGGCATTTCTGCCTTTCAAAGAACGTGAGATCCTAAAAGAACCTGGACCACCTGGCTTTGGGATGGACGCCCCCTAAGAGATTTAGGGAACATGCCTTAGTATCTGCCCTCAGCAAGATGCCAACATGGACTCCAAACAAGCAATTCAAACCTGGACAATGTCTCAAGTGACACATGAGACGTTATGAATAAGCTCTAGCTCCATTGATTCTTCCTCTTTCCGTCTTCTGCGCCTATACAGTCTCTTGGTTTCTCTCCCTACCTACAAATTCAGCTTATCAGGCTATTGGGCTCTCCACTGGACAGAATCGCCTGCAAGAGACAAGGGCACCAAGCTGCCGGCTGACATCCCAGAGACCACGGCAGCTTGAATTTTTAAGGCCACTAGGTCTCACTGTAGGACAGCCCACTTTGATTACTGATTTTCCTTTTGTGAAAGTTATTTTGGTAAATCAACCCCCCCCCAGCCTCGCACATGTGTGTGTAGGTTTGGCAGAACACAGCAAGGCGTTTTCGAGATCTCAGCCCTCATTCCTTTCCTGGAGAGACAGGGAAATGCGCGCTTGCTCTCATCCCTGGGGAAACGGCCCCTCCACGAGTCACAAATGCACCTTCAGAGACACTGCCTTTCCCCTTCCCGTTCCAATCCCCCCTTTCCTTTTGGGTCTCCCCAGTTTTGGAAGTCGGGAAGAATGAATACATTACTGAACTCATTCGCTAATCAATTTACCTCAACATGTATTTCTCATGGCCACTGCCAAGGGATACCAAATGAACCATGGACAGAATAATTTCTAATGCAAAGTCAAAAGTGATTAGCAGCATGAAAGAAGAACAAAAAATCGCTATAGGAGCCGGGTGGCCAGTGCTCCTGTGTCATATAATGGAAGAGAAGTTTGTGGGAAATGTTCCCTCTCTTTCCCTCCCTGTGGTCTAAAGGGTGTGACAAAACATAAGTCCTAAAGGATTTGAGGTCCTTTGTCTCAGGAGTGTCTGTGGAAATGTCAGCATTCATGGAGTTGAGGAGGACTGAGGCTAGCTTCTTGGGAGGATGCTTCAGATCACCCAGGAGCCTGTTGTGCATGAAGATTCCTGCTTGCACCTCAGAGACCCAGGTCCAAAGGATGGGGCTCAGTCCTTCATGTCACCTCCAGGCACTTGTGCAAAATTCTCCTAGGACTCAGGCCAGTGTCTCCCCATCGAGACAGTCAACTCTCTGAGTCAGAACCCCGACTTAAACTGATTTTAAGATCCACAAGAAGCGAGGGAGAAAAGTAACATTTGTGCATATAACAGTACACACTTAATGGCCTTTAATACTCACTGCCACTCATTTCGCAGATGTGGAGACACACTGAGAAAAAGGTCAATGATGGATCTGAGGTCATGAGTGGTAAATGATAGAACTTGGTTCTAGACTCAGATCTCCTGACTCCAAAGTCCAGTGTTGCATCTGTGTTGTCTCACAGGGTACATGGTAGTTATTCGACCAGTATCTGCTGAATGGAATTGAATCAGAGACAAAGCAATGCTTCCAGAGTGCCACTGAAGTCCCCGACTGTGATAGCAGATTCATCTATTTCTCTTTGCAATTCTATTAGTTTTTGTCATGAGCATTGGTGAAGACAGCTGCACTTCCGGCACCTTTCCCAGGGGCAGGTGCCCAGAGCTCGGCACTGAGGTACACAAGCGACACAGACACAGCCAGATGGAGTCTGCAGCCCATGATGGGGACATTGGAGCCCCACCCAGCTTTTCATTGAATCTTTCCTCTTCTCAGTTCTGTAATTCTAGCAATGACTGAGGTGCAGTGTGCTATTGGCAAAACTTCTCTTTCTGGCTCTACTTTTCGACATAGAGAAAGGGAAAAGCCAAGCCACATGGTAAGGTTCCACTGCTTTTTTCTCAAAGTTGCCTTTATCTGTAATGGCTGCCTTAGTAGAGCTCGCACCCTGTCCAAACAGGTTACACCATCCAGAAAAGGCACGATCATTACATGAGTCATCAAGGAAGCTGAGAAGTTTGCATCTATAGCCATGGTAGAGTTTTCTGCAATACATACCTATAATGAAGTTTTCTTTCAATATATTAAAAAATCACTTTTACCGTTCATTTGATGTAACATTAAAGGATGTTATTATAATAGTCTACAAATCAACTGCAGTAGAAAGAATATGAATTGAATATCAGATGGCTAAGTTGACTAATGTCTACATGGAAAGTTGTGGTTTGAGGGATGCAGATGAGAAGTCTTTTATCAATTTAAATTTTTATTATTCTCAACACATATTTTCTGTAATCTGAGATTTAAAAAATGTGTATAAGCTTTATTTCCCCTTCAGCGTTCAAAGCCTTTATCTTGATTATTTGGACCTTTTGGCTTTCTTCCTCCATGCTGTGATTCACTGGTTTCCTGTCATTTCACCCCGCAGGGTCTGGTTTTCCAACTGGGACAGCCTGCCATACATTCTCAGCAACAAGAATTAGCTTGGAGCGATTTGGGGCTGAGATGGCGGCTCCCTGATTCCTTTGGGTCTACAGGGAGATGGCCACAACCAAACAAAACAGCCGAAAGGAAAAGCTACCAGGTCCTCCTGTATCTGGACAGCCCAGATGTTATTTACAGCTTTGTTTATGAAGTAATTTCTTGACCCTCCTGGCTAGGATCCACACACTTTGTCATTTTAGAGCACACACGTCCTGTCACATGGTGACGATGTGCCCTGAACATGTAAACAGGCTGTGAGACTGTTATGAGGGTAGAAAAATCTTTTAACATAACACTCTGCTCCTCCCTCCACTTCTAAAAAGGACAAAGGAAAGCAGAGAGGCATAGAGCTGATAACTGTTTTATTTTTAGATTTTCAAATCGCCACAACCCATGCAGCCATTTTGAACCTCCTACTATGTGCAAAGTGCTATGACTAAAGGAGTTGGATAGCTCATGAGTCCAACTCAAAACCCTCCCATTCCAGTGAAAGACAGGTATTATAAACACAGGGAACCACATACAATCTGAAGGTGAAGTTGGTGCAACACTTGGGATGGGGTACAAATACTCCTTCTAGTGTTATTATAAATAATACTGAAAAGGTAGGGGATAGCACATCCCTCAAATTAAGAGAAGGATTCACTAGATTAAAGTCTGTCCCTAAAACGGAAGGCTGTGCTGCCCTGTTTACTTCCATCACCACCAGAAGTCTCCTTGGCCAAACCTCCTGCCCAGCGTCTTGTGCCTCACGGTGGTGCACGTTCTGATCCAGTCTCGCACGTTCCGACCACTCTCCAAACCCCTTCACCATGCTGTTGTCGGCAGAATCCGCCGCATCTTCGGCTTATGCTCTGAACACCCTTGTTCTACCTGAAACCTGAATATTCTCTGAGGATGGTGCAGCCTGCTCTTAGAGGGCGGCTGATACGTTCTCATGCCCTAAATCCCACAGCACCTGGGGGTGGGTGGGTGTCTTCCTTCCTCCTCCCTCCAAATCACCAGTTCTTTGCATGCTCATATGCCGTAAGGTACCAGCTGCTATCTGTCCTCACTGAGGTAACTCACTGACAACCTGGTCATTCTTCCTCAGTCACTAAGGATTGTAGCACATCACTTACTGCCTTTCCATCCTTGTGGACTTTACCACCCCCCTCCCCCATCAATGATTTAGCTAAATGTGCTGTCCTTGACCTTGTCCACAGTTCCTTGACCTCCTCAGTTGCGATGTCCTCTTCCTTTTTATGACACCTCCTCCAACCTCTTCCATGGTTATGCCCTAGAATTTGACATTATCAATTCATGCACTGCCTCCAGAATTTCAAGCTTCCCACTGTCTGTTCACCATCTGCTGCTTTTCCAACTCACTCACTGGAGTATCCGTACTGTATTACTTTGACAATATAGGGTCCACTGATCCATTGACTCTACCGTTTTTCGGTGCTTATATTATCCACCCCACTATGTGTCCCAAGAGCACTTTCCCTACTAGAGTTTCTGGTTCATGGCTATAATCACGTCTTTGCACATGTCCTCAACCCTAGTAGTGAATTGAATAGTGTCTCCCCAACATTCACGTCCACTCAGAGCCTCAGAATATGACCTTATTTGGAAATAGGGTCTTTGCAGATGAAATCAGTTAAGATGAGGACACAGTAGATTAGGCTGGGTCCTAAATCCAATGGCTGGTGCCCTTATAGGAAGAGGAGAAGGACACACAGAGGCACAGACACAGGGAAGAAGGCCCAGTGAAGATGTAGGCAGGGAACTGGAAACCACCAGAAGGTAGGAGAGAAACGTGAGACGGTTTCTTCCTCAGAGCCTCAGGAAGGAACCAATCCTACTGACACCTTGAGTTCAGACTTGTGGCCCCCCCAAACTGCGAGAGGAGAAATTTTTGTTGTGTCAAACCACCAAGTTTGTGGTAACATTTTTACAGCAGCTACAGGAAACTAATATAACCCTCTCTCCCTCTGTTATACTCTTACAGCAAAAATCCGGACAATGATTAAATTCCATTCTCCACCTTCTCTGTGCCTGCCCCTAACTGGCAGATGTTAGAAATCTCACAAATGTACTAACTGGTCTCACTTTACAGTTTTGACCACAGATCTTATATAGTCTAATTCAGCTGTGTTTCGTAGTGTATTCCTCCTATTCTCTGGGGGAAATATTTCACACTTTCTTTGCATTTCCAAACTGGTGACTCTGCCTCTCATGACCCTAAGAAAATAGAAGTAAGGAGAAGAGAAAGAATTCTTCTTCCTTCCACCAAATCTACGAACCTACTTGCATTTGTACACACATTTTTCTATTTTTCTTCCTGTTTCACTCATTTAATACACAAGTACTTAGGAAGGGTACTCTATACCAGGCAGTGTTATGAGTTCTGGAGACAAGTGAACAAAGTCCCTTCCTTTTTTGGCGATTATATTCTTGGGTAAAAGACAAACAATAAATTTATAAACAAATACATATTCAATATAATATTAGACGTGAAAGGTATTATGAGGGAAAGCAAAGCTATGATCAGCAGGCAGGTGCAATTTTGGGAGGAATGTTCAGGGAAGACATCCCTGATTAGGTCTGAGCAGAGATCTGAATAAAGCAAGGGAGGGATGGACTGTCTGTGCTTCCTTCCAAGGTTAACCACCTCTGCTCTGGATTCCATCCTCCTTGTCCCACTCGGGGACTTTTTTCCCTACAATTTTCACCCACATCTTCTTGCATTACTAATGTCTCCTTCTTTACTTGATCATGTCCATCAAAATACAAACATAGTAAGATATCTGCCATCTTGTAAAAACTGCTCCTGGAATCCACATCCCCATTATTTTTTTCTTCTTTGGTATAAAACTCCCCCAAAGAGCTTCAATATTAACTGTTTCACCTCAAGTCACCCCAAACATTTTTAAAATTTCTACCAACAATTTCTATCATGTCAATTGCAAAATCCCTTTTTAACCCTTATCTTATCTGATTTCTTAGCAGCATTTGAAGCAGTTGATTACAAACCCTTTTTTAAAAAACATTTTCTTCCGATGACATCAGATGCCCCGATCTCCCTATCTTCCTGTACCCTCACCGAACTCTCATGCTCAGTGTCAAGTGTCTAAATGTTGGCGCATCCTAGGGTTGAATCCTCAGAGCTATTTGCCTCTGTATCTACACTCAAGCGTTAGGCAACGTCATCCTGTCTCACTGCTTTAAAAACCACCCGTATGCTACTGACCCAGATTTTATCTCCAGACCCTCAGAGCTCCAGACTCATGAGTATCCAATTTCCTATTCAACATTTCTGCTAATAGACATATCGAATTTAATGTGTACAAAACCAAACCTGATTTCCTTGCCTAACAAGTTTAATGCTTTCCCACTCTTCCCCATCTCACTTACCATAGTGGCTCAGCCCCAAATGTTAGATATCAATTACCCTGCACTCCTTTATGTCTTTCTATATCCAAATCTAGCACCAAAGCCCGTGAGCATTACGTTCACGTCATGCCCTCCTTTTAGCATGCCTACCACTGTCAGCCTGGCCCAAACCTCCTTTGTCTCGCTGTAGATTGGCAATAAGCTTCCTAACTGGCTTTCCATCAGCTTAACTTGCCCTACTTCCATTGTTTACTCCCCACACATTATGAATGGCCTTATTAAAATATGAATCAGACCGTGTCATTCCCTTGTACAAAATACTCTAGTGACTTGCCATTATATCCAGAATAAAATCCAAAGTCCCTGTCATGACTCACAAGGCTCTATGTGATCTGGTCCCTTACCAATCTCTCCAACCTCAGTTCTCATCATTCTCTTCCAGTCATCCTCACTATCCCGATGGTCCCCACCAGGACAAGCATGTTTCTGACTCAAAGTCCTGTACTTACACTTCTCTCTCTGCCCAGGAGGCTTTTCTCCTCTACATGGCTTATTGTCTTACTTCATTCAGGACTTAGTTCAACTTATTTTCTCCTCAGAGAGGCCTTATCTGACCATATTATTTAAAATAGCACTGCATCTGTATCCTACACAATCATTTTCTATTTCCTAATCTGCTTTATTTTTCTCTGTGGCCATTAGCACCTGATATTATATATTATGTTTATTTACTTACCGGAATCTCTAGAATGTCTTTCCTACTAGAATATAAGTATCAAAGGGTAGGGAGTTTGTCTTATTCACTATTTGAACTCTAGAACACGGTAGTCATCAGATAAATATTTGTTTAATTAATTAAAATTATTTTATGAAAAATTTAAATGCATGGAGAAAATTTATAAAGTTAATAATCAAAATAGCTATAAATCACTGAATAGATTCCAGGCAGCTTGCTAAGTGCTTTACAAATACAATACCTTTAATTCTTTTATTAACCTGAGAGCTGACTTTATTATAATCTCCATTTAATAGATGAGGGAAGTAGAGCTTAAAAAGTGTAAGAAATTTGCCTAACGTCATACAGTAGTAGGTCAAAGAGCTGGAATTCTAACCTAGATCTGTTTGGTTCCAAAGCTCCAGGATCCACAGTCTCAACCCAGCAAATGTTTATTCTTGTTTATGATAGAAAAAGGGCTGCTGGTATTTCCAGTAGCATGCTGGAGTAGATATCCTCCATGACACTCCTGATCAAAACAAATTCCTGAATAGAAGAAAAATGTTTCACTGAGCTGGCACAAAAGAAAGGAATTCACCAAGCACACAAAAGAGAAACCAGAAATCCTGAAAGGTCAACAAATGCCAAAATGCATCCCTATGACTGTGAATAAGAAATAAACCCCACTGTACAGAAGAGGTAAAAAAAAAAATAACTTGCTCTCTAACTTTTGGTTCTAGAAAGGAGGAAAAAAAAAAATCTCACTGAGAATTCATAATCATGTTTTGGAAAGATTAGCTGTTAGAATTCATACTTTCAAGCTGAGGATTTAATTTAAATAGTTTCCAGTTTGTAGCACTTCCAGGTAATTGGCAGAAATAGATACAAATCTACTCTAGAGAACTGGATGTTCAATCCAAGCCTCAAAGGATTCTTATGGGAAAAGTTTTAAGGAAAGTGAGCAGCTCACAGTCACAAATCACAAAACACATTAAGAAGTAACATAAAAGAGAACTTCAAAGAGCAGATACTGGCAACAGACTTTGAAAGACTTAACCAGTTTGATTTGTCCGATGCTGAGTATGAACTATACTTAATATGTTTGAAGAAATAAAAGAGAAGTTGAAAATATGAATAAGGAAAAAGCAGAATTTAAAAAACAATAGAATGTCTAGAAATTTAAAAGGTAATACTTGAAAATAAATGTTGGTTGATTGTCTCATCAGCAGATGGAATACAACTGAATAGAGAATTACTGAGCTGGAAGATGGAACTATTGTCCAGAGGCCATGGGGTGAACTGCTGAGCCCGCAGACTCATTAGAGGAGGTGAGGAAGAAGTAGGGGCCAATCACCCAAAGCATTCTAGCAGGCTGTATGGAAGCTGAGAATGCCAGCTCTCAGTTGCCCCTGCAGCAGGCTAAGCGTGGCAACCATCAGGACAAACAGTTTCCAGATGATAACAGGCAGCTCTGAAAAACAGTAGATCTCCCAGCATTCGCCAAAGGACCCGCATGAGAGCAGGATATCCTTTTGCCTTAATCCCACAAGGACACATAAGTCACACATCGCCTTCTACACACTTGGACATCCTCTTAAGGGGCATGGGCTCTCTGAAGGTTCAAGCATTTTTATGAAAATGAGATACTATTACCCAATGTTTTTTAATTACCAAAGTTTATTAATATGAAATTAGATTGAGATTTGAGTTAGTTTTTATCCACAGAGCATTTGGAGTTGTGAATAAAACTACGTTAATTATAGACAAAATTACAGAGCTACATTTTCTCAGCACATCTGAATCTACGACATGACTACCTTTGTATAATCTTCTGTTTAAATTGGCTAAAATCATATTTAATTATATTCACATTTAGTCAGTTTTATTCCTTGTAAATTTATAATATTTATTAAAATATAAAACTAAAGATACAGGGCAAAATTGTTTTATTACAGGTTTTCTTGCTTTAATGCACATGACTCTAATGCAACTTTTATGCAGGTCTTAGATCACCTAAGTAGTAAGTTGTTTGATCCTTTGTGCCTGTTGCGGAGACCTGGCCTCGGTAAAGCTTTGAAGTAATTCTACATGTTTGGTAGAGGGGGGAGGAGAAAGCCAGAACTAAAGAAGTTTTCTCATTTCTGCCTATGAGAAAAATTGCTGGCACCTGGACATCAGAGAGCAGAGGGCTTTTGGGGGCCCAGAGTAAGGGTTGAGATGCTAGAGCAACCCCAAGTGCCCTGTTGGTCACTGCAGCCTCTGTCTCAGGGCAATGATTTTGCATGGATATAAAGGACAATCAACTGGGTAGTGGAAAGAAGAATCTTTGTACCTCCAGTCCACAGCCACAGTGGGTGCTGGAAGGCCAGTGAGTGTCTACAGACAGACACTGACATGGAGGTGCTAAATCATGATCCAGTGAGTGTGATGTCATTATCCATTTTGCTGCCTCATAGAGGTTACCCGTCTTGCAGTCATGACCGGTTCAATGGCTGAGGACTGAAAGAGTTCCTAAAATTATTCCCAGCAGTAGAGGGATATGATGGGAGGGAAAAGAGTTTTCTTTCTGGCATGGATTCAATGGTTGTGTGCTGAGAAGGGAGGAGAGACCAGGTAAGAATGTATCCTTTTAGCTCATATATTTTACATGGCTCTCATTCTGGAGTCAGGATGAATAGCTTACAGAAGAGCTCAGGACTAGCAGGTCAGATTCTCAAAGACTCAAACTTCGAGGCATGGTGGATATTGCTAAATTCACCCTCTCTCTTGCAATAGAAAATTGTTTCTGGCTCCATGCCCTCTGCCTCTTATAGGACTTTCCCTCCACCAGCCCTGCCATGAATGGGAGCCCACTTCCTCAGGAAGGGACGTGTCCCTTTCTGGACCAAGTACTGTCTTTGTTGCAAGGGAGGCTGACACTTGATTCACGTGGTTTGTGGCCAGTTTGACTACTGAGATGGCCTGGAAGACATTTTTCCCCATTCAAAGAGTACTCTCGTCCTCACCTGTATTATTTTCTCTATGTTCAATTGTGATCTCTGTTGGCATTCGTTCATTCATGCATGCATTCACTCATTTATGGCTGCACTGGGTCTTCGTTGCTGCGCACGGGCTTTCTCTAGTTGCAGCGAGTGGGGGCTACTCTTCGTTTCAGTGCGCGGGCTTCTCATCGCGGTGGCTTCTGTTTGTTGCAAATCATGGGCTCTAGGTGCACGGGATTCAGTAGTTGTGGCCCAAGGGCTCTAGAGCGCAGGCAGGCTTAGTTGCTCCGCAACATGTGGGATTTTCCTGGATCAGGGCTCGAACCCGTGTTCCCTGAATTGGCAGGCGGATTCTTAACTACTGCACCACCAGGGAAGTCCCTCTATGTTGAGTTTTAATATAACCTGTCCAAATTCTGGTAACATTCTAGTAGAATTATCTTTTCTGACTTGTTATTTTGTTGCTTTGAAATTCATCTGTACTCTGTTAAAGTTTATCTTGAATCCCACTTCTTTTTTTTAAAGCTATCTCTAAAAATTATACTAAAACATTGAAAATGTGTCAAAAATATTCATAACGAAATTTAATGTGATTCAGTGCAAACTTAATGTTAGATTCACCACAAGCTATAAGAACTAAATGAACAATATAATTAAAATCCCAAATAACTGAAAGTTATATGATATAACTGAAGATAAGGAAGATGAGCTTTTCTTCCTTACTTTCTTTAGGAAGAAGTCTGTCAATCATTTCTTACCTATTTTAGTTAATGACTAAGTCTATTCAATTTCTTAAATAGTGCTAAACATTTATTTCTACCTCTGTATTCCCACATCTCTCTTGGTTCAGATTTTATAATCTCTTGCTTGCATTCTTATGAAATTGAAGAGAAGAAAGCAGAGGGAAAGAGATCAGTTATTGGGGGATCACTATGTGCTAGGAAGTTTCTTATATGAGGATTTAGGAATGAATAATACATGGTTCTTTTCCTAAAGGGAAGACAGATATGGGAACAAGTAATTATATTAAATTGTGATTAGCACAATAGCAACAGTAGAAGACACAGCATTAGTGTTGAGGAAGGAGTGATTAACTTCTGTGCACCGGTGCCGGAGAAGGCTTTGCACAAGTCAATTCTGAGCTGGCAATGAAGGGAGTAGGTCAAGGCATCCCAGGAAGAAGGAACAGCAGATATCTGGGCAGCTGTGGATGGTCTGGCCCCTCCTCCTTTCTCCACCCTCCACCTCACACTCATGGGCTCAGACACTATCAAAATGCTTGTTTCCCCTGTATATTCCACATGGTTTTATGCCTTTCTGTTTATGCATGTGTTGTTCTCTGTATTTCCTACCTTTATCCTGTAACCGATGATAGGTAGGGAAGGTTTTTGAGCAAGGAGAAACATGATCAAACTTTATTTTAGAAACATTATTGTTGTGGTTCTGTTGAGGCTGAACTGAGGGAGGAAAGGATGATAGAGAAACCAATTATGATACTATTGCACGCGTTAACAAGGCCCTATACTAAGGCAGTTGCAGTGGAAAGAACAGGATGCATATGAGGGATGTTAAAAAGGTGGATTCAATGGATAAAGAAGATGTGGTACATATATCCAATGGAATACTACTCAGCCATAAAAAAGAACAAAATAATGCTATTTGCAGCAGCATGGATGCAACTAGAGATGATCATACTAAGTGAAGTAAGTCAGAAAGAGAAAGACAAATACCATACGCTATCACTTATATGTGGAATCTAAAATATGACACATGGGCTTCCCTGGTGGCGCAGTGGTTGAGAGTCCATTTGCCGATGCAAGGGACACGGGTTCGTGCCCCAGTCCGGGAAGATCCCACATGCCGCGGAGCGGCTGGGCCCGTGAGCCATGGCCACTGAGCCTGCGGTGAGAGGCCCGCATACCGCAAAAATAAATAAATAAATAAAATATGACACAAATGAACCTATCTACAAAATAGAAACAGACTCACGACATAGAGATCAGACTTGTGGTTGCCAAGGGGGAGGGGGGATGGAGAGGGATGGACTGGGAATTTGGGTTTGGTAGATGCAAACTATAAGATTTAGAATGGATAAACAGCAAGGTCCTACTGTATAGCACAGGGAACTATAACCAGTCTCCTGGGATACACCATAATGGAAAAGAATACTAAAAAAAGAATGTCTCTATGTGTATAACTGAGTCACTGCTGTACAGCACAGTACTGTATATTACCTATATACTTCAATTTAAAAAAAGGTGGATTCAAAAGTGATGATGATGATGATGATTTATTGAGGGGGATAAACAGGGAGAAGAAGAAATAGAACGGAGTGAGGGGCATCTAAAATGCCCCTTAGATTTCTGCCTTGAGACATTGGGTGTTCTGCATTCCACCAGCCAAGGCAGGGAATATAGGAGGAAGAGCACTTTTGGGAGGAAGATTAATTCTATCTGGATGTGTTAGGTGAATCTTTGGGGTCAGAGATGACAGTAAGTAGCTGGATTTGAGGCTAGATTTCAGGAAAGAGGTCTGGGTTAGGGATTTATATTGAGAACCATCATCAGTAGGGGATAGCTAAAATAAAGGAAATACATTTATAAAGTGGAGAAACTATGAGTGAAACTTCTCATAAGTTTGGAAGTCATGGTTGACTTCTAAGAGGAGGGACACACTGGGGCAGAATCTAAGCTATGGTAGAATCTGTTCTTGGAGTAGCCCAACTGGACAGAATGCTACAGTTTCCCAAATAAAATGCATTTCAATTTCTTCAACCTGATGTTACTGAGAACCCATCCAGGATAGGGGAGGTCCAGCCTCTCAAACTGAGGCCCCTACTTACTTGTCATCCTGAACATAGGAGTATCTGGGTGTAAGAAACCTTCCTGGACGTGCCGCCTGAGAAAATGACTTGCAATTTAATGAAGAAGATGCTTTCCTCTCTAAGTAATAACAGTAAGACTTGCAAACTAAGGAAAGATAAGAAGTTATGAAATTATTTTGAAATGAGGAAAGGATGTTGTGTATATTAAATGCAAAAAAAAAGTTTTCACAGTCTGGCAAAGGTGGTACAAATGTTTGTAATTTCTCCAGTTGCTATCCTAAATATGGCTACACTTTCTTGCCAACACAATGCATTGATGGTGTTGGCAGGTAGGGAATATCTTAGGATAGTAAAGAGAGACACATCCAGCAACTGTAGTAAAATAAAATTCTCTTAAAATCACTCAGTAACATTTATTCTGATGAGTAGATAGTAAAGACTTAACAAATTCTTGTTAAACTAATCAATGACTTCATTGTTTACCAAGTAATTTTTGAACTTTCATTTGCCTTTCCAAGTAAATTCTCCTTTTGGAAAGAGAAAATGTTGACCATTGGACCTGGATGTATAACTGGTGTCAGGGATGTGCCTATGATGTATCTGGCACATAGTATGTGCTCAGTTAATATTGAGGATGGAAAGAAAGGATGGAGAAAGGGTGGGAAGGAAAGGTTAATTTAATATCTTCATAAACATTTGCTCTCAAGACTTTGGGCAGGTTAAGTGGTATGTTCTAGGACAGTGATTCTTAACTTTGGCTGTGTCTGAAGCACTCAAAAGCTTAAAAATAGAGGGAGACTCAAAAAGGTTCCACCCTAGATCCACTGATACAGAATTTCAGGAGGTGACATCAGGCTATGTGTAAATTTTTAAACCTCTGCTGATGATCGCTTCTGTTGCACAACGTAGGTTGAGAATTGCTATCTTCAGATCTGATAGATCCTAGGTATGTTAATTAGTGAAGTTCCAGGCCTGTAGAAGTGAGAGGTCAGATCTTGAACGCAGAGTATCCTTACTCACATCCTTAGGACACCATGGGGCTCCCCTAATTAATTTGCTAGGCCTTATTGTCCTGACTGTGGAAAATCATGGTTGTCTGTACCTGGCTCATGATACACAACCTCAAGCTACCTAGTACATGGGGGTAGAAAGCTGGGTTGATTCTCATCTAATTATTATGTTTGAGGAATTACTGATTGCACCATGCCTAACTATCCTTCCCCAGCAATGCGAATCTGGAAAGGGTTCTTACGTTCTTGCTGCTTTCTCCCCCTCAAAAGAAACAGATTTCCAGCTCCCCTGCAACTATTAGAACAAATGAAGTCACTAAACACATTTTCTATAAAACATAGGCACCTAATAATTGTTTATAAAGCCGTAAGTACTTGAATTTTTTGAGTTTGATGATCAAACTCAGTGTTTAGGTTCTATCCTCATTCTTACAGGAAAAGAAAATAGCAACAAATCAACCCTTCACCTGTCTCAGTTATCCAAAAATAATCCTTCAATAAACTCCTCACCCCCAGATTCAAAGCTACCCTTGCCCATGAGGCAGGGAGATGGGCAGGGATGCCTGAACCAGACAAGGTTGCGGCTGGGGAAGCAGACCTATTGTCACACTCCTTTTTGGACTATTTGCTCTAGTTAAAACATGGCTCTACCATCTTGGAAAGACTGATAAGGGGGGAAGAAGCAGGAGAAACTGTATTGACCTGTATCAAGGCCCAGCTAATAGTGTTTTCTCTATCTGTGAGTATCACACATTCTCTAAATTGCTGAGAGTAGCTTGAAGCACAGATTTCTTTTTCTCTCCTGAAAAATGTTCACTTTTTCATTTCCACAGATTAATATAAATAGACTGGCCTAGAGTTTAAAAAAATAAAGTTTGGGCTTCCCTGGTGGCGCAGAGGTTGAGAGTCCGCCTGCCGATGCAGGGGACATGGGTTCGTGCCCCTGTCCGGGAAGATCCCACATGCCGCGGAGCGGCTGGGCCCAGTGAGCCGTGGCCGCTGAGCCTGCGCGTCCGGAGCCTGTGCTCCGCAACGGGAGGGGCCACAACAGTGAGAGGCCCGCGTACCGCAAAAAAAATAAATAAATAAAAAAAATAAAGTTTTACTGCCACAAATATCAGAAAATGTCTTTCTTTTCACAGGTGTGCTTTCTTTGTATGGTAATAGCTCTGTCTAGATACAAGAATGCAATCAATGCTTTCATGGTAGAAAGTCAGCCAACTGGAAATCCTTCCTTAATTCCAAAGATAAACCTTGCATTTGTTTACTGCCATTGTTGATTTTTCCAAATTCAGGTTATCTTTTTGATGGAAAAAAGTAAGCTTTAGTTTGAACGGAATGTTCATAAATGTCACTCCATAAATGGAGCTGGAAAGGGAGAGCCCCCTTAGATCATCATCATAAGCACGAGCTGTGTCTGACAGGAAGGATGGGCTCAGGAATAACTAGCATTTGGAACAACCTCCTAGAGAAGGGTGGTTCATAACCCCAAGGGAAAGCACCCCTCACAACTCAAGAGACACACAGACTCAGATTCATACATACGTTGATGCTTGGTGAGATCCAGGGCAAATGTTGCCCTGTTCTGTGACAGACTAATCTATATCTAAAATACACATTTTACCTATCAGGAAGATCTTATATCATTAAGTAATCTGGAAGGAAAAAAGGCAGTTTTCAGGAAATACTTGTAAAACGTCAAATTAAAACTTCCCAAGTATTTTCTACACATTCCTCTTTTATGATGACTTGATGCTTAGAAGTGATTACAGTTTCTGGGCACAGGTGATAAAGATCTATAAGAAAAATTCAGAAGAAAGATAGTCACTGTTATAGAGTCATATTCATACGTTCATTTCATTGTATACACATACATACACATACTCCCTCACTAATGAGAGTGATGATCAAAATTTATTGATTTAGGACTTCTCCATTTAAGACTTTCTTTCACAATTTGAGGTGGTGATGGATTCATAAGGGTTTCAGTAAGGAATCAGATGGCATATTTTAAAATAGTTAACTGAAACTGGTTTGAAGAAAGGATTATTTATAGTGGTATGATCAAGATTAAGGAAACCAACAAGGAATGGTGAAACACCAAGATGACTAGGAACAGCTGGAAGTTATTACCACCACTGGGCCTGAATGAACAAGGAGGTCAATGTAACCAGAACATGGGGGCCCTGCAGATCTAGGAGAAGGCCCCCCAGTAGGAGTTGTTGTTGTAGAGAAACTTAGTGAGGCAGGGAAGGAGCAGCGATGAGTAGGAGGTTTACTTCACCTCTCTCTTCCCAAACATCTGGTCTATTGCTCATGTCTTCCATTGGCCCAAGCCATCAGAAAGCCAGAGGTCACAGAATTGGATGATGCAGCCCAAACATTAACTCTTTTAAGACCCAGAGCAAAGCAGAGAATAGATTTGGGGAGGTAAATGGAGATTAAACATCTCAATGGGAGAGCAAACATATACAGAAGAGTTAGCTAACGATACAAAGCAGTGAAAGGCAAACATCAAAACTGAAGAGGACAATCAATATGGACAGTAGCACAGAGCACAACCTAGTAGTTAAGAGCACAGATTTGGAGGTTGGCAGTCATTTTCTCAAATGAAGGCACTACTGTGTGTGTGACCTTGTCAAGTTACAGACCGTCTCTGTGCCTCAGCTTCATTCAGATGCAAATAACAGTGCTTACCCTATAGAGTTGTTAAAACACTTAAATGAGATAACATACATAAATCATTTAGCTTGGTACGTGGCACACAGTAAGCACTGAATCAATTGACTCAATGTCAATTACTATCAGCAGCAGCAGCAGAGGAGATTAGCCGTAACCAGTGGCTACTGGGGTCAGAGAAGGGTGGGTAGAATTTGGAAATGTAGAAAGAGGGAGGAAGGACATCTAGAGAGGTTAAGTAGTGAGGGTTGGCGTGAACAAAGATTAGGAAGCAGGAATTCACAGAACATCTTCACAGGGTTGTATCAGGAGCAGTAGATTCAGATTGGGAGGGGGTGGCCCAGGGATGGAGGCCCTCGAACTGTCAACTCAAAATCTGGCTTTTATCTTGTACATTGTGGGAAACAATAAAAAATTTTTTAAAGCAAATAAAGTAAGAGTAGTGTTTTTAAAATGTGAGACAATGTGTGTGTTTGTAATAGTAGTGAGTTTATAATGTGGCAGAGTTTAGGATGAACTTCAGCAGAAGAATGAGTCAGGTTTAACGGTGAGTTACCAAATTCTTTGAAAAAAACATTGGGAAAATTGATATAAATAAAATCATGAATTAACCTCTATTAGTTATTATAAGTACACTTCCCATTTATCCTCCTGACAGTTACTGCTCTCTTTGTATTTTCTGGGTCTTGGTGTTGCATCCATTAACATTCCAATCTGCTTCTACACTCAGTGATTCTAGTCTTAGCAACATTTGACCATGAGGTTCTTACAACTTAAACATTTTAAACAGAATGGTTTTCTTGTGTTCATAGGAGAAAGAAGGGCTTTTAATAATAAAAGCATACATTTTTTCAGTACTTATGATGTTCTAGTTGCTGTGTCTTATAGGTCTTAATGCATCTAATCTTCACAAAAATTCTGTGAGGAAATTCTATTACCATTTCCATTTTACATATAAGAATATTAAGGCCTAAGACATCTAAGTAACTTACAAAATGCACACAACCAAGAAGATTTAATAGTAGAATCCAGGTTTGTACATAGGTATCTGTGTACCTGTGCTACATGTTTCCCAAGAAAGACACCTAGACACCTGCAGAGTGTATAGCTCCAATTATTAAAGTTTGGTCTCAATGTCATAATTTCGTCTTGAGTTACGGTGTATTTCATTTCTGCATCTTACTTATAATTTGTTGTGTTTTCAAAGTCCTTTACTATTTACAAAGTTTACATCCGTGGTCATATCTGATCCTTACCATGATGTAATAAATGTGAAGTGGTTAACTAATTTGTTCAAGGCCTCCAACTAGTAGGTAGCACAGTTGGGACTTGATTACAGGTCTTCGAACTCCAAATTCTGCATTTTTTCCACTAGTTAAAAAGAGATTTAATTAAGAGCAGAAAATTTAAAGAGGCATATATTATTTTTATGTAATAATCATTTACAAAGCACAGGTTATGTCTCTGGCAACATCCTGGGTACTAATTCAAAAGAAAAAATCTCTACCCTTATGGTACTCATCACTTGGGAGACTGAAAGAAAGATAGTTGCAGAATCAGAGGGGCTAGCATCTCATTGGTACAGAAACTAGATGAGCACTCGGAAAGGACCTGCTCAGCCTGCAGTGGGAGGAGACAGCAGTTTTGGTGGTTTGTGACTGGTGTGGAAAGAAAGATTTACTAGGGAAGTGACATAGGAGTTGAATTTTGAAGAACGTTATGTGTGGAGAGAGCAAAAGGAGAGAGATTGTGCAAAGATTTGTAGGCTTACAGCACATAGCATAGGGGAGGCGCATGATGCCTGACCTGGTGAAAGCACAGGGTAAAAAGATGAGGACCAGATGGTCCAGGGTAAGGAAGTGGGACTTGAGCCTGAAGGAAGGGTTGACATGCTCAGATTTGCGTTTCAACAGCCTCTCTTTGGAAGCAGCCTAGAGCAGGGTTCCCCAACCCCTGGGGACCTGTTAGGAGCCGGGCCACACAGCAGGAGGTGAGCAGCGAGCGAGGGAAGCTTCACCTGTGGCTCCCCATTGCTCACATTACTGCCTGAACCATCCCCTCCCACCTCTCCGCACCCCCCCTACCCCCGGCCATAACCTGTCCATAGAAAAATTGTCTTCCACGGAACTGGTCCCTGGTGCCAAAAAGGTTGGGGACTGATGGTCTAGAGGATGAATTGGAGGGGACTGAAAGTAGACATTCAGATACCACATGTATAGGTGGCTTCTTGCAATAGTCATGAGAGAAAGCATTGCATGGAGATGTACAAGATGCATGGAAAGGTAAATGGATTCAAGGGTGAGTAAAAGGTGGACTCATCAGGACTTTGGGACTCTTTGGATGAAGGAGAAGGAAGATATCTAGAATGATTTCCAGATTTCTGACTGGGGCAACTGTGGAACTTAGTGGAAATAGAAAATATGGTGATGGGACAAAGGAGGGATCCTGTGAGGATGTGGAGATGTGTTCTGTACACGCTGTGTTTGAGACAGCTGGTGAAAATCCAAGTGGAGGTGAGTCACACAAAGTTAGATGTGTTTGGAGACGGAAAGTGGTCTGCACTGGTGATAGAGATTTAGAAGTCAGCAATGCATGATCAGTGCTTAACAATAATAATACTTCCAAATATCGGTTGACTACCATGCGATAGGCATTCATTTTGCTGCATATACCTAATGTTTTATTGTCTCATTTAATCATCCCAAGAAAATTTTAGGAAGGACATTATTTTCTTTATTTTAAGGGAGAGGAAACTGAGGCTCAAAGAGTTTGTGAAATTAGCATGGTAGTCATAGGGTGGATGAACTAGGGAGATTATGTAGAAGAAAAAAGAAGATACAGAGAGCAGATTGGTGGTTGCCAGAGGTGGAGGGTGGGTGAAAAAAAGCAGAGAAGATAGCAGACCGCTCAGAACGCTGAGGAATGACTTGAACAAATATTTATTGAATGCCTATTATGTGCCAGACACTATTTTAAGTATTAGAGATTTTTCCTAAAATTGAAGGGAACAAATTCATTACTTCAAAAAAGTCCCCATTTAAAAAGAAATCCACAAATGTTTAACTATAATGTTTAAAAAATGCACCTGATCAGGTTCAAAGTGGAAGTTTGTGTTTACCTACCCCAAATTACTGGTAGGATTTTGAAGAGAAAGATGATGTTCGAAAAATAATGCCAAGTTTTTTATCAGGAAAAAAAAGATTTTAGATTTCTGTTGGATGTGAAAACTCTTTGGGGGTAAGTTAACAGAGGATGGTGACACAGGGCCTGGGGTTTACTCTTTGTCTTTCATCTTCATTAATTATGTAATCCACTTAATAAATACTTAATGGGGCGTTCATGTAAAGAATGAGATAGTAGTTATAATAATACACTGTTTGACACAAGGTAAACACAAAATTGAGGGTAGACATCATTAGGACCTAACTCTGAATCGTATATCACCTTGCGTGGCATTAAATATAGGTTTTTGATTCCCAATAACAGTAGATATCACTTATTAAGGTGCCAGTCTCTAGTACCAGATCTAGTACCAAGAATGTTATAATCATTTTATTTGTCAGCCTAATAACAGAGGTTCTCAGCTTCCTATCAATCTTATAAGGTTGTTCTTCTTTATCATGAGGAACTTGAGTCTCATACAGGTTAAATAACTTGCCCAAAGTCATAAACCTAACACAAGGAATCTAAAGAAATGATGATCTAATTCCACTCTACAGCCTCTCAGAGATAAATCCTCAGTAGGCAAGGTCAAAGAAAGCCCTTCACCACTTTATCTAAAATTATTTGCCTGTGTTGCCTTTACCTTAGGCTTTTCAGCAAAAGGACTCTGAATATGTACCTTATTATCCTCCTCCATTTACGCAGATATTTTTGCCATTTCCTCACTATCATCCTCATCACTCTCAATATGAATGACCGTCGGCAAAGCAAGGCTGAGTCAAAAACAGAAGATGAACAGTGATGACTGTGTTTCTGGCAAACTTACGGTCTAAGAGGCAAAACAAAAATCCCTCAGATTGTCCATTTGTCTCTATGTAGTTATCAGGCCTAACGTTGTTCAAACTACATATGATGAAAGTGTGTTGTAATCCTTATGCTGAGGGGAAAAGTGAACTTAGAGGAAATGACAGTGCTTTCTTAGCTAGGAAATCTGTCACTTCTGATCAGTTAATATAAACGATTTCATGGAATAGGTGGAATTTCAGGAAATGTATGCTAGTTTCATGTTTCTCTGTATGAATCACTGTCCCTGGCTTCCACAAGATCTGTACGCAAATAATATACTGGCTTTAATGAACTAAGTAAAACAAAACATGACAGGCATCCAGGCTCTCCTCAGGGTATTAAATCAACCACTCTGTGATTTCCACAATGTTTACCCGAATGAATTACCTGGATTATAATATTACAGAAATATACTGGATGAAATCAAATTTCTCTGGCCAAATATAAAGCATTTAAAGTTGAGTATTTGCTAAGTTTCTACTGAACAGTGTGACAGTTTTCTCTGTCCCTTATTTAGTAGAGAAAACGGTTTAGATGGACTATGTTATCATGGGAAATATCCATTAAGATGATTAAGATGGTTAGTTTCTCTTGAAGCTGGTGCCTTTCCTTTAAACTGTTAGAGGAATTTTGCAAATATTTACGATCTAGGGAACAATGTATGTTATGCATTTAGCTTTACTACTAGAAATAAAATTAATTTAAATGTTCATATGGAGTCTAAACTAGCTATGTTCACTTTTTACCACAGCCAGCTTGACATTTTATTTTTAATCTTTAGCTACTTATTTTGGAATTAATTTGACACAGCTTAGTGAATTTTCCTCTATTAGATCAGGAGGAGAAAACAGAACTCAAAATACAACCCAAACCAATAAAGCAATTAAATATTTTCTTGGACTTACACTTAGCCACTCTGATTATAAAATTGTTTCTAATATTATGTATGTACATAAATGTAGTTAGAGATATGGCTGTATAATATACTATCTTCATATGGCTACATAAAATTACTTTGAGAATTAAGTGATATAAAATATTAAGCATAACAAAAATATTAAGAATAGCAAAAATATTAAGAATAGCAATTATAATCATTATTACAACTATTTTTATCACCATGATTATGTTTTCTTATCTGAAGACTATGAGCCAATGCCTTTTATAGATGAGAAAACGGCAAATTCACTTATTAGGATAATATTTATGCTTCTTGGTTCGTTGTAATCGTCTGCTGGTTTTAACTTTTAACTGAAATGTTAACTTATTTACTGTCCTCAATTATGCACTTAATTTCACAAGTATGAGTGAATTTCACTTGGCGGCAGCTCCTAGTAGGAACTCATTCAATATGTTGTTCATACTTAATTGCTCTAATCATGGCAAAGGATTTATCTTAAAATTAAGAAAATCATTGTCCTCCATAAAGTATCTACACCAGGACCCTAATTATTAACAATTCTTGATCTTTTACGGTATTCATCTTTTTTAGTCACTGGCCTCAAACAACAGATTCAAATATAATGAACAGTGAAGTCATTAGTCATTTGTACTAGGATTGCTAATGCAAAATCACTTAAGCTTACAACTCTTTTTATACTTTTTATTTCTAAATCTCTAACACTTTTTCTCTTTTAATTGACTATGTTCCATAATTTCTCAACAAGTTGGTGACAGAAGGAATATCACAAACTGAATTAATTAATTAATAGATCTTAGTTTCTTGGGCAAATTTTCTACTTAGATACATTGGCTGAAACTTGAAGTGAGAATGAGTTGAAGAATTTTCCAAGGAGTTAAAACTCAACAAAATATGGTCATCTAAAGGCTCTTCAGGTAACATTTCAAGGCAGAATCTATAGCAATATATTCTCTCCAGAATGACAGAGATGATTGCCAAGATACTGTTTTAGACTACAGTTAAGCAGGGATGAGATCATTCCAATTCACCCAAAATAATTAACCCCAAATGACTGTTCCAAAGAACTGCAATGACCAAATCCACTCTGCACAAAAGACAGGGAGTGGCGCTGCGTAGATGATCACAAGCCAGTTCTTCCTGGGAAAGTCATCTAGACTTAAAATGAAGGAAGTAAACCATGTCCCAACTTGCATGCATTGTCATCAGAGTTTCCAAGTAAGAATTACTTGGCTTCCAGACAACCAAATGAGACTGAGGCTTTCAACAGATAACCTGAATGGTTTCTCTGAAGGGCTTCACACCCACACTCTTTTTTCAATACTTGACTTAAAAAAAATTAATGGCAACATGCTTTTGGAACTTAAACAACAACAACAAAAACCTCTCAACATTTTCTCCTATCGAGTTATATTTTAAGTCATTGTAAAAAGATGGGGGACTTCCCTGGTGGTGCAGTGGTTAAGAATCTGCCTGCCAATGCAGGGGACACGGGTTCTGGGCCCTGGTCCAGGAAGATCCCACATGCCATGGAGCAACTAAGCCCGTGTGCCACAACTACTGAGCCTGTGCTCTAGAGCCCATGAGCCACAACTACTGAGCCCACGTGCCACAGCTACTGAAGCTCGTGCGCCTAGAGCCTGTGCTGCGCCACAAGAGAAGCCACAGCAATGAGAAGCCCACCAAGAGCAGCCCCTGCTCGCCGCAACTAGAGAAAGCTTCAGCGCAGCAACAGGGACCCAACGCAGCCAAAAATAAATAAATAAATTTATAAATAAATAAAATAAAATTATATTTTAAAAAAACCTGAATATGTCCATATTTGATAACGGTAAATGGTAGCAGAAATTACATTACATTATTGTTCATTGATGCTCTGATGTAATTTTTTCAAACAGGAGCAGTAGTGAGGAAAGAGAAGACCTTTACAGAGAGTGTTATACAAGCATAAAGATTTTGAATTCATAAATTGTCACATTTGAACACTCTCTTGCTCCACCTTCTCTGTTAAAATAGTAGTGCAATACAAAATAATTCTTTTTTCCTAAAAAACAAGTGATGCAAGGGCACATTCTCATAGAAAAATGAGCAGGTAAATTAAATAGGCAAATACCTGAAAGAGGAGACTATAATGGAAGTTCAAAATCTTGCAGTCTAACAAGGCTATCAAATAGAATTCGTAAATGGAACTTATTGAAGCCGTGTGTGCTGACATCACAGATCTGGTCATCAGAATTTGATTCCAGGAAAATATCCTATTACATCAGCTAGTTAGCCACCTCCACAACCCACCCCACCCTCACTAAATCCAGTATTTTCGCATTTTTAACCTAGAAAAGACTGAAAAATGGTGGGGCTCACTGATATATTGATATTTTGCCCCCAAAACTGCAACTGAGAAAATTATTTACATTTGATGGAAATATATTTCAAGTATACACAAAAATATATTTTTAAATGCAGAGAATTTTCTACTCATCCCATGTGTCATACATACATTAAACTAAAGGTTATCAGGTCTTGTTTCAATCTTATCGGTCTACCTGCCTAACCCACAGGGACCCACCTTTCAATATTCGGCTTAGATAACAACCCCTTGGGTAATTCTTTTCTAATACCCCTAATTTGGTTCACTGTGCCTTCTACTTACCTTAAAATAACACTCTAGTCTATCTGTATTGTGGTTAATATGTATTTATTTTGCCTGCTTCTAGATGTTTACTCAGGACAGCAATTTCCACTATTAATCACCTCCTCTCCAGCACCTAAGAGCAAGCTTGGCACTTGGAGGGGCCTCAAAACATACAGATGGATGAATTCCGAAAACCATAGAGTTGGGGGTTATCATTTGTTATTAAGGCTATCTTTAAGATTAATAACATTACAACTGACACTGCAGAAATACAAAGAATCATGAGAGATTACTACAAGCGACTATATGCCAATAAAATGGACAACCTGGAAGAAATGGACAAATTCTTAGAAGAGCACAACCTGCTAAGACTGAATCAGGAAGAAATAGAAAATATGAACTGACCAGTAACAAGCACTGAAATTGAAACTGTGATTAAAATCCTTCCAGCAAACAAAAGCCCAGGACCAGATGGCTTCAGAGATAAATTCTATCAAACATTTAGAGAAGAGCTAACACCTATCCTTCTCAAACTCTTCCAATATAGCAGAGGGAGGAACACTCCCAAACTCATTCTAGGAGGCCACCATCACCCTGAAACCAAAACCAGACAAAGATGTCACAAAGAAAGAAGACTACAGGGCAATATCACTGATGAACATAGGTGCAAAAATCCTCAACAAATACTAGCAAACAGAATCCAACAGCACATTAAAAGGATCATACACCACGATCAAGGGGGGTTTATCTCAGGAATGCAAGGATTCTTCAATATACACAAATCAATCAATGTGATACACCATATTAACAAACTGAAGAAGAAAAACCATATGATCATCTCAATAGATGCAGAAAAAGCTTTTGACAAAATTCAACACCCATTTAAGATAAAAACCCTCCAGAAAGCAGGCATAGAGGTAACTTAACTCAACATAATAAAGGCCATATATGACAAACCCACAGCCCACATCGCTCTCAATGGTGAAAAACTGAAACCGTTTCCTCTAAGATCAGGAACAAGACAAGGTTCTCCACTCTCACCACTATTATTCAACATAGTTTTGGAAGTTTTAGCCACAGCAGTCAGAGAAGAAAATGAAATAAAAGGAATCCAAACTGGAAAAGAAGAAGTAGAGCTGTCACTGTTTGCTGATGACATGATAGTATACATAGAGAATCCTAAAGATGCTACCAGAAAACTACTAGAGCTAATCAATGAAATTGGTAAAGTAGCAGGATACAAAATTAATGCACAGAAATCTCTTGCATTCCTATACACTAATGATGAAAAATCTGAAAGAGAAATTAAGGAAACACTCCCATTTACCAGTGCGAGAAAAAGAATAAAATACCTAGGAAGAAACCTACCTAAGGAGACAAAAGACCTGTATGCAGAAAACTATAAGACACTTTTGAAAGAAATTAAACATGATACAAACAGATGGAGTGATATACCATGTTCCTGGATTGGAAGAATCAATATTGTGAAAATGACTATACTACCCAAAGCAATCTACAGATTCAGTGTAATCCCTATCAAACTACCACTGGCATTTTTCACAGAACTAGAACAAAAAATTTCACAATTTGTATGGAAACACATAAGACCCGGAATAGCCAAGGCAATCTTAAGAAAGAAAAACGGAGCTGGAGGAATCAGGCTCCCTGACTTCAGACTATACTACAAAGCTACAGTAATCAAGACAGAATGGTACTGGCACAAAAACAGAAATATAGATCAATGGAACAGGATAGAAAGCCCAGAGGTAAACCCACGCACGTATGGTCACCTTATCTTTGATAAAGGAGGTAGGAATATACAGTGGAGAAAAAACAGCCTCTTCAATAAGTGGTGCTGGGAAAACTGGACAGGTACATGTAAAACAATGAAATTAGAACACTCCCTAACACCATACATAAAAATAAACTCAAAATGTATTAAAGACCTAAATATAAGGCCAGATACTATCAAACTCTTAGAGGAAATAATAGGCAGAACACTCTATGACATAAATCACAGCAAGATCCTTTTTGACCCACCTCCTAGAGAAATGGAAATAAAAACAAAAATAAACAAATGGGACCTAAGGAAACTTCAAAGCTTTTGCGCAGCAAAGGAAACCATAAACAAGATGAAAAGACAACTCTCAGAATGGGAGAAGATATTTGCAAATGAAGCAACTGACAAAGGATTAATCTCCAAAATTTACAAGCAGGTCATGCAGGTCAATATCAAAAAGCAAACAACCCAATCCAAAAATGGACAGAAGACCTACATCGACATTTCTCCAAAGAAGGTATACAGATTGCCAACAAACACATGAAAGAATGCTCAACATCATTAATCATTAGAGAAATGCAAATCAAAACTACAAGGAGATATCATCTCACACTGGTCAGAATGGCCATCATCAAAAAATCTAGAAACAGTAAATGCTGGTGAGGGTGTGGAGAAAAGGGAACCCTCTTGCACTGTTGGTGGGAACGTAAATTGATACAGCCACTATGGAGAACAGTATGGAGGTTCCTTAAAAACTAGAAATAGAACTACCATACGACCCAGCAATCTCACTACAGGGCATATACCCTGAGAAAACCATAATTCAAAGAGTCATACACCACAGTGTTCATTGCAGCTCTATTTACAATAGCCAGGACATGGAAGCAACCTAAGTGTCCATTGACAGATGAATGGATAAAGAAGATGTGGCACATATATACAATGGAATATTACTCAGCCATAAAAAGAAACGAAATTGAGTTATTTGTAGTGAGGTGGATGGACCTAGGCTCTGTCATACAGCGTGAAGTAAGTCAGAAAGAGAAAAACAAATACCATATGCTAACACATATATATGGAATTAAAAACAAAATGTTTCTGAAGAACCTAGGGACAGGACAGGAATAAAGACACTGATGTATAGAATGGACTTGAGGATATGGAGAGGGGGAAGGGTAATCTGGGATGACGTGAGAGAGTGGCATGACGTATATACACTACCAAATGTAAAATAGATGGCTAGTGGGAAGCAGCCGCATAGCACAGGGAGACCAGCTCGGTGCTTTGCGACCACCTAGAGGGGTGGGATAGGGAGGGTGGGAGGGAGACGCAAGAGGGAGGAGATAAGGGGATATATGTGTATGTATAGCTGATTCACTTTGTTATACAGCAGAAACTAACACACCATTGTAAAGCAATTACACTCCAATAAAGAAGTTAAAAAAAATTAATAACATTAAGCATGATTTTGCATACTGATAAGTCAGAAGGAAATATCATGTGACATATAAAGGTTTGAAAATCTCAAGGAAAGCAAAGCCTTATCCATATAGTTTGTAAGGTAGTTTTTACACCAAAAAAAAGAAAAAAGAAAAAAGTCATAGTGTGAACTCATGTGCTTAGAAAGAAAAGATTTGCCATGAGTATGCAGAAGGAAGGTATGCTTTGAATGGCTATTTTAGTCCACGAAGTAAGCAGGATTTTGCCAAGAAAAGAGTAAGTACCCAATTAGATGATACTAGTCTGGGCAAAATATTCCCCGGGGTAGGTTCAAATCTGAATACTGAAAAATCCGCTATTTTATTTTCTCGTAAACAAAGCTTGTGGAAAATAATTTTAAAAGGAAAACATGCTATGACATGATTCAGAATTACACCACTGGTTATTTGGAGAGGCAGTACTAGTCACTGAAAAAAGGTCAGTCTTAGAGGCAAACCATTCTGGGTTCAAACCCCAGCTCGATCCTTTAGTTGCTTGAACTTATAAAAGGTATTAAATTCATTTTTTTTAAACTCCAAAATTTCTCTATAATTCCCTATAGAGAAAATAGTACCTCTCTTACAAAGAAAAAAAAAAACCCACAAAAACAACCCCTCCCCTCCCGAATATGTACAGGGCTTGATATGTGGTATATCGTCAACAAATATTATTTATTGTTGTTTTACTTCAGCTCACTTATCCTGTTGATTATCATTAAGGATTCAGGCACATGTCTGAAATCCTCTTCTGAATCTCAGTGTGAGAAGTGAAGTTAAAATTACATGCATCTGATTAGAAGGACCGTTACAAGACTTAAAGTTAAGAGGGTGTCATATCAGTATATAGTATTATTAAATATTAACATGCAAAAATATTTTTCAAACTCAAACAATAGAGGATGATAATTGGCAATGACGGAGATCCAGGGAAGGGACCAAGTTGTCATTATGGGTATATTTACTATTCATTCCTTTTCTTGGGACATGGATAACTTATTACAAATTCAAGAAAAGCTGCATTTAACAGTGCTTTTCAAAATAATTGAAAAGACAGACTTCAGTTTGCATGCCGCAAAATAATATATATCAGTAACTCCCTAGACATCAAAGTTTCTATCCAGTAACTAGTTATCTTGTCTGTCCTGTTGGGAATACAACTTGCTTTAACCAGCAATCCTAGAAATTTTTTTTTTCTTCTTATTTTAGCTAATGAGTAGAGGTCACATTGCTACCTCCTGTGTTTCTGGTGGTTCTGAATCTTGGCTCACAAAGGTGCTTAGGTAAAAAAACAAAAACTTGGTCATTCTGTCTCAGGCACATTAAAAGAAACACAAAGACCACATCCAAAGGTCACTTGAGATTCTCAGGGAGATTATGCTCAGGATTGTAAAATTTGATGTCAGAGGACCCCTCTCTGGGGTGTCAGCTCAAGCTCTGACTTCTGAATCCATTGTGCTGTACCAAAAATTCACCTAATTTTTCTCTTACTTTTTTCTTAAAAAGATAATGAAAATAATAACTACTTGACATGCAATATTACTATTGAAGAGATGCTTTCACACCCATTATTTGATTTCCTCTCCCCATCTCCCTGTGAGACAGGGAGAACAAGGATTATTCCCACCTCATGTTCTGGACGAGGTCTTATTATTTGTCCAAGTGACAACTGTAAAATTTAAGAGACAAAACTTTAGCCTGAACCCCATCTGAGTTAGAGCTTGAGCCCTTTACTCTGATGATCAATAGTTTCTGAAGTATGTTCCACCAAGTATTATCTTCAAGTGATGCCACAGGATAAAGAGTTTGCAGGGTCAAAGAAGGTAGAAACTGTTGTATTAAAGAAAATTCAACTGTTTACTGCATCCCTCAGTAGAGCAGTGTGTGTTGTCAATAGGAAAGAAGGTGAATGTACCATATTCCCTAAACTTATTTCACCAGGATTGTCTACAACAAGTCAGACAAGATGAATACTTTCATGGGAAACTGCTTTATAGCATGCTTATTGGAGAGCTTAGGTGTTTTAGTGGATATTTAATAGTTCAAAATTCTGATTCAGCCCCTGGCTCTCTTCTGTGAAGCCAGCTGCCATATTGTACCCACAAGTCCCCCTAACAATGGAGAGGGACGAGGCACTGACCTTTTGGTCCAGGTGTCCTGATGGGTTCACACTCTCACAGCCAAAGTCCCCCCAAAGTGGAGAAATTTGTTTTACCTTGAAAAATATTATAATTTGGAGAAAAGCTACAGTTTTTAACATGTGCATTGTTTTAAAAGTTGTCATGCTTTAGAATTTAGTACAGAAGTTAAAATAAGCCATCTCTTATGTTTTTGAGTTGTACTGAGTCTACTTAGGGAGGTTTTGGGGGCATTTTGGAAAAGAGGGATGGATGTCACCATGTGGAAATAACAGTGTTTTTTGAAAAAAATTAAAGGAATATGATTCTGTGTTATGTGCACGCATTCCCAGGAGACCTATACAGGAAAATTAAAAAGAAAACCTTCCCACCGTTGGTGAAACAAATGAAAGATTCTGTTTTCACTGGCTTACAAAATAATCCCCCAAATATTTAGCAACAGTATTTTTATTTCTCTCATTTTGGATGCTTCGTGAGGATAAAAGACTTAATTTACAAGTGGGAAATAGCCATATATATAATTTCAACCATCCAAATTGAAAACTGGTAGCATCTCACATTTTTAATTAATAACAGTGCTGCATTTCACATCAACTCATATGGGATTGATGTTAGCCAATGTGCTATAATCTCATTCCAAATAGAGAAAAGGCTGCAGAGACAGATGTGGTAGATATGTTCCTGCGGTTATGGTTTTTACCTAAAATAACTGAAATCCATAACTGGTGTAAAGGAACCATGAATACAAGGATATACTTGTATCCTAAAAAATGAGGACCAACCTAAAGGAATAAGAATCCTCCCAACGGCAGGGCTAGAAAACATTTCAGCTATTCAACCGGGCACTCAGTCCTGGGTTTGAATCCTAGTCTTGCTAAGACTCACTTACCAGCTATGTGACCTTCTGCATGTTTCTTAACCTTTCTCTAAGTCTCAGTTGCTTATTTGTAGGATGGAGATAGTCATGCCTATTTCTCAGGTGTAGTGAGGATGAAAACAGATTGTATATGTAAAGAGGAAATGTTCTGACGTGGTATAATCAATCACTTAATAACTATTATCTTTACCTGCAACAAAAAGGGGGTTAGCATGGAGGGAGGCTGATCATTTGAGAAACTTTTTGTAAAACTGATAAATCTGGCCTGTATGTTTGAGTCAAGTAAGACATGATCCTTGGAAATGATCCTCAGAAGCAATGTGGCAATAAAATGTATATTTTATCTCTTTCTAGACTATTATCTCCACGTTCACCACAAGGATTACCGATCAAGAAGTGAGCAAACAAAAATCTGGGCCCTACTTCCGAGATTTTGACATTTATAGATTTACTTGATATTTCTAGTAAAATTGCTGAAAAACAAAATAAAAAATACTCTTTAGTAAAAAGCAAGGTCGAGAAGGGATCTAGAAAACCTATAAAATCATCTAAACTGTGGAAGAAAATAACATAGATTTGTTTACAAAATCTGGTTTACTAGAATGTGGAAAATAACCTATAAAATTCAAGAGACAGAAACTTAGCTCAAATAGGAATGAACTGTTTAACATAGTGAAGAGTGTATATATATATATATATATGATACCTGTTATTCTCAAAAGATAGTTTAGACCGAATATAAATCACTTCCAAAATAATTAGCTACAATTCATGAATGACAGATCCATAATGCCTTCTGAGAGAAATCAGAATGCCTGTGGTTTATCTAGAATCTTTGGCGGTCACGATGGTAGTGGGAAAGCACTGCCCAGAAAACATTCCTGGTCCAGCCTGGTATTGATTTTATTTTTAGATTTTAATGTTTTTAAAAAGAAACAAAACTGAGTTGTTTGCAGTGAGGTGGATGGACGTAGAGACTGAGAGTGAAGTAAGTCAGAAAGAGAAAAATAAATACCGTATGCTAACACATTTATATGGAATCTTAAAAAAAAAGAAGAAAAAAGGTTCTGAAGAACCTAGGGGCAGGACAAGAATAAAGACACAGACGTAGAGAATGGACTTGAGGACACGGGGAGGGGGAAGGGTAAGCTGGGACGAAATGAGAGAGTGACATGGACACATATACACTACCAAATATAAAATAGCTAGCTAGTGGGAAGCAGCTGCATAGCACAGGGAGATCAGCTCAGTGCTATGTGACCACCTAGAGGGGTGGGATAGGGAGGGTGGGAGGGAGACACAAGATGGAGGAGATATGGGGATATATGTATACGTATAGCTGATTCACTTTGTTATACGGCAGAAACTAACACACCATTGTAAAGCAATTATACTCCAATAAAGATGTTTTTAAAAAAATAGAATTCACTTTAAACAATTCTAAAAAAATTTTTTTTTAATGTTTTTACTTGGAGGAGAGTCTTTGGTCCATTTTCAATTGTAGTTGTGCTGCCGTCTAGTTGACGGTCTTGTGTTTCGCTCAATTCTGGGCTACCTAAGGCCCTTCTACTTTCTGTCCACACACTGGGTTGGAGATAGTTACTCAAGTTCCTGGAGACAGCTCATCTCAGCCAAGAACCCGTAACTCAGCTTCTTACTCAGCGAGCCAGGACTAAAGAGAACAGTGCACGACTGATAGATGGTTCTTCATTCCGGCTCATACATCATGACCAGAGCTTGGGGAATCAATCTGCTTGACCTTAGCTGGTTTGTTTACTCACGTCAGCCTAATTTTCAAGACATTTTCTAGAGACTAGAAACATCTGAAGCTTGGAAGAGAGATAGTGAACTTGTATAACAACGAAGAGGCAAGATAAATTACTTTTCTCTTGAAGATATCTGAATTGCTTCAGAGTATCTCTTTTCTCCAAAACGTTGGTATTTGCCTTGGATTCGCTTTCTCACGATGAATAACAATCATTCTTTTTTTTTTGTTACAGTACACTCTTGACTGAATGGTGAATACCAGCTTTCAAGATGGAAACCACCATGGCAATACACACGAGTGATATTCCTCATGCAATTGGTTCTGGAGTCTGATGCCCTTGATGGCTGGCCTGGGAAAGCAGCGAGGTCATTGTTCACTCCCTCACTCTATTTATATACAGCTATTGAAAGTTAGAGGCTTTCTCCGGGGCTTGTCCTCTTCAATGCAGTACAAAACACAATTCCCACTAAGATGCCACTTGAAGGTAAGGAAACTGTATTCACATCCTGTGAGCCAGTGTGGATTTTTCCACTCATGCCCATTTAAATGTCTCAGTTCCTGAACGCAAGAAAGGGGGTGTCAGAAGCTTAGTGTTTCCAGGATTTAGAATGGGGGAATGAGTGCTGTCTCATGACTTGAGGAAATTTATCTATTCTGAGAAACCCATAATTATTTATCCCTATAATAATTACTCATTTCTAATTTGAGAAACAGTCATTTGGAAGACAAGAGTCTCACTGCAGTGATTCATTTCTTTCTTTCATGGGGATTAAGTGCACCACTGGACCAAGTACAATGTGAGTTGCATCATTTTACACTACAAATGAGAGCAATATGAGATATTAAGGGATGGACATTTTCCAAGCTCTAACTCTGCTTTGTGTCAACAGCAGTATTAGCTTTAAGGGTGTTCTTTTCTTCTCCCTTTTTTTTCTTAAGTATCTCCAATTCTAATGCCATGTGCAATGCGCTCTCAGAAATGGAACCAGTACAGAAAACATGTGGTACAACCTCCTGTTTCTAATCCCACAGAGGACACATAAGTAGTGGTCCTTTGAGGTTGGCCTTTGTCCGAATTGTGGGAACAAGGCTTAAGGACAGGGACTGTCCCTAAGTGAAGAGGCTCAGGCTATCTGTGTGCATGAACACACACGCCACATGGTGACCAGGTAGAATCCAAACCCTCAACCGGCAGAGGCAAGGACAGCTTTATGAAAAGGGGAGTAAACTCCTACAACAGAAGTGGGTGTATCTGTGTGTGTAAAATTAGGCAAGAGAACGACTGGAAACTAGAAGAAAGATGTAGAATTATACTACAGAGAGCAACCAAGAAAATATGAAGATGGAAATGTAAATACAAAGGTGTAGAATTAGTAGAAGACAAATGCCTTCAATGAATGGTTTATCTCCCTAGAGCTCAAGGCACTTTGTAAACCCTTTTGGTTATTGGCAAGAAAACTTTGGGAGTTAAATGGACAGAATTATTATATTCCTTTGATAACCAATAGCAACTTGCATTAGGTCAGGAAGAAGAAATCTTTTGGTGGTGGTAGTGGTTGGATAGATGTTGAGATAAAGATTTTTGTCCTGGTCCTATCATTAGACAAGTCATCTGACCTCTCTGGGCCTCAGTTTTCCCATCTGTAAAATGGGTTAATGGATTCTAAAGTTCCTTCTGTTGTGGAGATATTCAACATAAAACTACTCTTTTTAAAGAGCATTTTGGACCTTTCTTCATATAAACGGGACTATTTACCCACTCTTCTGAGTCACTTTAAACCTCTGTGTATGATGACTGTAAAAGATTTCCATTTCTTTTAAAAAAAAGTCAGGCCTCTAAGGTAGATAGCTAGTGGGAAGCAGCCGCATAGCACAGGGAGATCAGCTCGGTGCTCTGTGACCGGCTGGAGGGGTGGGATAGGGAGGGTGGGAGGGAGGCAGACGCAAGAGGGAAGAGATATGGGAACATATGTATATGTATAACTGATTCACTTTGTTATAAAGCAGAAACTAACACACCATTGTAACGCAATTATACCCCAATAAAGATGTTAAAAAAAAAAAAAAGTCAGGCCTCTATTTAAAAGACAAAATTTCTCAAAATGAAGTAAGCAGAAGTACTTACATTTGGGATTACAACTGGTATCATTGCTGTTATCTGATGCTTTATTTGTTTCTAAAATTTTGAACTTATACCTAATTCCTCTGCATTATTGTATTTCTTCCTACTCATTAAAGATAATTTGTTATCTCTTCTGGGATTACAGAAGGAAGGAGGGAAGGATGGAAGGAAGGAAGGAAGGGAGGAAAATTTTAGGATATCTGTTACTGGCATTTTACACGCCATTGTTCTATCACTTAAGCTAGATCAATAAAGTAAAGCAGATGACAGTGTTTCTTTTGGGGTCCGTGTGGGGATGAAGCTACTTTAGTCCAAAACGTAAACACACAGGCCTGTACATTTACTAACCTCTCTTTCCTTTCCTAAAGGCCTCATACAGGTCTACACTTCTTCATGCTTCCTCACCTCTAACTAACTCCTCACCCTACCTGCAAGCTGGCTTCTGATCCCACACTACGCTGAAACTGTCCTTGCCAATGGACTCACCTCATTTACTCTCTACAGAAATTAACACCATGTTTTCCTTCCTGAAAATTCTCTCCACCCTAAGATCTCATGACACCAATCGTTCCCGTTTTTTATTTCCTCTACTTCTTGGTCATCTATTAGAATTCCTCTTTGTCTGCCCTGCCCTTAAATATCTATGTTTACCAGGCTCGTGTTCTTGACCCTTTATTTTCCTTACATGCTCTTGCTGGGTAATTTCCCTCTCACAACTTTTATCTCAAGTCTAGGTCTCTTCTCTGAAGCCCCAGGCCAATGTTTCCAGCCGCCTTCCAGGATTCTCCACCCACAGGCATCTTACACGCAAACATTTAAAATCCAACTCTTTGGGCTTCCCTGGTGGCGCAGTGGTTGAGAGTCCGCCTGCCGATGCAGGGGACACGGGTTCGTGCCCCGGTCCGGGAAGATCCCACATGCCGCGGAGCGGCTGGGCCCGTGGGCCGCGGCCGCTGAGCCTGCGCTCCGCAACGGGAGAGGCCACAACAGTGAGAGGCCCGCGTACCACACACACACAAAAAAAATCCAACTCTTTGTCTTCCATCCAAAGCTACTTCTCTTCCCATAACTTCTGTCTTGGTAAATGCCCCACCATCATCCAACTTAATCTGGAAGCATCCTCTCATCCCTCACTTCTGATCAATTACCCAGCTCATCTGTTTCTGTTTCCAGTATCAAAGTTCAGGACTTAGTCATTTCTTACTTGAATTTCTGCAAAGGCCTATTCCAAACTTTTCTCTCTGTGATCAATTTTCCAATAGGCAACCAGAAAGATTTTTCAAGAAAAAAAGATCTGACAGTGTCACCCCACCCTCTCCTTCCCAATGCTGGAAAGCTTTCTGTTTAACTTCAGGTTAAAATCTGAACTCTTTGTCCTAATTTTCTAGTACTTCTTTTCCTCCCTCTTATCTGTCTCTCCAATTTGTCTTCCAGGACACACCCTCTGTTCTGCCAACCTGTATTCACTGCAGTCTCATGAGCCAGCCATGCCCTTTCAAAAACTGTTTAACAAATATTCTTTACTGACTGTGGGGCATCTTCACCTGAGCTTGGCAGGGTGTATTGGGGTTGCCTACTTGTCCTGATGAAGATGAGGCCTGGGTCTTACACCTCTCAGGCCAGTGCCCCCAGCAGTTCTGAATAAAGCAAAACTCAACACATGAGCTGAGATCTAGTTTTTAAATTTCACCTTGCTTGTAAAAGTTATTTCAGAATTGCTGTATGATTAAAGCATGCTTTATTTCCCCTTCTGCTCTCAGTTTTATTCAAATTTTTTTGATAGAAAGAAACAAAATTTGTGTTCATTCCCATGTCTGATTCCTAGCAGACAGCCTTAAATTCTCCTTCAAATGATCATCTACAATTTCTTCTAGAAGATCCAAACCAGTATTCGTGAATTGTTTCGACTTTTTTCTTTACTATTCTGACCATAGTATAAAAACTTAGCTGCTTGCTATCAAACTAAGAGAAAGACAAATTATAAATTATCAAATACAATAAAAAGTCTTTCTGAAGATTTTCTTCCAAGAGAATTAATATTTAAGATTCTTCTGTCTTTCTTAGTAACTACATTGCTCCTTAATTTATTTTAAGGATAATGAACAAAACTTATCACATTTGATTGTTTCTGCTCACTTATTTGCCTGGTTCCCCCTTTCTCTGTGAGCTCCATAAGGGAGGGACCATGTCTATCTTTTCGACACCCTATCTATAGCACCAAGCCTTACCCCATAGTTGGCCCTAAAAAAACATTTCTTAATGAATGTTGAAATATCTAGTTTTTGCTTTATCTTATAAAAGCCCAATTTTTACACACATAAAAGACAAAGTTAATCTGCCAGAGATGAGTGAAAATGTCACACAAGGTCACAAAAATTGTACTGGGCCAACTCTTTCTCATGAAATGCCAAAAAGTATTTTGTTTCCCTCAATATCATGTCATTCTAAGCTTGACTCTCATACACAGCTTGTTGAAAGTTTTGCAATTCCAAGTAAGCTTTTGGTCAATCACAGCCAGTCCACTAAATGAATCTGGGATGAGTTTAGTACTGATTAAACTTGGCGAGTATCTCTACAGGAAGCAAGGCACAACAAAGTGTATTTCTATTTCGAAGTCTAAGACAGGGAAGCAAAGACAAACTTTTCAAGAATCACTCCACCTATAAGAACACGAACATTGGGTTCAGAAGTATCCATTAACCCACATAGATTTTCAACAATAAACTTTCCCAGGATTCTAAGTTTTCCTTCTTCAGTTTCTTCATTAGTGATAATTCATCAGGAAATCATACCACATCAAAGGATGCCCATAATAGACTCAGTGTTCTCCATTTAGTATCATTTAGGCAAGCCATTGTCTTTGCATTTATGGTTGTTAAGAAGAGAGTCTTTTTCAGTATGTGCCTCTGGTTAGGAGAGAATAGAATAAACCCCAAGTTACAAAAAGTGATGTTTTTGTTTTCTGATTCAGCACAAGGAAAGCCAGAATCTGTAAGACCCGTATTTCCCTGGTGGGGTACCCTAGAATCCAAGCCCTGATCTAGACACGGGTATTGCAAAAACAGAATGAGATATCCTGCTAAGGTAGCAATGCTCGGAATGATCAGGACTGATTCCATCTTGCTGGGAAATGTCTCTCAGTTTTGTAATAAAGCTGGAATGACTTCCCAACAAAGATGCTTTCAGTGAAGAAACGCTTGGACTTTCTTATTTTCCAAACGTGGGAAGAAAAGACATTGTTTGTAAAAACGAATCCAGTGAAAAGGGGGCTCTGTCAGTGATAAACATTTATGTTATTCTGTGTGTTTAATATGGGAAAAGAATACATTGAAAGTTGGCCAAACGTGGTCAGTATTAATCTCTGCAGAGTTCCTGAATCTCGTGCTGACAATGTTCTCTAACTAACATTTTTCTCTTCTATTCCCAAATGGATTAAGAGTAGGCAGACAGAGAGAAAAGGGAGGGCAAACTAAAATAGCATCAAGATCTGCACACTTACCGTGCAACTTATGTGATGCTGTCCCTTTTGTCTAATGCTGTTGTCTAAATTCTGTCTAATCTCAAGAGCCTACTCCTCTCCGACTTAACTAGATGTCACCTCCAGCACTTCATACTCTCAGAAACATACTCATATTCGGCCTTACGTGACTGTCACACGTGTACTTAACACTTCTGAGCTCCATGGAGCCATCCTTACTTATCTCTGCAGCAACCGGAATCATTCCTGATCAATGGGATCTAACTTTCTAGAGTAATTATCCCTTTAACTTTTAAAATGTGTAAGTATTTGATCATACTGTAACTGGTATAAATCACACTAAAGTGCTGTAAATAATGAAGTTTATGTTGAATATAGAAACATTTAGTAATATCTTTAATGTAAGGTGATTTACATAAATGGAGATAATTTACATGAAAATGGCACAGTTGTCTTTTTTTCTCTTTTTTACCTTGTTGGTCCCTAGCGTCTATAATAAGCACTTCTGCTGATGATCTTTCCTGCTACTGTGTACTGTTTAACTGTAACAGTCACTTTTATACATTGTGATTCTTATATAAGTTTAGTATCTTCCCCATAACATCTGGGTGGGGTTCCCCTTATTTCGAATCCCTCTGCTGTCACTCCCCTAGGTAATTATTCAAGCCTCATGTTTTATTTGGTTTGTTCTCTGCCTCCAAATACGCAAGGATGCCTGTCCTTTAATTCAGTGGTAAATATTTGGGTTTTAAGGAACTTCAAGCAAAAGACACTGGGGCCCTTGCAATGATAGAGGGGGTGGAGGGGGCTGCCTGATTATCCTTCTGAAACAGGAGACGCCAGTTAGTCGTTACAAAGAAAGAGAAATGGAAAGGATGCAAGAAAATGAATGCTGGATGTCCAGGATCTGATACAATAAGGGCTAAAATTATGAGAGTCTTGTTGGTGAAAGAAGTGTCATAATCCGTATGCCTTCAGCTATTAGACTTGCTGGAGTTCTAGCTGGAGAAGGGACTAAAGCACAGCTACGGGAGCAGGTACTGGGAGAAAGGGCCTGCCGGCTGTGGGGCCTGCCCCTAAGAAGAGTGGCCAGCAGATCCTAGGGCAGTGGCCATGGGGGAAACTCAGACCTGCTGCCAGGCTAGAACCAATGGCTGAAATTCACATTTAGTAATTAGGAAGGGCAGGACTGCAGGAATCTCTGGGTAGGAGCTGTGCTTATTTTCTAGCAGGTGATACAGTCAGATTCAAAATCTTTCTGTGCTGAGAAGGAGCCCCCCGAGTGGCCGAAAGTTCAGCGATCTTTAGTCACAACACAGGACTGGAGTGCAAATTAGAAACCAGAATATAACTCTAACCACAGAAAATAAGGGACAGTGTTAGGAGATGAGAGAGGGCATTGTGACTCAGTGCACACAGGGTAGCCAGAGGTAACCATAAACCCCACTGGGAAGGGGATACTGGTGCCAGCCCCATCCCCCTTAGGGCAGACGGAGTTCTGAATTTCTCTCTTTTGTTGCAGTTAATGGGTAGGGCTATGATTACAGGACCTTTTGTACCTGTGTTGCATGACTCAGGAACAGGCAGGTATAAACACAGGAAAGGAAGGTAGGAGTCTGATCTAGGCCTTAGACTCTCCTATTGTCCTCAAGAACTAGAAGTGCCTGGCATACTCCAATGTACTGTTCAAGTCCCAGATCCAACGTTTCTGCTTTACAGAAGTTTTCCTCAAATTCCCCATGCACTTGAGACCAAATAGCCACCACCACCACCACTACCACTGTCATTACTGTCATTACTATTACTACTTCCTTCGGGGTTAATACCATCATATCAGCAGTTACGTGATAACCCTCAGCTCACTTAAAATGCCACCCAACTGCTTACAATGGATCGACATTATTTTTAAAGGGCTTTCACTGTAAAATTAGACACAATATTTTAAACAGCACATAACCTAGAGGCTTATCAAAATTCTGTGAATAATGTTTAAAGTATAAATGGGGTGGGTCAGTTCAGATACTTTTGGCTGGAGATAGGAGAAAAGTCAGTCTCCAACTGGCTTAAACAATAAGGGAAATTGTTTGGCTCATGTGATGAGAAAGCCATAGGGAGTGCTAACTTCAGGTGTGGCCTGGTCCAGTGGCTCAATGATATCATCGAGGAATGGGGTTTTTTCTTCCCTTCTTTCTTGCCTTCTGAGGTGGGCTTGTCTCTGAGGCAAGTTTGCCAGAGTTGCTAGGCTACAAACATCTTTATTTCCATACAGCAGGGAAGAGAATATCTTTGCCTCAGCATTCTAGAAAATGTCTGGCACTCCACTGTGAGTGGATCATCTTCAGGACTTGCCCCCTCAGGAACCAACCGCTTGTTGATTGGCTAAGAGGTCATATGTTCAACCCTGGATCCTGGGGTAATGCCTGTTCCCCTAGAACCACATGAATTCTAAAATGGGAATTGGAGCTGTTGGGAAGGAAGAAGGAAAGAATGGATACTCAAAGATAGCAATCAGGGTCTCATGGTACTAACAAGAAACCAAGTCTAGTTAAGGAAAGGAATTGATTAAATACACTGAGTAGCTCAACAAACTATCAGAAAGGCTGGCAAACCAGGTTGGGTAAAAGTGCATGCATTCGTTTGCTAAGGCCACCTCAACAAAATACCGTAAACTTGGGGCCTGGACAAACAGACAAACAAAACAGCCCTTATTATCTCAAAGTTCTTGAGGCTAGAAGTCTGAGATCAAGGTGTCAGCAGGGTTGGTTCCTTCTGAGGGCTGTGAGTAAAAATCTTTTCCATGACTCTCTCCTAGCTTCTGGTAGTTTGCTGCCAATCTTTGGAGTTCCTCGGGCTGTAGAGGCACTACCTCAATCTCCGCCTTCGTGCTCCCTTAATGTTCCTTCTGTGCGCACATGTCTCTGTGTCCAAGTTTCCTCCTTTTATAAAGACACAATCATATGGAACTCGGGCTCATCCTAATGACCTTATCTGAACTTGATCATCTACAAAGACTCTATTTACAAATAAGGTCCCATTCACAGGTTCAGGGGGTTAGGCTTCAACAGTTTTGGGGGGACCCAATGCAATGGATAACAGTGCAAGAATTAACTCACACCATGGCGATCAGGTGGTGAGGTACCACCTGTGGCACCTCAGCCACCAGATACTTGATGCCACTTCTGCTGGCGCTGGTGGGCCCTGAAGCTGGCCCTGCCTCACAGTCACTGTCTCATGCCAGCTCCTTGACATTGGAGTACGGGGAGAGAGCATCTGCCTCCTTCTCCTTCCCCTCTCCTCCCCCAAGATTCATAAAATTTGATGTTCTCCCAACACAGGAAAGCCTTCAGCCGCTGGGCAGCCCAAAACGAAAACTGTACACTACAGGTGGTAACCAATAAACTACCATGGGCAAAGGTGGATTCTTTCCTGATTTGTATAAGGAGAGGGTTGGGGAAAAGGTATGAACTGAAGGGACCAGGGGATCTGATTCTGATAGAATGAGAAGAAGAAGAAATGGTAGGCTGGAAAGCCAAATACAAATTTCTGTTCTGCATTTTTGTCCTTGAGGTGATTCCGTTTATCTTCCTCTGCCTGTGGGAGCAAAGAAACTGCGTTGGGTGGTTCTTTTATGCTGGGCAGGGCACATGAGCAGAGCTCACCAAGCAATGCTCGGGAGTGAGTGTCTCTGCCCATGGAGCAGCAGAGCCCACAGGCAGAGGTGTCTTGGTATCTGCACATTGGAAAACTCGCGGGACACCTTGATTAGCCTCAAATCCACCACTGACCAATGTGCTTTTGAAATAGTGCTAAGAAGCCCGTGTATCTGAGATAAGCCTACTCAGGGATGGGCTAACGTTTATGTTCTAATATGGCTGTGATTCATCTCCTTGTGATAACTCTGTGTGTGTTCACCTCCCTTATAAGCTTGTAACTTTTTGGAGGTTAGAGGATGTCTCATCTATCACAGTGTTTTCAGTGCCTAGGATGGACCTGGCACACTTCTGATGCCCAGCAAATGTCAGACGAGTTAGTAAATGGATGGATCAAAAACGTTGTGTGTGTGTTGACTTTGAGGGTGAGGTAGGGATAGGAGAAGTTATCAAACAACTTAAAAGGCTCTCAGTTTGAGAAGAAAATTTCCTCAGAGCAGTTCTATCATGATCCATGACTATGCCTTATTTTCATCACAGCCATGGTACATAGTAAAATAACGGGAAACAAACAGAGGTCGGAGGATGTGTATTATTTCTCCCAGAAATGCAGGGCTTGCTTGGCCCTGTGTCTGCGTCTCAGCAGAGGTTTCTAACATGGTGGGGCTTGGGGCTACTTCTACTCCTTCTCCAGTGAGAAACCCTAGACACCAGCAGAGATTTTGCCAACTTAAACCTTCAACAGAAATTCTGCCAACAGATTTTGCCAACTTACACCTTCCTAAGGTGACCTTGAACAACATTTTCATTATACCTGTCCTAGATTGTTACTTATTGGTACGTTTTTAAACTCATATCCTCATATAAATAACCAAAAAAAGAAATAAAATGATTTAAAATCTGAAGTGAGAAGAGAATTTGAAATGTTTTAGCTTATGCTGTAGTCAACTCTGAAAATGTATCAGCTCAGCCCTTTGAATTTGTTTCCCTCGTAGTTCTAGAAGCAAACAAGAATTAATTTCAAACAAAAATCTGTTTTACTTATACAGTATAAGTTTGAACTTTAGTTAGAAAAAACATGTTTTCAAAATTTCCTTTGAAAAACAAAGGCTTAAGTTAAGGGGAAAATGTTTTGGAAAACTTGCAGTTTCAAAAAACAAAATTTGAAGGAAAATAAAAATGGATTTAGGGCTTTCTGAAAAATCCCTAATACTAGTGAGCCCCCCAGCCCCATCGCCCCCCCTTCGTAACAGGATCCGGTCTAAATGCTTTTGCTCTCCCAACGTGGAAATGGAACCTCTTCGGGGGTGCCAGTAAAGTGTTAATTACTTTTCTCATTATTACACTGATACTTCTTTTCTATCCTTGTTTATAATTTTCAATTAAGATGCAGATGACTTGATATTGCAAATGAAAAAATTTCAGAAACTTCCTTCTGAGCATAGAGCAAGTGCATTTGAATGGCCCGTAATAATCAGAAGTATACAAACTGAAAACATCCATCACTTTTTATCCTAAATTAATCATATGAAATTTTTTTATATCTGGAAAACAAAATATCTGATCTACAATTTTTTAAAACCGTATTTTAAAATGTTTATTTAATAAGCACATTATCGAACGCTAATTGTGTATATGGCATCCTGTTAGGTGCATGCCCAACAAGAAAGATTTTAAAAAGATATTCCTATACATCTCTGGTGTGTGACTTTATTCATATCTTATCTCAGACCCAGCTCCTAGGCTTCTAGAATAATTTTCTGCTTCATTTTTATGAAGGTGTCATTTTCCCTTATAAGTATCTGTGATTATTCTCCTATTCTAAAAATCTCCCTTTCATCAGTCTCATTGCATAAATGTTCTGCCTATGTTACTACAGTAGCCTTTAATCAATGGACACATCAGTATCCTCACCATTTTATAGTAATTACATTCATATTATTAAGTCTTATGATGGTCTGGGTAGGGGTATTAAACTCAGATGCAAAGCAACCGAAGTGTCCTTTGACAAAGGAATGGATAAAGATGATGTGGTACATATATACACTGAAATATTACTCAGCCATAAAAAGAACGAAATAATGCCATTTGCAGCAACATGGATGGACCTAGAGATTGTCATACTGAGTGAAGTAAGACAGAGAAAGACAAATATCATATGATATCACTTAGATGTGGAATCTAAAAAAATGGTACAAATGAACTTATTTACAAAACAGAGTCACAGATGTAAAAAACAAACTTATTGTTACCAGAGGGGAAAGGGGGGGATAAATTGGGAGATTGGGATTGACATATACACACTACTATATATAAAATAGATAACTAATAAGGACCTACTGTATAGCACAGGGAACTCACTCTACTCAATACTTTGTAATGACCTATATGGGAAAAGAATCTAAAAAAGAGTGGATATATGTATATGTATAACTGAATCACTTTGCTGTACAGCAGAAACACATAGTATAAATCGACTATCGTTCAATAAAAATTTTAAAAAAACTCAAATGCATTTATTGGCCAAGAGGGTAACAGAACGTGTGAAATAAAAAAATAATAGGGAGTAGTAGGCCTTTGGCAAACTGGGGAATATATACTCTGTCTAAAGACATTTAAGTTCATTTAAGAACACGATGCTAGCCCAATAGAACGTAGCTGTTGAGATTTTTGAGTCTGTGGATTTTGATTTTCTCTCTTAGCATTTTGGACAAGGATAAGAAAACACAGATCTCTCCCCTTTAACACACCAGTACCAAGATCGGTGGTCAGTTGCTTACTCTTGACCATGGTAAAAATAAGTACCATAAAATATTTTCTGATGAAAGGGCTGTTAGCTAAAATAATAAAAATGCTAATAACTGAAAAGCAGTTTTCATTACCAGATTGACCCATCAGAGCCATATGGCATGTTGAATTCCTAGGAACCCTCATGATTGTATTGCTTTTATTTTTGATTATGAAAAAATTGTTTGAGAGCTCTTCTGGGCAGATTCTTGTTCTGTGTACTTACTAAGAATCATTAGACACGGTGTTTGTTTTTGTTTTCTATCGTGTTGACTCCAAATTCAACCCAACACTCAAATTGTTATCCCCCAATTCAGCCCACATTCAGAAGGAATGCTCAATTTACCACCACAGAGAAGGAGCCAATCTCGAAAGAATAATGGGACAAAGCAACAGCTGCTTTAAACAAATCTTACAAACACAATTCAGCACAGACACAGAACAGGAAGAGAAAATGAAGACTGACTAATTGCCAGTGGGCCAGCGTGTGCCCTGAAGCCTTGAATCTGGAAATTATTAATTTGTATTTTTTCTCTCACCTCCCCAAAGGTTCAGTGAGTACATTGATGTCTGGAGTAAAATCCACACAAGATGCATTTTCACCACAGCTTCTGGTTCTCTGGGAACTCCGTTGCCTGCTTTCTTGCTGCCTCTAACCTTTCGTCTGAAGTATCATTCTGGCAGCCAAAAACATGTCTGAGTTACTTTGTGTTTTCAAGAATCTCACTTTCTCTTTGCTCATAAAATCTGCAACCTGCTGCGGGGATGTTCGAAATACGTTTCCTGAGTCCATACATTTGGGGGAGGGTAATGGAAGGATTCACTTTAGATCCACCCGTATTTCAGTTCTCATCCCACCCGGATATCAGGGTTTCCTTTTGTCAGATGGTCTGTAGCTAAAACCACAAACCCTCTGGTGATCAGTGAAATTATGTCTTCTTTGTCTTTGTCCTATGAATGAGGTAGCTATTAGGTCTGTGTTCTTTTGTGAAAATAATCCAAAATGAAGTGAATATAAAAAGGAAAGCCCATAGAGTTTTTTAAGAGCAAAAGTACTCAAGTTTGATAAACACTTTTACGACGCTATTATTGGCTTCAAACCTAGATGCTTTGTTATATTAAAAACATCTTTTAGGAAGCAATCATTTTTTTTAAAGCAATCATTTTAAGAAGAGTATAAAGAGCCCAAAATATGTATCTCTCAAATAAACTTCTTCCTCTACTTAACCAGAACCAAATACCTTACATAATGTGAATAAGATAAAACCACAATCAGTGGTATTCCTCCTCCAAACGGAGGTGACTTCTCAAAATGGCATGGCCTAGTTACACCATTTTCAGTGTTAAGAATCATGGGGAAGATCGTAGCCACAATGATTAAAGTTTTCCAAAGAATGTTCTATAAATCCTGTAGCAACAATTTCACTATTTCAATTCTAGGCTGTGGGAAGGTTACTAATGGGTCAGTATTTCTTTTTTTCATTCTTAAATGGTTCATTTCATTTTTTCAAACACAGAGCATTTAGGAAATGATCCTATAGCAATTTAATGAAAGTAGCTAGATCCATCAACTTCACACTGAATAATACGTAAACTTGGATGTTAATTAGCCTTTGACCCTGTAACTTACAAAGTACTTTACTGATCATTTGAGGGAACCCTATATAAAGGCATATGTTCTCGGAGGGGGAAGCCGATTTCCATAATATTATGCACATCCATTCTCCCAATAAAACACTATGAATCATGTGGATATGAAGACATTTGAGTGGTGCTTGTTATCATAAATAAATATTAAGCTAAAATCTACCTTTGGAAGGCTTGTTCGTTAACCAGCTGTTCATTGTAAACAACTGCATTTACTCTAAAAGAAAGACTTTATAACTCTCAGAGCACTTTAGCAAGGAAGGAAATAATGCTCTAGTAACACTTTTAAAAATTTATTCCATCTTTGATGATAAGATTAAGAATCTTCAAGTGTCAATTTTATTCAGTCATTTGTATGAAATAATTAAAGCATCAGTTTAGGCTTAACTTCAGTAATAATTAATGTTTATCTAGCACTTTCACTTACCCCATTTGAACCTCATGCAAGTAAAGAAATCTGGGCTCAAAAAATTTAAGTGATGCCCTTTAAGGTCATTGAGAGAAATAGGTGGAAACGGGGTTGAAGTCCCTATGTTCTGACTCCAGAGCCCATGAACTGGCCCTTCTAACGGTGATTTCAATAGATATACATATACCCGTATTTAATTTACAAATTAATGTTTATCCTCATTATATATAAATCACTTCTGTTCAAAGTTGTGTGTGTGTGTATTAAAGCTGGTTACGACCCACTCACATCTAAACTAATTTACCAACCAATGGATTGCAATTCACAAATGGACCGCACTTTGAAAAGCTATACCACAGGGTCCCTCATGGCAGGGCTGTCTCGTGCACCCTGTGTAGTTGCGAAGAGATCCACGCTCAGAGAGGCTCTTGGTTTAAGGCTCTCCTGTTGTCATCCAAAACTCTTAATCCTAATTTTATCTTTGAACTTGTGTTTTGGAAGTGAAGTCTAACAGGACAATGGAGCATGAACTTGAGCAGAGATAGGTGCAATCTGCATGTCTGCTGCTCCTTGGCCTCCATTCACATACAGCATTCACGATGCCCCATGAGTACAGAATTCTGGTGAATCGACACTGGGTGGGAATTCAGTGAGACTCAAAGTGAGTACATGGTAAGTGTGCTATGTCTATGAGTAAGTGGGGATGCTAACAGCCTGGAGAGTCCATGCTCAATTTAAACCTGAATCTGCTTCAACTGAGACATAAGGCAACGACATTCTAAGAAATACAAATTACCAAATAGCCTTATCATATCCTTTCTTACTCACATTACTTCCCTGTATTAGCCAATCACTTAGGCTGAAAATGATGACATAGAAGGAAGGGGAAAAATAGGACAATCCAGAGTGCATTTTCCTTTCAGTCTGTCCTGAATCATCAGTGCGGCAGAGAGAATGAATGTTGGTAGAAAGTGTGTGTGTATGTCAAGAAATGTAGGGCTTCCCTGGTGGCGCAGTGGTTGAGAGTCCACCTGCCGATGCAGGGGACGCGGGTTCGTGTCCTGGTCCAGGAGGATCCCACATGCTGCGGAGCGGCTGGGCCCGTGAGCCATGGCCGCTGAGCCTGCGCGTCCAGAGCCTGTGCTCCGCAGCGGGAGAGGCCACAACGGTGAGAGGCCCGCGTAACCCCCCCCCCCCAAAAAAAAAGAAACTATGACAAGTCAAGAGAGGGAGAGAGATCACCAAAGAAAATGAAAAGCTTTTTAATACCTTGAATGGCACAGTTTTCCTGGTTTTTGCATATGGGGTCTGCCATTTTCATTTTGCTCTAGGCCCTGGAAATTACGTAGCTACCTGTAGTGGGTTTACTGGCAGCCCTCACTCCCAAATAGTATGTCCGTGTCCTAATCTCTGAAACGTGTGAATATTACTTTATATGGCAAAAGAATGAATATGACTTTATTTGGCAAAATAGTAAATAATACCTTATACGGCAAAAGATGTGATTAAGTTTAGGATCTTGAGAGGAGGAGCCCATGCTGGATTATCTAGGTGGATCCTAAGTCCCTGCATGCAAAGTATCCTTATAAGACAGATACACAGAGAACAGGAGACCGTGGGACGATGGCTTGGGATGACGTAGCCAAAGCCAAGGAAGGCCTGGGGCCACCAGAAGCTGGAAGACACAGAGAACAAAATCCCCTCTAGGGCCTCTGGTGAGAGAACAGCCCAGCAGACGCCTGGATCTTAGACTTCTTGTTTCCGGAACTGTGATCTAAAAAGTTGCTGTTGTTGTAAGCCAGCCAGTTTAGGTAATTTGTTATAGAGCCCTAGGAAACTAACACCCTGACTCTGTTTCACTGAACGTCTTTTCTCAAACAAGACCTGTGGACCTTGTTCCAGGAGAGGGTGGAGGTCCCTCCCTTTTCTAGATGTGGTTGCGGTGTATCATCTGGTACCACCTGGATGCTAGTTTCTGATCATGTCACATGCTAATTTTGCCCCCTTCTCGTGGCTCTGGGCTCTAAACTCCTTGGGAATAAAGAACACATCTCAATGCCCATGCCCTCTAGACTGTCTTGGACAATGGTATTTCCATGGAAAATCGTCAGTGGATTCCTACTGATTGACCACAGGCCTGAAATACTGATGAGGTTTTTATCTTATTTTTATATTTTTCTATTTAACATTTAGAGGACTCATGGTTGGGAACTAATCTCTCATCCTTACTTGAACAGAGAAACCATTAGTATTGAATCTCAGACTCATTTATTTTAACAAATTGACTACTGTACAAAAGCCTAAGTGATTTAAATCCAAAATGTCTAGTAACCTTCCTTTTGCTATTAAAGAAGGGCAGTCCCAGGAAGCATGTGCACCAGAGGCCTTTCTTCTGCTGTGTCAGCTATTGTTGCTCTGATTACATATAGTAGAATTTAAGGCTAACAGGGGAGGTATTTGGGGACAAGGACTTTTCTATATTCTTTGAATCACAACTTGGAATAGAGTACATAGTAGATACAGTATACATGTCTTGTTTAAAGGATAAATGGACTTTAACCTTTTTTTTTTTAATTGTGTGGAATTTCTTTTTTTTTTAGCTTTAGAAGATGGTCTAAATTAAACTTAGTTCAGGAAATATGTATTGAGTATCTATTTTGGAAGACACCCTTACTCGTCATATGTGGGGTACACAAAAATGAGTAAGACACAGTTCCTATCCTGAAGTGACTGACTTTCTAGTAAGGTCCAGCAATTACATAAATAATTTCAACATGGTAACTAAATCTATTAGGACACACACACACACACACACACACACACACACACACACACACACACACACGTACATGCACACTTGCAGGCCAAAGGCATGCCAGGGAAGAAAATAATTCTGAGAGGAATGATTGGTGATGGGTTCATTAGAGATTGTGATATTTGGACTACATCTCAAAGAACAGAACTGTTGTCACTAGCTGAACAATTTTAGAGGAAGGATATTCTAGGAAGAGACCTCACACAAGCAAGGAGAATGTAAGCAGTGTGGTCTCTACAGGCCCCTGCTAATATACTGACAATGTTTCTAGAGAATATGTGTAGGGGAAGATGTGGTAGGAGATGTGACTTAAAAAGGTGTTTTAATTCAATCACTCAGAGCCTTAAACAGTGGGCTAAGAAGAGCATAGTTTATCCTGTAGGATATGAGAAATTTTGCAGGTTTTTGAGCAAAGGAAACATGTCACCCAAACTTTGTGCCATGTTAATGAGGTGTGGGTTGAAGAGATAAGGATTTAGTTGTAAAGGGAGCTATTACATGGATTTAATGAAGAGATGACAACAGCGTGGATTTGGAAGGTAGCTTGGGAAATATAAGGAAAGAGATAAAGTTGTTTGAGAGATAAGTAACGAGGAGAATCAACAGGATTTAGTGTCTGATGAGATATGAGCATAGAAAAGAGTTAGAGATGAATCCCATAAAAGTGTCCTGAGAGCAGGGAAGTTAGACAAAGCACGTAGGAAACATAGGAGAAGGTGCAGTTCTGGAAAGAAACTCTTCAGTAGGCTCACAACATGGCAATTTTGAATTACCAGTAAGTATTTTGAATTACCAGTAAGCATTTTGAATTGGAGTTCAGGAGATATAAAATTTGCAGGCATCAGTGTGGAGACTGTGCTTGAAGCCACAGAGAGGGTAAGAGCCCAGGAAGAAAACAGAGTGAGAACAAAGGAAGGAAAGAAGGGGAGGGTTTCATGATTATCAATTTACCCTGGCATCCCTGAACGCTCCTGAAATGCACAGCCAAAATAACTTTTTTTAAGTCATGTGTTTGAAGTATACATTTATCTAGTAAAATTCACCCTTCAAAGTATACAGTTCCATGAGTTTTGATGGCGAGATAAAGTTGTGTAACCATCACCAGAATCGAGATCTAGAGCATTCCCATTTCTCTCCAAAAATTCCTTTATGCCCTTTAGTAGTTAATGTCTCCCCACACCCCAGCCCCTGGGCAACAATTAGTCAGTTTTCTAATCCTGTATTTTTGCTTTTGCCTAATGTCCTATGGATAGACTCATAATAACACGTAACATTTTGAGTTTGGTTTCCTTTACCAAGCATAACGTACTTGAGATTCATCCAAGTTGTTACGAGTATCAGTAGTTCTTCCCTCTTTACTGGTGAGCAGTATTCTCTTGTACGGTGATACCACAGTTTGTTTATCCATTCACCAGTCGATGTACAACTAGGTTGCTTCCAGTTTTTGTGGATTATGAATAAAGGTCCCATAAACATTTGCATACAGGCTTTTGTGGAAACATAGTTTTCATTTTTGAGGGGTAAATCTTAAAGAATGAGATTGCTGGGTGGTATGGTAGGTGTATATTTAATTTTATAAGAAGGTGCCAAACTGTTTTCCAAAGTGGCTGTCACATTTTGAATTCTCCTTGGCAGTGAATGAACCTTCTTCTGCTCTGCATTCTTGTCAGCACTTGGTGTTGTCGTCGTCGTTATTATTATCCATTCAGTGTGGGTGGTTTCTCATTACAGTCAATTTTTTGTACGTTTTCGAATATGTGCACTCTTCTGGGAAAAGGGTCCATAACTCCATCAGATTCTTGAGGTAAAGAATTATTGAATTATGAGCTTGGAGAATGAAGAGAAGTCAGAAAAGCACACTGAGAAGATTGGAGAAGAGTTTTAGAATGGAGAGTCTGCAATGCCAAGGAAAGAAGAAAGTCTATAATGCAAACTAAGAAGAGGATGCTGTACTCAGCAAGGCAAGAGTCTCGCTGATCTTTGAGATGCCTTTCAGTGGAGTGGAAGAGAGGAGGCGAAAAATACGGGTGAGCTCGCTGAAACCAGAAATGTAAAGGAAGGAGATGGAGGCATCACATGCAGACCATTCCTCTAGATATCAGCCTAAAGGACAGTCCAAGCTTCTCCCTTTTGCTAGAAAAATCACTTCTGGGGAGCCCTAGACGAGGCAATTTTGAAAACAGTGAGCAGTGTGACTGGTATGCACATTGTCTGTTTAAAAAATGTGGTTCTTCAACGTGCACTGGATTTTACTGGCACTGACTTCAAGGTTTCCTGAGAAGCAAATTCACTCTACCACTGATGCCACTGACTGGGCTGGAAAGAACTTTTGGGCATGTAGAGTGTTATTGTGGGTGAAAAAGCTTGCCCAAGTACATGTCCAAGGGTGTCACAACATGCAACAGTGCGCTGCCAGGACATTTTACAAGTCAGCTGACGTGGGCTGCAGTGCCACAATCATTACCCTTTCCCGACGGCCTGCTGCTGGATGTAACCTCAGCTAATCTATCTGGGCAGTTGGGCATTTCCCCCAAACACAGAAAAGATGAATGCCCTGAAATACAGAGGCAATCAGCATGTGGTCAGTCAGGATTCACCGCTATACTTTCAGTCTCTGCGAGGATTACGAGAAAAGTTGTGAAAGGAGAGGAGACAAAGATTTAGTAAAAGTCAGACAGCTGCATTCAGAGAACAGTTTTCTTAGTCATGAGGTATAATGTGAATATAAGAATGACCCATTCCTGAGCGCTTTCTCTCACTCACAGACACACAGACACACACACACAGACACACACACACAGACACACAGACAGACACACACACAGACACACACACACACACACAGACACACACAGACACACACACACACACACACCCCCCCTGCCTACATATTTTGATTCCTGCCAGCTCCATATCCACCCCTCCAGTGTTCTTTGCAACTGGGTCAGGCAGATACATGGCATTGGGCTGTGAGTAGCTTGTCCTCCACTAGTTCACCTCTAAGACGGCTAGAATAAGAGTATCATATTCACGCCATTACAAGATTGGAAATCTCATCTAATGCCTACTTCCTCTCCTCGACTTGTCTTAGATGCTAGATTCACAATTCCACTTGAATGGTCTACATGTCAATGCTCCACCCCAGAACAGATCACAAAGGAGATTACTGCAGCAACCGTGGTCCCGTGGAAGAAGCACAGGATGTGGCATCAAAGGAGATGGGCTTGAGATCCAGCCATGCCACTACGAGCCAGTTACTAATTCTTCCTGCCCTGGGATTTACACCAGTAAGATGGAAACCAATAGCTCCTAATTCATACTTCATCTTGTACTGGGTGTTCAAACAGTATCATGAAAGTTCACATGAACTGTAGATGGTTCATATGAACTGGGCATTGCTGTTACCACTCTCTACAAACTGCTAGTCTTGGCTTCACTCTGACCCCTCCTCCTTGGGAGGTACCATCAGTGCTTCCTTACCTAGGAAGTCTGCTCTCTTCTCTTCCTTGCCGAACCTTCCTCCCAATCTTCTGGAAGCAGGCTTAAACTCACACTGCAAGCTGTACTTCCTAACTTAGATATCCTTACAGCAGACGAGTTACCATATTTGCTGGGATCTGTGCCTCTTTTCTTTCCTCCACCTTATTATTATGTGTTAGGATAATCTTTTCAAAACAACCCCTCCCCTGCACCATTTACTCCTTTCCCCATAGCAGCAATTTTAGTCAATTGGTGGAAAGCTCTTGAATGGAGAATTTAGGGAAGCATTAGTATAAGTGAACCCCTGCCCCCCAGCCCTTGGCCATGAGAAAGTGAATTGTGCCTCCAGTTCCCTGATACATGTGAGGGCAGAAGTTATTTTCCTGCAGTGGGTACTCCACAAACTTTCCCAGTCTCTGCTCAGTCATTTTCTAACAATGTTCCATCTGGATTTACCTGATATTGAATTAAGGCTTAAAACAAAAAAAAAAGCTTATGTGAACGAAAGCCCTTATCATTGCAGAGTTTTAGACAAAGCACTACATGGTCAGAATGGTAGAGACAGCAAACTTGTCAAGGTGCGTGACAGATAAGTCAGCTCATGGGAAACCAGGTCCTAAGATAAATGCCAATGTGAATCACGGTTTTTCTTGTAGAATTGGAGCTACCGACTGCCCTTTGCCTGTGAGAAGACTTGCCACTCATACTAATGTGAATGGTATGCCTGGGCCAAGGACGAATGTAATCCTTTAGGATTTCAAAACTGTGTGAAGACTTTGAAATAATGGTTGAGGAGCTGGTCTATGTTGATCATCACATGACAGAATTAGAGACTATGATCTCTTCTTGCTTCAAAGTTCCCTTGAGGAATGATGTGGTTTTTGTTTGTGTTCTCTGATCTGCACTTTGTCAAAAAATAATGTTAAAAGTGGAATGAAGATAGGGTGATTATACACATCAAAGAAATCCTGTTATTTTTGCCTTTTATTAGACAAAATTGGGTGTGTTTTCTTTTCGAAAACCCATGATTTGATAAACCGTATTTCTATGCACAGAGTCCAGTAGATAAAAGGCACTGGTAAATATTACTTAAGTGAAATTATATATAAGATTGGCTTTTGTGAGTGTCAGGTCTGCTGCATGATACTCATTTGTTAATGTAGCCTTTCTCCCCAGCTCTTTATGTAGAAAATGATTCTTGTGCTATTCCAAATCCCAGTTGAAGGGCAAAGAGTGAATAGGCCCCTACAAGAAGGTCTAGAGAGATGGCATTAAATTTTAACTTCTCTCAAACCTTTAGCAATTTCCTTTTCCCATTTTATCTACTTGTAAAGTCTCCAAATTGCTCTAGGATTAGATTAGCCCTGGAAGAATCAACACCAGCCCCTGGGGCCTCATAAAGATGTGCTGTTCCAGTCCTAAGTTTTACAAAGGCAAGCTGACCCCAGAGAGGTGAGCAAGTTGGCCTTTCTTTGGGTATCTGTATTGGGAAGACAGTATCTATGTTGGGAAGACTTTTATTTTGCATATTTGGTTACTTTTTAATTAAAATGGTGATTTACTATATCTGCTCACACTCATCTTTCAAAAGAAAGGTGCCAGGCTTTTCAACTTCACAGATGAACCATTCTGCGGCAACTTCATTCACTGGTCAAGCTTACCTTGAGGGCTATTTGCCAGCATGGTGGTCCCTATGGGAGCTGCCTGCGAGCACCCTCACTGATGTTACTTCCCTACCACCCAACAGGCAAACCCTCTCTGGCTTTGCCAGAAAACAGGCTATTGATTGGATGAAAAGTGAATGTCACTGCAGACGCCGTTCTCTTAGAAGCAAACTATCTTCGGGTATAAAATTTAGATCTGAAAACACTATGTATCGGCAATGAAGATAAATACTATAGACCATGCGTTTTCATCTCTGCTTGAATTTATGGGATTAGCTTTATTGAATGAGCCAAAGGCACTTTTCATAGCTCAGTTGAATTTTATTTTAAAAGTCAGCAGGGAGTATAAAGTATGGAAAATTAGTTTCTGGGCTTCCCTGGTGGCGCAGTGGTTAAGAATCCAGGGGACTCGGGTTCGAGCCCTGGTCCGGGAAGATCCCACATGCCGCAGAGCAACTAAGCCCGTGCGCCACAACTACTGAGCCTGCACTCTAGAGCCCCCAAGCCGCAACTATTGAGTCTGAGAGCCACAATTACTGAAGCCCATGAGCCTAGAGCCCATGCTCCGCAACAAGAAAAGCCACCGCAATGAGAAGCCAGCGCACCTCAAAGAAGAGTAGCCCCCACTTGCCGCAACTAGAAGAAGCTCACGAGCAGCAACGAAAACCCAATGCAGCCAAAAACAAATAAATAAATCTATTTTAAAAAATTAGTTTTTGAGAAGAGGTGATTCTTGGGTAAACATAGACACAGCTATGAAATGGTTAATACCCAGCGAACCAGAGCCCGGGGCAGTCATTTATGGTATGATTCATGAATGCCAAATAGAAGGAAAAAGTTCACTTTTAAAACCATTAGCCCAATGATAAGATCTTTGAGAATTTCATCCAAAACACCATTCCCTGCCTATTGAGAGTCTCTTAATGTTTGTGGAAGATAACCTCTTGACTTTCTTTTTCTGCAATATGCCTTGTCTGGTGAACCTGGAGTTCGGCAGAAAAAGATAACACCTTCCCTCCTGTGGACTTTGACAAATGCAAGTTCTGAGTCTACCGGAACCATTTTATTCTCATCCAAAGAACTCTAAGAGTCAGCATGTTCTTTTTAGTTAAATCACTCACTTTCTAATTGTTGCTTAACGTTTGTCATAGCACTGTGTTATGTGGCCATTGGCAGTTTTAGCAAAGATTATGGTATTATTAATGAAGTTAAAATTAATAATGATTTTAACATCGTGTAGGTTTGTGAAATTCACTAACAATGAAAACAGCTGACTCTTGAACAACACGGGAGGTGGGGGGGGGGATTAACATGGAATTGGTGGGGATTAGTGGTGCCAACCATCCGAGCAGTCAAAAATCACGTGTAACTTATAGTTGGCTCGACACATACGCAGTTCCTCAGTATCTGTCTGCAGTTCTGCACCAGCAGATTCAACCTACAAGGATAGTATAGTACTGTAGGACCGTATTTATTTTTAAAAATGAGTATAAGTGGACTCCTGAAGTTCAAAACCCTTGTTGTTCAAGGGTCAACTGCATAAACATCTTTGAGATCTGGGGCAGAACTCTTCATGGTGAAGCTAATATGCTACAGCTCCTACGAGAGTAGCACATTTAACACACGAGGTAACCAGCGGCCTATGGGGTGGAATGTGGGCCCTGCAATGACCACTGACCAGCATTGAAATCCCGACACTGCTGCCGCTTTCGGACTGTGTTTACTTTTGACAAATGACTCAATTGTGTTAAACTCCATTTTCTCATCTATTAAAGTAGGGCCACAATTCCTGTTTCATAGAGCCATCCTGATGGCCAATGAGATAATGTGTGAAAAACTGCATAGCGCCTGATACGTAGTAAGTGCTCATTACAACGACCTGGTTTTCCAACCTCTTCGTCTCGAGTCCATGAAAGGGGCCTCAATTATCAGAAGTTCATAATTATCATATGGTTTCAACTATTCACTGATCCTGGAGCAAACGCTTCAAGAACAGCATGAGAGTAAAGCTCAAATTTCCGTAGCTTTAAAATGGGCTAATTATTTATGTTAGCGATGATAGTGAAAACTTACAGTGCCTCAGAAACCGAAGTTTCATACCACCTTAGGTGACTCTGGAAGCATGTTTCTATTGCTGAGAGTGTCAGCCTTTCTAGGCCCTTTGTTTCTGTCTAACCAAATAGCTGGGGATACTTGCTTCATAATTTCTTCTGCCACCACAAACCTATTATAATTGACAGGAGAAATATAAGCTTCATCAATCTCTGAACACTTCCTTTCCTCACTGAAGTGGAATTCATTTGTGTCATGGGGATTGAAGAGGAAAAGCAAACGCACAGAGAAATTAGTGGTATTACTATCAGTCGTGATGAAAATGGCTAACACATTTATTAAGCTACATGACAACTACTTGCAAACATCTCTGTTTATCCCCACAACATCTGTTTGAAGAGAGGAATATTATCAATGTCATTTACAGATGAAAAAACCAAGGCACAAAGAGGTTAACTAATTTGTTCAAGGTCATCTCTCTCAGAATGTGGAGGTGGGAATTTAAATGCCGGTCATCTGCATGCAGAACCATCGTCTACAAACCACCACACTTTTGGGAGCCTGATACCAACGAATCAAAAAACGGAACAGCCACGGGCTTCCCTGGTGGCGCAGTGGTTGAGAGTCCACCTGCCGATGCAGGGGACACGGGTTCGTGCCCCGGTCCGGGAGGATCCCAGATGCCGCAGAGCGGCTGGGCCCGTGAGCCATGGCCGCTGAGCCTGCACGTCCGGAGCCTGTGCTCCGCAACGGGAGAGGCCACAACAGTGAGAGGCCCACGTACCGCAAAAAAAAAAAAAGGAACAGCCACAGCGGGTGCTCACCAACACGCTAGCCTAGAGGGCCATTTCTCAGCAGCGATGTTCCTGTAGTGCCAAGGTTCCCTGGGGATCCTCACTGTTCTTTAAGGAAAGTGAAGATGGCTATCATATCTACTTATTATTACGCAAATAGAGGGGAATTTGGGAAGGTGATATTTGTCAATTTCTGTTTATCCTGGTAAAACTGAAAGGCACTTGGGAATCCTTAGGACCTGACTCATGACTTAATAATGGTTGAATGTATTAAGTATGAAAGAGATATGTGTGGAATCCCTATAGCTTTTCGGGTTAGGTGGGGAATCTCTGTCTTACTTTGAATCTATTGTCTCTTTCCTTCATATGTAAAAACAAATAATCTGATTTAAAAATGGACAAGAGGATCTGAATAAATATTATTTTTTCCAAAGAAGATACACAGATGGCCAAGAGGTACACGAAAAAGTGCTCAACATCATTAATTACCAGTGAAAGGCAAATCAAAACCACAATGTGATAGCACTTCCACCTGTTAGAGGAGATGTTATCAAAAAGACAGGAAATAGCAAAAGTTGATGAGTATGTAGAGAAAAGAGAATGCTTGTACACTGCTGGTGGGAATCTAAATTGCCACAGCCACTATGGAACACAGTATCGCAATTCCCCCCCAACATAATGATAGAACTACCATATGATCCAGCAATTCCACTTCTGGGTATATATCTGAAGGAAATGAAATCACTATTTCAAAAAGATATCTGCATCCCCATGTTCATTACAGCAACATTCACATTACAGCCAAGACATGGAAACAACCCAAATGTCCATCAATAATGAACAAAGAAAATGTGGTATGTACACACACACACACACACACACACACACACACACACACACACACACAGTGGAATATTATTCAGCCACAGAACGGAAGGAAATCTTGCCATTTGCAACAACATGGATGGATTTTGAGGGCATAATGCAAGTGAAATAAGTCAGGTAGAGAAAGACAAATACTGTATTATCTCATATTTTTATACATAGAAACTAAAAAACCCAAAAATTTAACTCATAGATACAGAGAACAGATTGATGGTTGCCAGCACAGGAGGTTGGGGGTGCAAAATGGGTGAAGGGGGTCAAAAGGTATCGACTTCCAGTTATAAAATAAATAAGTCATGGTGATGTTAAGGTACAGCACGGCGACTACAGTTCAGAATACTGCATGGCATATTTGAAAGTTGCTAAGAGAGTAGATCTTAAAAGTCCTCATAACAAAGAAAATTTCATAACTGTCTACAGTAATGGATGTTAACTAGACTTATATGGTGATAATTTTGCAATATATGCAAATATCAAATCATGTACACCTGAAACTAATATATGTCAATTATACCTCTATCAAAAAACAAGTACCAAATGAATGGATAAATGTATAAGCCTGAATTTCATCTGCTGTAACTTGGCCTATTTCCCTCTATTTCAAGCTGAATATTGGCTAGTATATGGAGAAGTGGGATAGAAACCTAAACAAGAAACTGAATGGAGACAGAAGAGAGAAAGAGAAACACAGAAGCACGAGAAGGCAGGGGTCACCTTCTGAGTAAAAAATAAATTTCACTTGCTAAAACCTTGTCACACCTCTGTGTGCTAGGTGTTGTCCCTCTCTGACACATCCTTCCCTGGGTCTCTCAGACCTTTACCCCCTCACAGCACTGCAGTTGCCCAGGGCCCACGCTCATTATTTAGTTAACATTTTCTTCTTCATATTGTAAACCTGTGATTGCCTTGGACAACACTTTTCAAGTTGGTTGTTGTATAGTCCTTGCTGTAGCACAAGGGAAATATTTTCAGGCTCACACAAACATTATTTGATGGTCATCAGCATCTTGACTATTATGATCTGCGTTGGTCACCTGGAAATTTCCAGAGGAGGTGTAGGTCCTAGTTGAGAGCCTGGGCTTTGAAGCCGGACTCACTGTGAAACCTGGTTGTGCTGTTAGCTGTGTACCTTCAGCAAGTGACCCAAACTTTCCTCTCTGTACATTGGGGATGGCAATACCACCTGCTACGCAGAGTGGCTACAACAATCAAGTGGTACTAGGGATTCTTAACTTTTTGTGTCATGGACCCATTTGACAGTCTGGGGAAGCCCTTGGAAACTCTTTTCAGCATAATATACCTTAAATACATAAAAGATATGATACTATGAAGCAAACAAATCATCTTAGAGTTTTCCAATATTTTTAAAAACAATTTGTGATTAGAATAAACACATTAAATAATATCTAAAAGTAGGTGTAATATTAACAGGAAATTTCAAGTTTGTGATAAGTATAAGTGTTATTTTGAGATAGCTGTAACAACTGTAATGTAATATGAAAATATCTGTGATTTCTACTGGTGATAAAAACAAAGATACTGCTAACATCACCAAAGTTTGCTGCTTGCATCTACAGTTGAAAGAAATGCTAAGTTCCAGTTAAAGGTTACTGAAAACAAATATGTAAATTTTTTCATCCAAGTTCAAAGATCCTCCTCAATTCTGCCTAGACTTTTTTGTGGGAGTCTATGGGCCCCAGGTAAAGACCTTGGATTGATGTCAGAAAAGGCTTAGAACAGCGTGTGGCTTGCAGTGAGAGCTTCATAAATTACTCATTACTCAAAGATTTCTTCTTAGGAACTGAAATAATGCCATGCTATTAGGGTGAACCATGGGAAATTGCCAATTTTGCAGGTTAAAAAAAATTAAGTGTTGGCTATTTCAAATGATTCAATCTAATATAACTTAGGAACTCTATAAAGCATCTTGTGAAACTATTTTAATTCTTTAATTCTAATAATTAATTCTTTATACTGAGGTTTTTTCCCACCTAACACAGTATATATCAGCTTAGTGGGTTTTCAAAAGCATAAATTATTTGGAATTACATTTGACTATTTCTTTTGGTTCTTTCCAATATTTTTTGACAAAGACAAATGGACACATTTGGGGGTTATTCTGGGATTTATGATGCTTTTATACATACATCTTTATCTTCTTAATTACAAATGATTTGCTCATCTCTAATAATTCATTTAGATCTGGAATATATCTTCCATGTTGCCAAAAAGCTTAGTCTTGTTAATTCGGAGGAAGTCCATGACTTAGCTGCATTTAGTTGTCACACAATATTTAGAAAGATACTTTAAATATGGTGCCTCAATCACCCCCAAATGGGTATCTAGTATAGTCACAGAAGTAACATGTCACCCTGGGTAGCGCTACCCTGTTCCTGGATTGAAAGAATGGAGGCAAGGGGAGATGTCAGTTACTTGAAACAAATGCAAGTTCTTAGTAACAAAGTATTATCATTGCAGGTTTACTTCCTGTAGCCCTAGTTAGATGGTAAAATCCAAAGGTAAGGATTCTCTCTCTACTATAAGGATTCTCCATTATAGTATCCCTAGTAGTTAGTTCTATAGCTGGCACAGAGTAGAGATTCAAGAAATGTTTGTTGAAAGAAAGAATGATGAAGAAAAGAAGAAATACTAGCCTCATCAACTGCTCCTCTCACCTTCTGCTGATAGATGAGTCAGTAGTTTCGATTCTGCTTTGGTTTGATTTCAACATTCCAACGTTAAGTGTGAATGCTCTGAAATACTGTCAATTCAATAAAATATAATTAATTTTGTGAGCATTGAAAAGGTAGATTGGGCTTCCCTGGTGGCGCAGTGGTTGAGAGTCCACCTGCCGATGCAGGGGGACACGGGTTTGTGCCCCGGTCCGGGAAGATCCCACATGCCGCGGAGAGGCTGGGCCCGTGGGCCGCGGCTGCTGAGCCTGCGCGTCCGGAGCGTGTGCTCCGCAACGGGAGAGGCCACAACAGTGAGCGGCCCGCGTACCGCAAAAAAAAAAAAAAAAAAGATTGCTTTTGAAGACTGTGCATTCTGTGAAAAAGAATGTGTTAATCAAATTAAGCTTATAAACAAGATTGCTGAAAGTCTGACTTACATAAGAAAATCACCTTTCAAGTATTATCAAGCTCTTTAAGGGCATGTTTCCGTTCAAACTACTGATCATATTATTAAAAACTGGTAGATTATGGAAAATATGCTCACAAAAATATGTAAAATATACTCATAAAAAATACTAAAAACACCTGGTATCTAGTAGGTGCTCAAAAAGAATGTTAATTGAATTCATCTGATAAATAAAAAGTCCTATCAGATTGTTGTTTAAATTTTTGTGTTTTTAAATTTGTGGCAAAACTCGGGCATCTTTTCACATGGTTTATTAACCATGTGTATTTCTTTTACTCTGAACTGTCTGCCCCTTGGCCTTTTATTAAAAATGGGCTTGTCATATTTTTAATTGATCTATGAAAGCTCAATCTTCTGCCTAAAAAGTTGACAATGTTTTCCCCAGTTTAACATTTACCTTTTGGCATTGTTTGTGTGTGCGCGAGTGGTCAATGATGAATATTATTCTATATTTTAAAAAGTTATGTTTAGTTCTTTTATCGTTTTTTTTTCTGTTCACATCTTTGATCCATCTACTTTGGGGTTAAGGAATTATGTAGAAATCTAGCCTTATTATTTCCCGAATGGCTACCTAGGTGTCCCAGACTTTTAATTGTAAATCTATTTTTTTTCCACTGATTGGAAAACCCAGCTTTATCGAAGTTACTCTGTATAAACTTGGGTTTGTTTCTGAGTTCTTTCCATTGAGCTCTCTATTGTTACAAACCACAATTACTGTTGGTTAATCTGCACTCTTTACTTTCCCAGAATTTTCTTTGTTATTCTTGCATGTTTATTTTTCAGATTAACTTTAGTCATTTTGCAAGTTTCCTTGAACTTGTGACTTTGATTAGGGTTTGATGAACATTTAAGCCAGTGCCCGACACACAGTGAGCCCTCTGTAAGTGTGATGTGTGATTGTAATTTTAGTAATAATTATGATTACATCAAAAATAATGATAGAGATGACGAGGCTTAACATCTTCGCAATACTGAGTCTTCTTATCCAAGGGAAAAATCTGGATAATTTCCACTTATTTAAACTTTAAAAAAATTTACCCCAGTACTTGAAATGTTTTTCTAGTCAACCCACTGTCATTCTCTTGCAACAACTGTCTTACACCTTCCTCATCCTCCTCAAATCTTTCCCAATGCCTATACTTTTGCAGAAAAAATCATGTCATCTGGCTTCAGCTCCTTTATTTCCTCCAGTCAAATTTGCAAGCCCCCGCCCTTGGCATTCCTTCTCCCCTTCTCCACCCAGTTACAAATGATCCTCGTGTTGCTAAATCCAACGGCCGGGCGTGTCCATGCCTCATCTGACTTGATTTCTCAGCAGATCATTTGAAACAGGGTTTACTATTTCTTTCTGGAAATACTCTCTTCCCTCTGCTTCCCCAACATCACTCTTGGATTTTCACTTTCTCTCTGACTGCACCTTCTAAGTCTCCTTGACTTTTAAATGTTCAAATTCATCAGGAATTTCCTCTGGGCCACTTGTTTGTCCTTTCACTCTCTCTCACTGCCCATGACTATCAACCTCAACTTTAAATATCATCTATATGCCAAAGACTTAAAAAGCTTTGATCCCTGGCACATACCCCTTTTTCTGTGTTCCAGATGGAGAGATCTACTTGCCTTCTTGAAATCTCCACTTGGAAGTCTTGCTGGCATCTTAGTTTTAAAATTGAACCAAACCATCCCCTACCCCACTTCAGATCGGTACTTCCTCTCATCCAACCCACCTGGGATTATGGCTTCTCCACCCACCCCATTGCCCATGCCAAAATCTGGGTAAAATCTATGATGTCAACATCTCCCATTCAAATCATTACTAAATCTGTCCAGTATCTCTTGAATGCATTTACATATTCCCATCTCCAAGGCCCCCACCTAATTCCAAGGACCCCCATCACTAACCTGGACTCCTACAGCCTCCTTTTTTCTACATATTTATGAGGATCCTTTCCAACCAAGCTGTTCTCTACTTAAAAGTCAAATTAATAGTTAAAAAAAGTGAGTTTATTATTGCTTTGCTTAAAGCATTTTCATGGCTTTCCATTATTAACATAATACAGTTATTATAACCCATGAGTATAATGACCTGCCCCCTAACTATTTCTTCAGCATTACCTTTTGTCAACCTTCCTCATGATCACTATTCTCTGCTGGGACCCCACTCCCTCAAAGGTGAAAATCTTCTTTCTCCTTTCCTTTCTATATGGCCAATTCGTTCTCATTCTTAGGCTTCATTTTATTTATTGTCAAAAAATTTATTTATTTATTTTGGCTGCACCGGGTCTTAGTTGCTGCATGCGGGATCCTCCTTGAGGCATATGGGTCTCTTAGTTGCGGTGGCATGTGGACCTTTTTTTTTTTTTTGGGGGGTACACGGGCCTCTCACTGTTGTGGCCCCTCCTGTTGCGGAGCACAGGCTCCAGACGCGCAGGCCCAGCGGCCATGGCTCACGGGCCCAGCCGCTCTGCGGCATGTGGGATCTTCCCGGACCGGGGCACGAACCCGTGTCCCCTGCATCGGCAGGCGGACTCTCAACCACTGCGCCACCAGGGAAGCCCCAGCATGTGGACTTCTTAGTTGCGGCATGCACTAAGGGATCTAGTTCTCCGGCCAGAGAGTGAACCCAGACCCCCTGCACTGGGAGCACGGAGTCTTACCCACTGCACCACCGGGGCAGTCCCTAAACTTCATTTTAAACGTTACATCCTCAGGGAGGTCCTTCTTGACCCTTGAGTACAGACTAGAGTCCAATATTTTACGCACTGATGGGACCCGATACTTTTCTCTAACTACATTATAGTAGTTATTACATGGCTTTTTTGTGTGTTTATTTCTTTATAATCTATTTCTATTACCAGATTGTATTCTACATGTCAGGGATTATATAATTTTTACACCTTTTTTATTTTAAAATAATAGTAGAGTCACATGCTGTTGTAAGAAATAGTGCAGAGGGATCCTGTGTACATTTCACTTAGTCTCCCCCAATGACATCTTGAATAACCATAGTACAATATCACAAGCAGAAAACTACCATCAGTAGAATCTGCCAACCCGATTCAGAGTTCATCAGTTTTACATGTGCTCATGTGTGTGTGTGTGTGTGTGTGTGTGATTCCATGCAATTTTATCATGCAGAGATTCGTGACTGCCACCGTAGTCAAGGTACGGAAAATGTATAAGGCTCTCTCATGCTACACTTCTATAAACACAGTCACCTCCCTTCCTGTGATTTTTTAAATTAATTAATTAATTAATTTATATTTTGGCTGCACTGGGTCTTTGTTGCTGCGGGTGGGCTTTCTCTAGTTCTGGCAAGCAGGGGCTACTCTTCCTTGCAATAGATGGGCTTCTCATTGTAGTGGCTTCTCTTGTTGCACAGCACGGGCTCTAGGCGCGTGGGCTTCAGTAGTTGTGGCTCCTGGGCTCTAGAGTGCAGGCTCAGTAGTTGTGGCGCATGGGCTTAGTTGCTCTGCAGCATGAGGGATCATACTGGACCAGGGCTTAAACCCATGTCCCCTGCATTGGCAGGCGGATTCTTAACCACTGCACCACCAGGGAAGTCCCCCTGTGATTTTTTTAAATTGCAATGTCTCTGTGACTTAAGACAGAACTTGGTATACTGTAAGTACTTAAAGAGTGTTTATTGCATGATAAAGTAAATTATGTAATTTATTAAAGCTGGAATCCATTAATATAATCTACCACAACCAAAAAGGATTTATCCTAGAAATTCATGGGAGGAAAATCTATCAAAATCATGTTCCATTACAATATTTAAAAAATAAAAAGTTAATAATAAAAAAACTATTAAAATTTTGTGTCAATTTCAAAATAAACTTTCTTTTTAAAGTACAGAACTATTCTTACTTGATAAAAGAAAAGCAAGTATTAATTCCATGGTAAAATATGTTAGTCCCTTTGCTATCATTATTATTCTATGTAATTTTAGAATCTGGTCAACGTAACAAGATATGAAAAAGAAAAAAAGCTTGATATGAGAGATTATCTATCAATGTCCTCCAGACAAAGACCACCAGGAATTCATCTGTTGTTAAACAATGTGGGCTTATTACTCCTTGCATCAAGAGAAGGCTTGCTAGGGAATGAAGCCAACAGAGATTTGTGGGGTGTCTTGGTAACAAGATATTGGGAAGGACTTAAGTACAATTTGGCTTGTGTTAAGTGATTTTGGAGGGTTTAAGGAAGCAAGGCTTATCTCTGGAGAGGATGCTGTCAGGAAGTGGAGATAACTCTGTGACTGGGTGTCAGTAAATTATTAAAGTCTTAATAAATCTCTTCTAGAGGTATGGGAGACTAGACCAAGGCTAAAGCCATAACTGGTAATAAGGCAACAACACACTTATTAGTCAGAACAGGAACATATTTGATAATTTGTGGCTTGGCCATTGTTCATGATTTGTCTGTGCTCAGACATGATTACAGAGTGGTCTTATTTTAGTCTGGATACATCATGGTCACAGTGTGGCCTCGTCTGATGTTCATGTTCTGTGACATTATGCATATTTAATGGAAGAACCCCAAGACCTGCCTAATAGTACCAGGCAAACTCCCGATGTCAGGGATTGCTTCTCTTCTTCTCAAGATAATTATCATTATTTGCAAACCATATTCATATATGTACAGAAACCATTATAATAAGTTACCTTAATATTTATCAAGAGTATATTATTCAGTAATATTTGTATAGAAGACAAAGATGATATATACATATATATATACCTACACACGTATAATAATACATAGCTATATACTGTATATATCAGCAATAGGTCACTTTAAAATAATGAAAAATAGACTTCTTTCATAAGAGAAAACAAATAGATAAACTGGGATTGAAACCAAGCAGGACCCTGTGGGGCTCCTGCGCACAAAATCTTTGTGTCCCCCATTTTCTTGTTAGCAGAAAATAGGCTTCATTCAGCCTCCATGACCTTCCCTGAGTTCCAAAGGGCAGGTTCAAACAGTTGCTAATCAGGGAAGGGAGGGGATTCGGAGACAAAGGAGGAGCAGTTTAACAAAACAAAAAAAAAAACCCAATAGTGCAGCCTTGGGGCAGGGTCCTGATTCCCTCTCAAGGGATACACATAACAATATCTTTGAGTTGTTTTGCAGATACTGAAATCCCCACCAGGTGAGAGAAGTTAACTGTATGGTGCCCAGGAACACGTAAACCCCAGACCAGAAGGTTCATGATGCTGACTCCCAGTTACCTCACCACCAACCAATCAGAAGACTGTCCATTAGTGGATCACGCCCTCCTCTTTGAACCATTATGATAAAACTCATCACTACTCCTCCCCTGCAGGTCTGGACACAGAGTTTTGAGGGAGTTAACCTGCTGTAGCCCCCTTTACCTGGCAAAGTTTAAAGCTATCATTTTCTACTTCACCCAGGATTCGAGATTCGATTTGGTACTGGGTACAGAGGCCAAATTTCGGCTACAGGATGACACTTAGGAAGACATGTCAAGTAATTTTAGATAGAAAAAAAAAATTTTGTACTCACACATAGATGAGTCAAACATTTAGAAATGCTCTTAATAAACATGGTACATTTCTTTTTTTATTGAAGTGTAGTTGACTTATAATATTAGTTTCAGATATACAATGTAGTAATTCTATATTTTTATAGACTATAATGACTATAACCCCAAAGTTATTATAAAATATTGACTATGACATGGAAGCAACCTAAGTGTCTGTCAACAGATGAATGATACGTTTCTTTTTGTATATTTTGTAATGCCTCAGCTGCTTCGGATATCTGCTTTCCCCTTTCCTTTTCTCAGTGTATCAGAATGCCAACTAGGAAAGGAAAGCTGTGTTCTTTCCTAAGTGTATTTTACGGTCTCTTCTACCAAATTGAAATGAATAGGAAAAAGCTGGTGAGAGACTGTCTTTGTGAGCAAGTACTTTCTAAGAAACTAATTCTAAGGTTAACTTCAGAATTCACCTTCTAAACAGTTATAGCACGTCATGGGGATTGGCATGGGTTATAAATGAAGCACCTAATTCATTATGTGGTCAAACCACAGTATTTTAATGATAGGGAAAAGATTTTTTATTTTTACTTATTAATCAAGATAGAGTAAAAGTAGGTAAAGTGAGAAATGACCCCAAAATATTTTTTCCAAATGAGAACATAGATTTTTCTTCAACACAAAGGTTTCTGTCTCTTGTTCTATGACAGGTAGCATTTGTGGAGGAACGAGTACGATTTATGGAAATTAGAGAGATGTGACTACAAATTCCTTCTCTTCAATTTACTAGGCTGTGGGGTGTTTGGGCAAATTAACTTCTGAGCTTCAGTTTCTTCTTCTGAAATTGGGGCACATGACCACCACATGGCACTTTTACAATGATTTCATGAGACAATATGTTAAAAATAAAAACTATTTTAGTGCTTGACACAGAGCCGTTTTTCAGAAAAGAAAACGCTGATAGCCTATATACCTGAGATTGATTTAGAAGAGGAATTTCGTTATAATTCTGAGCAAACATCCGACATTAAACATTGTGAACCCTAATGCATAACTCTGAATGCAGTAGAAGTTTAGTAACTGTGACTTACAGTAGTAAATTTAAAAAATTTAAGAAGACATTCAGACAACCAACTTAAAGGAGTTCCGATCACCACCACACACCAGTAAGCAATTCTCCGACACCAGCTGGGTGTCCTACAATTCAACTCAATGCTGATGCTATCTACCCAGAGATGGCATCAGATTCCACAGGTTAAGGGTTCAATCTCACAAGACTGTCCAGCCCTGCCTCTTCCGCTTCAGATGCCAACCGCAAAACCAGGTTGTTACCTGTACTTCTTTACCCACTGGCTATAAATCCGAGGTTCCCACAACCCCTTCCTTGGGTTCAGTTAATTTGCTAGAGTGGTTTTTAAGACTCAGGAAAACATTTTACTTACTGGATCGCTGGTTTGTTGTAAAAATGTGACTTAGGAACAGCCAGATAGAAGAGATACACGCGGAGAAACGGTACAGAGCTTCCGTGCCCTCTCCAGGCACACCACTCTTCCTTGAAGCTCTCCGAGCGCTCACCTCTTTAGGGTTTTTATGGAGGCGTCATTACCTAGACATGACTGATTAACTCATTGGCCACTGGTGATCGATTTAACCTCCAGCCCCTCTCCCCTCCCCGGAAATCAGGGGGTGGGACTGAAAGTTCCAACCCTCTATTCATGGTTGGTTCTCCTGGCAACCAGTCCCCAACCTCAGGGCATTTTCAAACGTAACATAAACCCAGATGTGGTGGAAAAGAGCTTATTATAAATAACAAGACACCCCTTTCACCTCTATGGCTCTGGAGCATTTTCAGAAACTGAGGTCAAAACCAAATATTATAATAAAAGATGCTCCCATTGGTCTTATCACTCAGGAAATTCCAGGGGTTTTGGGAGCTGTGAGCCAAGAACCATGGACGAAGATCAAATACACATATTTCTTATAAATCATAGTATCATAACTTTTCTGAAGTTCTTTATTGTTAGGCCATGCTGACACTTTCTGCTCCTGGTAAAAAGCTGTCTATTTCCTGCCCACTAGCAGTACCAATTAAAAGGCCCATTGAGATCACAGGTGTTGGGAGACTAACCCCCTGGTGTTTCTTCATTGAAATGCTGATGAGACTCTAATACTTTTTACCTGGCTCTCATTGAAGACCTAACAACCACCACCAGAGAATGTCTTCCTTGACTATCTTGTGAAACTACTGGGATCTTCTAGCAAGTGCTGGATTTTCCTCAATCAGTCCGAGAGGATTCAAAGCTTTTTTCCTTAAGAGATGGCTCCTACAGACCCCTCGTCCTCCTCAACAGGCTAGAATTTCCCTGGGGCTATGCAACGTACTGGGAAGGCGACCTGCAGTTGTCACTCAGGTCTTCTGACCCTTTTCTGGCTGGTGACTTGCTGCCTCTCCTCAAGGCTGCTGCCCCCTCCCATAACCCTGTCTGGTTCTGACTTAGTGGAGCCTTTTCTTATCTCTGCGCTTCTCTTTACATTTACAATCTTGACTGGGAATGAACTTGGAGCCACCAAGCTCAAGTCTCTTGTGAGCAAATCATTATTTAATCAAGTTGGTGGATGTAGAAGAAAAGAGCAAAACCACCTAAATATGGACGATAATAGTTCCTGACTTCACCTCTACTTGTGAGAAATAATCACTCTTCCCAGTGACATATACAGTAAGTTAGAAGATTGCCATTTACTGCTCTTGCTTTTAACATATTCGTCATCATTATATATGGCTTTCCATCAATCAGCAAAGAATTAGATTTCATTGACATATAGGTTGTAAATTCACCTAGAAAAAATAAGACTCCTTTTCTGGCATGGGTATGCAATAAATGAGTATAGACAACTTACTTCAGTCTTACTTTAATTAAAATATGCAGTATCGAATAACTTATTTGTGTTTTCATCTTATCTACACTTTTTTTTTAATGTTCAAAAAGTCTCTGAGGGGCTTCCCTGGTGGCGCAGTGGTTGAGAGTCCGCCTGCCGATGCAGGGGACACGGGTTCGTGCCCCGGTCCGGGAAGATCCCACATGCCGCGGAGCGGCTGGGCCCGTGAGCCACGGCTGCTGAGCCTGCGCGTCTGAGGCATAACTTTCTTCCTATTCTATATTTTTTTAGTTGAGAATTTTTAAAATTGAGGAACTATTTTTGTCCATTTCTTCTATAAATATTGCTGAATTTTCCTTAAAATATTAATTATTTTTTGAAAGAAAGATACAGGAGGAAAAGGATATTTTTTTTACTGCTGTCAAAATTTGAATATTATAATTGGTCTACATGAATACTAAGGTCCTTCAGTCCTAAAAAAAAAGTCTGTACTTTAATATATGATAGCTATCATTGCAGTTCCTTTGTGAAGCACTTTATAGATATTATCTCAGTTTATCTTCATATCACCCCAACAAGGCAGATACTCTTTTACAAATATATGATGCACCTTGGACTTAAAAAAGTGAAATAATTTTCTCAAAGTTATACAGCTAATTTAGTGACAGAGTTAGGAACCAAAATCATATAACACATTCACCTGTTACATAATGAGACATGAACTTTTTTCCCTTCTAGGATGTGATAGGCAATAATTTTGCCAAATTTATATAACTAACAAATTAATCAACTAAACAAATGCAAATTATAGGTGAATAAAGACCAGTGCAGACCACTGCAATAAAGTGAATATCACAATAAAACAAATCACATGAATTTTTTGGTTTCCCAGTGCATATAAAAGTTATATTTATGCCACACTTTAGTCTATTAAGTGTGTGAAGCATTATGTCTAAAAAAACAATATACATATCTTAATTAAAAAATGGCTATTGCTAAAAAATGCTAACCATCATCTGAACCTTCAGCAGGTCACGGTAGTAATATCAAAGATCATTGATCACACATCACCAGAACAAATATAATAATGATGAAAAAGTTTGAAATATTGTGAGAATTATCAAAATGTGATACAGAGACAGGAAGTGAGCAAATGCTCTTGGAAAAATGGCGCCAATAGATTTGTTCCATGCAGGGTTGTCACAAATCTTCAATTTGTAAAAAGAAAATGCAATAAAACAAAATGCAATAAAATGAGGTATGCCTGTAAATTCCCACATACTCAGGTGTGTAAGAAGAGCACATTCTCTACGGATTATAGCAACTTAAATTCTGATTCTAAGCCCGGTGTTTCATTCCTTCAAGCAACATTATCCACCTTGTCCCAAAGCTCAAGACAGCATCTCACACTGGTGGGGGACTTAAAATGATACCGAGTGGAGGGCCTTTTTGTAAGACTGTCCCTGGTCAGTGTATCTATTCTTCTTTTTTTTAAAGATAAAAATTTATTAAAGAATTAATGACAAAACATAATAATAAGAGTAAACAGTAAAACAACGAACATAGAATTACTGAGAACCCAATCCCTATATAACACTATGTACATTCTTACTGTTAAACATGGTCTTATCCAGTGTGAAGAGCAATTTATGCTTTAATTATTTTTGCTTGTCAAAAAATGAAGGATTTTCTTCTTTGCTTAATGAATAAATCTTTTGTTACTTTACCTAGGCTCTCTATTTGGGAAAGAAAATCTTGCAAGTATGATCATCGTAATTGAAATTGTATTATAATTGAAAGTCAGTTATGTTGTCATTAGCTTGCATTGTTCTGTTGGAAATAATTGTGAAAACTTGAACTCCATCTTAGGATGATTATTTACTCAACAAGTGCCCTTTATTACCATTTTTATCAAGGGGGGTTATTAATGTCTAGTCTTAAAAAAGATAATTTAAAATTTTGACAACACTTTTTTTGGCTCCTATTGTACCTATTCATTAAGGAATCATTCACCTAATGACATAAGCAAAATCCTTTTCTTTCTCCTATCGAAATGCTTTTTATTTCTTCCATCCACCTGGCTCTGGGTTGTCAGTAGTCACAGTGAATCAGTAGAAGGAAAGAGGACTGGGGCCCTTAAAAGAGGAAAAACAATCCACATTTCGTTGTGCCCAAAGGCAATTTAAATCACTAGATTTACAAGAATATTTCTACTGAATCAACATTACAGCACCTATTTCTCTACCATTAAGTGAGCAAAAAGGAATAAATGATTGTTTCTAATTATCCAGAAACCTACGTGACTTGAAAGATTAGTAAAACCAATTTTTTCAGTCACTAGTCTGAACAAAATAAAGGGAGGTCATGAACTCATGGTAGCTAATTGTGTTTCATTTATTGACTGGACATCAGGAAAAAATACTAATGGATGTTTCGGTGGGAATAGATTGGGATACCCCTGCTGTTACCAATTTCCCAGATTTCAGCTAATTTAAATGTAATAAGTCTTTCGGAACATGCATGATGGAACCTTGATGATATGGTTCCTACTAGACAACTGCTGACCAAATTATAATTTGATCTTCAGTGAGTTTGATTGGGAATCTCAGTGCTCTTGAAACTTATAATGAGTTCCTAAGGAGAAAGGTGGTACTCTTGGTCTTAATGTCTAAATATATTGACATGTCAAGATATGACTGCTGCTAAAATCAACATATCAAGGCCTACAATGTTCATGGAAGTAGGCAGAAAAGGTAATGATAATAATAAATCCTACACATAATCAACATCTAAGACCAAACCGGGGATGAGCAGGATACCCAGAAAACTCCTCAGCTGTTATGAGCAAGTTTTTCTTCCTAGGTTGTTATATCAAGTATCTTATTCAGCAAATTTTTGTTGCAGTAAATGTTTATATATCAAAATAGAAAATCCCTCAATTTTGATGACTCTTATAAAGTTGGTTATCTTTGCATTCTTTTGTTTCACATGTAAGCAATATGTTATTACATTCTCTAAGCCTATGGCAGGCTTTTGATTCACTTGACCATAATCCTAACCCAGATGCTAGGACTCTGAGAACATAAATAGGCTCAGGAGTAGTTCCAGTGGAACTTTACTAATTATTAAGGCACCTCTTAACCTCTTGAGGTTGGCCTGATGGAGAGAAATCATGTTTCTCCTTAATGCCACTATGAGAGAGAGAATACTAGGATGGAAGAGCAATAGGTTAGTGCCAGTAGCACTGATTATGTTCACATCTATTTGAAAGGAAGCAGGCAGGGGCAGGCCTAATGGGCAATCTGACAGCTTTTGCTCTACATTTGGTCCTCTTAAAATAAATGAGAAAAATGTAAACGTTTTAGAGTTTCTATGTTTTAATTTCCCAGAATAAATTTGGTTACTGCGTAGGGCTGTAGGTCAGTAATTATTTAGAAGGCAGGATGAAATGTACTTTGTTTGTCTCATTTCTGTTCAGTGGTTATTTCACCTGGAACATGCGAAAATTTTAAAACTGAAGAGTTTTAAAACAGAAGAAAATGTCAACAGTCTCTTGTGTTATTGACACACTGAAACCAGTGATCATACATCATCTTTGTCTTAACTCTGAACTATGTGTGTGAATAGACTTGGTACTGACCAAAAAGTACATTTTGATATTTGGATTTTTCTACACTAAAAACACTGCTAGGTAGGCTCTTTGCGTTGTTGGCCTTCTGACCATTTTACAGCTCTAAGCACATGCTATTTTCTCCCAGTGGACTCAGAAGTTCTAGCAAGTTCTCAAAGGGCAAATATTATTATTCCTGTTGGACACAAATTAAGCAAAAACTAAGTTCCAGAAAACACTGTTTCTGAGAAATTCTCAAATATCATCAAGAAGAATAAATGGTTAACTTAAAAGGAAAAACAGAGCTATGGCAACATAACATTAAAGTACAATACTGGGAGGAGGAGCTTCAAGATGGCAGAAGACTAAGACGTGGAGACCATCTTCCTCCCCACAAATACATCAGAAATACATCTACATGTGGAACAGCTCCTACAGAACACCTACTGAACGCTGGCAGAAGGCCTCACACCTCCCAAAAGGCAAGAAAGTCCCCACGTACCTGGGTAGGGCAAAAGAAAAAAGAATAAACAGAGACAAAAGGATAGGGACAGGACCTGCACCAGTGGGAGGCAGCTGTGAAGGAGGAAAGGTTTCCCCACACTAGGAAGCCCCTTCGTGGGCGGAGATTGCGGGTGGCGGAGGGGGAAAGCTTCGCGGCCGCGGAGGAGAGCACAGCAACAGGGGTGCGGGTGACAAAGCGGAGAGTTTCCCGCACGGAGGATCGGTGCCGACCAGCACTCACCAGCCCGAGAGGCTTACCTGCTCACCCGCCGGGGCGGGCGTGGGCTGGGAGCTGAGGCTCAGGCTTCGGTCGGATCCCAGGGAGAGGACTGGGGTTGGCGGCGTGAACACAGCCTGAAGGGGGCTAGTGCACCACGGCTGGCCGGGAGGGAGTCCGGGAAAAAGTCTGGAGCTGCCGAAGAGGAAAGAGACCTTTTCTTGCCTCTTTGTTTCCTGGTGCACGAGGAGAGGGGATTAAGAGCGCCACTTAAAGGAGCTCCAGAGACGGGCGCGAGCCGCGGCTATCAGCGTGGACCCCTGAGACGGGCATGGGATGCTAAGGCTGCTGCTGCCACCACCAAGAAGCCTGTGTGCAAACACAGGTCACTCTCCACACCGCCCCTCCCGGGAGCTTGTGCAGCCCGCCACTGCCAGGGTCCCGCGATGCAGGGACAACCTCCCCGCGAGAACGCACGGCGCGCCTCAGGATGGTGCAACATCATGCCGGCCTCTCCTGCCGCAGGCTCACCCCGCATCCGTACCACCCCTACCCCCTGCCAGAGCCCCCGAAGCAGCTGATCCTTTAACCCCGTCCTGTCTGAGCGGGAAAAGACGCCCTCAGGCGACCTACACGCAGAGGTGGGGCCAAATCCACAGCTGAACCCCAGGAGCTGTGAGAACAAAGAAGAGAAAGGGAAATCTCTCCCAGCAGCCTCAGGAGCAGCGGATTAAATCTCCACAATCAACTTGATGTACCCTGCATCTGTGGAATACCTGAACAGACAACGAATCATCCCAAATTGAGGTGGTGGACTTTGGAAGCAATGATATATATATATTTATTTTTTTTCCCTTTTTCCCTTTTTGTGTGTATGCTTCTGTGTGTGATTTTCTCTGTTTAGCTTTGCTTCTACCATTTGTCCTAGGGTTCTGTCCATTCTTTTTTTTTTTTTTTTTTTAGTGAAGTTTTTAGCACTTGTTATCATTGGATTAGTTTTTTGGTTTGGTTGCTCTCTTCGTTCTTTCTTTTCTTTTTTTTATTACTTAAAAATATTTTTAATAATTATTTTTTATGTTAATAAACTTATTTTATTTTATCTTTTTCTTTCTTTCTTTTCTCCCTTCTATTCTGAGCCGTGTGGATGACAGGCTCTTGGTACTCCAGCCAGGTGTCAGGGCAGCGCCTCTGAGGTGGGAGAGCCAAGTTCAGGACATTGGTTCACAAGAGACCTCCCAGTTCCATGTAATATCCAACAGCGAAAATCTCCTAGAGATCTCCATCTCAGTGGTACAACCCAGCTGCACTCAACAACCAGCAAGCTCCAGTGCTAGACACTCTATGCCATACAACTAGCAAGACAGGAACAGAACCCCATCCATTAGCAGAGAGGCTGCCTAAAATCATAATAAGGCCACAGACACCCCAAAACACACCACCAGATGTGGACCTGCCCACCAGAAAGACAAGATCCAGGCTCATCCACCAGAACACAGGCATTAGTCCCCTCCACCAGGAAGCATACACAACCCACTGAACCAACCTTAGCCACTGGGGACAGACACCAAAAACAACAGCAAATACAAACCTGCAGCCTGCGAAAAGGAGACCCCAAACACAGTAAGTTAAGCAAAATGAGAAGACACAGAAACACACAGCAGATGAAGGAGCAAGGTAAAAACCCACCAGACCTAACAAATGAAGAGGAAATAGGCAATCTACCTGAAAAAGAATTCAGAATAATGATAGTAAAGATGATCCAAAATCTTGGAAATAGAATAGAGAAAATACAAGAAACGTTTAACAAGGACCTAGAAGAACTAAAGAGCAAACAAACTGTGATGAATAACACAATAAATGAAATTAAAAATACTCCAGAAGTGAACAATAGCAAAATAACTGAGGCAGAAGAACGAATAAGTGACCTGGAAGATAAAAGAGTGGAAATAACTACTGCAGAGCAGAATAAAGAAAAAAGAATGAAAAGAACTAAGGACAGTCTTAGAGACCTCTGGGACAACATTAAATGCACCAACATTCGAATTATAGGGGTCCCAGAAGAAGAAGAGAAAAAGAAAGGGACTGAGAAAATATTTGAAGAGATTATAGTTGAAAACTTCCCTAATATGGGAAAGGAAATAGTTAATCAAGCCCAGGAAGCACAGAGTCCCATACAGGATAAATCCAAGGAGAAACATGCCAAGACACATATTAATCAAACTATCAAAAATTAAATATAAAGAAAAAATATTAAAAGTAACGAGGGAAAAATAACATACAAGCAGATCCCCATAAAGTTAACAGCTGATCTTTCAGCAGAAACTCTGCAAGCCAGAAGGGAGTAGCAGGACATATTTAAAGTGATGAAGGAGAAAAACCTACAACCAAGATTATTCTACCCAGCAAGGATCTCATTCAGATTTGATGGAGAAATTAAAACCTTTACAGACAAGCAAAAGCTAAGAGAATTCAGCACCACCACCCCAGCTTTACAACAAATGCTAAAGGAACTTCTCTAGGAAGGAAACACAAGAGAAGGAAAAGACCTGCAATAACAAACCCAAAACAATTAAGAAAATGGTAATAGGAACATACATATCGATAATTACCTTAAATGTAAGTGGATTAAATGCTCCAACCAAACGACATAGACTGGCTGAATGGATACAAAAACAAGACCCGTATATATGCTGTCTACAAGAGACCCACTTCAGACCTAGGGACACATACAGACTGAAAGTGAGGGGATGGAAAAAGATATTCCATGCAAATGGAAATCAAAAGAAAGCTGGAATAGCAATTCTCATATCAGTCAAAACAGACTTTAAAATAAAGACTATTACAAGACACAAGGAAGGACACTACATAATGATCAAGGGATCAATCCAAGAAGAAGATACAACAATTGGAAATGTTTATCCACCCAACATAGGAGCACCTCAATACATAAGGCAAATGCCAACAGCCATAAAAGGGGAAATTGACAGTAACACAATCATAGTAGGGGACTTTAAACCCCCACTTTCACCAATGGACAGATCATCCAAAATGAAAATAAATAAGGAAACATAAGCTTTAAATGATACAGTAAACAAGATGGACTTAATTGACATGTATAGGACAGTACACCCCAAAACAACAGAATATACTTTCTTCTCAAGTGCTCATGGAATATTCTCCAGGATAGATCATATCTTGGGTCACAAATCAAGCCTTGGTAAATTTAAGAAAATTGAAATCATATCAAGTATCTTTTCCGACCACAATGCTATGAGACTAGATATCAATTACAGGAAAAAATCTGTAAAAAACACAAACACACGGAGGCTAAACAATACACAACTTAATAACGAAGTGATCACTGAAGAAATCAAAGAGGAAATCAAAAAATACCTGGAAACAAATGGCAATGGAAACATGACAACCCAAAACCTATGGGATGCAGCAAAGGCAGTTCTAAGAGGGAAGTTTATAGCAATACAATCCTACCTTAAGAAACAAGAAACATCTCAAATAAACAACCTAACCTTACACCTAAAGCAATTAGAGAAAGAAGAACAAAAAACCCCCAAAGTTAGCAGAAGGAAAGGAATCATAAAGATCTGATGAGAAATAAATGAAAAAGAAATGAAGGAAACGATAGCAAAGATCAATAAAACTAAAAGCTGGTTCTTTGAGAAGATAAACAAAATTGATAAGCCATTAGCCAGACTCATCAAGAAAAAAAGGGAGAAGACTCAAATCAACAGAATTAGAAATGAATAAGGAGAAGTAACAACTGACACTGCAGAAATACAAAGGATCATGAGAGATTACTACAAGCAACCCTATGCCAATAAAATGGACAACCTAGAAGAATTGGACAAATTCTTAGAAATACACAACCATCTGAGACTGAACCAGGAAGAAATAGAAAATATGAACAGACCAATCACAAGCACTGAAATTGAAACTGTGATTAAAATTCTTCCAACAAACAAAAGCCCAGGACCAGATGGCTTCCCAGGCGAATTCTATCAAACATTTAGAGAAGAGCTAACACCTATCATTCTCACACTCTTCCGAAGTGTAGCAGAGGCAGGAACCCTCCCAAACTCATTCTACGAGGCCACCATCATGCTGACACCAAAACCGGACAAAGATGTCACAAAGAAAACTACAGGCCAATATCACTGATGAACATAGATGCAAAAATGCACAAAATACTAGCAAACAGAATCCAACAGTACATTAAAAGGATCATACACTATGATCAAGTGGCGTTTATCCCAGGAATGCAAGGATTCTTCAATATACACAGATCAATCAATGTGATACACCATATTAACAAATTGGAGAAAAACCATATGATCATCTCAATAGATGCAGAGAAAGCTTTCGACAAAATTCAACACCCACTTATGATAAAAACCCTCCAGAAAGTAGGCATAGAGGGAACTTACCTCAACATAATAAAGGCCATATATGACAAACCCACAGCCAAATCATTCTCAACAGTGAAAAACTGAAACTGTTTCCTCTAAGATAAGGAACAAGACAAGGTTGTCCACTCTCACCAGTATTATTCCACATAGTTTTGGAAGTTTTAGCCACAGCAGTCAGAGAAGAAAAGGAAATAAAAGTAATCCAAATGGGAAAAGAAGAAGTAAAGCTCTCACTGTTTGCAGATGATATGTAACTATACACAGAGAATCTTAAAGATCCTACCAGAAAACTACTAGAGCTAAACAATGAATTTGGTAACATAGCAGGATACATAATTAATGCACAGAAATCTCTGGCATTCCTATACACTAATGATGAAAAATCTGAAAGTGAAATTAAGAAAACACTCACATTTACCATTGCAGACAAAAAGAATAAAATATCTAGGAATAAACCTACCTAAGGAGACAAAAGACCTGTATGCAGAAAATTATAAGACACTGATGAAAGAAATTAAAGATGATACAAATAGATGGAGAGCTACACCATGTTCTTGGATTGGAAGAATCAACATTGTGAAAATGACTCTACTACCCAATGCAATCTACAGATTCAATGCAATCCCTATCAAACTACCACTAGCATTTTTTCACAGAACTTGAACAACAAATTTCACAAATTGTAGGGAAACACAAAAGACCCCGAATAGCCAAAGCAATCTTGAGAACGAAAAACGGAGTGGGAGGAATCAGGCTCCTGGACTTCAGACTATACTACAAAGGTACAGTAATCAAGACAGTATGGTACTGGCACAAAAACAGAAATATAGATCAGTGGAACAGGATAGAAAGCCCAGAGATAAACCCATGCACATATGGTCACCTTATCTTTGATAAATGAGGCAAGAATGTACAGTGGAGAAAAGACAGCCCCTTCAATAAGTGGTGCTGGGAAAACTGGACAGCTACATGTAAAAGAATGAAATTAGAACACTCCCTAACACCATACACAAAAATAAACTCAAAATGGATTAAAGACCTAAATATAAGGCCAGAAACTATCAAACTCTTAGAGGAAAACATAGGCAGAACATCTATGACATAAATCACAGCAAGATCCTTTTTGACCCACCTCCTAGAGAAATGGAAATAAAAACAAAAATAAACAAATGGGACCTAATGAAACTTCAGAGGTTTTGCACAGCAAAGGAAACCATAAACACGACCAAAAGACAACCCTCAGAATGGAAGAAAATATTTGCAAATGAAGCAACTGACAAAGGATTAATCTCCAAAATTTACAAGCAGCTCGTGCAGCTCAGTATCAAAAAAACAAACAACCTAATCCAAAAATGGGCGGAAGACCTAAATAGACATTTCTCTGAGGAAATTGTACAGCCTACCAACAAACACATGAAAGAGTGCTCAACATCATTAATCATTAGAGAAATGCAAATCAAAATTACAATGAGATATCATCTTACACTGGTCAGAGTGGCCATCATTAATAAATCTAGAAACAATAAATGCTGGAGAGGGTGTGGAGAAAAGGGGACCCTCTTGCACTGTTGGTGGGAATGTAAATTGATGCAGCCACTATGGAGAACAGTATGGAGGTTCCTTAAAAAACTACAAATAGAACTACCGTACGACCCAGCAATCCCACTACTGGGCATATACCCTGAGAAAAGCATAATTCTAAGGAGTCATGTACCGAAATATTCATTGCAGCTCTATTTACAATAGCCAGGACACGGAAGCAACCCAAGTGTCCATCAACAGATGAATGGATAAAGAAGATGTGGCACATATATACAATGGAATATATATGTAGGATAGCACCATAAAAAGAAACGAAATTGAGTTATTTGTAGTGAGGTGGATGGACCCAGAGTCTGTCATACAGAGTGAAGTAAGTCAGAAAGAGAAAAACAAATATCGTATGCTAACACATAGATATGGAATCAAAAAAAAAAAAAAAGTTCATGAAGAACCTAGGAGCAAGACGGGAATAAAGATGCAGACCTACTAGAGAATGGACTTGAGGATATCGGGAGGGGGAAGTGTAAGCTGCGAGAAAGTGAGAGAGTGGCTTGGACATAGATACACTACCAAATGTTAAGTAGATAGCTAGTGGGAAGCAGTTGCATAGCACACAGAGATCAACTCGGTGCTTTGTGACCACCTAGAGGGGTGGGATAGGGAGGCAGGGAGATGCAAGAGGGAAGAGACATGGGGATATATGTATATGTATAACAGATTCACTTTGTTATAAAGCAGAAAGTGACACCATTGTAAAGCAATTATACTCCAATAAAGATGTTAAAAAAACAGTACAATACTGCAGTAAGGGTAGAAAACACATGTAAGGTTTCACCCTTGGTGTTCAGCCTTCTAAAAGCACAAAGGTCATGTATATCAATCTGCAATATACTAAAATTGTGTTCAAATTTTATTTCAAGTCACAGAAAACATATAAACTGAGACAACAGAGTGAACTGATTTTGTTCTGAGAGAAGGTGATGGGAGTCCCCCACCTGGCAGCAATTTGAGTCATTCAAAGGGCAGGATGCAGAAATCATCTTTTTGCAACACTTCAACCAAGTTATGGAATTAATTTCCAGATTTGTCACCAGGTAGTTCTGAAAACATTTTAAGGCGCTCCAGTAGACATCTGTATTTGTTCCTTTAAGATCACGATACTCTGTCTCTGCTCTGGAGGAAGCTTGGCGATCTGGTCTGCAGTTAGTTGAAGAACCTGCATGATCAAAGCAGCCTTCTCATGGTCCTGTGTTGTGACTTGGTTCTGGGCAGGACCTAAGCCACCAGGCTGGCCTCCACCCTGAATGCTCACTTCTTGCACGACAGGAACATATCTGGATCCCTGGGGGCCAGCTGCCCCCATAGTAATTGGACTGGGACCTGGATTCCACTAGGTATAGGGCCTCTAGGACCTCGGACTGGGCCCCTTGTATCCGTGCTCCTGGCCTCAATCCCTCTGACTTCCACTGCACGGGCCTCCATTGCACGGGCCTCCATCACATGGGCTTCCAATCCTCTAACATCTAATCCTCTTGCCTCCATGGCTCGTGCCTCTGTCCCTCGTGCATCTATGCCTCGGGGATCTCTTCCACCTCTGCCATCCAATGGTGGACCCCTCTGATCTAGCATGGGTCTTCTCGGCTCTGCCATTAGAGGTCTGGACTCAGCTCATGGCCCTCCCCTCATCTCATGTGGGGGTGGGCCGCGGCTGTCAGGGCCAGGGACACGGTGCATGGGCAGACCCTGATAAGGTGGTCCCAGGTAACCTCTAGGCTCTACCTCTCCAGTTACAGAAAGGAAAGTGCCTCTGCGTGGGTCATTTGGAGCGTTTCCCAACAGACCTCGAGGAGTTGGGACGTTGGCAGGCAAGGGCCCACGCTGCATAGCTGCTCTGGGGTCTTGCATCGGTACTTGTGCCCACTCCATGGACACTGGTCCACTGCCTGGCATTCCAACCTGGGCCTGTATTCCTCCTCCAGGCGCTAAGGAACCCAGGCCAGGTCCTGTTACGGTCGCTGGTATCTGCCCTGGTGCTGCAACTCCAGCCTGCAGAGAAGCTTGCATCAGAGGATGTGCGCCATTGACATGCATTCCACTCAAAGACTGGGCCTGAGGGCCCTGGGGATTCTGTTGGTTTATCGACACATTGGATCCTGAGCCAGGTCCAGCGCTGTGGACTGTCTGAGGGTTGCCCGCAATCAGTGTTGGGGTATTTGTCTGGCGATGCAGAATTTTCAAGGCAATTTCTGGATCCACAGTTCTCATCAGTACCTGGGCTTGGAGCGAAGCATAAGCCAGTTGAGGGTTCTGAAGCAGCATGTTCCGTGCTTCCTGAGGACTATTCTGGACACAGAGCTTCATTTGTTTCATCAGCTCAAACATCTGCTCTGGTGGAAGACTGGCAACTGCTTTGCTAATGGACTCAGGGGCATCCTCAGGACTGATGGTCTCTCCATAAGGTGACTCAATGACAGGGGCACCAGTGCCAAGGCTCTTCAGCTCTTCTTTGTTCTTTCTGCTGGCAGCACTGTCCACTCGAAGTGCTCTCCCACTGAATTCACACCCATTTAGGTTTCGCATGGCACTAAGTGCTGTCTCCTGGTCTTGGTATTCACAGAAGCCACAACCTTTTGGCTTTCCTGTCTCCCTATCATATACCAACCTGAAACTAACAACAGGCCCAACCTCAGAAAAGATGTCCTTTAATTGCTCTTCAATAGCCTCATACGGAATGTTCCCCACAAACACCGAATGCAGAGAACGATCCACCGCAGGGTCTCTCACAGTCAAACCCGCCATCGCTCTCTATCCTTTCCTCTTTGAAGGTTTGACACTGCTTGGGAATTGTGCCTTGCAGGCAGGACCTGAGTCCACACCTTTCCTAGACCCCCAGAACTGTCTCTCTCTCCTCTCCACATTCTCCATCACGTCATTATTATTATTATTATTTTAAGCTGGAGGCAGTGGAAGGGGGACCTGACAATTGCCTGCTTTCTCCACTTGCTCTGTCTGTACCTGGGAATCCCATCCTTTATTTCCCTCTCCAAACTTTCTCCATTCAACTTAGTGTTTAGGCCTTTGGGGAAAAACACACAATGGCTGATGCTCTACTCCTGCTTCACACCTGGCCTCAACTCTTCCCTGAGGCAATGAAGTTTGGGCCAACTGCCTTCTTGAATGGGATAAAATGAAGGGTAGGGAAAATACAGGAGAAAACGTAAGCTAATATCTCAAAATAAGCTCAAAACCAACAAATATTTAGGAAGTATGAGAATCGTCTTAAGTCTGAAGGGGCATGGCAGTGGGGTGGAGGGTGCCGACCCAGTAAAAGAAATTGTCCCTATCCCTAAGAGCTCACAATTTATTAATAACTGGAATAAAAGACAAGCAAAACTAATACGTATGAAACTGTCAGAGAACAATGCCAAATTGTGCAATAGGAAATCAGAGAGGAGAGAACTTAGAAAGAGCTGAAGTAACAGTAATATCAAAGTATTTTAATAATATCTACTGCCAAATTAATTAGATATTACCAACGCAGTTCAAAAATATATACTAAGCATCTACTGTGTACCAAGCGGACTACTGAGCACCAGGAACACATAGGGAGCATAATTTTATCCTCCAAGTCAGGGGTGGGAGCTGAAGATGGGGAGGAGAGAAGGAAGAGACATTGGAAAATACTTTTTAAAGGATGCAATTTTGAGCTGGGTATTAAAGAGTAGAATTTTGCAGTGGAATCATAATTAGAGAAAACACTGTTTGCAAAGGCAATGATAGAACTGATCCAGTTTTGAGCTCTTCCTTTCCCCTCAAGCTTGGGGGTGAGTCTTGCTGGGAAAAAGAAACAGCACAAGTAGAGGAAAGGGATTTTTTTCATCAAATACACCTTGGCTAGAGGCTTCCTCATGGAACATGAAGGCGTGGAAAGGGGTTAGTTCAGATTCCCCTGTATAGATTGAGGATGAGAGTTGAAACAGAAACCATAGCTTACAAAATGGTCTGCACTATGACTAGTAAAACAGATAAATGACTTAAGGTCAAAATTGTATATCTCTTTGTTTAAATGCATATGTTCCAAGATAGAACCACAGAATGATGTAACAATAACTCCGAAAAGGCCGTATGTTCTAAAACTGAGACCACTGACTGTTCCAGCAACTTGCCTGGTTTACAGATTCTAAATAATCCATGACAAGGCCACCTTGTGACTAATTCCAGCCCCCAGGTCCTACAAAAACCTTACCCTAAGCTCCCCCACTTTGGACTCACTCCATGGTTTGTACTATATTTGACTCACTCTTCTGCTTTGTATTGTCTTTTGCTGCAGGCTAAATCAACCTTTTTTTTTTTTTCTTTTACTACAGGTGTGTGCCAGTGGTCTCTGGATGATATTTTAACAAATCAAGGTCCCATCAAGGTTTGTCAGAGACTCTTGCTGCTGTAGATAGCCATACCTGGGAGCCCTAATTCTCCACCCCCTAAAAGCCACTCTGCCTGTCCTGACAAACTGAGTCTCTCTACCAATGTGAGCTCCAAGTCTTTTGTTGAGCCCTTCAGCATTGGTTTTATTTTTTTTTGTCTTATGGATACAATCTCCCAGGACTTTTTGGTAATTTGATCATATCTGCACTCCTTCTCGAAGTTCTGCCAAGTATAATCAATCCTTTTATACAACTCTTCCTCCTGTCTGAGGCCTGTGTATTGGCAATTCTGTGGAACATCTAAGAAATTCAGAGGGCAGGAGATGGGCTTAGGTCCAACAAATTTGCACTGCGGTTTGGCAATTGGTGATCAGATACCACAGTTTTCTGGGATTTTTTTTGACCTTTTTTGGGACCTGAATATTTCTTGAATCATTTGACAAGGTAGGTCCTGTGCAGCAGAACCTAATACTCTGGCAATCATAAGTATTTTGCCTGCAACATGGACAAACACTAAGACAAGGATCATTACTCAAATTTGAAACATATTTCATATGTCCCATAATCAATCTGGATTTCTCTCTCTGGGGAAATCCAGCTGCCATGTCATGAAGACACTCAAGCAGCCCTGTGGAGGCCCATGCAGTGAGGAACTGAGACCTCCTGCCAACAGCTGACATTAACTTGCCAGTCATAGGAGTGGATCCTCCAGTCGAGCCTTTAGATTCCTATAGCCTTAGCTGACATCTTGACTGCAGCCTCATGGGAGACACCAACCAGAACATCCTGGCCAAGCCACTCCCAAATTCTTGACCCACAGAACTCTATGCTAAAGGAAATACATGTTTGTTTGTTTTAAGTCCTTAAGTTTGGGGCAATGTGTTTTATAGCAATAGATAACTAATATAATAGACAACTAATATCAAGACAGACCATGAGTACAATAGATAGATAGCTAATTTCAAATGGCCTTTTCATTTTAGACACGGATGGGTTATCTTTGCCAGTGTCTGTAAGATTAGACCCACATCTGCTAATTGTCAAGGGCAATGGTTTTAGAAGTACCATGACCATTAGACAGGAGTGTCTACTAACAATTTAGACTCTTGAACCAACAAAAAGCTAAAGTACTGCTCTTTATTGAGATTTTGTACTACTCCTTCCAGAAGACTCAATTTCTGATTATCACTGGAGCCTTTGGGTAATTGTAAGGAAGAAGCCGGAATCCCTGTGGATGATAAGTATGGTAGTTGACCTTTAAGATAGCTCCTAATGATCTCTGATTCCCGATAATCATGTCATTATGTAATTTTTTCCCTTTGAGCACAGACTGTATCTAGTGACTTGCTTCTAACTTATAAACTATAACAAAAGAGATGGGATACTGTTTCCAAGATTAGGATACAAAAGCACATGGCTCCCATCTTACTTGCCTCTCTCACTCTCTTACTGGCTTATGCAGAGGGAAGCCAGCTGCTTTGTTGTAAGCTGCCCAATAGAGAGGCCCATTTAGCAAGAAAATGATGTCTCTGGCCAAGAGCCAGCAAGTCTAACAGTCCACAAGGAGCTGAATTCCGCCAGTGAGTGAACTCCGAGGGGATCCTCCCCAAGCTGGGGGCTCCAGTCAACACCTTGATTGTAGCCTTGTGAGAGGCCTTGAGCCAGAGGTATCCAGCAAAGCCATGCTCAGATTCCTGAACCACAGAAACTATGAGATAATAAATGTTTGTTGTTTTAAGCCAGTAAGTTTGGGGATAACTTGTTACATAGCCATAGATAATGGATAGAGAAAATAAGATTAAATTATTCTGGTTAATTTTTACAATAAAAATTATTATATGACTTTATATAATTATATATTATTATATAACAATATTAGAAAGGAGGTTTTTCTCTTCTATCGAAGCTTTATACATAATCAGTTTTATAGGAATTTGGTCACTGATTACCCTGGGAGTAAGGATATAGTACGGATAGTGAGAACACTGGCAAATCATTAATTTAACTCATAAAGTGTATTATAAATGTCACTAGTTGACAAGGAGGACATTTAAACCTCTAGAAAAAAAGTATTTTTCTCTCTCATTATCCTACTGACAATTATTATACTAGTCTTTGTGCGTGAGCATGAGTATATCTCTTTCAAACATGGGTCATATTTACAGCAACACATTTTACTTAAACATAATCCAGAATGCTAAACTTCTTGTGTGATTTGTCAAGTTTCTGTTTCCTTTATCATACATTTCATTGATACGAGGACTCTTGCAATCATTTTGTAATCATTAAAATTTGGAGAATTCCAAACAAATCTAATTTTTATCTTTCATTTTATAAGGCAGAAGAGCAAATATGTATATATAGACATCATTAACAATTTTATTCTTTGGAGTTCAGATTTGGCAAAGACAAAATCAAGAACAGCTGTTATTCAAGAAGTAAGATGTCTTATAAGGAGTTACCTCTCAAAAAGGCACAAGGCTCAGTTTGCTTTCAAAGAGATTCTTTCAATATTTAAGAAATACATCTATGTAATTTATTCTCTTGGGGAACATAGCAAAAGAGGGATTATGCTTCCCTGTATAAATGTATGTAGTTAGAATTACTCTGAGAGCACACTGGGCAGAATGAATGAGTAGTAGGATGGCAGCAGAAATGAAAGGTCCAGCGGGCAGAGTCAGAGAATCTCTCAGTGCAATAGAATGAAGAGAGATCGCTGGAAAATTTTTACTTGAGGATCCAAACTCTGATCAATATCTGCTCGGAGAAGGATTTTGTGCCTGACGAATACAGTCATTGGCAATTGAACCAGTCCTGATGCCCCTGAAAATTAAAATTAAATGTATACTCTTTCCACCTGAGACTCACCTGTGTTCCCATCTGTATTTTTTAAAATCAGATGTTAAATTCTGGCATCAAGTATAGAATCTGACAGTCTAGCTCTTTATTACAAAATAAAGGGAGAGATTTCCCTCATAGTCATCTTTTCTTATCTCATAGCTACACCTTCGGGTTGAGACCACTGACAGACAGTTGATGTTTCCATGGAAACCAGCTAAATAGCAAGGTAACGATGCGAAGGTTTCCTTTAGAAAACAATCAGCTGCTATCACATCTTGGCCTGTGCTTTTAAACAATTCCTAGTCTCTGCACCTGTCAGGACAGAGCTAAAATAGCAAATACACACAAGAACTGAACACCAGAGAGAGGGGGTAGGGTTTAGACAGCACATGAATAATCATTTCAGAGGACTGCTAGGTACTGGGAGAGCAGATTCTGAGAGACTAACACTGCGGGAAAATAAAAGGCTATTTCTGGTTCTATTTGGTTTTTAATATATAATCGTCAACATCCAGCTGACTTGGAAAACATTCACAAGAAATGATGCATTTTAGGTACCGAATGCTATTACACACCTAAAACTCAGCTGTGGTCTTTCCTTTCAAAATTCTCTTTCTTCCTGCCCCTAAAACCCCAAGAGACAAGGAATCCAGGCTTCTAGACACTGCTGGATGAGTCAAGGTACCACAGCCCAGACAAGCTAAGCACTGGCTCTGTCACACACAGATGCAAAGGCATTCAAGAAACCACAGCCCTCTGTTTTCGTGGCTCCTGCCTTCTCAATAAAACCAACGCAGAGTACGCAGAGTTCACCCACACCACCACCAAACCCCGTGAAAACACCTTGGAGTGTTGGCCAACACAAGTGTCCATCCAACTGTGATTCACTGATCAAGAGGAAAGCCTCTGAGGACAGCCAATCAGAGTCCGGCCCAGGGAAAAATCACTTGGCTCTTACAGGAAGCCATCTAATTATGTTACCGTAATCCCCAGGCTTGAATTTTTCAACCTTCTCAACACGAACTCACAGACTTCACCGATTATGTAATTACGGAAAACTTCACAACAAACATGAAGATTCCTTCTGGAGGCCACATTGAGGACTGGGATGTGCATTTGATCCTGGGAGGGAAGCACACGGCCCACAAAGGGAAGAGCAAAGAGATTTATTGAACTTAAAAGGCTGCAGTTTAAAAGGGGCCTCTAGCAGACCTCCCTTTTCGTGTGCACATTTTTTGCACCTGCAACTGTTTGTGGGCTGGAAAGCAATAGCCCTCTCCCTTCTCCCAAGAGACCCTGCTTTAATGCCTTGGCCCCAAATGTGTCATTTTCCTGCCGGGGGGCAGAAATCAAAAGAAACCAAGTTTTTAGAACTTTGCTGTAAAGAAAATAATAGTTCTGAAAAGGATTGGAGCCACATTTTCAGGTTTGACACAGTTGTTAGAGAAAGGGCAGAAGGGAAAACATTCCTCTTTACTTTCTTTCCTAACGTGCCGAAGTTCTTCACTGCTACAGGTTCTGGGTGACATCTGTAGCTTCCATCTCAGTGGGGTCTGTTGGAAGCCTTCCACCCTGCAGCACGGACCTGTGCCCAGACCAGTGTTCAGAGGCGAGAGTCCAAATGGCCCTATGCTTCTTCACAGAGAAGATGCCATATAAATTATTTCCATTAAAACCAGTGTTTGAGGGGCTTCCCTGGGGGCGCAGTGGTTAAGAGTCCGCCTGCCAATGCAGGGGACACAGGTTCAAGCCCTAGTCCGGGAAGATCCCACATGCCGCGGAGCAACTAAGCCCGTGCACCACAACTACTGAGCCCACGCGCTTCAGAGCCTGCGAGCCACAAGAGAAGCCACCGCAATGAGAAGCCTGCACACCGCAACAAAGAGTAGCCCCCGCTCGCCGCAACTAGAGAAAGCCCGCACGCAGCAACGAAGACCCAACGCAGCCAAAATTTAAAAAAACCCTAAATTTAAAAAACAGAAAACAAAAAACTCCACCGTTTGACACCAGAAGTGAACTGTGGAATCTTAATTACAGTGCTGATGACTGAAGTGCTGACAAACGGTCCTGCTTTAGATGGTGTTTGTGGGTGGGGCTTGGGTGAGAGCTGGGATCAAAACTTGATCGTAGCCGGTGATCCACTTCCTCCTTCCCCCCCAGCCACCTCATCTGATAGATGAAAGTTAGAGTGGAAAGCCTCTTTTTTTAAAAAACATCTTTATTGGAGTATAATTGCTTTAAAATGGTGTGTTACTTTCTGCTTTATAACAAAGTGAATCTGTTATACATATACATATATCCCCATATCTCTTCCCTCTTGCATCTCCCTCCCTCCCACCATCCCCATCCCACCTCTCTAGGTTGTCAAAAAGCACCGAGCTGATCTCCCTGTGCTCTGCGGCTGCTTCCCACTAGCTATCTATTTTACGTTTGTTAGTGTATATATGTCCATGCCACTCTCTCACTTCGTCCCAGCTTACCCTTCCCCCTCCCCATATCCTCAAGTCCATTCTCTAGTAGGTCTGTGTCTTTATTCCCGTCTTACCCCTAGGTTCTTCATGACCTTTTTTTTTTCTTAGATTCCATATATATGTGTTAGCATACGGTATTTGTTTTTCTCTTCCTAACTTACTTCACTCTGTATGACAGACTCTAGGTCCATCCACCTCACTACAAATATCTCAATTTCATTTCTTTTTATGGAAAAAAAAGTATATATATGTCACATCTTCTTTATCCATTCATCCGATGATGGACACTTAGGTTGCTTCCATCTCCTGGCTATTGTAAACAGAGCTGCAATGAACATTTTGGTACATGACTCTTTTTGAATTATGGTTCTCTCAGGGTATATGCCCAGTAGTGGGATTGCTGGGTCATATGGTAGTTCCATTTTTAGTTTTTTAAGGAACCTCCATACTGTTCTCCATAGTGGCTGTATCAATTTACACTCCCACCAACAGTGCAAGAGGGTTCCCTTTTCTCCACACCCTCTCCAGCATTTATTGTTTCTAGATTTTTTGATGATGGCCATTCTGACTGGTGTGAGATGATATCTCATTGTAGTTTTGATTTGCATTTCTCTAATGATTAATGATGTTGAGCATTCTTTCATGTGTTTGTTGGCAATCTATATATCTTCTTTGGAGAAATGTCTATTTAGGTCTTCTGCTCATTTTTGGATTGGGTTTTTGTTTTTTTGTTATTGAGCTGCATAAGCTGCTTGTAAATCTTGGAGATTAATCCTTTGTCAGTTGCTTCATTTGCAAATATTTTCTCCCATTCTGAGGGTTGTCTTTTTGTCTTGTTTATGGTTTCCTTTGCTGTGCAAAACCTCTGAAGTTTCATTAGGTCCCATTTGTTTATTTTTGTTTATATTTCCATTTCTCTAGGAGGTGGGTCAAAAAGGATCTTGCTGTGATTTATGTCATAGAGTGTTCTGCCTATGTTTTTCTCTAAGAGTTTGATAGTGTCTGGCCTTACATTAGGTCTTTAATCCATTTTGAGTTTATTTTTGTGTATGGTGTTAGGGAGTGTTCTAATTTCATTCTTTTACATGTAGCTGTCCAGTTTTCCCAGCACCACTTACTGAAGAGGCTGTCTTTTCTCCACTGTATATTCTTGCCTCCTTTTTCAAAGATAAGGTGACCATACGTGCATGGGTTTATTTCTGGGCTTTCTAGCCTGTTCCATTGATCTATATTTCTGTTTTTGTGCCAGTACCATACTGTCTTGATTACTGTAGCTTTGTAGTATAGTCTGAAGTCAGGGAGCCTGATTCCTCCAGCTCCGTTTTTCGTTCTCAAGATTGCTTTGGCTATTCGGGGTCTTTTGTGTTTCCATACAAATTGTGAAATTTTTTGTTCTAGTTCTGTGAAAAATGCCAGTGGTAGTTTGAAAGGGATTGCATTGAATCTGTAGATTGCTTTGGGTAGTAGAGTCATTTTCACAATGTTGATTCTTCCGATCCAAGAACATGGTATATCTCTCCATCTATTTATATCATCTTTAATTTCTTTCATCAGTGTCTTATAATTTTCTGCATACAGGTCTTTTGTCTCCTTAGGTAGGTTTATTCCTAGATATTTTATTCTTTTTGTTGCAATGGTAAATGGGAGTGTTTTCTTAATATCACTTTCAGATTTTTCATCATTAGTGTTTAGGAATGCAAGAGATTTCTGTGCATTAATTTTGTATCCTGCTACTTTACCAAATTCATTGATTAGCTCTAGTAGTTTTCTGGTAGCATCTTTAGGATTCTCTATGTATAGTATCATGTCATCAGCCAACAGTGACAGCTTTATTTCTTCTTTTCTGATTTGGATTCCGTTTATTTCTTTTTCTTCTCTGATTGCTGTGGTTAAAACTTCCAAAGCTATGTTGAATAATGCGGGTGAGAGTGGGCAATCTTGTCTTGTTCCTGATCTTAGCGGAAATGGTTTCAGTTTTTCACCATTGAGGATGATGTTGGCTGTGGGTTTGTCATATATAGCCTTTATTATGTTGAGGAAAGTTCCCTCTATGCCTACTTTCTGCAGGGTTTTTATCAAAAATGGGTGTTGAATTTTGCCAAAAGCTTTCTCTGCATCTATTGAGATGAACATATGGTTTTTCTCCTTCAATTTGTTAATATGGTGTATCACGTTGATTGATGTGCATATATTGAAGAATCCTTGCATTCCTGGAGTAAACCCCACTTGATCATGGTGTATGATCCTTTTAATGTGCTGTTGGATTCTGTTTGCTAGTATCTTGTTGAGGATTTTTGCATCTAAGTTCATCAGTGATATTGGCCTGTAGTTTTGAACTGTTTTATTCAAAGAAGCATCTGTGGATTTTTATAAGACTGGCCAAGATTTGCCCCATTATTTTTTCCATCCTATCCAGAGAACGGAAAGTTTCAAATCAAGGGTCATAACGGAAGGAAAAGTGTTATGCGCATAGGAGACAGAATGCGTCACTAAATAGAGGGGAGATACAATAAAGCCCCTCACTCTGTATATATAACAGCACAGAGCTGAACTTGATTGAACAGATGAGACTAGCAGAGGCAAATCAAGTAAACTCCGTTTCTTTGGTTTAGCTTGGAAGACACTGAGGATTTTTTCTATGGTATAAAACTTGAGGACATAGGGGTTCTCATATATCTTGTAAAATACCTGTATGCCACGTGGTCAGATAGCTTGAGATTTTTAAAAAGTAGGTCTATTTAATCTCCTCAATGGGTGGCAGGGGCGGCATGGATATTTGTTGTCTCAGCTAGACAGACTGATCCTTTTTCTTCCCATTCTTTGGTTCAATCTAGTATTAACATTTTTGAAGGAGGTAGGTTTGGGATTCCTGGTTCTTGTAAAGCAAAGCCCACAACATTCTTCAGTTCAATTGTCTCATAGGGAAAACGAGGGGAGAAGGCTTAAGTGGTTCATTATCATTGGCTACTGAGTTACACTTATACACAGGGTTGTACTGATGGCATGGAATGGAGAGGGGATGTTTAGGGGAGAGATGGGAAGCCTGGGGTATCAAGAATACAGGTTAAGGGATTGGAGATAATGGAAGAAAGAAGAAAGAAGAGGTGAGGCAAACTCTGGAGCAAAACATGAAATAGTAAATTATGTTGGGCTACTCAGTAGGGAAAGTGCAGGGTTTAACTTAAACACATGCTGGCCTGACCTCGCGGGGGTCAAAAGGAACAGTCAGGAAGCCTGCCTAGAAAACTGCCAAGAGGGAAGCTTTAGAGCCAAAGAGAGCAAGGTCAGAATTCTAGGAGGCTTCCTATCCACACAAATGGGTTCCCCAGAAAGTCTTATTTTAGGTCTCTGCTCTCGAATAAAGTAATTCCTCGTTTGATGGAAATTCCTCTCATTTCCACGGGACAGAAAGGATCAGGTGACAATTCAGTGCCATGGGGAGAATGGGGTCCACCAAGAAGATTAACCTGGGAGGAAATTTTGGAGGACCTGATATACTTAGGAGCTAGAGATCAATATTCAAACATCTCTGCGTTCCATGCCATTGAGATTCCAAATGCAGTTTTAGGTGCCTGTGGGGAATTTATTGGGTAGTTGAACCCTAACACATCTTTTTACTCTGTGAAGCTTCTTCTATGGATGGATTTCTTACCCCTTGACTTGTACAAATAAAACAGATTGGGGAAAATGGCAGTGGAATGAAAACCTGATGCCTCCAAAGTGGTTTTAATTATGGTTTTATTTGGAGAAGAAGATTTTTTCCTTTTTATTTTATTTTCTTCTCTCCTTCAGAAAGTACATCATTTGATGGTGTCAACTTCAGCATTTTGGGTTTTGTGTTTTTTTGGTTTTTTTTGGTGGTACACGGGCCTCTTACTGTTGTGGCCTCTCCTGTTGAGGAGCACAGGCTCCGGACGCGCAGGCTCAGTGACCATGGCTCACGGGTCCAGCCGCTCTGCGGCATGTGGGATCTTCCCGGACCGGGGCACGAACCCGTGTCCCCTGCATCGACAGGCGGACTCTCAACCACTGCGCCACCAGGGAAGCCCTGAATTGTACTCTTTGAATGATTTATTTCTCCATTTATTCCAGCACTACAGGGCTGTGGGTTTTTAAGGATTAAAGTTTCTTTCCGGTGTACCACTGGACTCCTCCAGCCTTGTTCAGGAACGCGAATCCCCCACCATGGCCTGCTCCCTTCAGAAGAATGGCCTGATTTATGGACATTCTCTATCATAACCCAGAGGCAATCAGTAACTCTCCACATGCCCCACCTAACAGATTATCTGTCTGCAATTGGGAAATTCCACTAGTCACTTCCTGAAAACAAACCTTCTGCTCTATGGTTGCAGTGACAGCTGTGAAGTGCCAGGACTACTCCTCCACTCTAATCAATATGCATCCTTATGGACAGACACCTAAGCCTCTTTGCCCAACATCATCCCTCACTCCTTCCCTGTCCAAACCTACCCGCTGCCTGTTTCTTGGATTTGTCTGGTTCTCAAGCAACAGCTATTTCTCCTTTAGAGGGAAAAGTCACCTTGACAATTCCCCCAAATATTGCCAGTAAGTACATACAAAATAAAAAGTAAATCATTGTGGATATGCAGTTCAGATTTTGTCAGTCTGTCACAGTATTTATTGAGTGACCAATGTGTGCAGGGAGGGCCTGGTACGAAATAGTCTTTGGGCATTAGAGTATAAAACAACAATAACCACCACCAACAGACTGAGTGACTGCTGCAAGATTCAGAACACTCAGGAAAAGAAAATTTGTGTAGGTTTCAGGACATACTCATCGAATACAGCATCTATATGACAAAAGAGATCTTCTTCACAACACCTCAGATTAGTGTATTAACTCACCATAAGTCAGTGTATATTCCAGGATATAACAGTTCAAAGAAATGTTCTTTTGATTTACCTATACACATATCAACATAGAAAGAAAAATAAATATCTAAGGCTTAGTGTTCATTTATTTGCAACCAAATCTAAGCTCTGAAAAGCTTGGTATACTAGACATATGTATTTTTAAAATATTATGTTTCTCTGTCACATTAATAAAAAGTAATTACACTCAAGGGGACAAATTATATTAGCTTCTCATCTTTATGTTCCTGTATCAAAAAGAATGTTAATGAATTAAATCTAGAGATAATGTAAGGGAGCAGCCTAAAACTCTTTTGGGCCAGAGGTAACACCAGCACACAGATCCGCTGGGAGAACTTGCAGAATGACAGCTCAGGCAAACAAGATAAAGGAAAGAAAGTTCTGGAACTTGGATAGAATGAACTATTGAAACCTGAGAACTTTCTTCGGAGGAAAGAGTCTTTTCGGACACAGCTGTCTTGGAAAAATTCAAATTGCTCTCTTTCGATGATTCATTTTATGATAATTCTATGTTTGAGTATTTACCACGTGAGGAAAAGAAATAGAGCGTTCCATCAGACTTCTTAAGAAAAGATGCTGCTTTCCACAGATACACCAGAAATATATCTACACGTGGAACAACTCCTACAGAACACCTACTGAACCCTGGCAGAAGACCTCAGACCTCCCAAAAGGCAAGAAACCCCCACGTACAGAGACAAAGAATAGGGACGGGACCTGCACCAGTGGGAGGGAGCTGTGAAGGAGGAAAGGTTTCCACACACTAGGAAGCCCCTTCGTGGGCAGAGACTGCGGGTGGCGGAGGGGGAAAGCTTTGGGGCCGCGGAGGAGAGCACAGCAACAGGGATGCGGAGGGCAAGGCGGGGAGATTCCCGCACAGAGGATCAGGGCCAACCTGCACTCACCAGCCCGAGAGGCTTGTCTGCTCACCCGCCGGGGCGAGTGGGGCTGGGAGCTGAGGCTCGGCCTTCGGTCGGAGCGCAGGGAGAGGACTGGGGTTGGCGGCGTGAACACAGGCTGCAGGGGGTTAGTGCACCATGGCTGGCCGGGAGGCAGTCTGGGGAAAAGTCTGGAGCTGCTGAAGAGGCAAGAGACCTCTTCTTCCCTCTTTGTTTCCTGCTGCGTGAGGAGAGGGGATTAAGAGCGAGGCTTAAAGGAGCTCCAGAGACGGGCGCGAGCCGCGGCTAAAAGCGCGGACCCCAGAGACGGGTATGGGACGCTAAGGCTGCTGCTGCCGCCACCAAGAAGCCTGTGTGCGAGCACAGGTCACTATCCGCACCCCCCTTCCGGGAAGCCTGTGCAGCCCGCCACTGCCAGGGTCCCGGGATCCAGGGACAGCTCCCCCGCGGAGAACGCACAGCGCACCTCAGTCTGGTGCAACGTCACGCCGGCCTCTGCCACCACAGGCTCGCCCCGCACTCCGTACCCCTCCCTCCTCCGGTCCTGAGTGAGCCAGAGCCCCCGAATCAGCGGCTCCTTTAACCCCATCCTGTCTGAGCGAAGAACAGACGCTCTCCTGCGACCTACACGCAGAGGTGGGGCCAATCCAAAGCTGAGCCCTGGGAGCTGTGAGAACAAAGAAGAGAAAGGGAAATATCTCCCAGCAGCCTCAGAAGCAGCGGATTAGAGCTCCACAATCAACTTGATGCACCCTGCACCTGTGGAATACATGAACAGACAACGAATCATCCCAAAATTGAGGAGGTGGACTTTGAGAGCAAGATTTATGATGTTTTCCCCTTTTCCTCTTTTTCTGAGTGTGTATGTGTATGCTTCTGTGTGAGATTTTGTCTGTATAGCGTTGCTTCCACCATTTGTCCTAGGGTTCTATCCATCCGTTTTTTTTTTAATTTTTTTCTCTTAATAATTATTTTTTATTTTAATAACTTTATTATATTTTATCTTATTTTCTTTTCTTTCTTTCTTTCTTATTTTCTTTATCTTCTTTCTTTTTTTCCTACCTTCTCTCCTTCCTTCCTTCCTTCCTCCCTCCCTCCCTCCTCTCTTTCTTTCTTTCTCTCTCTCTCTCTTTCTTTCCTTCTTTCTACTTTTACTAATTCTTTCTTTCTACTTTTTCTCCCTTTTATTCTGAGCCATGTGGATGAAAGGCTCTAGGTGCTCCAGCCAGGAGTCAGTGCTGTGTCTCTGAGGTGGGAGAGCCAACTTCAGGACACTGGTCCACAAGAGACCTCCCAGCTCCACATAATATCAAATGGCGAAAAACTCCCAGAGATCTCCATCTCAACACCAGCGCTCAGCTTCACTCAACGACCAGCAAGCTCCAGTGCTGGACACCCTATGCCAAAAACTAGCAAGACAGGAACACAACCCCACCCATTAGCAGAGAGGCTGCCTAAAATCATAATAAGTCCACAGATACCCCAAAACACACCACCAGACGTGGACCTGCCCACCAGAAAGACAAGATCCAGCCTTATCCACCAGAACACAGGCACTAGTCCCCTCCACCAGGAAGCCTACACAACCCACTGAATCAACCTTAGCCACTGCCGACAGACACCAAAAACAACAGGAACTATGAACCTGCAGCCTACAAAAAGGAGACCCCGAACACAGTAAGACAAGCAAAATGAGAAGACAGAAAAACACACAGCAGATGAAGGAGTAAGATAAAAACCCACCAGACTTAACAAATGAAGAAGAAATAGGCAGTCTACCTGAAAAAGAATTCAGAATAATGATAGTAAAGATGATCCAAAATTTTGGAAATAGAATAGAGAAAATGCAAGAAACATTTAACAAGGACGTAGAAGAACTAAAGAGGAAACAAACAACAATGAACAACACAATAAATGAAATTAAAAATACTCTAGATGGGATCAATAGCAGAATAACTGAGGCAGAAGAACAGATAAGTGACCCAGAAGATAAAATAGTGGAAATAACTACTGCAGAGCAAAATAAAGAAAAAAGAATGAAAAGAACTGAGGACAGTCTCAGAGACCTCTGGGACAACATTAAATGCACCAACATTCGAATTATAGGGGTCCCAGAAGAAGAAGAGAAAAAGAAAGGGACTGAGAAAATATTTAAAGAGGTTATAGTTGAAAACTTCCCTAATATGGGAAAGGAAATAGTTAATCAAGTCCAGGAAGCACAGAGAGTCCCATACAGGATAAATCCAAGGAGAAATATGCCAAGACACATATTAATCAAACTGTGAAAAATTAAATACAAAGAAAACATATTAAAAACAGCAAGGGAAAAAGAACAAATAACACAAAAGGGAATCCCCATAAGGTTAACAGCTGATCTTTCAGCAGAAACTCTGAAAGCCAGAAGGGACTGGCAGGACATATTTAAAGTGATGAAGGAGAAAAACCTACAACCAAGATTACTCTACCCAGCAAGGATCTCATTCAGATTTGATGGAGAAATTAAAATCTTTACAGACAAGCAAAAGCTGAGAGAGTTCAGCACTACCAAGTCAGCTTTACAACAACTGCTAAAGGAACTTCTCTAGGCAAGAAACACAAGAGAAGGAAAAGACCGATAATAATGAACCAAAAACAATTAAGAAAATGAGAATAGGAACATACATATCGATAATTACCTTAAATGTAAATGGCCTAAATGCTCCCACCAAAAGAAACAGATTGGCTGAATGGATACAAAAACAAGACCCATATATTTGCTGTCTAAAAGACACCCCCTTCAGACCTAGAGACACATACTGACTGACAGTAAGGGGATGGAAAAGGATATTTCATGCAAATGGAAACCAAAAGAAAGCTGAAGTAGCAATTCTCATATCAGACAAAACAGACTTCAAAATAAAGACAATTAGAAGACACAAAGAAGGACACTACATAATGATCAAGGGATCGATCCAAGAAGAAGATATAACAATTGTAAATATTTATGCACCCAACATAGGAGCACCTCAATACATAAGGCAAATACTAACAGCCATAAAAGGGGAAATCGACAGTAACACATTCATAGTAGGGGACTTTAACACCCCACTTTCACCCATGGACAGATCATCCAAAATGAAAATAAATAAGGAAACACAAGCTTTAAATGATACATTAAACAAGATGGACTTCTTGATATTTATAGGACATCCCATCCAAAAACAACAGAATACACATTTTTCTCAAGTGCTCATGGAACATTCTCCAGTATAGATCATATCTTGAGTCACAAATCAAGCCTTGGTAAATTTAAGAAAATTGAAATCATATCAAGTATCTTTTCCGACCACAATGCTATGAGACTAGATATCAATTACAGGAAAAGATCTGTAAAAAATACAAACACATGGAGGCTAAACAATACACTACTTAATAACGAAGTGATCACTGAAGAAATCAAAGAGGAAATCAAAAAATACTTAGAAACAAATGGCAATGGAAACATGACAACCCAAAACCTATGGGATGCAGCAAAAGCAGTTCTAAGAGGGAAGTTTATAGCGATACAATCCTACCTTAAGAAACAGGAAACATCTCGAATAAAAAACCTAACCTTGTACCTAAAGCAATTGAGAAAGAAGAACAAAAACCCCCCAAAGTTAGCAGAAGGAAAGAAATCATAAAAATCAGATCAGAAATAAATGAAAAAGAAATGAAGGAAACGATAGCAAAGATCAATAAAACTAAAAGCTGGTTCTTTGAGAAGATAAACAAAATTGATAAACCATTAGCCAGACTCATCAAGAAAAAAAGGGAGAAGACTCAAATCAACAGAATTAGAAATGAAAAAGGAAAAGTAACAACTGACACTGCAGAAATACAAAAGATCATGAGAGATTACTACAAGCAACTCTATGCCAATAAAATGGACAACCTGGAAGAAATGGAGAAATTCTTAGAAATGCACAATCTGTCAAAACTGAATCAGGAAGAAATAGAAAATATGAACAGACCAATCACAAGCACTGAAATTGAAACTGTGATTAAAAATCTTCCAACAAACAAAAGCCCAGGACCAGATGGCTTCACAGGCGAATTCTATGGAACATTTAGAGAAGAGCTAACACCTATCCTTATCAAACTCTTCCAAAATATAGCAGAGAGAGGAACACTCCCAAACTCATTCAACGGGGCCACCATCACCCTGATACCAAAAGCAGACAAGGATGTCACAAAGAAAGAAAACTACAGTCCAACATCACTGATGAACATACATGCAAAAATCCTCAACAAAATACTAGCAAACAGAATCCAACAGCACATTAAATGGACCATACACCATGATCAAGTGGGGTTTATTCCAGGAATGCAAGGATTCTTCAATATATGCAAATCAATCAACGTGATACCCCATATTAACAAATTGAAGGAGAAAAACCATATGATCATCTCAATAGGTGCAGAGAAAGCTTTTGACAAAATTCAACACCCACTTATGATAAAAGCCCTCCAGAAAGTAGGCATAGAGGGAACTTTCCTCAACATAATAAAGGCCATATATGACAAACCCACAGCCAACATCATCTTCAATGGTGAAAAACTGAAAGCATTTGCACTAAGATCAGGGACAAGACAAGGTTGCCCACTCTCACCACTCTTATTCAACATAGTTTTGGAAGTTTTAGCCACAGCAATCAGAGAAGAAATGGAAATAAAAGGAATCCAAATCAGAAAGAAGTAAAGCTGTCACTGTTGGCTGATGACATGATACTATACATAGAGAATCCTAAAGATGTGACCAGAAAACTACTAGAGCTAATCAATGAATTTGGTAAAGTAGCAGGATACAAAATTAATGCACAGAAATCTCTTGCATTCCTATACACTAATGATGAAAAATCTGAAAGTGAAATTAAAAAAACACACTCCCATTTACCACTGCAACAAAAAGAATAAAATATCTAGGAATAAACCTACCTAAGGAGACAAAAGACCTGTATGCAGAAAATTATAAGACACTGATGAAAGAAATTAAAGATGATACAAATAGATGGAGAGATATACCATGTTCTTGGATTGGAAGAATCAACATTGTGAAAATGACTCTACTACCCAAAGCAATGTACAGATTCAATGCAATCCCTATCAAACTACCACTGGCATTTTTCACAGAACTAGAACAAAAAATTTCACAATTTGTATGGAAACACAAAAGACCCCGAATAGCCAAAGCAATCTTGAGAACGAAAAACGGAGCTGGAGGAATCAGGCTCCCTGACTTCAGACTATACTACAAAGCTACAGTAATCAAGACAGTATGGTACTGGCACAAAAACAGAAATATAGATCAATGGAACAGGCTAGAAAGCCCAGAAATAAACCCATGCACGTATGGTCACCTTATCTTTGAAAAAGGAGGCAAGAATATACAGTGGAGAAAAGACAGCCTCTTCAGTAAGTGGTGCTGGGAAAACTGGACAGCTACATGTAAAAGAATGAAATTAGAACACTCCCTAACACCATACACAAAAATAAACTCAAAATGGATTAAAGACCTAAATGTAAGGCCAGAAACTATCAAACTCTTAGAGGAAAACATAGGCAGAACACTCTATGACATAAATCACAGCAAGATCCTTTTTGACCCACCTCCTAGAGAAATGGAAATAAAAACAAAAATAAACAAATGGGACCTAATGAAACTTAAAACCTTTTGCACAGCAAAGGAAACCATAAACACGACCAAAAGACAACCCTCAGAATGGGAGAAAATATTTGCAAATGAAGCAACTGACAAAGGATTAATCTCCTAAATTTATAAGCATCTCATTCAGGTCAATAACAAAAAGCAAACAGCCCAATCCAAAAATGGGCAGAAGACCTAAACAGACATTTCTCCAAAGAAGATATACAGACTGCCAACAAACACATGAAAGAATGCTCAACATCACTAATCATTAGAGAAATGCAAATCAAAAGTACAATGAGACATCATCTCACACCAGTCAGAATGGCCATCATCAAAAAATCTAGAAACAATAAATGCTGGAGAGGGTGTGGAGAAAAGGGAACACTCTTGCACTGCTTGTGGGAATGTGAATTGGTTCAGCCACTATGGAGAACAGTATGGAGGTTCCTTAAAAAACTACAAATAGAACTACCATATGACCCAGCAATCCCAGTACTGGGCATATACCCTGAGAAAACCATAATTCAAAAAGAGTCATGTACCAAAATGTTCATTGCAGCTCTCTTTACAGTAGCCCGGAGATGGAAACAACCTAAATGTCCATCATCGGATGAATGGATAAAGATGTGGCACATATATACAATGGAATATTACTCAGCCATAAAAAGAAACGAAATTGAGCTATTTGTAATGAAGTGGATAGACCTAGAGAGTGTCATACAGAGTGAAGTGAGAAAGAGAACGACAAATACCGTATGTTAACACATATATATGGAATTTAAGAAAAAAAAAATGTCATGAAGAACCTAGGGGTAAGACAGGAATAAAGAAACAGACCTACTAGAGAATGGACTTGAGGATATGGGGAGGGGGAAGGGTAAGCTGAGACAAAGTGAGAGAGAGGCATGGACATATATGCACTACCAAATGTAAGGTAGATAGCTAGTGGGAAGGAGCCGCATAGCACAGGGAGATCAGCTCGGTGCTTTGTGACCGCCTGGAGGGGTGGGATGGGGAGGTTGGGAGGGAGGGAGACGCAAGAGGGAAGATATATGGGAACATGTGTATATGTATAACTGATTCACTTTGTTGTGAAGTAGAAACTAACACACCATTGTAAAGCAATTATACTCCAATAAAGATGAAAAAAAAAAAACACAAAAAACTGATTATCAACCTGAAAAAAAAAATCAACCTCATCTAATTAAGACATTCACCTAAAAAAAAAGAAAAGTTGCTACTCAGTGGACTCCTGGGCTCCCTGGTCTTGAAATCAATCCTGATCTGAGGCGGGAGGGGTCTAAGGAATTGAAGAGGCACTTAGCATGGAAGCAACCCCAAGGTTCGTCCAGCCAAGATCTTGACTCTTGATTTCGATGCATTAGCTTCTGTTTTGTAAGACCTGCTTGTAAGATCCCACCTGCGGATCCCTGACTCAGGTTCTGAGCCCAAGCCACCCCCAGTAACCTGCAGTTCCCCAAGTTCCTCTGGGCTGGGTGGTTGTCTTCCCAGAGAACGGAGAAGCTCCTTCATCTGTTTTTAATAACTGCTATATTGTGTTGGATTGTGTGCTGCTGTCTGCCTCCTGAAACATCCACATACTCTCTAGATGCCCCTCTTGGCATCTACTAACCACAGCTCTCATTTGTTGAACATTTACCTTATAGCAGTCACCATGTGGAATAACTCACTTGCACTGTCTCACTGAAACCTCACAGCAAGGTCATGAGTTAGTTAGATATTAGTTATCCCCATTTAACAGAAGAGGAGTCTGAGGCTTTGAGAGGTTAACTTGTTAGTAAGTGGTGAAGCTGGGCTTCAAACCTAGATCTGTCTTTTGTCTGCCTCCTGCTGCCCCGCCCCTCCCCACGGCCAGTGGAAGACAGTCCCGTCTGCAGCAGGGTCTGTCTCCCCTCCATGAAAGACAGCTTGGTCTAGATCTTTCTCACTGCGTGTGTGTTCTGAAATATGATGGGCTCCTCTGAACTTTTCATTGCCTTTTATAAATAAATGGTCAACAACATTCTCACTTTTTTCTATCACAGCTACACCAGTCATATCCTCAGTGACACGTAAGAATCCAACAAGCACGTTAGGAAGTGCACAAAGCAAAAATCCCAAAGCATCCCTGCCTTTCCGACGTGTAACAGTCCCCCCAAAGACATCATAAAAGGAAAAGGATGCGAAATCTCTGGGAGGAAGTTTTCTGAGAGCGTTTACGTGACAAAGAAGTCAGGAAAATAGGGCATTGTTGTGATTCCCTTCTTCGTTTCAGGATCTGAAGTGGTTCAGAAAGAAAGACACTCCAAAAGGAAGATGGACTTCCAGGGGATGTGACTCACAAGGAGGAATATGAAAGCAAAGTGACTTGTCAGATGGACAATGGGCTTTTATTTGAAGCATATGGAAGAATACGAGAGGTGGAAGTTAGGAAGGGAACAAAGAAGATGTAAGAAGATGTTCCTGGCTCGGGCAGGCTGAGGGGGTGGGGTGGAAAGGCAGAGGCAGAGGAAATGCGTGGGGGAAGGGACACAAATACAGGAGACTTTTGTGTATAAAGTAGAGAAACAAATGCCCTACTTCGAGTATCTTCCAAAATATTGCCTATTTACTAACAAGAATGAAAATAAATTTCTCTAATGCTTCCTTCCAAAGCTTTCCACTGATGCCACCCATTAGCCAGGAGAAAATCTTAACCTTCTGTCCTGTGATAGACAAAACGATCGCAGAGTTTCCAGTCTCACAAAGGGATGGTTTCCAGAAAGAAACATGAAAATTGTGTTTCCTAAAAGAGATACCAAAAGTTTATGCTTTTGAGCTTGGCTATTACCAGTAAGCCTCAAGGAGACCAAAGAAAACAAATGCAGGCAGAAGAAAGGAATCAGCCTCCTTGGCCGGTTTACCACTCCATGTCTCCACAAGGCACGGTCATGCGTGCATAGCTTCCTCTGGTGCCACATCTGTCCTCAAATAAAACTCTGCGATGACTTTTCCTCTGTCTCTGAGGAAATGCCTGTATCAGAAATCTCTGTTTATAAGACCGAGTACCTCAGAAAATGCCATCTGGCGCTCTGGAACTTGACATTCTTGTGCAAGTTTATCGTGATGAAATCCTTGGCATTTTCCTGAGGTTTTTTACCTTCCGGCCAAATGTTAATTGGTACCTGTTCCTGTAAGTCTTGAATTCTCCTTTCCCAGCTATAGAGATCAGCCTTAGGGGCACTTTTTTTACTTAGAAATCTTCCCCTGAAACTGTGTCCTGGTTTCTAGCCCTGACCAGAGCCCCCTCCCCAGGCTCTGCCTCCTTGAAGGCCTTGTGCTGTATTTATTCTCCACTTTACAGAACTGACCTGCTATACTGGTTACTTAAAAGTTTGCAAAATAACTTGGACCATGCTATGTCATATGTCATTTAGTGTTTATCAGTCACCATACGTGCCTAAGCCTTCAACAGTATCTCTGTATTGCCATCCAGCTCCTTTCAGATAAAGAGCCCATACACACTTTTCTTTAAGCGTTATTTCCATTTCCATTGTTTTTTAGGTAATAACCTAGGCCTGGGAAATAACATGATGTAGAAGAAAAAAAAGCATTGAATTTGATGCCAAAGACACGTAATTTTAAATCCTGGTTTCCTCCCCACATTTTTTTTCTCTCTCTGAACTGGGCAAGTGACCTAATTTCTTATTTCTTTATCTTTAAAGTGGAAGTGATGGTGAAGTCGTAAAGATTAAACGTGATAATCCATTCATGTGGCTGGCACATAGGAGGGGCTCAAAAATATTTCCTGGATAAAAGCGTGAATTAATAAATTAATAAAAGAGGAGGGCAAAAGAAGAAAAAGGACACCTAGTTTTGCCTCTCCACTGTGTGCTGGCTTCATAGTAAATTTTTCAGTTTAGTAAAGGAAATAAAACTACCAAGCAATGCAGTAAGTACAGATGATGGAGGAATGTGTAGGGGACTCTGGTGTACAGAGGAAAGGCTCCTATCCCAGCCTTATGAAGGAAGAGAGGCAGGGAAGAATCCATGCCTTACCTCTCCTATTAGATCTCTCTTAGACCTGCTTTGCCTGCCTCTTGTACAGTGATCGTTTACCAGTGCATTAACATTTTATGTAAGACAAGATACAATGATCTCATGTTGTATATCACACCACAGAAATTCAACCACTTTGGGTGGTGACTTGGTGACCTGATGGAACTGGGCCGTATAAAGCACGCCTAAGGAAATAGTCACACTTTCTTCTCAAGGTTTACGGAAGCTGCTTTTTGGAGACCTGATATGAAATACTCACACAAGTCTGTGACACAGGAAAATGGAATTTGGTCCTGGTTCTATTTCCTACGAGGTTTACCATCTACTGAAGCAAAGCCCCAAACCTCCACATTCCTTAGTTTCGTAGGTACCAGACGTCACCAAATGTATCTGTGTGCTATTGAGACAGTGTTAGTAATGTGAGGGACAAAAACTCATGGACGTGTCTCCAAAAAGTTAGCCATTTCCTATAGGTAGATTGATTCCTAATCCTGACAGAGTTATTGCTTACCTCAACACAACTGAAAAGCTTGCTTTTCTTCTCTACAAATGTTAAAATTACATATTTTCCCATGTTTAACTACTTTTCTCCTAAATGAAAGTGCCCAAATACTAGGATTGACCCCATTAAATCAAATATTTTGATGAATTGTCTAGTAGAATGTTCTACTGGTAAACATTTCCCCCCTAAAGTTAGAGGATAGCCCTGTGTTGTAGATCGTATTGTTCTCCTGTTTTACAGATGAGAAAACTGAGGCATGAGTACAGAATGTGATTTGCCTAAACTTTTGTAACAGCTTAAGGGAAGGTCTGGGAATCTCTACAGTGCCTGTGTTTTCAAGTCTGTTGCTTAGTCATGAGACATCAGGCATGTCAAGAGCTATTAAGATCATTAAAAATGTTCTCTTAGGGGAGGTCAGTGGTTCTATTCCCATGATGTAAAGTGTGATAAACTGCAGGGAGGAAAATAAATCATCTCAGAACAAAAAAACACATTTGAGAGTAGTGGAATCTCAACCTCAGCTTTGAATATTCTTATTCAGGAGTTGGAAAATTATGTGAGATGACTGCATTGGACTTGGCCACAGTAATGTCTATGCTATTCAAGCACTCTTGTGCAAACTCAATTTCTAAAAGTTACAAAGGGAATTTTTGTTCAGCAAAATGTTCTTGTAAAAGTTGTCTGCTATTAAACTGTAGACACAACTCCAAGGAATCTCTTACTAGAAAGCAATGCATGATTCCAACATGAATCACAGGCTAAATTGACTATTTTCCCAGGATGTTATAACTGACTGCTGTACTCAACTGAAAACTAGGATACTCTACTACATCTGTGACTGAGATGCCCAGTGAACAACCATTTAACCAAACAGTATGAGTTTGCCATAAGTCAAAGGGAACCCAAAGGAACGTGGTTAGGGCAACTTTCAATTCAAAAGACTACCAATTGATAGAATGTGCATCGTGGACATTAATCACCACACACCTAAATCACAGTTAAAGTGAATCTATGAAACACTCTGGAACATTCGGCCTTTTTCCATCTGGATGTCAGGCGCAATAAAATTCCAACATGGAAAGGGAAATTCACTCTACAGTCAAGCCTTGAAAGAATGAATCTCTTTGTGTATCAAGGTAGATCATGACCACCACGTAAGACTCATTAAGTGCCCAGAAACCCATGGCACTGTAATTGGCAACGCCTAGATCAGGAATGTAATTTCAATTCCAGTTTCACTCTAACCATAATTTTTATTAATGGCACCTGTGAGAGAAGGAAATCAGAAGAAGATACTATATTTTTTTTATGAAACTACCTAACATTCAAACAGTGCTTTGTTCTTTGAAAGTAGTTTCACACATCCGTCCCTCACAAAACCCGACTGCATTAGTTCAAAAGGCATTACCACCTCCACTTTTTTTTTTTTTTTTTTTTTTTGCATTACGCGGGCCTCTCACTGTTGTGGCCTCTCCCATTGCACAGGCTCCGGACACGCAGGCTCAGCGGCCATGGCTCACGGGCCCAGCCGCTCCGCGGCATGTGGGATCTTCCCGGACCGGGGCATGAACCCGTGTCCCCTGCATCGGCAGGCGGACTCTCAACCACTGCGCCACCAGGGAGGCCCCCACCTCCACTTTTAAATAAGGAAACTGAGACCCAGGTGAAGCTAAGACATTTGCTGAGTTCAAATAATAAATCAGCAGCAGAAGTTAGACTAAAATCCAGATTTCTTTTTTTTTTTATGTTGATAGTTTTCATTTAAGTTCTTAATCCTCCCATACAATTTTCTTTATGTACTTTTGAATAGCCTTTAATATTTTCTGATCTCAAACAGCAACTATTTGGCAGACCCTCTATAAAAAAGAACTTCTGCCTTGGTTCTAGACATGGAATACTTGTAGCAAACATTTCCTTATTAAAAAACATTAGGATATTTATTTCATTGATTCACAGGATATTCATCTCATTGATTCATGAGGTAAAATACATTTTTGTGTGTAGAAACATGAAGCTTCTTTTATTGATTTATTTGTCTTTGTTTTAAAAGTTAAAAAATATAGAAAGATACAGTAAAAAAATATAATAAATAGGAGTGTACTTACCACACAGCATTGACCAATATTAACATGTTCTGGTTTTGCTTTATGCATAAATACGAAGCTGATAAATCTCTCACTTATTCATCTTTGACATAAAATCTGGATTTTTGGACCCAGAAGCCGGGGACCGTGAGGTCACAGACCATGTGGAGACACAAAACCCTTCCCCCACTCCTGGGGGAAAAGCTCTGACAGCAAATGCTTAAGTTATAAACAAGCCCCTCCCCCACTAAGATACAACCAGCAGACCCCAAATATAATGCTGCTGGTCTTCTCCTGAGAGAACTGTTGAGTCATTATTTGCTGCATTTTTCCAAAACCTTTCTTCTAAAAGTTTACACAGCACTTGGTCCATACTCAGCTCGACAAGGGGCTTTGGAATAATTATTTCTTTAAAACTGTTTACTTAATTTATCTATCCATTCATCCATCCATCCATCTATTTATTAGCTCCCAGTGAAAGAGAAGGGGAAAGTGCCTTGGGCAACAGGAGTGACTGTAGCTGTTATTTGTGCAAAGTAGAAAAATAATTGGTTGTTTTTCCTTGTCTATTCAAGTTCTGCAGATCAGCTATTCTGAAGGGTAACAGACTGGTCTAGCACATTGAGAAACTTAGGGGAAAACTGAGGTAATGTGAGACCTTAGGGGCTTTTCTTGTTGTTGAAAGGCAAATAGCATTTTGTATTCAAGTCATGTAATATATGTGGCGTACGAACTGATGAAGGAGTCACTTGTCGGAAAGTGAACAAACTTGCCTAGTGACATAGTTTTCAGTGTCAGTGTGTATGTGTGTGTTTTCTTTCTGGGCAATGTCTCCCTTTCACTCATCTCATATTTTGAATAATGGCATTTTTTTTAACTGGCAAATTCATTTTCAAATTGTTTTCACCCTTTTTTTCTCATTTTAGAGATATGGCTGAAGCAGCAAAACTACAAATGGAACCCAACGCTTTGATTGTTAGAAACTCTGGGGCATAGCAGACAAATCAGAACAATGCAAAAGGGATATTTCCAAAAATCTGTACTTCACGATAAATGAATCTTTACTAGAGTCACATACTAAAGATTGAGAGACTGACAAAAGTGCTGTGCTTTACCAATATCAAATACTATTATTATTAACATAAAATAATGCACACAAATAGCTATACAATTATATCCAGTCTATAATGATAATTCTCTCTATGACTATTTTTTATTTCCTATTTAACTCATTTCTTTTTTGTCTCTTTGGGCTCCTTTTTTTTTCTTGTTTATGTCATTCACTTCAATGCTTTGTCTGAGACTAAATTAGATATGAATTTATGGGTTCTAGAATATAAAAGCCTCTGTTTCAGTGCACACGTATTCAGTTGGGGCCAGCGCCTTCCTGACTGATAGGTGGGAAAGAGGAACCCAGTAACTGACACCCTTAGCAAAGCACTGGGGTATTTTTCTGTTGCTGTTTTTTTTTTTTTTCTTTTTCTTGTAAACATTTCTGTTCACCAGTCTCCTCTCAGGGCAACTTGGATTTCCATGTCTTCCAAAGCGTTTTGGACTGCTATTCTGTGTTCCACTCTACCACATGTATCCTAATGATCATCTGTGCTTCTCTCCACCCTTTTGAGATTTTATCTATCAACTCATTAGCAGGTGAAGCCCTGTGAGGTGCTGCCATGTGAAAAGTTTTCAGTACATCTTAGATTGTAGCTCTTCAGCCTCATATCCAAGAGTGGAAAGACTCTATTCTGTAAATTAAAATCTTTGGAAAAACTCTGGAGAAAACGAGCTCTTCTAAAAGAAAAGAATGGTTAACATACCCAGATAGTTTGTTGCATCTTTCCATGGAAAAGAGAATCTATGACATCCTCCAAAATACCAAGTAGTCTTAAATGGATAATGTTGCTCTTGTTGGTATGAATTACTAAAACTACTGAAAACTCCACAGTTTATAGACCACAACGTGTCCTAAAAGTCCAATTTTCTCACATGAATTAAAAGGTCTATCTGATGCAAGTGTTACAAAGACTTTGTCCATAACGTGAATGATGTCCTTGGTACTATTAATATTTCAGCAACTGACTCTCGTCTCTTTGGAGGATACTTGATTTCATTCATATGCTTGTTATTTGCCCTGTTACAAGCACTCACAGGACACTGTCAGTAACTCGGTGTTGGATAACTGACTTGTTGTTTTTCAGGATACCAATTACCCTTCCTAGCTTACATCTTGTGTGGGCTTGGCAGACGTCAGCTCCCTAGCACCTAGAAGGCATGTCCTTCTCCGGGGTAACTTCATGGAAACATGGACTCTGTTGCAGCTGCCTGAGGCTGGAATCAACTCCTCCTCTGTCTGCGTTACAAAATAAGCAAAGACTAACCAGCCCAGGCAGGTTGTCTGTATCCCTGGATTGATCTCTTTGCCTCTGTTCAAGAGCTTTTTCTGTAAAATAACCAGACTACATCTAAATTTCGCCATGTGATTTGGTACAAACAGGCTTTCATGCTTGCTGTGTCATCAAGGGGATTTCAGGACTGTCTCATTGGTCTGCCTTGGCGAAGCTGACGCAATCTCCCGTTGGTCTGTGCTCAGGAATCCGGGTGGGAAGTGAAAGTACAGACGAGCCCGCCTAGGCCATCTCCACCAAGCAAGAGCCTGCTGCTGCTGGCTGTGTGTGGGACTGAGACCCAGATTCAGGCCAATTCAAAATGAAAACCTTCAAATGAGTGCTCCGAAAGTAAAACGAAAACTGAATCTGCCTGCTACCTCTCGAGGAGGCCCGTAAGATGGCAAAGGTTTTGGGGTACCAGGTCAAGCTGAAGGATTAAGGACAGAAAGCGGTTTGCCCCTCAGACTAAATATCCTTTCCCAGTGGCATGGCTGTGGAAAGGTGGCACTTAGCAAGGTCAAGCAACCCACATGGGATGTAAATGTCCCCTGCTGGACTGCATCTCACCCAGGCCTTTCCCTGTGACACCTCCACAGAGGGACAGGCTCCAGACTGAACCTGAAGAGTTCTAGGAAATCCTCTCTGATTTAGGACTTTAAAAGGCAAAAGAGAACTGGAGGGATTTGGAAAAACTCGTACTGGGTGAATGTTTATGCTTATGGACATTTACCAGAAAGGAAAAAAAAAATTGCTCTAATATTCTCTAAGCTATTTTTATCACTTAAATGAAGAAGGATTTGCTGAGGTCGTTTGGCATAAAGCATATCACAATGTTTTTCTTATTAAAAATTTTCTCTGATTATCTCTTCATGCTCACTGACAAAACAGTCAAATGTTACAGAAACATGTTAACATAGAAAATGAGAGGTCTTCTCTTTCAGTACATCCCCAGAGGTAACTTATTTTTAAAAATATTTATTTATTTATTTGGCTGTGTTGGGTCCTAGTTGTGGCAGGTGGGTTCTTCGTTGCGGCATGCAGGATCTTTCGTTGTGGTGTGTGGGCTCTTCATTGCGGCACGTGGGCTTCTATCTAGTTGTAGCCTGTGGGCTCCAGAACGCGTGGGCTCAGTAGTTGCGGTGTGCGGACATAGTTGCCCCGCAGCATGTGGGATCTTAATTCTCCAACCAGGGATGGAACCTGCGTCCCCTGCATCGGAAGGCAGATTCTTCACCACTGGACCACCAGTGAAGTGCCCCAGAGGTAACTTTTGATAGCAATTTGTTTTATATCCTCAGTTTTTTTCCCCATAGATACACTATTATCTGTCTGCCTTTCTATCTACCATCTATTTATCTCTATTTTTTTTACAAGAATGGAATCTTCCTTGATACATTTATAAATTGCTTTTCATTCCATTCAACAATATACCTTTCCATGTTTGCTTATAAAGATATACCTTGGTTTCTTGTTTGGTTTTTAAGACTAGACTTCTTTAAAATTATAAGTTATACACAGAATTAAAGCAAAGAATACAGAGAGGAGTATATTGAAAATAAAAATGCTTTCCTTCTTTCCTTATCCTACAGTATCACTCTGGTCCTTGGAATATTTTTAAAGCATATGCAAGTGTATGCATACGCGTACTTGTTTACTCTTGTATATATAGATTTTTCGCACAAATGGAATTGCACTGCATAGTTCTGTGTCTCCACAGAGCAAGAATGCCTTTCAATTGTACCTAAGGGTGTTTTAACTGAAAGCACAAAAGTGCCTTCCAGGAGGGCAGAGACCACATCTGTCTGGCTCACAGCTATAGGGGCTTTGCCTGGCACCCGTACTCAGAAGCCCTGAGAGTCTTCTATTCCAGTCAGAAAATCTCTGGGACAAAATCTATCCCTTAGCTCCAGATGCTCACCAGACCCATAGGAAGTTTTCTTCTGTAGATTCAAGGTCCGGATCTCCATGGAGGAGGGCTTCCTCTTACAGGCACCAGCCTGCAGTGAGACCCATTCCTGGATGTGGGAACTATGAGGTGCTCCAAAGTGGGCAGGGGAGCGCATGCTGGCCGGAGAGGGAATAAGGAGGCCAAAGAGGTCCGCAGACCTTGACTGTGCTGAAATTCTCCTTCATGTCCAGCGATCCATGAGATATAGTCTTTTGGGGGGAAGAAAATCCAACTTTAATAGCAGAAGTGGATTCCTAGTAATCAGTGAGATTATTAATAATGAATCTTGGTAAGATTCTTAGTGGATTTTTAGTAAATTTTGAAAAATTATTCCTGTGTGTGTATAGGCTGACACAGCCAAGTAACAATATTAAATAATGTGTTTTATTTAACTCTTTTGCCCATTATAATTTTTCTAACATATTCATTCTATAATATGCCTCCCTCCCCAAATGTGATATTTAGTTTTTAATTCTTCAGTGTTAGGGGAAAAAAAAAAGGGGATTCATGTTACTAAATTTGAGCATCATTGCAGGCTATAAAAAAGCCAAATATTTCAGAATTTTAACCATAATTTTGGGGTTAATAGAAATTGAAACCAATATATGGTATTCGTGAATAAGAGAGAAAACCTATCTATTGGAGAGACTTCAAAGGTCAACGCATCCCAGAAAGGCCCTAGCATATAACAAGAGACATTTATTAAGCACTGACTTTGGGACATTGAAATGTCACCCAAGGATTTACGGATTTTGAGAAATGTGTACAATTTCTGTGGGGAGTTTCCGTTATCCCAAACGACAGGGATAACAAAAAGGAAGTTTTCTTAGGGCTTATTTTAAAATGCTCTAAAGTGCTAATGAGTCAGGATGACGCTTGTCCAGCTGGCTACAGGCAGTTGGTACATAAATCAGAAGGAATCGGCCATAGTGAGCCTCTGTATGGAAAAGCTAACATAAACTGGCAACTGATCGCTCCCTCGCCTTTATTTCTGTACAAACTGTGTACAGAAAACGACGTGCCAGAGTGTCTGAGAATAGTGCCATTCTAATCCCTACTAATTCTTAGGAAATGTAATTGTAGGAACAGATTTCATAAAGTGCTTTCAATCTTATACAAATCTATATAAATCACAGACCCCTGTAAGTGCCATTTGGACCTCAGAGCTCTAGCTGGGACAGCAGCCTCACTCCTCTCTGGAGCTTCCCAAGGGCAATCGCTGGTCCCCTGGTAGAGTCCTTGCCGTCCTGACTGGGCACATCTTACCAACTGCCTTCAGTTCCAGAGAAGTTGGGGCAATCTCACCTCATCTGCAGTGCCATGGATCTGCCCCCTGAATTTGAAAGGCCTCTCCCTTTTATAAGGAAAAACCAACCCTCTGCTTCTGCCTCATTTGCACAGGGAGCTGCAAATGCCTGAATTGAAGTGATTGCTTACTGTCCCTGGCTGTGAATAGGCTCTCTCTGTTGAAAACTGAAAATCTATGGGGCGGATGGCATGAGTCCTGTTGAGTGGTGCGTACTTTCCCTCCACAAAAGCACTTTTAGATGCATAAGGGATGACAGGGTGAGACTGGAAGTGATTTGCTCATAGCTTCCAAAGCTGATGAGCATCCGTGAACGAGCCTCTTGGAATGCGGAGCATCAGTGTCCCTCTTTCAACTTGCACACCATCCTGTAAAATAAGTGGCAAGTACCACCTCAAAGATGCAAATCTGCGAACACGGAGCAGTACTAAATTTGAAATAATTCATACACAGTAACGGTCACATTCCCCATCAAAATGTCCTATGATGGTAATGAGGTAATAGTTCACTGGGATCCTTGATACAAGGTTTCTTATATTCTTATGCATTGCATTTAGGATTATCTAAGGTATAAAGGTCTAAGGGGAAAGGCCAAGAAACTGAGAATTTGTAGTCTTGGATTGTTTTCTTAAATCTACTCATTACTGGGCTTCCCTGGTGGCGTAGTGGTTGAGAGTCCGCCTGCCGACGCAGGGGACACAGGTTCGTGCCCCGGTCCGCGAGGATCCCACATGCTGCGGAGCGGCTGGGCCCGTGAGCCATGGCCGCTAAGCCTGCGCGTCCGGAGCCTGTGCTCCGCAACGGGAGAGGCCACAACAGTGAGAGGCCCGCATACCGCAAAAAAAAAAAATATATATATATACTCATTACTTACAGGGTAACTTTGAGAAAAATACAACCTGTTAATGGTTAGTCGTTTCAGTTTCTCTACTCATAAAAAAAAGGCATAAATTATCTATACCCTTGCAGAAGTCCTAGGAGAACAAATGCTCAAATGAAAGGTATTATATAAGTATAACATGGTTTTACAAAGTTTGAAAGCTGTTCTAACCTCCACTTAAATAGTTAGCATGATGTCAGGTTCACATAAAGAGAGTCTCCAATACAACCAGTCCTAGATGCTGTAGTGTGTTTTCTTTGAGCTACTAAAAAGAAAAACGTTTTCTAAATCCAATCTATTTTCTTGGGCAAATGAATTAAGTTTGTGTTTAACATGACCCTATCATGTTAAAAGACTCCATTATGAAAACAAGACTATTGCCTGGGAGCCTCTTCCATTCTGTTTATATCCCATGTGTCATTACCTGTACTATTCTGGGCTGTCTGCGATTCTGCTTCTCTTTGGCTGGACATTAACAGGACGGATAGTGTCTTTTGCCTGCCAGTGCCACATTTAAGCCGTCTGAATCCTTGAGTCTCCTAGAACAACCTGTAATTTGGATTAAGGATATATCAAGTAACTCAAAGACCCTGAGAAAAGTGTGGTTAAAAGCAGATATTTTTCTGATTTAGGATGGGAGACAAACATCACAAGTTTGATTAAGGAGACACTCCGAGGAAGCTGACCACACCAAAACCATCTAATCCTGTCTGGAAGGGCTATGGGATCTCTGCTCCGTGGCTGGTGTCATCTTCCCTCACAAGGAATATTATGTCTTAGAAGCAGAGAGAATCCCCCCTCCCATCTACAAACAGTGCTGCACTGGTCTCTGGGGATGCAAGGACTTTGGAAGCACCAGAGAGAATGGTTGAGGGGTGGGCTTTGATGACCTCTAACCTCCTGAGGTTCAATGTTGAAAAACTAACCCCCGAAATGGGAGACTCATAATGCTGCCTAGAGGTGGATGGTTCCTTTGTGTGTTTCCTTCCTTTCCACAGTGAGAAGGCTCTTCACCTTGAGAGAACCATGATCCAGGGGTGGATGTTTTCCATTCTTGATAAAGGGTCTCAGCCAGACCCTTCCTGTTCATCTTCCTGTTCGTCAACATCTGTCTCAGCCTTGACTGTGATAGATGCTCAGAAAAATATTTGCGGAACCAATCAACAAACAAATAAAACATTGTTTCATTACTTTTTCCTTGGTAATTATTCAATTAAAAAATGGATACCTCATTTACAAGAACTTCAAAAGAATTTTCCCATCCTGAAGTTCCCAGAAATCCAAATGGACAAAATATTTCCATTTTAATTTTTAAATATCAGAAGAATGCAGTGACCACAGTTTATATTTTCCCTCCTATTTTCCTCAGGGCCTGGGTTGCTCACTTAAATGCAATTTGCTGCATGTTTGGGTCAGTGACTTGAGTCGGGAAGCTCTTACAGTAATTTGGCACTGTGGAAATCCCAGAACTTTGGCTGGGGTCGGGAGAAGCCCAGGATCGGCGGTCTTGGTGGCCATGGTAGTTGGCACCAGGCAGAGGTCCGGTCTACCCGGGGCAGCAGGGCCCCAGCCTAACCAGTTTGGTTTAGCATGGAATCAGTCAGCAACACATAAGAAAGCCAGGAGGCCAGGCAAGATGACTAGGAAGATTATAAACCAGAAAACTTCCGCCTTGGTATTTGAAAACCACACGGTATTTTACAACATTCCTGTCTATTAACTGCTGGGAAGGGCACTACCTTATTGCCTTTTGCCTAATGAAACCAACCTTTCCCCTCAGAGGCCCCCGTGTTGCTTTGATCAAGTTCAAAAGATGAGGGAAATGATGACTAAGGACCTTGGGAACCAGACTGAAGAATCTCACAGACATACTCAAGGGTTTTTTGGGGATTGTTGTTTGTTTTTTTTAACTGATGCATCATTTGGGTAAACAATTCCTATAGTCTGTGCACTTATCAAATTCCTTTACCCAAATATTTGCTATTTATAAAATAATCAAGGAAACAGACTTGTGTTTATTATTCCGAAATCAGCAGCAGTTTGATGAATTAAAAACAGTCTTACTTTTTCCTCTTTCCTCTCCCTTTACCAGCCGCTTGTAAAAGTGCCAACATTACACGCCCAACTCTCTCTTTAAGCAGTAAAAACGAAAAATAAAAGTGACCTTGGTGAACTGTAGGTTGACTCTGCCCAGGTTAGACCATGGGTCAACCACCATACCCCCTTTGTATCAGAGGTAGGTATTTGGAACCAATTGAGTTGGAAGGGGATAATGTCAATGTCTGTTTCCGGTTCACAGGGGCCTCCGCGTCACCACAGAGTTCAGACGTCTGACTAGTTTCCTGACTTTGAGAGTCTCCTACTTTAAACACGAGGGACCGACCCTGGAAAGGACAGGAAAGACACGCACAAGTCTGCCTCTGACTCCACCAACTGTCACCCTCAGGACGGTTTCTCCGGGACTTAAACCACTGTTTTGAGTGGACAATGCTCTCTGCTGCCCTCCCTGCAGGGCGATGGGGATGCTCTGAGTGGGGAAGGTCAGCACTAGGTCAGCTCTTGACAACGTACCTTCCAGGGAAGCCCCCTCTCCACTCATCGTGATCAACGCACAGAGCAAAATTAGACTCTTCAAACTCAGAATACCCTTCTAAGACTGGCTCTTGGCTGGACTGTAGTGAAGTGGTTCTATTTATATTTTACATGTGTGAAAGAAAGCCTTCATTAGGGGCACACATCTAAACTTTTCTTTCTAAAAGAGACAAATGTGCTAAATCATCATGAGGAGGGAACCAAAGCATTCAAAAGAATCCTTTCATTTACAAATAACTACAGGTAACCGTCATCAAGCTAAAACTCCAGGGTTACAAATAACTTCAACTTTGCACAGAGTTGCCACAACGTTTAACAACTAAATTGACACATGGAAGCCCTCTTTAACGCCACTGTACTCTTGAACGTCCTCAGTTTTGTCCTTCTTTTCCTGAGCTTGTTTCTATGTTAATAAATGGACTAGTGAGTCTTGCAGACCTCTAGAGTTCTCTCACTCACTGCTCCAATTCCTTTATAATATGCTGAGCTGGCTGAAAATCAGATTTCTGCTCACCCAAGGTGAGACTGGTGGTTGCTAACCCCTGAGGGAAGTGGGTTCCTGTTGGCATGATTTGGTTGAGAGAGACCAAAGCATCCAGTCTCCCAGAGGAAAGAGGGGAGAGGGGCGGGAGGGGGCTGTGGAGGGATGGGAGTTTGGGGGTGGGCTGGATCCCCAGCAACTAATGCGGGCAGGCATTTGTGGAAAATCTGTGCATTACATACTCATAAGTCAATAATAGATATTAATGAATAAAAATTTCATTTACCATTAGGAAAGGAAGAATTTTCTATTCATAAGTGAAAATTTCAGTAAATAATTTCATTATATCTAGAAGGATCCTGGAGGCAGAAGTCACCTCACCCCCCAAAGTAAGAGAAGCCTGGGTATAACGCCATTTGCAGCAACACAGATGGACCTAGAGATGATCATACTAAGTAAGTTAGAAAGAGAAAGACAAATACCATGTGATATCACTTACATGTGGAATCTAAAATATGACACAAATGAACATACCTACAAAACAGAAACAGACTCACAGATGTAGAGAACAGACTTGTGGTTGCCAAGGGTGGGGGGTAGGGGAGGGAAGGAATGGGAGGTTGGGATTAGCAGAGGCAAACTAGTATATGTAGGATGGATAAACAACAAGGTCCTACTGGATAGCACAGGGAACGATATTCAATATCCTGTGACAAACCATAATGGAAAAGAATATGAAAAAGAGTATATATATATATATATATATAAAACGGAGTCACTTTTCTGTATAGAAGAAATTAACACATTGTAAATCAAGTATACTTTAATTTAAAAAAAAAAAGAGAGAGAGAGAGAAGCTTGGGTAGAGCCTTTGAGGCAATACTGCCTTCAGCTCTCAGTCACAGACACCCCCCCACAATGGAAGTCCAGAGAAGAGTGGGAGGGAAAAAGCTTTTGTTGTTTTTCTCTTGTTTACTGGCATGAAAGGATGAGGGAGGCTGGTCCCTTAGGATTCAATGAAAGGCTCGCCCAAATTACTTTCTCTCAGGAACTTTTGCCTTGAACCACTTTTAGGCACTGGACTAGTTCCTTTTTGCTGGAAGAACGTTATTGTATTGTCTGAAATAGTGCATACTTCCTTCTAGAATGCCAGCGGAAAACCCCAGTGATGTCTTTTCCCACTAAACTATTAGGATTTCTCCTTCCAGTAAATACAAAAAGAAGAACACGCAACCATTACTAACTGGCAGCCTACGAACGTTTTTTTAAGTTGAAAAGTTATACATTTTTTTTATCTTAAAATTTCTACTACTATAAGCTTTATGAGGGCAAAGACCATACCATACAGCTTTGTATCCTCACAATATCCAGTATTAATTATGTACCTAATTGGAGATGATGATGATTTTTTAAGTGAAGGAACTTGCCCTGCCCCTCCTCACCCACTAAAAGTCTTTTTCATATAGAACTTTGACCAAGCAAGGCCCATAATATCTGTAAAAACGTGATGGAAAAGCAATGAGGATAGGCCTTGTCCCACAGTCTAGTATGAAAATCTAGATGGAAGACTGGTTTTACCGTTCATTCTCTGTTTTAATGACAGGAAGGAGGAATGTGAATAATTGAAGAACAACTTAAAATTCAAACAAAACTCATCTGAATTTGGCTTTGATTTGTGGTGAATCCCACACCTCAGTACTGCCCATGATCCTTTTCCATCCATCCTTAAGTTCAACCTCTGTTCAGTTGATCAGGTCCTAGCTGGAGGAGGGCCCGGGAGAAGGTTCCAGACATCCAGAGGGACTGATCTCCTAAAAAAGGAGCAGGGTGGAAGAAGGTGCTGGAATGGAGGACCCAGCGGTCATAATTGAGGCTCATCGCTGCTACTGTATCACTTTGTGTCATTGAGAAATGCTTCTTCCTTTTCATGCCTGAGGTTTCCTCCTGTCAACTAAGATAAATGGACCAGATACCACATATATTTCCTGTCGGGATTGTGATTGAAACTCACATATAAATAAAAATTAATTGAACTTTGCGCTATTGCGGTATTATGCTGAATGTGGAAAAAGTTATGAATGTAATAATAGTAGCTAAAAAATGTATAAACTAAATCTAACAGAGAATTATCAAAAAGCTCACAGAAATTCAGGGATAAAAATGGCAAAAAGTAAAATATTTACAAATTTTTAATTCCAGCTTTTACCACTGTTTCCTCCTACAGCTTATTTCAACACACATTTCAAAGTTATAATACTTTTGAGTAAAGCCCCTCGTTGACTTGAATGTATGCAAATTTGATCCTGGTCATTTGAACTCAACACAATTTATCAATTTTTGAAATCTGTATTCTAGTTATTCAAGTAAATGAATAGTGTCATTTGGTTATTTGATTTTTTTAAAGGGTCCTTTGAGAAACTACTTCTGGGTATCAATACTAAAAAGAAAACACTGGCTAAAATCATAAAAGCAGGAGAATTAATTTCAGGGCATTTTAAGCTTTGCCTGCTTCCTGGGCTCACAGGGCTTCAGAAGCTGAGAAATGCTCTCTGATGTCACTGTTTTCTGAAAGTTGATTCGTTCAAATCCATATGGTGGACATCTTTGAATCACACACTTCTTACATTTTTCAATGTCTCTGAAAAAAGAATTTCCCCTTTTAATCCTCAAAACTAAACTCAAATGAATTGTTTTATCCACCTGCAGCTTCTTCAGAGGAATATAAACTCTTTGATTCAATTTATAATTTCCTCATATTCCACCCACACCCCCCAAATTATCCTATTTTAGTTTTCAATTCTAATCATTATTACTCTCACGGATTTTGAGCTGGGAAAATGGAAGATGGCTTTTTGTGATGTATCATGGAGATAGTACACAAGTAGGACGCAGGAAATTTCTCATTTCTTTAATCTTCTACCACAATCTACCAGTGTGTTAATTCAATAACAGTTCAACATGGTTCTACAGACTGTGCAAATCCAGAAACCTTTTTAAGGAGAAAAATATCTATCTGCTAAAAAATAGAGACCAGACAGAGGAACAGAGTGTGGACCCCATTGGTTTGAGCCTCAGAGAGAGGTCCCTGGTGGCAGGAGCCTAAAAGAAGAGCCTGTAATATAGAATTGCTGCTGGTCCAAGAAGCCCTCACACAGTGCCCACGAGTGGGCAATCAACAGATGATTGATGGGCAGGCGTCTCCTGGCCTCTGTCTCTTTGCTCTTCAGCTAACACCTCCACATTCTATCCCTGCATTGTTCACGCTCTGCTTCTATCCCATGCCAACACCCATTAATGTCTCTAGATATCTTTCCCACCTGTATACATCCCTATTCTGTGTCTTTGTTTTATAAGGATATATACATCTCTCTCTCTCTTTCTCTCTCTCTCTGTATATATATACATATACATATATATATATGTATATATATATACTATTGCAGAATTTTTAGACCGAATGTAAGATGTGGTTCTAAAAATACATAATATCACCATGTATTCATGAGTTCTTAATTCATACCCTGTTCCATCCGTGGGAAGAGCCCACTGTTTGTACCCAGGCTATTTGTTCTATATCCTATAAGACCTGGTTATTTCTCACATGCTCTCTGAAGCCTCTCTGACTGTCCCCCTCCTTGGGGCTTCCCAAGTATCCTGAGCAACCTCTATCATAGTTTTTAATAGACTGTTATGGGCTAATTGTGTTACCCCCCGAATTTATGTGTTGAAGTTCCAACCTCCAGTACCTCACAACGTAACCATATTTGAAGATAAGGTCTTTAAAGAGGTGTTAAAGTTAAAATGAGGCCATTAAGGTGGGGCCCTTATCCAATGTGACTGATGCCCTCATAAGAAGAGGAGAGACACCAGGGATGCACGTCCACAGAAGGGCCATGTGAGGACACAGGAAGAAGGCGTTATCTGCAAGCCAAGGAGAGGGGCCTCAGGAGAAACTAAACCTGCAGACACCTTGATCTTGGACTCCCAGCCTCCAGGACTGTGAAAAATAAATTTCTGTTGTGTTAAGCCATCCAGTTTGTGGGATTTTCTTATAGTAGCCCTAGGAAACTAATACACTCTCCTATAAATTGTTGCTTATCTGTCTTTATTTCTCTACTGTGAACACTCCTGAAGGGATTGTTGTTCATCTCTCTATTCAAAGAACCTAGCAGGGCACCTGGCATATATAAAAAATGTTTGTTGAATGAATGAATGAAGGATTTCCCTGACTCTGAAACTTGATCATGAGCAACTAATCACTTGCTCTCTTATTTCCCTCACTATTTTTATTCATCCTCTACCATCCTAATTCTAATAGTTTGAACATGTGTCTCTGTTTTGCACGTTAAGTCTTCGATGCTGTCAAATTTATTTAGTCTTCAGCGACGCCATGCAGGACATCAGCCATGTCTGGAAGCCCTCCTCCCACACTGGACGTACACACAGAAGTTGGGCGCTGTGGTTTCTCATCACGGCAACATGCCCAGCCCAAAGAGTACAAACAGCAAAACCATGGTAGACATGCCCCTTTTCTAGAGCCAAGCTACCACTTCAATCTCAAAGAGGCTGAAATTGCTCCTAAGAAAACCTCTTGCAACTGCCAGTTCTCAAGTGATCAAAATGAGAGAGGAGGTCATTCATAGATCGACCAAGTAAATGTCCAAAAGGGTTGGAAGTGAGTTGGGAGCTGCCCCACATCCTAAAATAATTACTCCAATAAAACTCCTTTATGTCTCTCTCTATATTTCATACAATGTTACATTCACATTTATTTATCTAATACAATGGAAATATAAGGGAGGAAGTTAAAGTCTCAATTATGGGATACCTCCGTACAACAACTCAGAAAGATCCCATTTATTTGAGTAAGACATGATTGTACTTTGAAAACATTTCTTTTTGGAATCACTCTGCTCAGATCTCCTGGTCCCCGGTGAATTTTGCGTAAAGGACAGCTGGGCAGCGTATTTACACACCCACAAAGGCTGTACTTCTTTTTTACTTGCTGCCTGCCTCTGCATTCTTGCTGAAGAAATGTTATGTCGAAATGGAATGATATTTTATGTGAGCGAGGGTGCAGGATGAGTCCTCTTGTAAAAGAGTAGCCTTGACCTCATACAAATAGACTCAGGATGGATGACCTGCTGCTCCGGATGTTGGTTAGCAAAGTTTGCAGTGGACGCTGTTTGAACCTGATGTTTGCAAGGGTGTTTCCCCCCAGCAAGATTTTGTAAAGGCAAGTCATCTATTCCCAGGTCCTGTTTTGTTTCATTTTATTCTTTAATTCCTAGCTTAACAAGTTAAGTCTAGCAATTCAGTTCTTTCCCATAAGTGGGGATGGTTTAAGAGTCCAGAGTACCTTTATGTGCTAGTTACACTGAACACTTTGGACCCGTTTATTCTGCTTTCCAAAGAGGTATTATAAGGTAGACTACACATTTAAACAAAGAAATTCTCTGAATTTTAGCCCTAGATGCCCTGAGGTGAGAAATCAAGGACAAGGATCTCCTCTATGACTTGAGATAACGATGAGGATGGTTTAGTTAATTCCCAGGACCACGTCTTCTAGAGACTCAATTAAGTAAACTTCATATTAAATGTCCATGTGTGCTAGTCATGATGTGGTCCTTGAGGGGCCAAAAAGGATAAAAATCTTAAACGTTTCTGACCCTCAAGGAGTTTACAGCAAAGTTGGGGACAAGCAATTTAACCACAATCAACCTTTTAATTAAGCTAAATCCACATAAAATATTTCAACAACAGATCTGAATAAAAAGAGACCACAGCTCTCATGGTCAATTGCCAAGAGAATTCAACAAGCAGGAAGCACTTTGAGACCTCAGAGAGGACAAGCCGGGAAACGTGTCCTTCAGGATAGGCAGATGTAGGTAGACCCATGAGGAGGCCAAATAAACCCATCCAATTGTCTATAGATTGTGAAGTCAGGCGGACCTGGGCTCAGCTCCACCTAGGACAACCTGGGACCAGTTCCCTTATGCTCTGAATCTGTCTCTTCAGAATAAAATAGAGACAATAAATCTACCCCTGTGAGTCGTTGGAGGAGTGGATGAGCTCTCGGTGTAAGAAAATTCTTGGTACAGAGCTTTGCACATATTGGCATTTATCATACCAAACATCACATTATGTATCACTTTGTCTTTTAGTCTACTGTCTCTGTTTCCCTCACTCAAAAGTAAGGCATTTGAAGGTAGGGAAGTAACACGGTTTCGCCCTTGGATCCATAGAGTCTATATTACTACCAGACACATAATAGTGCCTAGTACATATTTGTTGAATAAATAAACAAATAATTTAACATCAAAAAAGCAAACTAGCTAATATAATTGTTCAATCCTGTCTTTTTCATACTCCTTTTCACCTCTCCATTTCCTTCAGCCTTGGGAGCAGTGAGAGATGCTGCCAGCAGCAGGTGAAGTTCTGAATGAGTGGGGTCATCAACAGTTTTAAAGTTGTCCCTAATAGTTAAGGCTATTGGGATTTGCATTTTTTGCCTGGAGAAAAGTAGATGACACAGTGGGGAAAAAATTACTTGTCTTCCCATTTCTTCCCCCAGCATCAGCTCCTGCCAGCTGGCTTCTGGTCACATTGTGCCCTTTGTGTCCCTCTCACCCATCAATATCCAAACATAAAGAACAGAGACAAAACGTGGGGAGGAAACAAATCTTTTTTCATGTATACCTTCCAATACCCTTGGAGAGAGAGTTGGAATGTAACTTTCCCTTTCTCTAACCCAGCTCAGTGCCCCATTTTTAAGCCCAGGAAGAGTTAGTTAGCCAAATCACGCCCAGCGAAGCATGCCAGGTAGAAAATGTTTTGTTTGCCACGACACCAGGTCAGGCAAGAACGGGCTTCTGCTGTGAGATCACTTGGCTTTATGCAAAAGTCCCTGTCACCACCACAAGAGAACAGACTTACTTATTTTGACCTAATTTTCTGTTTCGTTATGATTTTGTAAACTAAAATTAAATTTGGTTTGTTTTCAGAACATTGACCAGAGTTTACATCACTAGCGGGAGGAAGCGGATCAACAATCAACATTTTATTATCTTGGGTTGGTATGTGACCAGCAAGAGAGTCTCATTAAAATCTTATTTGCAGGAAATGAACTCATTTACAGCTCCCCACTCGGTTGTATGTTTGTTAATAGCGTGGAGGGGAGGTAAAGTGAGCCCCAAAAGGTCAATTGTGGATCAGGTGTGAGTCCTCCAGACTGCAGATTGCGGACACCTCATTGTGTCGTCCGCGTGTGGCTCAGACCTTCTACCCAGGCACACTCTAACCTCTTAGGAAGTCCTCTCCCAGACCTGCAAAACCCATTATTGCCAAAGAAAGGCCAGAATTACTGAATGTTTTCCTTTCTTCTGACTTAAAATGCACGTCATCAACCACGTCAAGTAAAAGGACAACGTGCAAAGTATTCTCTGGGGTTTCTCACCCCTTCTAAGATATTCTTGCAGTGAGTTCTCAGCTGAAAAAATGGTTTCATCAGAGGATTTTAATGTCCCTGCGTGAGTACTTCCAGAGAGCCAAAGAAATGAAATTCAAATATCTCAGGGACAGCTTGTGGAGAGGTTGATTCTAAAACTGAGGGATTTTTGTTTTTCATGTGAAAAATACCTTACAGTCTACACGAGGGTATTTATGGGCTTTATAAAAATTTTTTGTAACTGTACTCATTAGTCAGGGTCCTGGTAAGAAACAGAATTCACCCCAGAAGTTTCCAGTGAAAACAGTTTAATAAGTGACTACTTACAGGGGTATGGGCAGGCTAAAGGAATACACAAGAGATACTGAGGCACCCAGAGAGCAGCAACAGTAGGAAGATGTTACCACCCTTAGGTCTGAAGGGCAAGGGGGGGAATAGGGCTACTTGAACTCAGTGGAACCTACTGGGGGCTACAGTCCCTGCCAAAGACCACCAAGGAGCCAGGGAGCCAGGAAGAAATAGCCCAACACTATCTCCTCAACCCCTGATCCTGCTGGTGCTTCTCGTTGGCCTAACTCAGGTGGAAGGAAGTGGCAAGGGAGACTGGGTGCTACATTCCCTAGGGGTCAGCTTCCCAGGACATAAAGCCGGGTGAAGAAAGGCAGAGAATTAATCTGCTAAGACAACTGGAGCATAAACAGTTATTCTCCATACGAAATGATTCTGCCCAAATTTTTGGCTAGTATTTATGATAAATTTGCAGCTCTCTATCCAGACTTGCTCTCTACCCTGACCCCCTTTGAGATCCTGTGATGCGTACTAATATTCCAGGCCCTGAAATAGAATTTCCCTCTGTGCAATGCTAACTCTTCTCTATTGGGATGGATCCTGATTTCCCATGTCAACTAAATAAATTTAAAATTATAAAAACTGTGAAGACCTTTCTTCATGCTATGAATCTTTGAATTCATAATCTCTGGCATGGCACGGATTCAGTCCTTCAAGGACATTAAAACATTTTTGTTATCGCATAGATCTTTACTACATGTCTGATGTGTAGGCATCTTGATATAGTACCTAGCACGGTGGCACACGAAAATAAACGCTTAATAAATGCTTGTTGACAAGATGACCGTGATCAAACACCTTGTGCAGATAGGAGAGCTTATGCTGAAAAGTTAAGCAACTCAGCCAATATCTCACGGTGTGCCAATCAGAAGAGAAGCCAAGGCAGAAGGTTTACCCTGACTATGTTGCCTCCAAAGATTTTGCAAACAGGGCAAGAATTTGAATAAGAGTTTATTTTCTTCCTGTACTTTGACCCAATCTTAAGAAGAGTTGGGAAATTCAGGGCATGGCTTTTCACCTGATTTGTTTCCTAGATTGCCAGAGAAATGTAAGTCCCACTATTTCTTCTTAATCATAAGACATGAAACATTGTCACCAACAGGAACAAAACGTGGAGTTCTACACTTAAATTCCACTTAACAGTGGAAGTGAACTTAACTATTACGGTTTCTTGCATTATTTCTGGGTTGGGGGAAAGGAAATATAAAGGGGAGATCAAACCGGAGAATTGCTTATGAAACCAGTGACAGCAACTCTCCCTTACCAATGAAAGTAAAGGATAGGAATGACCTGAAAAAGTAAATGTACATGGTTTGAAAACCTCCACAGTTGTTATCAACCCATCTTCAACCAAACATTTTATTATATTCCAAAGTTCTAAATGCCAGTTTTTCTTGGATGTCATTGGTTTCCTAATATTCCATGAAGGACTCATATAGAGAAGGAGAAATGAAGGGTCCTGATCCGCTGCAAGCCTGATAAACTATTTGTGCAATAATATTAAATCAGGCAGATGAAATTTTGACAAAGGGTAGGTCAGTCATCAACATGAAAACATTTGGGCATGAGGCTGGGCTGCAATCTTGGAGGCCTGTGTCACACCTGCTTTTGGAGAGTGTGTCACCAAGCTGCTTGATTTGTAGGTGGCGCCTGTGTGCACCTCATGGTGGGTGCATATGACGTCACAAGGAAAGCTAACAGAGGGCTCGGTTCTTCTCAAAATCACATTTATTTTAAGTCAGTGATAACTAGTTTCTAAATACCTTATGTTCTCCATTCAGGCATTATCCTCAGCTCCTTCCATTATCACAATGGCATCCTATCCTATATATCTCTTGAATGTGACCTTTGCCTAGTCCAGGATACTTACCTGTCATTTCCCACCTAGACCATCATGGGCCAGATTCTTAACTGATTTCCCTCCATCTACTCTCCCACCTTAACCCCCTTCCACAATGCAACCATCAGCATTGCTTAAAGACACGAATAAGTCCAAGTCAACTGCTGGCTTCACATACTTCAGAGGTTTCCCATTGCCTTGAAATCCATACTTCATCTCTTCATGCTTCTCTCTCCAGCTTTTCCCTTCACTATTCTCTATCTCATACTCCCCTTTGTCAACATAAATGTCAAACTTTATGAACTGACAACAGTCTACTTTTTCAGCTCCAGCTCCTACCACTCTCTTGTTTACCATATATATCGAGGCAAACACTTGCCTGGCAAATGCTCTCTCAAGACTCAGCTCAAATGACACTTCTCCTGACACTACCAGTGACACCACCCTTTCCTAGGTCAGACTAGTACAATAGACATGTCTAGATTATTGCGTGGACCACATTGTATAGAGTTCCCTGTCTATATGTCGGCCTCCTCAGTGGACTCTAAGGTAATAATCTTCAATCTGCTCAGGATTTTAGTTTCTTATCAAGCATAAGCACTGCTCTTACACCTGGAAAAAAGGAGGTTTCATGCTTCAGAGACCCCACGCGGGCCCCTCTCCAGCAGTGTCCCTCCACATGAGGTGAGAAGTCTGTGGGACCAACAAGATAGGCCTTCCTGGATTCCATGTCTACCCAGATCCCATACTTTCTGCTTCCAGACCATGCTCTGCTCACCCAGATCCCAAGGATTCCCAGTCCAAATGGCCTGACTGTCCTTTGGGGGGCTGCCCAGGTCTTTTCCCTAGATCTGTCCTTCAGAGAAGGGACCAAGAGGGTGTGTGCTCACTCCTAGATCCAAGGAGCGGCCAAGACTGGCTATTTGTAGAGTCATATGGACAGAGCTTGTATAAACAGGTTAGATTGTCCACAGGTATTCATGCCAGGTGTCCAGTGATACTGGTCAGAGCAGGAGAAGGCAGGCTGAGATCTGGGGCCTGGGACCTCAAGGAATTGAAGAGTTCTAACATTGAACCTGGCCTTCTAGGTAGTCATGAAGCAATATTTATCATGGTGAGAAGATGGATCATATTTTGTCATTAGCAACCTTGAAATACTTAGGCATGTGTCATGTGACCCCCCATTTGTACTCTAGCCTGGACCTCTACAAATGCCGGGAGGCTGGTGTCTTGTCTAACACAGTGCAGGGCATGTAGGAGACTCACAATGTATGACTGAGGATTAACTCAAAGCAAAAGGGTGTGGAATAATGAGACTCAAGGGAAATAACTCTGCAGCATTTGAGTAAGAGAAAATAATAGAAGATATGAATTATAATTGAATTACCAAACTAGCTAATATACTTCCTAAAAAGGTTTATATTCAAAGGGCAAAGTTTAAACATTTTGGCTAGGAAGATGTTATTTACCAAATTAATGGTCAATTTTTTAAAGCCTCACTTGAATTTTCCAGCATTCTTTATATTTCCAAAACACAACACTAATCTATAAAACACTCCACAGATGGGTGAAGAATGAAGTCAGAAAAAACATCAGTCATGTAGCAAAAGCTCAACTGTGAGGGTTACACTCCACCCAGAGAGGAAGAATTAATAAAAACTAGCAACAAAATTTCTTGGAACCAGCATTTCAGGTCTCTGTCACTTCAAATGATTCCTTTATCCATCATAGGTAGATAAAATCAGTACTGTGAAGAGGAGGAACATTTGTCTTTCAGGTGGAACCTTGAAAACTAAGGTCTTGCTTGTCACAGAGATGCTGATTTCAAGGAACAGAGGTGTTTTAACCTTTTGTCAGGTGTAAGAATCAATGGCTCATCAGATTGAGTAACGAAGACTTCTTATCTCTTATCTCTTTTCTAAAGATAACACTTTTATTGTCACATAAATGTGTGTTGCTAGCAAAGGTAAAAAATATTTCAGGCTAAAATATGTATTCAAATAAGCTTATATGTGTATGCACGTATATACGTATGGGAAGAGAGAGAGAGAGCGAATCTATTTAATCTGGAAAATCAACTAAGAAACATCTATTGAGTAACTTCTCTATACCCAGCATTTGCCACAGTATGCTAAGCATAAAAGGAGAAAAAGACCAGGTCTTAAAAAAAACAATGAGATACCACTCTACACCTACCAGAATGGATAAAATCTGGAACACTGACAATACCAAATGTTGGTGAGCATGTAGAGCAAGAGGAACTCTCAGTCATTGCTGGTAGGAATGCAAAGCCACTTTGGAAGACAGTTGGGTGATTTATTACAAAGCTAAACATACTCTTGCCATGTGATCCAGCAGTTGTGCTCCTTGGTATTTACCTAAATGATTTGAAAACTTACGTCCATACAAAAATTTGCTCATGGATGTTTATAGCAACTTTATTCATAACTGCCAAAACTTGGAAGCAACCAATATCCTTCATCAGGTGACTGAATAAATAAACTGTGGGGCAACCAGACAGTTGCCCCAGACAATAATGTGGAACATTATTCAGTGCTAAAAAGAAATGAGCTATTGAGCCATGAAAAGATGTGGAGGAAACTTCAATGCATGTCGCTCAGTGGAAGAAGCCATCTGAAAAGGCTACAAACTCTATGATTCCAAATATATGACATTCTGAAACAGGCAAAACTGTGGAGACAGTAAAAAGGCCAGTGGTTGCCAGGGATTGGGGTAGGGGTGGGATGAAAGTCAAGAGGATTTTTTGGGTAGTGAAACTACTCTGTATGGTATTATAATGATGAACACATGTCAAAACTATGGAGCCAGTATAAAGATCAGTCAGTTATCATGGATTGAAGGAAGGGGAGGAGAGATGAATATGCAGAGCACAGAGGATTTTTAGGGCAGTGAAAATACTCTGTATGACACTGTAATGGTGGATATCATTATGTCATTATACATTTCATTACACATGTCATTATACATTTGTCCAAACCCACAGGATGTACAACACCAAGAATGAACTACAGTGTAAACTATGGCTTTTGGGCGACTGTGCTGTTTAAGTGTAGGTTCATAAGCTGTACCCCTCTGGTGGGGGATTTTGATAATAGAGGCTGCTATGCGTGTATGAGGGCAGAGATATATGGGAAATCTCTGTAACTTCCGCTCAATTTTGCTGTGAACCTGAAACTATGCTAAAAAAAATTAAAGTCTTAAAATAAGAAAAAGAAGAAGAATGGCAAGGTCCTGTCCCCTGGGAAGTTTACAATATTTGATGGGAGTTGGGACTGGAGTGACAGGAGAAGTATTATGGGCATATGTTGGTGAGGGTGAGGTGCAGGGGATGGCCCAGATTTGTCAGTTACCTCCATGAATAGACGTTGGGATTAGGTGTGTTACGTTGAAGTATCTCATTTAATTCTCACCAAACCAGTGCATGTAAATATTATCCTCATTTTCCAGATGAGGAAACTAATGTTTAGAAGAAGAGCTCAATGAAAGGGCAATCCAATTAAGCAGGTGCCGAAATAGCCATTTAAAAGGAACTTATAGGAATGGAAATTGGTACGGCAACTATGGAAAACAGTAAAAATAAAACCACCACATGATCCCAGGAATCCCACTTCTGGGTATATATTTCAAAGAAATGAAAACAGGATATCAAAGAAATATCTGCTTCCCCATGTTAACTGCAACGTTATTTGTAATAGCCAAGGTATGGAACTAGCCTAAGTGTCCATCAATGGACGAATGGATAAAGATAAAGAAGATCTGATACACACACATGCAGGAGTATTATTCAGCCACGAGAAAGAAGGAAATCCTGCCATTTGCAACAACATGGATGGACTGGATGCTAAGTGAAGCCAGACAGAGAAAGACAAATACTGCATGCTATCACTTATATGTGGACTCTTAAAAAAACCAAACTCATAGAAATAGAAAAGTGATTGCCAGGGGCTGGGGAGTGGGAGAAATAGGGAAATATTGGTAAAAGTATACAGACTTTCAGCTCTAAGATGAATAAGGTCTGAGGAGCTAATGTATAAACATGTAGACTATGTAGATAACACTGCATTATATAATCGAAATTTGCTGAGAGTAGAATTTAAGTGCTCTCGCTAAAAAAAGATAGATATGTAAGGTGATGGATGTGTTTCTAACTAGATGAGAGCAATCCTTACAATGTATATTATATCAAATTATTACGAGGTACACTTTGTCACTTATACCTCAGTAAAGCTGAAAAAAATAAACTTGGCGAACAGCTGAATCAGACTGCTCATGTAATTCAACTATGTTGTCAAAGACGCAAGCAGTTTCCTCTCAATTCATCACAAGGTCTGCAAATGGAAAACATGGATGAGTTTCACAGGAATGATCAAGGGTTCAGACACAGTGATAACATGTATTATGCTCACCTAGGGCTAGTAATGCCCCATATCAAGAAAAGATTTAAAAGTAGAAGCAAGCTAACGCTTATCTATAGCATCATCAACACTTCCTGCTTGTTTTGCTTAAAGTGTTGTTTTGTTCTGAAAAATGTTTCACATGTGCTTAAGAAGGATGTATATTTTCTAACTGCTGGGTGTAGGATCCGTATATGTGTCTGTTAGATCATGCATATTAATTAGGTTGTTCAAATGCTCTCTATCTTTACTGAGTTCTTGATGCTTGAAATCACTAGGAAATCACCTAGTGACTATAGTACATTTGTAAATTTCTCCCTGTAGTCCTATCAATTTTGCTTTACATATTCTGAGTCTATTTTAGAATTATTAAGTCTAAGTGAGTTGAAAAAAGAAATAATAAAAGGAATGTAACAACCCACAGAATGGGAGAAAAGATTTGCAAATGATGAGACTGACAAGGGATTAATCTCCAGATTATAAAAACAGCTCATGTAGCTCAATATCAAAAAAAAAAAAAAAAAACCAATCAAAAAATGGGCAGATCTAAATAGATATTTCTCCAAAGAAGATATACAGATGGCCAAAAAGCACACGAAAAGATGCTCAGTATCGCTAATTATTAGAGACTGCAGATCAAAACTACAGTGAGGTATCACCTCACACCAGTCTGAATGCCCATCACCAAAAAGTCTAAAAACAATAAATGCTGGAGAGAGTGTGGTGAAAAGGGAACGCTCCTACACTGTTGGTGGGAATGTAAATTGATACAGCCACTATGGAGAACAGTATGGAGTTTCCTTAAAAAACTAAAAATACAGCTACCATATGATCCAGCAATCCCAGTTCTGGGCATATATCTGGAGAAAACCATAATTTGGAAAGGTACATGCACCCCAGTGTTCATTGTGGCACTATTTACAATAGCCAAGACATGGAAGCAACCTAAATGTTCCTCGACAGAGGAATGGATAAAGATGTGGTACATATGTACAATGGAGTATTGCTCAGCCATAAAAAAGAATGAAATAATGCCATTTGCAGCAACTTGGATGGACCCAGACATTATCATACTAAGTGAAGTAAGTCAGAGAAAGACAAATGTCATATGATATCACTTACATGTGGAATATTTTTTTAGGATGATACAAATGAATTTATTTACAAAACAGAAACAGACTCACAGACTTTGAAAACAATCTTATGATCACCAAAGGGGAAAGGTGGGAGGGAGCAAAAAATTAGGAGTTTAGGATTAACATACACACACTACTATATATAAAGTAGATAAGCAAAAAAAAAAAAAAAAAAAAAAATAGATAAGCAACAAGGACCTCCTGTAGAGCACAGGGAACTCTACTCAATATTCTGTAATAACCTAAAGGGGAAAAGAATCTAAAAAAGAATAGATATGTGTATATGTGTAACTCACTTTGCTGTACACCTGAAACTAACACAACATTGTAAATCAACTATACTCCAATATAAAATAAAAATTAAAGCAACAACAACAAGGAATATAAACATTTTGAAATTATCAGGAATATAGTGTCTGTTAACTTAGAATTATTTTATCCCATGTTTTCTTAAATTCTGCCTCAGTGTATTAATCCCTCATTTGAATTTAATTAAATAACAGGAACATTTTACATATATAGCTTAAAATTTTCTCTACCACCTCACTCCTCACCAGACAGTCTGGTACTGAGCCCTGGTACTTTGGTTTGTTGAGTTTAAGGAAATCTTTACTTGCATTGAAACAGTGTTTGACATAACTGAAGATTTATATTATCCTGTGGAAGAAGGTTTTACGTTTAGAGGGAGAAGCTGAGACAAAGAAATTACTCTGCTGAGAAGGGGAGAGAGATCTCAGGAAGTATAAGACCTGAGAATAGGGTGTCAAAGCTAGGAAGATTGAACCTGTAAAGAGAAAGGGAGGGAGAGAAAAGAGACCTGGGACAGGGATGTATCCAGAAGGGCTTTCTCGAGGAGCGCGCTGTGGATGCTGTGCGGCACCTCTCCTCGCGTTCCTCCATGGTGTCTTTGGCAAAATCTACATGGGTCATTAATGCAGACTTGGAGGAGCTGGAGCCATAGCACAGGGAATGAACCCAGTGTTTAAAACAAAGAAACGTTGAATCTTTGTTATTAGAAAATCAATTTCTCTGTGCTCTCACTAAATAAAGATAAATATTTAAAGACTATCAACTTGAGGGAGCACCTGGTCATCCTCCTGCCTGGGGCACTGATATCTCTGGTAAAATAACCTAGTCAGGCAGCAGCCATTGGCACGGTGGGGATTCACCCAGCCCATGATTCCTTTTACCACATACCACCTCCTGTGCAGTGGGAAAAATTCTGAACCCCGAGAGGGGAAACTTAGCTGTAAGCCTTAGCTCTGCTACTTATTAAGGCTTAAATTAATATAACTGGGTCTAAATTAGCCTCTTTGGACCCCATCTGTGAAATGTGAATAATCAAACCTTTTCGGTCTCTTCATAGGTTTTTTTTTTTTTTTTTTTTTTTTTTGCGGTATGCGGGCCTCCCACTGTTGTGGCCTCTTCGGTTGTGGAGCACAGGCTCCGGACACGCAGGCTCAGCGGCCATGGCACAAGGGCCCAGCCGCTCCGCGGCATGTGGGATCTTCCCGGACCGGGGCACGAACCCGTGTCCCCTGCATCGGCAGGCGGACTCTCAACCACTGAGCCACCAGGGAAGCCCCATAGGTTAATTTTAAGGATCAAATAAGAAAACAAGGGAGAAAATATTTTGCAGACTACACAGATGATTGGGTCAACCAACCTCACAGAAATCCCTGAATAATCATGAGCATGCTTGGCCTGAATTAAAGGTCCTGGGTTCAGCATAAACTGACGACACCAAAGAGTATTAGTCACTTGGTAAATGGCAAAATGACCAGAATGCAAAACACACACACACACACACACACACACACACACACACACACACACACACACACACACACATGCCCCTCCATACGAACAAATCCAAGAGATTAGGCCTCTTGTTTTTATAGTCAACATCAAAGTTTAGTCATGTGACTTCTTAATAGTTTAATATTTTCTTGTTGATTCGATTTGTTTCCTGGGAATAGAGTGGGAAGAAAAACGTTAGGATTCGATAGAGTGTCTAGCTAGAAGTCCATTGGGTGGTATCCTTTCTCCTAATAATTTTGAAAATTCTGGAAGTCAATTTGGATATTTTGAATGACAAGTGCTACAGTGAATGCCTGCTTGGTTTATTGCATGTTTAAGGTGTGAAGGCTCTGAATTTGGTGTCCCTAGTGGTGACAAGAGCTCCTTAGTAGACCCAATGTAATCTCTCTTGACGTTAAGGGCCATGGCCTAACCTTTTCCTTTCTATGTTAGAAGATTTTCCAGGTATACAAAATACAAGTACCTTCCTAAATCTAGTTTTTATTCCTCAATATAAAGGAGAGAAGTGAGTGCCACCATGAATTTATCTTTATTTAACTTTCTTTTTCTCAGACATGAGAATCTATTGAGCCAAACTAATAACGAGTTAACATTTCTCTTCCTTGATCAACCAATAAAATAAAAGCGATTAAGCAGTAAGAAGTATGGAGAAACTTCATGCAACACTGCAGGTTTTTAAAGTTCTCTCTTAAGGAGCCTTACCCTTACAGCTCAGGAGATGTTAGTGCCAGGAAAATCTACATTTATAATTCCCTTAGGCATATATTCCTAAACAGACAATTTCAGTTTCTGGAAAAATTGTGCTTGTCCTAAAACATACAAAAGATAAATGAATCAGCTTGTGGTCCCAGTCCTGGGGATTGTGTTTGTCATAAGGAAGGATTTATATTTCACCATCTTCAGCTTCAGTTACAGTTTACATCGGAAACTTCAACTTCCATGCCTAGCATATTTTGTGAAATTTTCACTAACCTCCTAATTGAGACAAGGCTGAGCCATCAATTGTCAATTTGGATGTCTTTTAAGGACTAGAAGATAATCATCAACCTGTTCCCAAAGCAGTGCAACACAAGGCTTGGAGAACACGCTCTGGGAGGTCTGGGACAGGGTTTCCTCCTCTTCTATCTCCCACAGGCCTGATACAGAGCTGAAAAATATATGATGGCAATAAATGCTAAATTAAATTGAATCAAGATTGCCAGAGGAGATTAGATCCAAGAGAAAAGTCAAAGCGACAAATGAGAAGCAGGGTATTAGAGAAATAAGGAAGACAGAAACCAAACCACTCCCTCAATAGGAGACACAAAGGGTACCAATCAAAAGTCACTCCTATCGAGCCCATGTGGACAAGTTCCTTTTCGCATTCATCTCCCTACCTCTCTGTTCTTCCATTGATACTGTTGATCTCGATCAACTACGAAAATCCAAACCATCCTTTAAGACCTCCCTCCAAATGACCTCACCTGGGAAGCCTTTCTTGATCTCCCCAGTAAGTTGCATCCCTCCTTGCAGAGCTTGGACCCACTTAGCAGTCCGTCCTTGACTTTGTTTTAGCGCTTATCTCCTTGTATGTTTGTGGTGTGTTCACATTTCTGTCCCTTCCCTCCTCAACCCAGACTATAACCTTCTTGAAGATGCTACATTGCTTTTCCTGTTATCTATGACTGTCATCTCTGTATCCAGTCCCTAACTCAGTCCTTGGCCCACAGGAAGTGCTCAGTAAATGTTTAGATAACAATGCTCAGTGTAGATTTCATTTGTGGTTTCCATTGGAGGCCTAAAAAAAAAAAAAAAAGCTTCTTGAATGCCCACTTGAACCACAGGAAAGCTAAGGCTATTTCTCAACAGGCAAGAAGAGAAAGCACGTTAGACACAGAAGGAGCACCTTAGGTAAACATCATTCGTACCTAAATGTATAAGCCACCCCCTGAAACCAGTTCACATTTCTCTAGAATGGAGGAGATCAATAGACCTTCGTGATAAGAAAGTTCTTTCAAAAGAGCCGCTTCCCTGCTTCACGACAGAACTCCATGTGGGATTACTTTCTACACTGCTTTCTCAAGGGCCTGGTTTAATCTGGTTTTAAAATAACCACTACAGAGACGGCTCCATTAATACCCTAAGATGGCTGTCTCCTGGATTAATTGACTTCTAGGGATCTCTTGTACAAATAAACAGTTTGTGACACTGAACCAGGGCTGGCCCTGCTTTGGTATTTCTCTGTGTGCAGCTTAACTGAAACATAGCTGGACTTGGAACATGTTTATACAAACTAACTAATCCTACTAGATCATCATGACCTGCAATCACCCTGTTCTTCCCAGCCTGCACTCAACTTGTGCCAAATGAAGCGGCGGTTTCATAATGAAAGAGTTTCCATTAAAGAGAGAAGTCGGACCCCTGCATGACTTTCCTTTCACTCCAGTGTCCCAAGCCTCCCTGTATCTAGCACTCCTAAGGAAACACATTAAGGGCACCCACCTTCACAGGGCTGCTATACTGAACTTAAAAAAAAGCTTCCCTTTGTTACCAGTTGGATCAGACTTAGAAACTCTGAGTTGCAGGCTTATCTCCTCTTCTGGTGGCAGCCATTTTGTTTAAACAGGACCTTATGGTTTCACTCCACTTATGATAACTCTAGTTACTAAAGAGTTAACTTCTATACCTATTAATGAAATGATATTCCTACAGGTTGCACAGTCATACTTCGAGCTCACAGAGTATCTTTCAATATTCTACATTTGGAATCTGATGGAACATCAACTGTATTTTCCCTCAAATATCTCCTCTAAATTTTTAAACAGCCTGAAGATTCTTGGGGGATATAAATCCATGTGTTTCTAATTCGTTTACACTAGTACCATTAAAATCCTATATTATAAGAGTTAGCTGATGTTCAAGAAACCAGTTCGACTTTTAAATAATCTTTGTAAAGTCTTTCTTCTTAACAACAGGAAGATGTGTTTGCCAAAGAAAATGAACTGAAACACTAGAAAATCTGGGTTTGATTCAAAACTAACTCAGGCAGTTTAAAAGGGCTGTAAACTTGGTGAGTGAAAGGAGTTTAGTTTCCATATACTACATATCCATATGCCATGTTGATACTTGGTGTGTGTATCCTTAGCTCACACGTGCTGATGTGTTGTGTTAACATTTGCAAAGTCAGAGCCAGTTGGCAGGTCAGGTTAGAACAGGGTGCTAATGAGGTCAGGATTCCAGGCCCAGTCTTCCTGAGGATACGGTGCCATTTCTCTTACGCCAACCACTTGCCACTAATGAGCTCAGTGGCCTTGGGCTACTCTGATTTGGTCTCATTTAACAAGATTACTGAGGTCTACAAAGCACCAGCTCTGTGCTTAGCACTGGGGCTACTCCCAGGACTGTGATGTGGTCCCTACACTGAAGGAACTCACAGTCCACCAGGAGAAAGAAAGAAGTCAATGTACCAGGGCAGCAGTATAATACAGGAAAGACGTAGGACTTACCAATCCTCGGGGGTCAAGAAAGGCTCCATGGAACAGGCTTTTCCTCATCTTTCAAGGCTTAACACAAGCACTACACTCTTCTATGCAGAGTTCCCTAGGCAAACATAGGTGTTCCCTTCTCTATTGTCCCAATATACTTGGAAGGGACCTCCATTAAGGGCACTCAGGAGAATTTGGTGAATAGATGGTAGAGATTATACAAGATTACAGACAGAGTTTGGAGAAGAGAAGAGAGTATCAGACAAAGGAGTGAGGGAAGGGGAATTGGAAGGAAGGGCCAAAGCATGGAAGAATAGCAAGGGATGAGGCTGGGGAGGTAGAAAACTAGGATGCAGCTCTCGAAGATTTTATATGCCCTGCGGAAAAGCTCAGATTTCATTTTGTAGCCTATGGGGAGTTGTTAAGGATTTTAAGAAGAATTTGCCTTGTGTTTTAGCAAGACAAACTTGGTAGGCTGCTTGGATGGGAGGGAAATGAGCCTGGAGGCAGTGGAACCAATCTGGAACCTACTGTCAAGGTTCTAGGAACCTCTCTAGGAAGGAGCCAAGGTTGGCCTGAACTTAAGCCATGGTGGAGAAGATGACAAGGAGAGGATGGAACCAAGAGATGGCTAGAAGGCAAAAGCAGGGAGACTCAAAGAATAATTGGGCGTGGGGTGTATTTTCCCTCAAATATCTTCCTCAAAGGAAGGAGTCCTGCATGATCCCAGGTTTCACCTTTGGGAGATGAGGTGGATGGTGGTGTCACCAGTTGGTATGAGCAAGGTGGGAAGATGTCCAGGATTGCGTAGGGGAAAAACATAAGAAGTTCAATTTCAGAAGTGATGAATTTCAGTTGTTTAGGGACATTTGTGGGGAAAATGTGGATTGTTCAATAAGAAATGAGCTATTTCTTCAGGGGTTTGGGGAACTGTGATATAGATATGAGATGAGATAGTGATGGAGATGGAGATAGATATCAAGGTAGAGCAGGTAAGAGAGAAGAATATGAATGAAACAAGAACACACTCAAGGATCCTAACATCTGAGCGATGGACAAAGAAGATTGATCCAACAAGAATTCTTAGAAAGAATGTTCAAAGACGTAGAAGATGAACCAAGAGAGGGTGGTGTCAAGGGCGGCAAAGGAAAAGAGAGGGAGTGGCCAGTTGTGTCAAGTGCCCCAGGAAGACCAGGAAGGAAGGGACTGAGACAGTCCACTGAATTTGGTGTCAGGAGATAACCAATGACTTTACCAGAAAAGGTGTCAGAAGCAAAGACCCATTTTCAGAGGAAGGTGTGAATAGATGTGAGGCGTGAACCATACCTATTGTTGGGAAGCTTGAGGACACTAGAAAGGAGAGGACGAGGTAAAAGCTGGGAGCAATGCTCCCTTCCTGTAGAATAAGCAAGATTTAGAAAAGTTGAGAGGCTGAAGGTAAGAAGCCCCTTAGGTTCCACGTATAAGTGATATCATATGGTATTTGTCTTTCTCTTTCTGACTTACTTCACTTAGTATGATAATCTCTAGTTGTATCCATGTTGCTGCAAATGGCATTATTTCATTCTTTTTTTATGGCAGAGTAGTATTCCATTGTATATATGTACCATATCTTCTTTATCCATTCATCTGTCAATGGACATTTAGGTTGTTTCCATATTTTGGCCAGTGTGAATAATGCTGCTATGAACATAGGAGTGCAGGTAAACCAACTATATTTCAATTAAAAAAAAAAAAAAAAGAAGCCCCCTGGGACAGAAAGAATACATACAATGTCTCCAAGAAGGAGAGAATAAACACAAGGGAGGGACCAGCCTCAACAGGAGGCCTAACACCTCAGCCACCATGAGAAAGTTCTTTCTTAGCTTTTGGAGTAAAGTATTTATGATGTTTTCACGCTGAAATCTTTTATTCCATTATTCACCTAAAAATCTTCCTATGTCCCCAATTTGAAAACATCTTCAAACTTTGTTTTTAGATATGAGACCAAATCTTGGTGAAAAGATGTAGAATTAGGAGGCATGGTTGAGGTGTAGTAAGATGAGGCTGGGGAAGGCACGGGCTGGAGACCCAGCTCTGTCGCTTCTATATTCCCTGCCCTCTCAGGGCCTTGTTTCTTCACCTTTGACCAACATACACAACAGGGCTCCAGAAGGGTCAAATGAGACCAGCTCTGTGAAAGCTCTTGGTAAACTAGTGCAAGGCAATGTTAGCAGCTGTGTCCTGTTTCCTGGCACCTGAGTCTGTCTTGTCCTGTTTTGACTTCCAGGACCCCCTTGTTTTAAATAAGGTAACACATGCACATAAAGCCCTTAAACGCTGCTTGGCACAGGTAGGCACATGATAAAAATTAATGATGACCAGGCTTTCCTCTACATCCCCCCACCGCCACTCCCCTAGGATGCCCCAACAAACCGTCCAGATACTGTGTGACCTCCTGTGCTGTTCACTTTACACCCTTTCTGGAGCATGTCACCCTGCCCGGAATGAAGGCTCACTGGTCTTGTGTCACATTTCCTCACACCCACACCTTCTTAGCAGCTATTACAATGAAGCTCATCTGTTGAGCTCTCACTAAGCAGTGGTGTCTGCTAACATTTTAAATGATTACTCCTCCCAAGAGTATTCACAGTTTAGCATGGCATGAATCTTTAGCCTAGTAATGTACCCTCTAATAGTGGAATATCAGGTAATATGTTAGGCAGCTTAACACATTGCAAATTAAATGAAGTTCAAGCTTGATATATTCGATACGACTAATATTTTCCATCATAAATGGGAAACTGAAGCTGAATGTTCCTTGGGAGTATCCTATGTTAGAATTCTTATTATTCATATTCACATTTACTGTTTATACCACAGACAGCCCTTTCTGAAAAGGACTTGAGTCACATTTTCCTTACAGCTAACCCAGCCATGAGATTAACTTCTAGCCAAGGGGATGTAAGTGGAATTGATAGGTACAACTCACAAGTCATACTCTAGCATAATAGATGTGATGGGATGCAGATGTAGTGGCAGGAACTGAGGCAGCTTTTGGAACCCAGAGGGGCTGTGTGTTTAGGATGGCAGAATCTCTGTACTAGCCCTGGACTGCTGACCTTTGAGCTATTACTTTGCTGAAGCTACTGCAGTTTTGGACTTTTTGTTTCACCAGATTAGACTGTACCCTACCAACACAGCAATCGGTATCTAGAAGTGGAGTTCTGCAGTAGAAATAGAAACCCTAAAATAGATGATAATGCCTTAATGGTCAAGCAACAGACACTGAGGATAAAGACTTTGAAATCTGTTAGCTCTTGACTTTTGTCATGGTAAAACTACCACCAGTGGTAGATGACTAGTAATTGACAATCTTAGCAAAGCGTTAAAGAGAGGTTAACTCAGGTGTAGCTAGCCATCTTACAAGAGATCTCTGCTCTCAAAAGTTCTCCCTTGCCTGCAGGCTACAATGTAAATTGAATGAAAGTCTAGTGATTCAAAGGTGTGAAAAATACATCTACTTTTTTACCACCAAATACAGTGAGAGATGAGACTGTAATGCCAAGCCTTCCTCAGAACCTGATATTGAGTGTTCCCTACTAGACAACGGGGCCACTCCCACAGTAAAGACTAAGGCTGTTGCCTTCTCACTCAAAGCTATTGTTTCAGCTGGCCTTTAGAGAGTCTCCAGCAATATGAGAGAGAGGAGACCAGGAAACGAAAGAATAGAATCTTTTGGCTTAAGGATTATGCATAGATGAGACCTTTGGCACTGGTTACTAGTATCTGGAACTCACAGGAAGCAAGTAGACCATAAGTCTACTGGGTTTTAAGGGAACTATATAGCCAAAAAACCCACAAGCCTGCCCTGAAAAAGATGGTGGCCATCTGAACCTTAAAGCAATCCCCAGCTTCCTAAACCTTCACCAGCAGACAACAGGCTATGCACACTTTATAAGTGGCCGTGAAGGATAAAGGCAAGAAAACCTCCCACAGGACCAGAGAGTTGCTCCCAGCATCCCAGTCTAACCGAGGGGCCCTGCACTGCCAGGGCACAGAATCTGCAATTCCCATCTGGTGCGGTGTGACAGTTGCTATGGATGAGTGGCTGCTCTATGTCCATCATTTTTCACTTCCCTGAATGGCGGCTGTTATTGTGGTTATCCACAATAAAATAAAAGCTTTGTTATTGTGGTAGTTTGGGTGGAAGGTGGGGCTGAAGATAACTTCCCTCTTAGTTTCTAGGTCACCAGATTACAGGAGTTAGAGCTAGACTCAATGGAGAGGATGATACATTATGCAGACATTTGGGACTTCAAGCCTGATGGAGAACGTTCTGTGTGTGGGCAGAAGGGTGCATGTGGATATTTGGATGGCCAGAGGAGCCAATTCTGGCAGATACTGAGTTTGTCCACCGATATCTATGCCTCTTCTTTAGAGTCAAGCTCTTCTCATCCTCCCTCAAAAGCAGGCATGGCCATGAGACTAATTTCTGACCAGTGGGAGAAATTAGTGAACAGAAATAATGTAAACAACTTCTGGGTTCCCTTGCCCTTTGTCCCTTGGAACAATCACTTTGAACCCAAAGATAGAAGCCATGTGTCAATGACGGCAGAGCTTCCTGCCAGCCCTAGATCATCTATGTCTGGACTTTCACACAAAATAATAATAAATGTCCAATCCGTTTAAGCCACCGTGTTTTGGGTACCTTTGTTACAGCAGCTTAGGCTAACACACTCTACTTACTAGAAAGGAGAAAGCTGGCCAGTTTTGTAAGAAAAGGCTTTTTGTTCTTTCCGGCTTTCAACCCAAAAAGAAAATTTTCAAGTGTAGCCTTATATGGAGTGTCCTGTAGACAGTATCCTTGGCAACACCTTATTAAAATATCAGAAGCTTCATTTGCAAATATTTTCTCCCATTCTGACGGTTGTCTTTTCATCTTGTTTATGGTTTCCTTTGCTGTGCAAAACCTTTGAAGTTTCATTAGGTCCCATTTGTTTATTTTTGTTTTTATTTCCATTTCTCTAGGAGGTGGGTCAAAAAGGATCTTGCTGTGATTTATGTCATGGAGTGTTCTGCCTATGTTTTCCTCTAAGAGTTTGATAGTGTCTGGCCTTACATTTAGGTCTTTAATCCATGTTGAGTTTATTTTTGTGTATGGTATTAGGGAGTGTTCTAATTTCATCCTTTTACATGTAGCTGTCCAGTTTTCCCAGGACCACTTATTGAAGAGGCTGTCTTTTCTCCACTGTATATTCTTGCCTCCTTTATCAAAGATAAGGTGACGATAAGTGCGTGGGTTTATCTCTGGGCTTTCTATCCTGTTCCATTGATCTATATTTCTGTTTTTGTGCCAGTACCATACTGTCTTGATATTTGCAAATGAAGCAATTGACAAAGGATTAATCTCCAAAATTTACAAGCAGCTCATGCAGCTCAATATCAAAAAAACAAACAACCCAATCCAAAAATGGGCAGAAGACCTAAATAGACATTTCTCCAAAGAAGATATACAGATTGTCAACAAACACATGAAAGAATGCTCAACATCATTAATCATTAGAGAAATGCAAATCAAAACTACAATGAGATATCATCTCATACCGGTCAGAAAGGCCATCATTAAAAAATCTACAAACAATAAATGCTGGAGAGGGTGTGGAGAAAAGGGAACCCTCTTGCACTGCTTGTGGGAATGTGAATTGGTACAGCCACTATGGAGAACAGTATGGAGTTTCCTTAAAAAACTAAGAATAGAACTACCATATGACCCAGCAATCCCACTACTGGGCATATACCCTGAGAAAACCATAATTCAAAAAGAGTCATGTACCACAATGTTCACTGCAGCACTATTTACAATAGCCAGAACATGGAAGCAACCTAAGTGTCCATCGACAGATGAATGGATAAAGATGTGGCACATATATACAATGGAATGTTACTCAGCCATAAAAAGAAATGAAACTGAGTTATTTGTAGTGAGGTGGATGGACCTAGAGTCTGTCATACAGAGTGAAGTAAGTCAGAAAGAGAAAAACAAATACCGTATGCTAACACATATATATGGAATCTAAAAACAAAAAAAAAACAATGATCAAGACGGGAATAAAGACACACACCTACTAGAGAAGGTACTTGAGTACATGGGGAGGGGGAAGGGTAAGCTGGCACAAAGTGAGAGAGTGGCATGGACATATATACACTACCAAATGTAAAGTAGATAGCTAGTGGGAAGCAGCCACATAGCACAGGGAGATCAGCTCGGTGCTTTGTGACCACCTAGAGGGATGGGATAGGAGGGTGGAAGGGAGGGAGACGCAAGAGAGAGGAGATATGGGGACATGTGTATATGTATAACTGATTCACTTTGTTATAAAGCAGAAACTAACACCACTGTAAAGCAATTATACTCCAATAAAGATGTTTAAAACAAAAAAATCAGAAGCAGTTCAGAAGCAGTTTGCACATGACCATGCTCCACTCTCTCACCTTTTTAAAATGTTAAAACCAAAAGCATAACTTTGAAGAGCAGCTCAATGAAAGCAGTACTTTAGGAGGTTAAGAGGTACAAAGTACTATGTATAAAATTAATGAGGTACAAGGATAGATTGTACAACAAGGGAACATAGCCAATATTTTACAATAACTCTAGGTAGAGTATAATATGTAAAAGTTTGAATCACTATGTTGTACACCTGAGACTAATATAATATTGTAGATCAACTATACCTCAAATTTTAAAAAGAAAGAGTCTCCACCAGAGTGTTTCAAATGTGGAGTCTTGTGGGGGGTTGGGGCCGGGGGGACTTGATCCTAGGATGGAGATTAAAACCTTCAGGAGTAGCAGAATATACAGCATGTTTCCCAAACTAAGTCATCTAAAACCTCTCCAGGAAACTCCAGCAATGGCGGTGTATATTTGATGTCACTTTGGAGGTCTGTGGAGTGAAGAGGGGGGTTAACATTCTATCAGGAAACCAGAGAAGCACGACTAGTGTTCTCCAGTGCGTTACATCTTACCCTGTCCTCGCTTGAAGGGGACTAAAAAGCTCTGGCTTGCGGGAAGTCAGGGGTCTGCTTGCGATGGGCTCAACCACAGGTACCAAAGCTGCCTCCGGCTTCAGACTTCTTTCCACCCAGAGGCATTGTGCCACTCTCTGGGCCTACGAACAGTGCAAGAAGTGGACCCTATGCTTCTTCCATCTTTCCAGCATAAATCTCAGAACTCAGAACACAAAGAGCTCACCTTTGAAGCACTGGTCCTTGGCACTTGGCCACCCAAAGAAGCCTTCAAAAGCTAATCCTCTATTTCACTGTCATGCAAAAGCTATTTTCTATCCTAGAATTCAGAGTGTATTTTACAGTAAAATAACATAAAACATTTTAATCTGTCTTCCTGATTGTTTTATAGAATTGCTGGTTTCTAAGCTGCATTATTTCAACACCAATTAAGAAAAATAAACGAGAGATTCTGGGTAGACTTCTGCTTAAGAGCACATATAAGCCTCTAGTTCTATACCACAGCAGGACAGCTGATTCAGACCTGGAATATTTTCAAAACAAGTGTTACTCTGACACCTGCTTTACCCACAGACAATCTTCTATAATATTTCTAATGGATTTTCAACCAGCCAAACAGTAACCTTCTGGCTCTCTGAACATGTAGGCGTCCTCTATGGGGTTATTTGATTTTATACAATTTAAATATACAAATTATCTGCCAATGAAATTGATTTTGGATTCAGCATAATATCGAGCCCCATTTTTACTGCATATTTAGTATCTGACCATTAGCTTATTTGGGACATCAGAAGCTTTGGGGGAAAAAAACCCAAACGATTCAAGGATAAATCTTCAAATCTTCTGGAGTAGCAGAATACACAGAGTGCTTCCCAACCCATGGCATCTAAAACCTCTTCAGTAAACTCAAGCAATGATAATGAGGGTCTCCAAGGTGTGTCTTTTTTTTTTTTTTACATCTTTATTGGAGTATAATTGCTTTACAATGATGTGTTAGTTTCTGCTTTATAACAAAGTGAATCAGTTATACATATACATATGTTCCCATATCTCTTCCCTCTTGCGTCTCCCTCCCTCCCACCCTCCCTATCCCACCCCTCCAGGCGGTCACAAAGCACTGAGCTGATCTCCCTGTGCTATGCGGCTGCTTCCCACTAGCTATCTACCTAACGTTTGGTAGTGTGCATATGTCCATGCCTCTCTCTCGCTTTGTCACAGCTTACCCTTCCCCCTCCCCATATCCTCAAGTCCATTCTCTAGCAGGTCTGTGTCTTTATTCTTGTCTTACCCCTAGGTTCTTCATGACATTTTTTTTTCTTAAATTCTATATATATGTGTTAGCATACGGAGCTGGAGGAATCAGGCTCCCTGACTTCAGACTATACTAGAAAGCTACAGTAATCAAGACAGTATGGTACTGGCACAAAAACAGAAAGATAGATCAATGGAACAGGATAGAAAGCCCAGAGATAAACCCACGCACTTATGGTCACCTTATCTTTGATAAAGGAGGCAGGAATGTACCGTGGAGAAAGGACAGCCTCTTCAATAAGTGGTGCTGGGAAAACTGGACAGGTACCTGTAAAAGTATGAGATTAGATCACTCCCTAACACCATACACAAAAATAAGCTCAAAATGGATTAAAGACCTAAATGTAAGGCCAGAAACTATCAAACCCTTAGAGGAAAATATAGGCAGAACACTCTATGATATAAATCACAGCAAGATCCTTTTTGACCCACCTCCTAGAGAAATGGAAATAAAAACAAAAATAAACAAATGGGACCTAATGAAACTTAAAACCTTTTGCACAGCAAAGGAAACCATAAACAAGACCAAAAGACAACCCTCAGAATGGGAGAAAATATTTTCAAATGAAGCACCTGACAAAGGATTAATCTCCAAAATTTATAAGCAGCTCATGTAGCTCAATAACAAAAAAACAAATAACCCAACCCAAAAATGGGCAGAAGACCTAAATAGACATTTCTCCAAAGAAGATATACAGACTGCCAACAAATACATGAAAGAATGCTCAACATCATTAATCATTAGGGAAATGCAAATCAAAAGTACAATGAGACATCATCTCACACCAGTCAGAATGGCCATCATCAAAAAATCTAGAAACAATAAATGCTGGAGAGGGTGTGGAGAAAAGGGAACCCTCTTGCACTGCTTGTGGGAATGTGAATTGGTACAGCCACTATGGAGAACAGTATGGAGGTTCCTTAAAAAACTAAAAATAGAACTACCATATGACCCTGCAATCCCACTACTGGGCATATACCCTGAGAAAACCATAATTCAAAAAGAGTCATGTACCAAAATGTTCATTGCAGCTCTCTTTACAGTAGCCCGGAGATGGGAACAACCTAAGTGTCCATCATCGGATGAATGGATAAAGAAGATGTGGCACATATATACAATGGAATATTACTCAGCCAAAAAAAGGAACGAAATTGAGCTATTTGTAATGAGGTGGATGGACCTAGAGTCTGTCATACAGAGTGAAGTAAGTCAGAAAGAGAAGGTGTGTCTTTTATGCTACTTTGGAGGTCTGTGGAGTAGATGGCGGGTGTTAATATTCTATCAGGAAACAAGAGAAATCTCATGAGCATAAGAACACTGCCAAGGAGACTCTTTGTTTCCTATTTGTTGCACAGTGTAAACACATCTGAACACTTCTCAGTTCATGTTAACTGAAAAAAGCTGCATACAAAACTATACACATAGCGTTTGTGTGTGTGTGTGTGTGTGTGTGTGTGTGTGTGTGTGTTTATAATTTGGAGAGTGAGCGTGAGGATACTTTTTATTTTCTTCTTAGTACATGTTTGTATCCTTGAAAGAAAGACATCTTACTTATACATTGACAAAACACACTTTAAGAAATATCCCCCTCCAATCTGCCAGCATTTTATAACAGAGGGATTGGGCTGACATTACTTAAACCCAGTGGCCTGGCCAGTTTTAGCATCTTTAAAACTGTGACAATCAGACATTATGTCCTTCTTGATGTGAGTCAATTCGACACACATAGCATCTACCGGTGAAATATTCTTTGTCACCTGCCCTCGCCTTCCCCCCCGCAAAAAAACTAACTTTGAATCAATCAAGCCTCAAGATCTAATTGCCAGTTTACAGGAAATACAGGAGTTAGAGAAACAAGTTAAAAGACATTAACAGGAAGCAATCTACCAAATCCAGAATCATGCGAGTATTCCACATGATGAAGGATCTGGTTTCTTCAACAGAAGAAAAAAATGGCTAAGAAAAAGGAAAATAATGGTAAAGTCTGAAAGGGATTTATGAGAGTTAATGATTAAACGCAATGCATGGACCTTGTTTCAAACTTAATTCAAAGAAACCAACTATAAAGAGATCTTTTTTAGGAATTTGGGGAAATACGAATGTCAAGTGAAAATTGGATCTCTATTAAGAATTAATATGAAATGCTGATTGAGGAAGAAAAAAATGCCAAGGAAAATAACTGTCAACCTAGAATTGTGTACCTAATGAAACTGTCCTTTGAGAGGAAGGGTGAAATAAAGATATTTTCAATCTAACCACCATCCTCTCCCCGAATACATCACTACATTAAGGTGAAAAGTAAGAGCATCAGAGCATTAAATATCGTCTCCTTTTATGTCAGTTGAGACTGTGATATAATTTGGCAGTTTGTATCCTGTTATAATTCTTGCAGAGGGATTAAAATCCAAGTTTTGCAGCAGCTATCACCAACTATTGATGTAAAGTACAGAAAACATGTTCCTCACAGTGATGACTAATGTCCAAAAGACCAAAGGGAAACAGCATGATAGATATGAAAATAAGACGATAAATAAAAGCTGAAAACAGACTCATGTTATTTTCTTTACAATGAATATAGTTTTAGTTAATAAATCAATATGCCTGAATTTCAGTTGTTCCTCAATCAAGATTTTGGACTAAGGGATGAAACCTTTACTTTACTCAGAGCTTTACTTTACTTTACTCCCTTTACTCAGAGCTCAGCCTTCCTCCACCTGTTCCCCGTGGAGGGTCAGGGATCCTGGGGAAGGAGCTAGAAGGTCAGTCCCACAATGGCAAAGATTTTTGTGTTGTTCAATGGTGTGTCCCAAAAATCTACAGCAGAGACTGGAACACAGTAAGCACTCAATATTTAGGGGTTGAATTTTTAAATGTGCACCATAAATAAAACATATTAAAAGAGAGACCATGAAAGCTAACCTGGGGCTTCCAGCCTTCGCTTAGCAAAGAAGATACTGGAGGAGGAACCACTGAGGGTTCTTCTGTGCTTCTGTGTGAAGGCCTACCCTGGAGAGCCCTTAGGATAAGAAACATGGGCATGTGGTGGGGGGAAATGATATAAAAATGAGGGCTTTGTGAATTCATTGAGTTGCTGGGTAGAGAATCCAGGCTGCCATACAGTATCTTATTCTCCCTTCTCTACATGAGGTCAAGGACTACAGGAGAAGGTTCTCAACTCACGCCATCTTCAAGATTTCTTTGTAGGAGGTTGAAGTTCACCGTCAGTGAGCAGAGTGGTAAGATTCCTGCTTTGGTGGAAATATGGAGATCTGGAGCAGCCCAGTGTAGATAATGAGGGTGTTGTATATTGAGTGGATAACCCAAATGGATAACCTAACTCTTTCCTACAAAAATCTATGTCCTAGCCAGCATTATACCCATGGTGATAGAGGAAAGGCATATTTACACATGTGTTTTGATTAATATCATATGCACATTCAACCTGCATCTGCAGACCCTTAGCCCACATCTGTAGTCCATCCAAGCCCATTTATTTATATTGAGATCTGCAGATTTCATAGGGAAATCCACAGATTTGTAGATCTCTTCTTAAAGAGCACCATCCTACCCAATAAATTCGACTTGGGAAGCTTTGCATGAAAACTCCTGTGGGCTTAGGAGAAGATCTGATTCTGGGCACAACTCAGCACCCCAACAGTCTCGTTGTCAGCTCATCCCTGATATTTTAGCAATTGTAAGGTTCTCCCAATTTGCAATACATTTCAAAGATGTTGGAAAACAACCAGTGTAGACTTGTTAAACATAAACACTCTCTTCCCTACTTATGTGAAAGTTTTTGTGCAAACATCATGGCCGTAACAATGGCTGTAAATGCCATTAATTTTCGTATGTATTTAATAACTCAGTTTATACTGATTTAATGGGGGAAAGGCCCTTTATAGGCTGGTACAATCCAACTCATCAGTTTACCTTGAGTCTCCCTAGCTTGCCAAAAGGAGTTTTCATTTTAATGGGTGTGACATGAAAAGATGAGGGAAGTGCCCTTCTGCAGTGCTTTGAATGTTTTTGTCATTAAGTTGCCATGAATGTCTTGATTGTACCATCATGTTAATAGTCTGCTCTGAATTAGGAGGAAATTTTATTTCATAACACTTGTCACCAAAGACAAGCACATCTCACCACCCATCCATAACATGTATAAACATATAAAAAATCAAATCCAGGTGCACAGTTAAACCTGAGATCTTAAGATGGAACAGGTTAGACTAGTAGAAGGAGGTTTTACAGGGTTTTGATATTCCTACTTTGCAAAGGGTAAATAAAAGTCTGTCACTTGACACAAATTTGCAAGGATGGTCAAGCAATTTTTAACAAGAAAGAATAAAGTTGGGTGAGGGGAAAACAGATGCTATCAGATATTGAGAACTATTATAAGGCTATGGTAATTCAATGTGTGTAAGTGCTCAGGAACAAAAAGATAAGTCAGTTAAATGGAGAATTCAGAAGCACATGAAAAAAATTATAGCTTGAGAAAATGAATGTTATATAAATTATGGCCTCAAAAGCAGGGGATTATCAAAAATCTAAAACCATTCATTGATGTAGCTGTCCCCAATAATTCTTTACTGTACCCTCAGGTATTATTCAAGGATAATGAAAATGTGTGTTTATTAGAAGCACCTATAACAAAGGCAGAAAACTGGGGCCAATACAGATTCTTTTGATTGGTGACCTACACTTGGAGGGTTAGAGCTTTCCGAGTATCCCATGGCAATAAAAACCATATAATATTGTATGTCACTCAAGCTGTGACACTCTGGAGAATAACAGGGACTTTATTAATAATTATGGTGAGAGAACACATAATTCTGGACCACCCTGGGAAAAGCAGAACATAACGGCACGGTATCCATGCTCATATAATGCCAGGGACCCCGTATTAATTCTAAAGCCCTTGGGAGCACTTTAATTTCTAAAGTTGCACCCAGGGATCCAGACCTAGCTTTGGGTGAGTCCGTACATTCTGTTGTGGCCCAAAGAATGTGCAAGTAATTGTTCCAGAATCACATTATTCTTTACTTCCCTTCCATACCCCACCATCTTTAAGTTCTTTCAGTTTCCTGTAGGAAGCAGGAACCGGAGTGCATTTCTTAGGTAGAAAGATGAACTCTTGATCCCCTTGTAGCCTTCCCAAAATGACTAGAAGGTTAGCATTTTCCAGAACCAATCCATTCCACCATGAATTGAGCTAACCTGGTCAAAAATAAGGTTATAAACTAAATTTTCTACATATGTTATGTGGTTTTATCATTTTCAGGCCAAGACATTTCAAAGCTGGTAAGATGCCTGGACACATAAAGAAGAAGGGAAGGGAGCAGGTGGGGAATTAAAATTTCTTGAACCCCTAGAACATGCTGGGCACTGGGTTTGATGCACTCTAAAGATTGTCTCATGTCAATCATCCCAGGAACGCTATGAGATAGGTGTTTTATACTCATTTTTAAGATAGAAATGTTAAGCCTCGAAGATGATAACTTGCCTAATATCACACAGCTCTTAAGAGCCAGCTAAAGGAACGTTTGTTACCCTATGCTTTCCCACCTCCACCTGAGTTTCTTCATTTTGTTGTTGGCTTTATCCTACCCAATGTTCCAAGTGATAATGATTGCAACTTCCTTTAAGACACAACCATTGGAGACACATCCAATGGAGAGGAAAACGTGAAATCTCCCAGTGCTGGAAAGGCAGAAACACCACCAGCTGGTCATTTGAAAGAAAGAAACTACTTAAAGAAAAACTTAAAAAATGTAGCTTTATTTCCCAGACTACTACACTGTAGTTTTCTACACTGACAACAAACTTTTCTGTACCGTGGCTTCAGCATATGTGCCGACTTCTCAGAAATTATCATTTTTCTGTTCACACCCTTGAGTCTCTATCACCCTGGTGGTGAGTCCTGTGCTTAAAAGGCCGATGTTCCCCTAGTGTTAGATGTGCTATTTACATGTGACCGCATCAGTTGCTTTGATTCTCAGTTTCCTGTACATCTGGCTGAAGAATGGCCGGATGGAAAGTTGGGGGGGATGGAGTTGTGCACCAGGCCGTAGTACACAGTGGCTGCAGCATGCTGGATTACATACCAGATTTTTAAACTGCATTCTAAAGTTGACTTCACACTCTGCATCACCTCACTGGTGTTGAATTTGGGGTGTCCTGAGTCAGGCAGATAAGCTCCTGTGCTTTTTATCTGGTAGTTCATCATCTCCGCTTCTGACAGTTCATCTCTACTTTTGGTCTACCTCTCTCTCTCTCTCTCAGTCTCTTTCAATTAGGCTAGATCTCATCAGAGATATACTGAACTTAAAACAAGTGCCTATGGTTAACGACTCTGAAAGAGTCTGCGCATAGTTCACTTGGTTTTTATCACAACTCCCCTCCCCCGCAATAAATACTGGAAAATTAGAAAGCAGCTCAAGAAAAACTGTTTTGAAAGGTGCACAGGATTGACTTTTTGGTGTGGGCATACCCATATTGAAGTTACAGGATTATCCATTGTGCTCAGAAATGATAATAAACAGGATACTTGACAAACAAGGATATTGGAATCATAGAATTGCATCATTGTTCATTAGAGAAAGCAGTGACCCTTGTGATGCTGTGCGTGTACAGAACGACATTATCGTTTATTCGGAGCGCAAGCACAAATACGGAACAGACGAACTAACGAGTTGAGATGTCATCTGAATTTCCATGGGTTACATTTACAGCTCAGAACTGTAGCTTTATTGAATGGTGCCCAAACAGTCTTACTTTATAATAGCATACGTGACAATTCACTTGGATAATCCTATTTGTTTTCATTTATTTTAATGAGGTAGTTGGGGACAGTAACCTGCAATGGAAAACTGGGGAACAGGCGACAGCATGATTTGAAATGACTCTTGAAAGGTAGCTAAAAGCTAAACTAAATGCTTAGATACACAGTGGTTATCCAGCACTGTATACTTTACTCTAAAAACAGTGAGGCTAAAAGTGCCAGTTTTAAGAACCTAGGACTTTATTACCTTTTAAAACTTTTCCTGCATGGATGAATGGATAAGAAGGACTAATTTGCTGCATTTTTGTGGCCTGCTTCCACATGTTGTATCTCCCAATGATGCTTTCTTTATGGAAAAGAGTGTGCTGGGCACATTTTTTTTTTCCATGCAGTGATCATACGTCTATGATTCATTAAATCCTTCAATATAAACACACAGTCAGCAGTGATGCAGACGGCTAACAGGTATGGATACCTGCCAAGCCTTTAGCTGTCCCAGCTTATAAAAGGTGTTTCTAACATTGAGAACTTCAATTACGTCACTTAAACCCATCAAACTTTTCCCCTTGACAAATGTTATAAATCTTTTGGATTTTTTATTTCTATAACATCTGATGCCTGGAGTAAAAAAATAAAAAACCCTTCCCACATTTTAATTTTCCATAGAGACTTAGAATGAGAAAACAGAATGTCTGTAAATCTTCCCTATCAATTAAAAGTGAAAAGTCTTTCCTCATTCCATCTTAAAGGCTAACTCAGCTGGTCAGTAGACCTCTCACATCTTTTTGGAGCCCAAGATAAGAACTGATACTAAACCCTGGTCTTTTAGGCCCAGGCAATAAAGAATAACAAGATACTCCCCACAAAGAACACCATTCTTAGGTCAGCTCCAGGTAGGCCTTGTAAGATCTAGTCAATATCCAAGCGAAACAGATGTGAGATAAAGGAAAGAACTCCTATTTTATCAGTCCAGGACCAGCCAAGAGACAAACTGTACCAACAGAGAGAATTTACTATAAAGAATACAAAGAATTATTTACTAGGTACAGAGTTACTGAAGATGCACAAAGGAAATACTAAGTTATCATGGAAATAGGATAGTTACCACCTGTGGGGCTGGGGAACAAAAGGAAGAGATGGGAATTATTAAAACCAGATCCTTAGAGAAAGCCCCAATGGATCCTTCACTCAGATGTCTGAGGCGGGAGCACTGCTCTGATGGTGCTGGGCCTCAGGCCTTGCAGGGTGGGCCCTGCGGAGGGCAGACTCATACCTTCCACAGGGAGGTGGCAGCTGGCAGGTGCTGGACTATGTAAGGCCAGTGGAGGGGCCTCCAGTGTTGGCCCAGACACCTAAGAAGGAGATGCTGCCGGCCGAGACAGTGTCTCTGAGGGGCTACCCTGAGACTCTTCGGCAAGTTTTGGAAACACTGCAAAGTGGTAGCAAGTGCTCCTATGGGAACCAACTGTCACAGCGTGGGTGAAGAAGTGATGCTGGCTGATACTGAAAGGAACAGCCAGCAAAACTGGCCTCAGAGGTAGCAGGCAGGAAAAGAAACTCCTCCTCCAGGCTTACAGTCTCCCTGTAGCATTCCCTATAGGCAGAGCCTAACAGAGAACTAGTAGTAACAGAGAAATAAATGTGTTTGGCAGGGATCAGCAGAGTATCGAAGCAGAAGGATGGGTTTGATGCTGAGAGACAATAGCTTGATAATGAGAGACAATAACTTTATACCTTAAAAAACTATTGAACAGGAGTGGAATTCTTATGATGGATCTTACACTTGACTTTGTAGTTCTCCATTCACCACCAGCACCACCACCCTCTCCCCGCCCCTCAGCTCCTCTAGCTAAGAACACTTATTAGTAAAACTTGAGTCAAGATTTTTTCTAACTTTGATGCATTATTTCATCAGAACCGGAGGGCAATCAACTACAAAAGGTCTCTTCTAGAGATTACCTAGATGATGTTTACTTCAGAGAGTTGTTTAGCATTTTGAGGAAAAAATGTAAGTCTATTTTTATTTAAAAAGGAAAAGCAAACCCTACTTGAGAAACAATTTACCATGGAGGTCTTATTCAAGAGCAGAGGCAGCAGTAAAACGGCCCTCATCATGCTCTAGAATGTGAAATACCTGCTCAGAGAGGTACTTCCTGCCATCCTTCCTGAGTGTGGGACAGAACCTTCAAAGTACATGGTTTCCCTTTCAAAATCTCTAGGCTTCCCTACTGGCCTTCTTGTCAGTTCTGAGTTCATTTAGATAACAGAAGGAGAAAGCCCACTTGTTTGTCTTATTTTTTAAGCTTCATTTTTTAAACTGTGGAACCCAACCCTTTACAAAGATCTTTCTTCTGAAGTGCAAAGTGGCCTGCAGGTGTCTCCTAATAGGAAAGCAGTTCGGTGTTTCGGGTTTTAGGGGCTTTAGCTGCTGAAAATGAATATCTGATTCATGTAAAGAATGATCCATCCGCTGCCACTCGGTTTACGGAGCACCTCGAAAATCCCTGGAGGTTGGCTTACGTAACAGCCTCTCACAGCAGAAAACACGAAGGCAGTACCCAGTGGTATTATTTTCCAGTGTCTCTCCTAGAGAAATTAGTTTGCCATCTGGCAACAGGAGAGATGTGCAAGTATTCCTAGAAATAACAATCTACCTGTGTGCTGGCGCCTCCACACTGGAGGAGGCCCCTTTGGGAAGGGCCGGTATCAGTTTCTAGCCTACAAGCCTCCCAGCGGGGGTTCCGCGATGGAACAGCGAAAGAATTACTTAGGTCTCAGTCTACACCCTGAACTGACTTTTGAACCGAATTCCTAATAGGAAAGTGACAACAGGTGTTGTGAATGATGCTTCATTCAGTAAACTAATTGAAACAGAACACTGGGCATGATTTATTTGCATGAGAAAGATAAACGGGCACGGAAAATTTTGATCTGAAGATATTTGCAAAGCGGATAAGTAACATCACAGAAACAATGAGGCCAGACCTCTGGTAACACGATATGGGCACTGTTTCATTTACTTTGGGACGCAGGAGGGTGAGAGATGGTTTGTTTCAGTTCCCATAAGACTCAATTTCCTCCATAGTAGAGCTGGTCCCAATTGCATATTTATTCTTGCATAGATACTGGGCTCTCCCTGAAGTCTGGAGAGTTCAGGTTACCAGTCATCCCCAAGAATAAACATGGGACAAAGCTGTAGATTCTAGCATTGAAACAGAGGTCCCCTGCATTTCTGTGGTCTGGTAAGGCACCTAGAGAAATCACAAAACCCCTCAAGTCTTAGGTGCTCTACAAGGATGGTGCAAGATCACCCAGCCTTAATATTCAAAGAGCCACCGGAGGATGCCTCACATGGCCACAACCAGACAAGAGGGAAGCTTGGTGAGACTCTCTCGGGGGTACAGGGTGGCTTGAATTCTGTTAACAACCTGGACAGAGCCAGCCAGACCAATACAGTCACAGCAATAGGAGGTCCTGAGAGCCTATCTTAGACCAAATGCATTAACAAACGAAGAGATCTGTAAGGAACCTTCCCACCAACATTAACCACACCAAAAGCGAGCCAAACCCAGGCTTCTCATAATTGGTTCTTGTTCCGACACTAGAGTGAGAAGAGCCATTTGCCATGGCCAACGGTTACTATCACTCTCCTCTGTAGAAAGCCACTGTCCTCGAAGAGCTTACTAAGGGTCTCCACTAAAGAACAAAAAAACATGGGTAAGACTGGTTTCCTCTCAAGTTATGACTCAACTTTGGTCACCACACTTCCACTTGGGCCTATTAACATTCAGTGGCCAGAATGTCACTCTTCTTCATCGGCTGCTCCAGCAAACAACAGCCCTGCTGCCTTGCAGTCATATAGAAAGCCACAAGAATATTTCCTTTTGACTCTCTTCTCTCCGCATCAGACCCACAAGTCAAGCTAATGCTGAGATCTATCTTCTCACAATCTACTAGAAAGTGGCCTGCCCCGGCTTGCTTATCCTGCTAAAATGAGAAGCAAGAAATAAACAACTTCATGCGAATTGCAAATAGAGGGCACTGGTTATCGAGCGTGCCCATACCACAGCACGATGGAAACGCAAGAAAGCGTTCTGCTCCATCTTGGCCTGAGTCAGGAGCCATACCCCTTGTGAGACAGGGCCTTCCCCTCAGTATCAGGGCAAACGACGTGGACCCACGCAGAAGCCAGGATCTCCACGAACACTCACGGACCCCTGGACTTGGTGGGAGGGTCGGAGAAAACAAAAGCTATTGTTTTCTTTTCTCCATCTATCCTGGAGATCAGAAAACAGTAGTAGCAGGTTCTGAAGGTCCACTCTTTACACGTGATCTCTGTGCTCACCTGCACATTAACAATTTCATGGTGTTCCTTGGCTCTGAGGTTTTATTATCATTACTGTTGTTAATATTATTTATAATTTTAGTAACATTAAAATAATAGCTAAGATTTATTGTTGCCAAGTACTATGATAAACATTTAAATATTTTATTATATCTCCTTTGAACCTCACAGCTACTGGTTGAATTAGATGCTAAGATCATCCCCAACTAAAAATTAGGAGGCTGAGGCCAGAAGAGGTGAACTCTTTGGAAACCAGGCTGCTAAAGAATGGCAAAACCTGGGTTCAGTTCTAGGCTCGGCGCCCCCAGAGTCCATTCTACTATCCACTTCAGGTCAGTACCTCCCCTGCCCACCCCTTAAAAACACTGAATTGTTTATATCCTCAGCAAACCCAAATGCTTAGCTCCAAGAGCCAAACAAAAATAACTGTTACAAATACCAATGTTTGATTTCTCTGATGGGGCCTCTCAGGGTTATTAAATTTAATCCCTTGTCCCTTTGCTCCAGTAGCTCCTTTGCCCCCTTGGGAAGCATTCCTCTAACTCCTTCCCCCATTTCTTCACACGCCTTCATCTCCACCTATCCTCACCCAGGCTGTCTGAATTCTACCCAGCCTTAAAGATGTAACTCAACTTCCGCCTCTCCCAAAAAGGCTTCTCCAACTACTTATAGCTCCCACCTCTGAACTCCTATAAAACTTAGTATTTATACTACTTACTTGGCATTTATGTTTTATTTTTTACAGTTAGTTCTATTTGAGAATAATCCATCTTCAGGCTGGATTCACTATGCCCCATGTTTTCACTGATGATTTGTAATCTTTGAAGGCAAGCATTCTATATTAAAAGATTGTAATATCTCCAAACCCAGCAAGCTCAGGCACTCAATAAATGACCAGTGAGAGCTGCGTTAGAAAGCCTGTCTCAGCCTGGGATTTGAAACAGGCTGGGCTGGTAGGGAGAGAAGCTAGCCTGTCTTCCTGGAGCTCTGGTGAATACGGTGGAATACAATACAAGTATAGCCTCGGGAGTCTCTTCAGGGGCAGGGAACAATCCTCTGACCCCCTAATTCCTGGCTGCCCATGTCCCAACGTCTCTCACATTATCCAATCAAACTTCTACATTCTGAACTAAAAGTATGTAGAGTGTCAGACCCTGAAAAACAACAACTTTTACTTACCGGTTTCACTTACCTTCACACCTGTGGTTTGGAAGGTGTCAAATTTCCTCTGAAGCCTTTCTGCAGAGCTTTATCCCCCTTCTTTTTCCACCCTGCCAGACATCCCTGTCAACAGTGACAATATCCTTGTCAAACAGAAGTCACTCGAGCTATCAGCTTTCATGAGCGCTTGAGTTGGGATAATCCCTGCTTCCTACAAAACTGTTTTCCTTCTAGGAATGGCTAGTTCCTTTTTCTTTAAGGTTTCTGAAACTTCTCTAACTAAAGCCTCCTGCCCAGATGATTTCTCATGGTTTTCTGAAGATTTCCTTCAGCTAAAAAGATTTGCTAAAGCTTGGTTTTCTCTAGTTTGTACGATGAAAAAGTTCGGCATATTACTTTTTTTTCCAGCCTATACACGGCACCCTTGAGAGTTTCATGTGCCCTGGAAAGGGGTATCTCCCCTGGGATAACTGTTCAAATTACTTTTTGTTTTCAGTAAGATCTGATTCTTTACCCCTTCCGTTTCCTATCTAGAGCCCATCCTTTGATGACCTGAGCTGAGTGAAAAAACTTTTGCCAACCCCAGAATCCTGTCATCTATTTTAAATACACTAACTTAGAGGAAAGCCATAGACAGTACAGTAAATGTAACTATGCAAAAGAGCTCCCATTCACCCAGCTTGTGTGAGTGCCGATTTGGGCAGTGAGTAAACCAACAAGTAAACATCCAAACCGGTCTTACATCTGTCCCCCATGACCACTTCTCCCTTTTCAATGCACCAATTCTTTGTTCTCAAACTCAACATTTTAGAGTTGGGAAGGGACACGTAGCTCTGTATCTTCCCATGAAGTTGAGCTGAGCCCCATGCTTACTGAGAATGAGCCCAAACCACAGAATTATCTGCACATGAAGAGAAACCACTAGGTAAGAAGAGACAGAAATGATACCCCACAGGCGACTTAGGACAATCCCATGAAGCTCTAAAAGCAGGTCTCTCTTCTCTCGGGGGTTTGGTCTTCACCCGACTAAAATTAATGCAAAAGAACCAGGTGACTGGAGGAACTAGATGTGTGGACCAATGTATCTTTATTGACCAAGTGCCTCTGGGATGTTCATGGTAAGAATAGAAGGACAGTAATTCATCTTAAAGCAAACAGTTAGAAATAGTGCCTTTCTTTCTTATCTTCTGATTTCCCTGAAATCAGCTAATGGCAAAGCAGAAACTCTAAAACTCTGATTTCCTTTCTAAAGCACAGAACAATCACTCCCAAGAATCAGAAGATACACATTCAAGTCTGGCATCAAGATACCAGCAATGCAGCCTTGAGCAAATTATTTAGCCTCCCCCAATATTTGTTTTCTCAAATGTAAAAAACAGAATTTTGCCGCAATTATCCCACAAGGATGTTGTGAAAATTGACTGAATTAACATATAAAAGTACGTTATAAACTTTAAAGGTTTAGTTGTATATAAACTCAACATTAATACAATCATTCTATTTTTATTTTCCCATTAATAAGTCTTCATTTCCTGCCATTTCTCAAATCCACTCTTTTAATGTACCAGTGGTTCTTTTCTGGAATATTGAAAAATTTCTTTTGTAGTTTGAACTCCATTTCTAATCCTCTGAAAAATAAAATTGAGCAAAAACCCCGGTTTTCCTATTTCTGGATAAATATTCAGGCATTCTGCTCTTTAAATTTTTAAAAAAATAACTAAAAGAGCTGGTTTTCTTGTGAGAATTTTTTAAAGCACATAAATTTTAAAAATTACTTTTATAACAAAATTTGATCATGCTATTGTTTTGAAGTACATCAAAAGAACAACTGTATTTTGCTTAGAGCGCTCTTTTGAGAACTCTATTTACATTTCAATATATTTGTATTTATTTATTTAAATAAGAAAGAACACAAATGCCAGCAAAAAGAAGAAAACATCTCAAAAGTCTTTCGATATATATTATAGCAAAATTTTTTTGTCTTTTTAAAAATCGAGGTATAGTTGATGTATGATATATGTTTCAGGTGTACAACATAGTGACTCACCATTTTTAAAGGTTATATTCCATTTATAGTTATTATAAACTATTGGCTATAATCCCTGTGTTGTACAATATATCCTTGTAGCTTATTTATTTTATACATAGTAGTTTGTTCTCTATATCTGTGAATTTGTGTCTTTTTTGTTATATTCATTAGCTTGTTTTATTTTTTAGATTCCACATATAAGTGGTATCATAAAGTATTTGTCTTTCTCTGTCTGACTGATTTCACTCAGCATAATACTCTCCAAGTCCATCCATGTTGTTGCAAATGGCAGAACTTCATTCTTTTTTTATGGCTGAGTAGTATTCTCTCGAGAATTTTTTAAATATTCTGGGCCCACAAGAAAAAGATTGAAATCTCTTTAAACCTAACTCTGAGAATTAAAGAGCTCTCAATAACAATTCATATTACACTGTTACAACATCAACACCTGCAGATCTCAAGAAGCATTATAGATGCTGTTACCTCAATCATTGCTTCTGTTTTATATTCCTTTTTAGAGCTAAAAAATTTTGACCTAAGTATTTTGCAAAAGCCATCCTACTATCATGTTTAAAAACACAAAATAAACGAAAAAAATGATGGTGCTTTGGCTAGAAGAGGGAGGGGGATGTGAACTTAGAAAAGCAAAATTGGAGGGAGCAGAACACTGACTAGAACCCATTACTCTCATTTGGTGACATCTGAAATACGTAACTTTTATAGTGCATTTTTCTCACCTTTTACTTGTATATCAGTTTAGTAGAGTAGCCATACTTGAATCAGCAAGAATAGCACAGTACCTTCTTAAACATCATTAATTATCCTCCAAAAATATTTAATTAAATGATTAGGTCTAATGAGACTCTCCTAATGCTGAAATGAACAACTTATAAGACTCAATCATTTAATTTTATAAAAAGAAAAAAATCCAGACAATGTAACCAAAGGATCAACTTCTTCCTGAACTGTTTAACTGACGATTTGGGCATTATATAGATACAGTTCCATTTAGAACTGAACCTGGGATAAAACCAGAAATCAACTCTAGCGTTAATACTTGTTACCAATGATGATTCATTGTTCGTTAGTTGATGCTAAACTTTTTAAGGGGTGGAGGCATTATTAACCAGATCCTTAAAGAACTCACAAAGGGAAAACCATGGAGCAGGCAAAAGCTTCAGAAAGTGAGATGAGTTGTGGTGCAGTTATAATTTAGGGTAAAAGCTAAGGGTTTTGAAAATACCAAGCAAAACATTTTTGTGTAAATTGTCATTTCAAATGTAAAAGAGTTGGCCTTTAATTAGGGAAGTAAATCTCTTTGAATAGATGAGAATTTTAATGACAATGTGTTGCCTGCTAAGCCAACTACCCATGCTAGATATATAGAAATATCGATTCATTTTCTTACGACTGTACCACACTTAACTACAGTTGCTCTGTTGTGGGCACAGAAAAGTGGGGAATTTTCATGAAACACAAATCAACAGATGAAAACCGTGTTTCCTTTTGTGACGCAAGGAAGAAGCTACCCGTAAAGAATGGTAAGAAATGAGAACTACTTCAGCAGGGAAGCAATGACTTAGACCCTGAACATATGCACTGGTTGTGCAAACGAGATTTCACCTCTCATGGCTTTCATGTATCTTGACCCAAAAAAAGAGAGGTCAATGATCCAAAGCTCTTTTTTAAAAGTAAAAATAAATAGGTGAAGTACACCTTTTTTTTTTTAAACATCTTTATTGGACTATAATTGCGTTACAATGGTGTGTTAGTTTCTGCTTTATAACAAAGTGAATCAGTTATACATACATATATGTCCCCATATCTCTTCCCTCTTGCGTCTCCCTCCCTCCCACTCTCCCTATCCCACCCCTCCTGGTGGTTACAGAGCACCAAGCTGATCGCCCTGTGCTATGCGGCTGCTTCCCACTAGCTATCTATTTTACATTTGGTAGTGTATATATGTCCACGCCACTCTCTCACTTTCTCCCAGCTTACTCTTCCCCCTCCCCATATCCTCAAGTCCATTCTCTAGTAGGTCTGTCTTTATTCCGTCTTGCTCCTAGGTTCTTCATGACTTTTTTTTTTTTTAGATTCCATATATATGTGTTAGCATATGGTATTTGTTTTTCTCTTTCTGACTTATTTCACTCTGTATGACAGACTCTAGGTCCATACAGCTCACTACAAATAACTTTCGTTTCGTTTCTTTTTATGGCTGAGTAATATTCCATTGTATATACGTGCCACATCTTCTGTATCCATTCATATGTTGATGGACACTTGGGTTGCTTCCATGTTCTGGCTATTGTAAATAGAGCTGCAATGAACATTGTGGTACATGACTCTTTGAATTATGCTTTTCTCAGGGTATATGCCCAGTAGTGGGATTGCTGGGTCGTACGGTAGTTCTATTTGTAGTTTTTTAAGGAACCTCCATACTGTTCTCCATAGTGGCTGTATCAATTCACATTCCCACCGACAGTGCAAGAGGGTTCCCTTTTCTCCACACCCTCTCCCGCATTTATTGTTTGTACATTTATTAATGATGGCCATTCTGACTGGTGTGAGATGATATCTCATTGTAGTTTTGATTTGCATTTCTGTAATGACTAATGATGTTGAGCATTCTTTCATGTGTTTGTTGGCAATCTGTATATCTTCTTTGGAGAAATGTCTATTTAGGTCTTCTGCCCATTTTTGGATTGGGTTGTTTTTTTTGATATTGACCTGCTTGTAAATTTTGGAGATTAATCCTTGTCAGTTGCTTCATTTGCAAATATTTTGTGGTATTCTGAGGGTTGTCTTTTGGTCGTGTTTATGGTTTCCTTTGCTGTGCAAAAGTTTTTACGTTTCATTAGGTCCCATTTGTTTATTTTTGTTTTTATTTCCATTTCTCTAGGAGGTGGGTCAAAAAGGATCTTGCTGTGATTTATGTCATAGAGTGTTCTGCCTATATTTTCCTCTAAGAGTTTGACAGTGTCTGGCCTTACATTTAGGTCTTTAATCCATTCTCAGTTTATTTTTGTGTATGATGTTAGGGAGTGTTCTAATTTCATCCTTTTACATGTAGCTGTCCCATTTTCCCAGGACCACTTATTGAAGAGGCTGTCTTTTCTCCACTGTATATTCTTGCCTCCTTTATCAAAGATAAGGTGACCATATGTGCGTGGGTTTATCTGTGGGCTTTCTATCTGTTCCATTGCTCTATATTTCTGTTTTTGTGCCAGTACCATACTGTCTTGATTACTGTAGCCTTGAAGTATAGTCTGAAGTCAGGGAACCTGATTCCTCCAGCTCCGTTTTTCGTTCTCAAGATTGCTTTGGCTATTTGGGGTCTTTTGTATTTCCATACAAATTGTGAAATTTGTTGTTCTAGTTCTGTGAAAAATGCCAGTGGTAGTTTGATAGGGATTGCATTGAATCTGTAGATTGCTTTGGGAAGTACAGTCATTTTCACAATGTTGATTCTTCCAATCCAGGAACATGGTATATCTCTCCATCTATTTGTATCATCTTTAATTTCTTTCATCAGTGTCTTATAATTTTCTGCATACAGGTCTTTTGTCTCCTTAGGTAGGTTTATTCCTAGATATTTTATTCTTTTTGTTGCAATGGTAAGTGGGAGTGTTTTCTTAATTTCTCTTTCAGATTTTTCATCATTAGTGTATAGGAATGCAAGAGATTTCTGTGCATTAATTTTATATCCTGCTACTTTACCAAATTCATTGATTAGCTCTAGAAGTTTTCTGGTAGCATCTTTAGGATTCTCTATGTATAGTATCATGTCATCTGCAAACAGTGACAGCTTTACTTCTTCTTTTCCAGTTTGGATTTCTTTTATCCCTTTTTCTTCTCTGATTGCTGTGGCTAGAACTTCCAAAACTATGTTGAATAATAGTGGTGAGAGTGAGCAACCTTGTCTTGTTCCTGATCTTAGTGGAAATGGTTTCAGTTTTTCACCACTGAGGACGATGTTGGCTGTGGGTTTGTCATATATGGCCTTTATTATGTTGAGGAAAGTTCCCTCTATGCCTACTTTCTGGAGGGTTTTTATCATAAGTGGGTGTTGAATTTTGTCAAAAGCTTTCTCTGCATCTATTGAGATGATCATATGGTTTTTCTCCTTCAATTTGTTAATACGGTTTGGCATAGGGTGTCCAGCACTGTAGCTTGCTGGTCATTGAGTGGAGCTGGGTCTTGACACTGAAATGGAGATCTCTGGGAGATTTTCACCGTTCGTTATTACATGGAGCTGGGAGGTCTCCAGTGGACCAGTGTCCTGAACTTGGCTCTCCCACCTCAGAGGCAGAGCCCTGACGCCCGGCTGGTGCACCAAGAGCCTGTCATCCACACAGCTCAGAATAAAAGGGAGAAAAAGAAAGAAAGAAAGAAAGAAGATAAAATAAAATAAAATAGTTATTAAAATAAAAAATAATTATTAAAAAAAATTTTTTTAATACAAAAAAGGAAAGAAAAAAAGAAGAGAGCAACCAAACCAAAAAACAAATCCACCAATGATAACAAGTGCTAAAAACTATACTGAAAAAAAAAAACTTACAGACAGAACCCTAGGACAAATGGTAAAAGCAAAGCTATACAGACAAAATTCCACCCAGGAGCACACACATACACACTCACAATAAGAGAAAAAGGGAAAAAATATATATATACCATTGCTCCCAAAGTCCACCTCCTCAATTTGGGATGATTCGTTGTCTATTCAGGTATTCCGCAGGTGCAGGGTACATCAAGTTCATTGTGGAGCTTTAATCCGCTGCTCCTGAGGCTGCTGGAAGAGATTTCCCTTTCTCTTCTTTGTTCTCACAGCTTCTGGGGTTCAGCTTTGGATTTGGACTCGCCTCTGCGTGTAGGTCGCCTGAGGGCGTCTGTTCTTCCTTCAGACAGGACGGGGTTAAAAGAGCCGCTGACTCAGGGGCTCTGGCTCACTCAGGCCGGGGGGAGGGAGGAGTACGGATGCGGGGAGAGCCTGCAGCGGCAGAGGCCGGTGTGACGTTGCACCAGCCTGAGGCGCGCCGTGCGTTCTCGCAGGGAGGTTGTTCCTGGATCCCGGGGCCCTGGCAGTGGCGGGCTGCACAGGCTCCCGGGAGGGGAGGTGTGGATAGCGCCCTGTGCTCGCACACAGGCTTCTTGGTGGCGGCAGCAGCAGCCTTAGCGTCTCATGCCCGTCTCAGGGGTCCACGCTTTTAGCCGCGGCTCGCGCCCGTCTCTGGAGCGCCTTTAAGCGGTGCTCTTAATCCCCTCTCCTCGCGCACCAGGAAACAAAGAGGGAAGAAAATGTCTCTTGCCTCTTCGGCAGCTCCAGACTATTTCCCGGACTCCCTCCCGGCTAGTTGTGGCGCACTAGCCCCCTTCAGGCTGTGTTCACGCAGCCGACCCCAGTCCTCTACCTGGGATCCGACCTCCGAAGCCCGAGCCTCAGCTCCCAGCCCCCGCCCACCCCGGCGGGTGAGCAGACAAGCCTCTCGGGCTGGTGAGTGCTGGTCGGCACCGATCCTCTGTGTGGGGATCTCTCCGCCTTGCCCTCCGCATCCCTGTTGCTGTGCCCTCCTTGGTGGCTCCTAAGCTTTCCCCCTCCGCCACCCGCAGTCTCCGCCCGCGAAGGGGCTCCTAGTGTGTAGAAACCTTTCCTCCTTCATGGCTCCCTCCCACTGGTGCAGGTCCCGGCCCTATTCTTTTGTCTCTGTTTTTTTTCTGTTTTTCTTTTGCCCTACCCAGGTACCTGGGGAGTTTCTTGCCTTTTCGGAAGTCTGAGGTCTTCTGCCAGCGTTCAGTAGGTGTTCTGTAGGAGTTGTTCCACATGTAGACGTACTTCTGAGGTATTTGTGGGGAGGAAGGTGATCTCTGCGTCCTACTCTTCCGCCATCTTGAAGCTCCTCCGCCACCTTTTTTTTTTTTTCTTTTTTTGCGGTACGCGGGCCTCTCACTGTTGTGGCCTCTCCAGTTGCGGAGCACAGGCTCCAGACGTGCAGGCTCAGCGGCCATGGCTCATAGGCCCAGCCGCTCCGCAGCATGTGGGATCTTCCCGGACCGGGGCACGAACCCGTGTCCCCTGCATTGGCAGGCGGACTTTTAACCACTGCGCAACCAGGGAACTCCCACCCCCCCCACCCCCCCCACCCCCCCACCTCTATTTTTAAAAACCATCTTGAAGGCAACCATCTTGTAAGCTTCATAGCTTACACATTTTAATTAGTTTGAATTAGAATTCTTCATGGTCAATTATTTCTGACTCAGTTGTTTACTTACTCTGAAAGTGACCCATGGAGTCTTGGTTGAGCTAAGATAGATATTCTGAAAAGCTTTGCTCTGAAAAGCTTTGCCTGATATTTGTTGGGGCACCTTACAATGAAGTTCTTTCTAAGACAGCATAATGACATCTAGATAAATAGTTCAATACATCTGAGGGCATTTTGAGTAACAATTTTTTACCTAAATGATCATTTACTATCTAGGTAACTTACTCTTTTTCCTGTAAGCACTACTCATAAGGTGTTCAGTTTTACATCATTTTTGAGAGGAAGGTAAGTATAATGAGTCATTGAGACTAAAGTTAGTTTCACAGATTCATGCTTCAAGAATACAACGCTGAATGAGGGAAGGGACCAGAGATAACAACAGCAGCAAGTAAGTCATTTAAGACTCCTTGTTTCTTTTTTATTTTAGAGATGAGAAGGAAGAAAAACTTTGAATAGGAAGAATCCAGAAAAGATGAAGGTCTATGGAAGAAAAGACAGGGTAAGAAAACGTTGAAAAATGAGAATAAATAAGTTTGTTTCAGTGGGAAGTAAAATCTGTCAGTTCTGATGGTGTTCTGAATCTTTGATTCTGTTTTGTAATTTAGGTTAGTCCCTGAAGAGAAATACTTTTAAAAGAGCTCAGGATATTACTCCAACTCTGATTTCCCCAAAATAAAGAGAAAATTGGCTACTCTCCTATTAGAAGCTTAAAATACCTGGATATGCAGGATTATTCATTTCAGAGATTGTTCCAGAAGCCAAAACAAAAGATAAGTATCTGCACAGTGGGCTGGAACCCGTAGGGACTCCCTTCCTTCTTTCTACACAGCCATACATGAGAGTACTAAATATTCCCAACAGTAACAGCGCTTTTCTGTGGCCCTGATCTATTATGGGAGTGTGGGAAGAAAGTTTCAGTCTGACTGAGATGAGTAGCAGCATTTAGGTCAGACAGATATCATTCGGGGGTCTGTGCTGTAAAAATGAGGATGTAGCACTCACTCAGTTTCCTCCAAGAGAGTCAACTGACCCAGGCTCAGAGGAGGCTCCCACGCTGCCCCACAAAAATGAGATAGTTCATCACTGTGGGAGTAGTCTCTGTCCTTTCAGTCACCACCATGGGCGTGCTCCCAAGACACTGGCACCAGAAGGCAAAGGAGTTGACCACACTCCTAAGCCTTAGAGCCCTGCCGAGAGATGGTGGGCTGGTGGCAGTAATAACCACTTGGATGGAGTGGAGCCTTTATCTCTGAGATCCTTGAACACAACAGGAGCAGTTTAACCTGACTGATTAATAACAGAAAAGAAAGAGCACCAAGAAAGAGCACCATAAGACCAGATTCCATTCATGTTTCTTAGGATGAGCTTATTAAGTTGTATTATGTGGTTATACCAATACAGAGAGTACCATGTTTTTAAAATAGAGAGATATTTCACGTACCAAAAAATGTACCCATAGGTGTACAACTGACTGGGGTTTTTAAAAGTATATCCACAAGGTTATGTAGTCATCACCATTATCTAGTTCCACAACATTTTTCTCACCCCACAAAGGAATCTCAGACCCATTAGTAGTCACTTCCTACTCTCTCCTCACCTCAGCCTCTGGCAACCACTAATCATCTTCCTGGCATTATGGCTATGCCTATTCTGGACAGTTCATATAAATAGAATCATAAAATATGTTACGGAACTTCCCTGGTGGTGCAGTGATTAAGAATCTGCCTGCCAATGCAGGGGACACGGGTTTGAGATATGTTGCGGAACTTCCCTGGTGGTGCAGTGCTTAAGAATCTGCCTGCCAATGCAGGGGACACGGGTTTGAGCCCTGGTCCAGGAAGACCCCACATGCCGCGGAGCAACTAAGCCAGAGCAGAGCCTGCACTCTAGAGCCCGCAAGCCACAACTACTAAGCCCATGTGCCACAACTACTGAAGCCCACATGCCTAGAGCCCATGCTCCACAACAAGAGAAGCCACTGCAATGAGAACCCCACACACCACAACAAAGAGTAGCCCCCGCTCACTGCAACTAGAGAAAGCTGACACGCAGCAACAGACCCAATGCAGCCAAAAATAAATAAATAAATAAAATTTAAAAATATATATATATTGCATTTTGTGTCTGGCTTCTTTCACTGGGCATGTTTTCAAGGTTTGTCCATATTGTGACATAATATATCAGTATTTCTTTTTTATTGCTGAATAATATTCCACTGTGTGGGTATACCACATTCTGTTTATACATTCATCAATCGCTGGATGTTTGGGCTGTTTCTACTTTTGGTTATTATGAATAGTGCTGCTATGAACACTGATTTACAAGCTTTTATATGAATGTATGTTTCCAATTTTCTTGAGTATATATTATAGCTAGAAATGGAACGTTGGGTCATATGGTAACTCTATGATTTAACTTCTTGAAGAAATGCCAAACTCTTTTCTAAAATGGCTCTACCATTTTACATTTTCATCAGTAACATTTGAAGGTTCCAATTTCTCCACATCCTCCAAAACTTGGTATTTTCCACTTTGATTATAGCTAGTCTAGTGGGTGTGAAGTGGTATCTCATAGTGGTTTTGATTTGCATTTCCCTAATGACTAATGATGCTGAGTATCATTTCATGTTCTTATTGGGCATTTGTATATTTTCTTTAGAGAAATATCTATTCAAATGCTTTGCCCATTTTTAAATTGAGTTATTTATCTTTTTTTGTTGAATTATGAGAGTTCTTTGCATATTTTGAATAATAAATACTTGTCAGATATATGATTTACAAATATTTCCTGAATCTTTATGGGCTATCTTTATACTTTATTGATAGTGTCCTTTGATACACAAAACTTGTTAGTTTTGATGAAGTCCAATGTATCTATTTTTTCTTTGGTTGCCTGTGGTTTGAATGTTATAGCTAAGAAACCGTTGCCAAATCCAAGGTCATGAAGATTTACCCTATGTTTTCTTTAAGAGATTTATAATTTTAGCATTTACATTTAGGTCTTAATTGATTTTGAGTTAATTATTGTATATGGTGTGAGGTAGGCGTCCAACTTCATTCTTTTGCATCTGGATATACAATTGTCCCAGCAACATTTGTAGAAAAGACTATTCTTTCCCCATTGAATGATCTTGGCATCTTTGTTGAAGATCAATTGACCATAAACGTATGGGCTTATTGCTGGACTCTCAATTCTTTTCCATTGGCTTATGCATCTATCCTTATAGCAGAAACACACTGTCTTGACTATTGTAGCTTTGTAATAAGTTTAAAATCAGAAAGTATGAGTCTTCCAAATTTGTTTTTCTTTTCAAGGTTGTTTTGGCTACTCTGGATCCCTTGCATTTTCATATGAATTTTAGGATAAATTTGTCAATCTCTTCCAAAAAGGTGGGTAGAATTTTGATAGAGATTCAACTGAATCTGTAGAACAATTTGGAGAGCAATGACTTGCTGAATTTATTTATTTATTCTAATAGTTTTTTAATGAATTCTTAAGACTTCATTATGGCTTTCTATATACATGATCACATCATCTATAAATCAAAACTGTTTTACTTTTTCCCAGTCTGGATGCCTTTTATTTCATTTTCTTTCCTAATTGCCCTGGCTAGAAACTTCAGTACAATGCTGAATACAAGTGGTGAGACCAAACATCTTTCTCTTGGGAAAGCATACAGTCTTTCCTCATTAAGTGTAAAGTTATCAGGTAGAGAAGTTTCTTTCTATTTCTAGATGTTGAATGTTTTCATTGTGAAGGTTGTTGAATTTTGTCAAGTACTTTTTCCTCATCTACTGAGATACTCATGTGGTTTTTGTCCTTTATTGTATCGATGTGATGTATCATATTACTTGATTTTTGAATGTGAAGCCAATCTTGCACTCCTGGGATAAATCTCAATTGGTCATTGTATTAGTTTGCTCAGGCTGTCATAACAAAACAACATGGACTGGGTGACTTAAACAACAGAAATGTATTTTCTCACAGTTCTGGAAGTATAAAATCAGAGGGCAAGCACAGTCAGGTTCTGGTGAGTTTTCTCTTCCTGGATTCCAAATGGCCACTATCCCACTGTGTCCTTACGTGGAGGAGAGAGAGGCAAAGTGATTCATCTCTCTCTTTTCACATTTTACTATAAACAGTCAGGAAGAACCAAGCCACTCCTTCAATATTTTGCTTAACCATATCCTCAGCTAAATATGCAGTTGTATCACTCTCCAGTTCTACCTTCCACAAAACACCAGAACACTGTTCTGCCAAGTTCTTTGCCTTTTTATAAAAAGAATCGCCTTTCCTTCAGTTTCTAATAACACGTTCCTCATTTCCATCTGAGTCCTCACCAGAATCACCTGTAACATCTATATTTCTACCATGCACCTCAAAACTTTTCTACTCTCTACCAATTTCCCAGTTCCAAAGCCATTTCCACATTTTCAGGTATCTTTTATAGCAGCACCTAACTCCTGGTACCAAAATTTGTCTTTGTTCACTCAGGCTACCATAACAAAATACCACAGACTTAGTATCTTAAACAATAGAAATTTATTTCCTCACAGTTTCTAGAGGCTGGAAGTCTAAGATCACAGCTAGTGTCGAGTGGGGCCCAGAACAGGAGAAGGCTCTACAATAGGTCCAGGCTGCTGTACGAGCTGCTCTGCCATAGGCCATATGATTCATGAGGCCCAATGGACCTTGAAAGGTCAGTGACAGATAGAGATGTGGTTTGGGGCCTCTGGCAGGACCTTTGGGTAACTGAAGTGCAGGCCCTTACCATTTGTGAGCAAAGCCCTGCCATCCTCTGCAGGTAACAGCTCTCCTTTTGAGAAGCAGCTCTTGGCCTCCTACTTGGCCTTAGTAGAGACTGGATGCTTATACATGAGCCACAAAGTTACCATGTGAGCTAGGCTGCCCATGACGAACTGGATGTTATCTGACCCATCAAGCCATGAAGTTGGGCATGCACAGCAGCATTCCATCATCAAATGGAAGAGATATATATATGACTGAGCCTGAGCAGGCCTTGAAGGCACAGGCAAGTTACATCAATAAGTGCCCCAAATGCCCATGCTGCCTGCTCCTCCTATAATGCCTTCTCTCTCCTAGCCTATACCTAGGGTCTCATGGAGAGTTCCCTATGATCAGCTGAAAGAGGAAGAGACACCTTAGGCCTGGTTTACAGATGGTTCCACACACTAAGCAGGTACCACCCAAGAGCAGACAGTTATACAGTTTTGCCCCTTTCTGGAACATCTCTGAAGGACAGTGGTAAAGGGAAATCTTTCCAGTAGGCAGAACTTCAAGCAGTACACTCAATTACTCACTTTACCTGGAAGGAAAAATGGCCAGATGTGCAAATTTATACTGATTCATGGGTTGTGGCCAATGGTTTGGCTGGATGGTCAGGGACTTGGAAGGAACATAATTGGAAAAATTGGTGGCTAGGAAATTTATGGAAGAGGTATGTGGGTAGATCTCTCTCTCTCTCTCTCTAAATTTGATTCCTGGACCCGTGAATTTTGGTTATGGGAGAAATATCACCGTATATTTGTAGGTGATTCAGACTATTTACTGCCTTTTGGAGAACTTTACCTTAGCCCTGCAAGGTATTAGGTTGGCTAAAAAGTTCATTCAGGTTTTCCCATAACATCTTACAGAAAACCCGAACGAACTTTTTGGCCAATCCAATATTACCACCTAGCTTGTGTTGTAACTGAGTCTTCAAAAGGTGATTCCATTGCTCTGTCAAACCAGATGAGGAACATGGTAAGATTAGTGAGTTCCATGAGCATGGACCCATTTTCTGTGCAGTGAGTTCCTTGATCAGAAGCGATCCTGTGTGGAACACCATGACAGTGGGTAAGGCATTCTGTTAAGTCCACAGGTGGTAGTTTGGGCAGAAAGTATCGTGTGCAGAGAAGGCAAATCCATGTGTCCAGAGTAAGTATCTATTCCAATAAGAACAAAATGCTGCTCCTTCCATTGATTGAAGTGGTCTAATGTAATCAACCTGCTACCAGGTGGCAGGCTGATCACCCCAAGCAGTGGTGCTGTACCAGGAATCGATGTTGGTCCCTGCTACTGGAAGATTGGGCCCTCAGCAGTGTCTGCAGCCAGGTTGGCCTTGGTGAGTGGAAGTCCATGTTGCTGAGCCGTGTGTCACCACCATCCCTGGCACCAGGGCCACTTTGTTCATAAGCCCATTGGGCAATGACAGGGGTGGCTGGGGAAAGAGGCTGACTGGTATCCACAGAATGGGTCACCTCATCAATAGGATTATTAAAATTCTCCTCTGCTGAGGTCACTCTTTGGTGAACATTCACATGAGACAAATACCTTCACGTTTTTTGGCCCATTCTGTTTCTCTGGAGAACCCTGACTAATTCAGTCATGGTACAGAATTCTTTTTACAGATTGCCAGATTCATTCAACTTGCTAATATTTTGCTGAGGATTTTTGTATCTATACTCATAAGGGATATTATTCTGTAGTTTTCTTGTGATGACTGTGTCTGGTTTTGGTATCAGGATAATACTGGCCTCTAAAATGAGTTGAGAAGTGTTGCCTTTTCTTCCATTTTTTGGGAAAAGTTATTGAATAAATAATATTAATTTTTAATTAATACTCTTTTTGTTTGATAATATTCACCAGTGAAGCCATCTGGTCCTGGGCCTTCTTCTATGGGATTTTTGTTGCTGTTGTTACTAATTCAATCTCTTTATTTGTCATGGGTCTATCTGAATTTTTTAGTTTTTCTTGAGTCAGTTTTGGTAGGTTGTGTCTTTCTAGAAAGTTGTTTATTTTACATAAGTCATTTGCTGCATACAGTTGTTCGTAGTATTCCCTTATAATTTCTTTTATTTCTGTAAGGTCAGTAGTGATGCCCCTTCTTTCATTTCTAATTTTAGTAACTTGAGTCTTCTTCCTTTTCTCTTGGTCAGATTAGGTAGAGTTTTATTTTGTTGATCTTTTCAAAAACCCAACTTTTGATTTTATCTATTATTTTAATCCTTTCATTAATTTCTATTTCCTCTTGAGTCACTTTAGGTGACTTGTGTCTCTCTAGGAATTTGTCTATCTCATCTAGGGTATCTAACCATGCAATTGTTTATAGTATTCCTTTATATACTTTTAATTTCATTAAGTAGTAAGCTCCTCTCTTTCAGTCCTGATTTTCGTAATTTGAGTGTTCTTTTTTTTTTTTTGATCAATCTAGCTAAAGATTCATCAATTTTGCTGATCTTTTCAAATAACCAATTTTTGGTTTTATTAATTTTTCTTCTTTTTTCTGCTGGAGCCATATTTAAATTTGATTAAGTTCTCAATCTTCTGTTCTGTTCTGTCTTTCTCTGGGAGTAGGAGGGAGGCTGTGAACATTACCATATGGACTGCATCATCTGGGCTTTCTGGTACTCTGGCCTCTTGTTGGATTCAGCATCAGAAGCTGTGGGGAAGAGGGAGAGGTTGGGGAGTATTCTTGCCCACTCGCTTCTGCTTCAGGATCTCAGTTGTAGCAGTTGCTGCACACCTTTTGTCAGGAAGTCCTTCTTCCCTGGCTCTAGTTCACATTAGATACTGGACACTATTTTCTCTCATTACTTCTTTAGACCTGGGATTGGTAAATGTTGCCCATTGTTGCTAGTCTCTGGCCCCCTTGTTTTTTCCATTAATGTTGCCTACACTTGTACTAAGTGTCCCTTTATTAAATTCTCATAAAAATCTTATCAAATTGTAACTTCTGTTTCCCTCTGGGACCCTGACTGACACAACCCACACTAATGGTCTGAAACACATAGTATAATCTGCTACAATATTTATCCTCTCAGCCAGCACCCTTACTTAGGAAATTATATATCTATATCTGTATCTAAATCTATATATACATATCTGTCTATCTATCTATATTCATCTATGCAACATTAGTAATAGACTAAATGCCCTAAATTCCCTAAATTGTGCTAAGGAACTTGATAACATATACAAAAGCATGTACTTTGATCCAACCTCAAGCCAGATACAAAAATAAAACTCAAAATGAATCATTGACCTATGTGTAAAACCTAAAACTATAAAACTTCTAGAAGAAAATTTTGGATAAAAAAGTTTGCAACCTTGGATTAGACAAAGAGTTCACAGTCATGAAACCAAAAGTATATTCCAGAAAAGAAAAAAAAAATAGTGATTTGGAGTCCACTGAAATTAAGAACTTCTATGCTTTGAAAGGCACGATTAAAAGAATAAAAACACACACCACAGACTGGGAAAAAATATTTGTAAATCAAACTAGCAAATGCCCTGAGGGGAAAAGAATCTTGGCTTTACACATGCTATGGCCTTATAACTGTTATTTTTAAAATTTGTCCTATTTTGTTTTTCCGCTTTATTGAATAGCATTATTGGTGTACAATAAACTACTATTTAAAGTGTACAATTTGATGAGTTTTGACATATTTATACACCCATGATACCATAACCACAATCAAGATAAAGGACATTTCTATCACCCTCAAGAATTTCCTCATTGCTTCCCTCACTATTCCTTTTCTACCATCTGTCCCCAAGCCACCACTGGTCTGATTTCTGCCACTACAGTTTATATTTTCTAGAATTTTATAAAAATGGAATTTTGCAATACACTGTTTTGTGTCTGGCTTGGTTCACTGAGCATATTATTTTAAATTCATTCATGCTGTTGTGTATGTCAATAGTTCATTCCTTTTTATTAATGAGTAGCATTTCATTGTATAGCAATAACACAACTTGTTTATTCATTCACCTGCTGATGAACTTTTGGGTGGTTCTTGATTTTTGCTATTACAAATAAAGCTGCTATGAAGATTAATACACAAGTTATTCTTTTATATCTGTTGGGTCAATAATACCTAGGAGTGGGATGGTTGAATGTATTGTAGGTATATGTTTAACTTTTTAAGAAACTGTGAAAGTGTTTTTCAGAGTAGCTGTACCATTTTACATTTTTTCCAGCAGTGCATGAGAATTTCACTTGCTCTACATCCTCACCAGAACTTGGATATGGACAGCCTCCTGAATTTTATTCACTCTAGGGGGTATCTACCATTATCCCATTGTGGTTTAATTGACATTTCTCTAATGATTAATGATGTTGAGCATCTTTTCACGTGCTTATTTCCTATCTGTATAACTTCTTTGTTGAACTATCTGTTCAGATCTTTTGACCATTTAAAAAATTGGGTTGTCTTCCTATCAAATTATAGGAATTCATTGTATATTCTAGATACAGGTTCTTTGTCAGATATGTATTTTGCTTTTCTATTTTTTTTTTTGCAACAGTGTGCTGCCTTTTCATTTTTGTAGCAATGATTTTGAGGAGCAAACTTCAAAAAATTTTCAAGTTAAGTCTAATTTATATATTTATTTTTTTCACATCTTGCTTTTGGTGTAGTATTTAAGAAATCTTTGCCAATTTCCAAGTTACTAAGATTTTTCTCTTGTTTTCTTATAGAAGTTTTATAATTTGGGGTTTTACATTTAAAATCCATTCTGAGTTCAGTTTTATATATATTATGTGTGAGGTAAGGCTACAGTTGATTTTTTACATGATTAATTGTTCCAGTATCATTTGTTGAAAAGATTATTATTCTACTCTGAATTTCCTTGATATCTTTGCCAAAAATTATTTGATCATAGATGTGTGTGTTTCTTTCTAGACTCTCTTCTATTCCATTGATAAATATGCCTCTTTTTATGTCAAATCTTATTATCTTGATTCCTGTGGCTTTGTAATAAGACCAAAATCAGCTAGTGTAAGTCTGCCAATATTGTTCTTCTTTTTCAAAGCTGTTTTGACAATTCTAAATACTTTATATTTTTCCATATAAATTTTAGAATCAATTTTTCAATTTCTACAAGTAAGTTTGATATGATTTTGATTGGGATTGTATTGAATCTATAGATTAATTTGAAAAGAAATGACATATTAACAGTATTGATATTTCTAATTCAGGAACATATTATATCTCTCTTATATTTAATTCTTCTTTAATTTTTTGTAGTAATGTTCTGTAGTTTTCAAGTTGTACACACTTTTGTCAAATTTATCCCTAAGTATTTCAAATATTTTGATGCAATTTCATGTGGTATTTTTCAAATTTTAAGTTGCTGATTGTTCATTGCTAGTATATATATATATATATATATATATATATGTCTATTATATATATTCTTTTCTTTTTGTATATTGACCTTGTGTCTTGCAACCTTGAAAAACTCACTTACTAGTTCTAGTAGTCTTCTTGGTAGATTATTTAGGATTTTCTGTATAGATAATCATGTCCTTTATATAAAAGGGGAATTTTACTTCTTCCTTTCCAATCTGTATACTTTTTTGATTTTTTTTGTCATAATGCAGCAAAACACAAAATTTAAAGCCAAAACAAATATTATCAAAGAAAAATATTGAAAATATATAAGGAAAAGTTGTTATAAAGAATAATCAATTATAGATACGGGATATGAAAATATATTGATTTTAATGTGCTTAATGGATTAGACGTGCAGCTGAGTGGTACTGAAGTATGAGTTAGGAATTTGGAAGGCCAAGGTAAAGGATATGTCAGACATCAGAGAAGAATAAAGAGAGTGAGAAATGATAAGAAAAAAGTAAGGAATATGGAGATGAGAGGTTGAAGTATCAGCATTCATAAAATTGAAATTCCAAGAGGAAAAAAAGAGCAAAGTGATCAAAATATTTGAAGAAATAATGGCCCAGAATTTACTAAAATTAAAGAAATATATAATATCTGAGATTGCAAGGTCTCATAGAATAACAAGTATAGAAAAACAATAAGCCACACCTAGAAACATAAATAATAACATTTAAGAACATCAAAGAAAATAAAAACTCTAAAAGCTTCCAGAGAATAAAGGCTATCACCTACCTAAGAAACAAGAAGCAGATTAATATAAAACTTCTCAGTAGCATCCCTGGTTGCAAAAGGACAGTGCAGAGACATTTTTTGGTGTTAAAAGAAAAAAAAAAAAAACTGTGAAACTAGAATATTATAGTCAAATAAATTATTGTTTACTTACAAGAGCAAAATAAAGATTTTATTATAGTTATGAGACCCAAAATTGTTTATCACATAAAAACAGTCTGAAAACACATGTGAAGGATATATTTCAAGAAAAAGAGAACTAAATGCAAGAGGAAATTATATGATATGGGAAATAAGTCTGAGTAAATAACTGGTGTCTCTACATGCAATTACCAACATGTGCATGCACAGGCACACACACACACACACACACACACACACACACACACACACACAGAGAAAACAGGAAAAATGAGTACATAATAATTGGAATAACAATCGAAACATTTCCAAAATGGTGGTTGGGAGATTGATTGGAATAGGGGCAAAAAGGGGAAAATAAGAGAAAGAGGAAAAACAAAACAAAAGTGTAGGTAATAAAAACATGAAATAAGATAGTATTAGTAAGTTCTATTAAAACTATGATTGTAATAAATGTAAATGATTTAAACTTTGCTAATAAAAGAAAGGATCTCAAACTGAATAAATGAGAATAAAATTTTGGCTATTATATAGTGAAAAGAAAATGCTTCATAAAAGTAGAAAGTAAAGGGACAGGAAAAAATATACCCATTTCATACCCATCAGATTGGAGGAAATGGAAAATTCTGACAAAACAAAATGAAGGCAAAAATGTAAAGATAAGAATTATTATGCACAAAGGCTAAGAGTGTAAGTTAATATTAGTATTTTGGAGAGCAATTTTGCAATATCTTACAACGTTCCCAGGATCTAGCAATGCCACTACTTGGTAATATTGGTCAAGGTAAATATTACTAGCTGCTTGATATGTATGGAATTGCGTCCCCCTCAAAATTTATATGTTGAAGCCCTAATCGTCAGTACCTCAGAATGTAACTTTATTTGAAGAAAGGTTCTTTAAAGAAGTAATTTATGTTAAATGAGGCTGTATAGATCACCCTAATCCAATCTGACTAATGTCCTTGTAAGAAAAGGAAATTTGGACACACACTGAGAGATGCCAGGGATGTGCATGCACAGAGGAAAGGCCATATGAGGACACAGTGAGAAGGCAGCCATATACAAGCCAAGGAGAAAGGTTTCAGAAAAAAAAAACTTGTGCCAACACCTTGATTTTGCACTTTTAGCCTCCAAAATTGTGGGAAAATAAGTTTCTGTTGTTCAAGCCACCCAGTCTGTGGGCTTTTTTGTTTTTGTTTTTTTTTTTATGCCAGCCCTAAGAAATTAATACACTAGTGTAAAACAACCTCAAAACATCAGTAGCTGAACAGAACATTTTTTTCTGTGCTCACATAAATCCTAATCTAGTATTCAGGGATGGCCTTCCATCTAGTGATTTCAGGTCCCAAGGTGTTTCCCTCTGGTGGCACCACCATCACCCAGACTGTGGTTCTCCACTGCATCCTCTGTGTGTAACCAGAAAACAGGAGAGGAGAGAGAAACACTGGAGGATCCTCTATGAGAAGTTTTCATGAGCCAGTACTGGAAACATCATGTATCATTTTTACCCACATTCTACTGGCCAGAAGCCAGTCATATAACATTCAGCTAACAACTGTAACAGAATCTGTGGAATGTATTCCAGCCACAGTGTGTACAGAGGAAAAGAAAAGAAAACAGGAATTGTTTAGTACATAGCAGTCTCAGCCACATAGATAAATAACTTAGAGAATATCTCACACATTTGAACAAAGAAGTGTCAAAGGATGGTCAATAGGGCATTGCCTGAAATAGCAAATGGGCAGAAAAATCTACATGTACAACAACACAAAACTGGGTTTAAAAAAGAGACTTCTTTAAAAGACCTCAAAAACACAAACCATAAGGCAATAAGTTAACGGATTTAACTGTTAAAACACCAATGATGACATCAAGAGAAGAGTCACAGCCTGGGAGAAGATATTTGCAACATCTAAACTTAAGAACATATCTGAATGCAAAAGAAGGTCCTATTAATTATTAACTCAGGACAATGGGCATAAATCTGGCATATAGTCACCTTATCTAAAACCAACAAGGTATTCGTCACTCAGATACTCACACAACTCCTACAAATCAGTAAGAAAATATGGGAAACCTAACAGGAAAGAGGGGGGAAGAGAGAAGGATTGGCAGTTCACAGAAAGAAAAATTGAGTGGCTAGTGCATATACAAGGAGTTTTTCAATGGAAATAGTAATAAGATAAATGCAAAAGAGATAATAACTTATATCCATCAGATTTGCAAAAATCACAAAGTCAGATAATATCAGGTGTTCATTGGGATGCAGGGAAATGAGAGCCCTCATGCACTTCTGGTAGGTGCCATTCTGAAGAGCAACACGGCCGTACTTTGTGAAGTTATGTATATATTTACCATATGACTCAGTCATTCCACTTCTGGGTATATGCTGTGAGTGAACATACGTGAGGCTGGCCGCTACATTAAGGGTCGGAGGCAACCCACGTGTTCATTACTAAGGGAATGGAGTAACTAAATATAACACATGCACACTGTCAAAATACCATGAAGTAATCAGAAGCAATGAAATTTACTAGATGAATACGTACTGGGTTGGCCAAAAAGTTCGCTCGGGTTTCTCCATAACATCTTATGGAAAAACCCAATCGAACTTTTTGGCCAACACAATATGTATATATTTTCACATGTATATGAAAAGATCTTAAAAACCTAATACGAATTTTAAAAGTAAATTAAAGATCATAGATATAGACAGCAAACTAGTCATTACCAGTAGGGAAAGGGAAGGGGGAAGGGTATGATAGGGGCAGAGGATTAAGAGGCACAAACTACTGTGTTTAAAATAAATAAGATGGGACTTCCCTGGTGGCGCAGTGAATGAGACTCCATGCTCCCAATGCAGGGGGCCCGGGTTTGATCCCTGGTCGGGGAACTAGATCGCACATGCATGCTGCAACTAAGAGTTCACATGCCACAACTAAGAAGCCCACGTCCCACAACTAAGGAACCTGTGAACTGCAACTAAGACCCAGTGAAACCAAATAATAAAAAATATTAAACATAAGATAAATAAGCTACAAGGATATATTGTACAGCACAGAGAATAGAGCAAATCTTTTATAATAACTTTAAATGGAGTATAATATATAAAATTTTGAATCACTATGCTATACACCTGAAACTAATGTAATATTGTAAATCAACTATACTTCAATTAAAAAATGTAAATTAAAGAATGAAATTGATAGAACAAAACCATTTATGCAAATTCAAAACACATGCATACACACAATATTCTTAAAGTCTATCGCACATCCAAAGACATATAAGTATTCAAGAGGGGCTGCTTGTGGAGGGGGAAATAAAGAAATAAATCTTGGTTTGCAGGGGCTTTGATTGGACTGATGATGATAGTGGGTCTTGAACTAGCGAAATGACTAGCTAAGAAATGTGCACCTACAACTCCTCCCCCAAAAAACCCTAAATAAAGGGGAGGTGGTGGTGAGGCATGCAGGCACGAGGACAGGCAGACAGGTTGGCTAGAAGATAGGAAAGAAGCATAAAAGGGTCCCTCAAATTCTGGTCAATTCTTGTTAAATTGGGATGGTTTGAAAACTTAAAAACCAAACTAACAGAACACTGTCCTGTGACACCATTGGTTTTGCAGGGTGTGAGAAACTTTGTAGGGTTTGGGGCGGGCTTTCTTTTTTATCAAGAAGCACATGGAATGGTTTGAAATTCTAAACATGGTTTGCCACAATGAATGCCCTATACTGTAATTAAACCATTGGCTTAGAGGCTGTTTGCCCATTTAAAGTGCTTTGTGAAACTCAGCGTTTGCCTTTTGTTGTTGTTGAATCTTTCTGACAAGCAATTGGGAGAGAGGAAGTCTCTACACTTCCCTGCTCTGCATTTAGGCAAACGCTGTGTGCACTGTCAGTTAAAATGCACCACCCTGCCATGCCTGCTTGACTTCAGTTACAAGTGTTGGCAGGAGATGTTCAAGAAGACAACAAGAGGTGTTTAGAATCTGCAGTCCTTTGAGATTCAAAATTATAAAGCAGCCACAGAAATGAGTCAGCCTATTAAGTTAGGCCATAACCACAGCTAGCTAGAGCACTCCAACGTCATGAGAGGCACACAGGCCTTCACATGCTCCATTTCTTTTGTATCCTCACAATTCCTGGGGCCACATCCCTTCCACGAAGTTTCCTAAATGAATTTTGTTGATTAACCGCTAGACACACATACAGACACACACCCCTGAATCTCAATTCTGTGCAAACGTTATAATGTTCTCAGAGTCCTAAAACTGTTAGAATTAGTTCTGTGTTTTACTGGGCAGAAAACAGTCTGTGGAAGATAGAACCTGATAGACACTTTGAATGATGCAAACTTCCACAAAGTGATAGATGGCTGAGTGAAACCAAAGGAACTAATTAAAGGGCAGTCGCAATTAAAAAGAAAAAAAAAAAAAGCAAACTCATGAGTAGCAAGGGAAAATGCAAAACTATCAGAACTAAGTGATTTAAAATATCACAGCAAGAGATAGTGGCTAGTGAAACATGAGGAGTGAAGTGGCAGGAAGTTCAACTTTCAACTGTGTTTTAATATACTCTTCTGGCCCTGTTTACACCTCTACTACAGTATTTCTCTGCTCTCCCTTGTAGTAAAACTCCTCCAAAGAATTGTCTCTACTCCCTGTCCTGACATCCTCATTTCCCACCCTCTCTTGAAAACACTCACATCAAACTTTTGTTCTCACCAGTCCATGCCATCGCTCTCCGTAATGTCAATGAGTTCCATGTTGCCAAATGGAGTACTCAACTCCAAGTCCTCTCCTTAACTGCCTTCTCAGCGGCATTTGCTTGCCCCTCTGCTTGAAACTGCCTTGAACCATTTTTTAAAATGTCTACTTTCAAATACTTTTAGACTCACACAGAAGTTGCAAAAATAGTTCAGAGTTCCTGTGCACCCTTCACTCAGCTTCCTCTAATAATAGCACCTTTCATAACCATGGTGCAAGTGTGCTTGAAACTTTAAAACCTGCTCTTTCTTTCTTTTGACCTTCTCCTCACTTGGCTTCCATTTCCACCATCCTCCTGGTTTTTCTTCTCCTCTCAGTCTTTTGGGTGGACACCCCTCCTCTTCCCTATTTCTAAAAGTTGGCATGCCCCGGGGCTCAATCATCATACCTCTTTTTCATCCAAATTCACATCTCACATGACTTTGTCTGGTCCTATAGTTTCAGATAGCATGTATGTGAAGAAATTCCCAGATTACCATCTCCAGTGTTGAACCGTCCATTGAATTCCTGGCTTCCATATCAAACTGCTTCCATATCAAACTGTCATAACTGAGCTCATTCAAGCCCTGCCATCCAACACTTTCTCCCACATTACCCTTCTCAGAAAGTGGTTCCAGCATTCAGCCACGCACTTAGGCTGGACACTGGAATTGTCTTGGACTGTTCTCTTTCTCTCATATAACTACATTCAATCTAATAGCATAATGAATTGGTCTAACCTTCAAAATATGACCTATGTCTGAGCAGTGCTCACCACCTCTTGTCTCTACCATCCTAGGCCAAACCACCTTCACCTTTGTCCTAGATTATTGCAATAACCTCCCAACTGGTCTCCAGACTCCCACTCAGGCTCCCTAAAGTTGATTTTCCATATGGCAGTCAGGGATTCTTTTAAAATGCAAATTAAGTCGTGGCAGTGTCTTTCCATAGATATAAAACCATTGTTTCCATAGAATACAGTCCATGGCACTTGCCATGCCCCAAAAGACCCTATAAAATCCCCACCGTCCTCTCCCACAAACTCTCCAACCACATTTGCTTCCTTAGTTTGTGCAGCCTCCTGGCTATTCCCAGAACACCTAAGCATGTTCCTACAGTGGGCATTTGCTCTTAAGACTTCTCTCTGCCAGGAACACATTTCCCCAGCTATTCCCATTTAGGATCCTGCTCATTCCCTCAGAGAAACCTTCTCTGACCACCTTATCTGAGGCAGTACTCCCTCACCCATAGCTCTATCCCTATTCAGGCTTATTGTTCCTAATAAGAATCTGACATCTGGCTGGTTGGTTGGTTGGTTGGTTGTCTGTCTATCTATCTATCTTCCACACTAGAATATAAACTCCAGGAGAACCAGGACTTTGTCTGATTTTGGTTCACTCCTGATTCTCTGCATGACATACAGTAGGCACCCAATAAATATTTGTTGAATAAATAAATAAGCAAAGGAACAGTAAAGAACTGTACATAGAAATGTTCTCAGAAAACATAAAATATTTTGATTGGAAATAATAACATCTGAAATCCAGGTTAAAAATATAACATTTCTACAAGGACTAGTTGAAATTTCTGTCACTTATGATGAAATGATTGTCTTTAGTCATTTCAGCCTTACTGCACAGCAAATGTCATTGATTATAAATACCCTGAATTATCCATGAGTAATTATGAGTATGTTATGTCAAATATTTCAAATGTAAAACCATTTGAGGTGGTTTACCTCAAAGAATTTGCAAGCAACTTGAAGTGATATATGAGGTCCACCAACTCCCCACTATGTAAACGAAAGAAACATGGTAAATGGTTTAATCTCTGTCCACATGACCTCCCTCCTGGGTCACTGCTCTAACAATAAATAGACTCACTTGAACAATAAAGGTGTGAGAGTTTTAAATCATATCCTTGGTTAGTTTAATGATGTTATAAATATTTTCTTCTTTTTTTTTTTTTTTTTTGCAGTATGCGGGCCTCTCACTATTGTGACCTCTCCCGTTGCGGAGCACAGGCTCCAGATGCGCAGGCTCAGCGGCCATGGCTCACGGGCCCAGCCGCTCCGCGGCATGTGGGATCTTCCCGGACCGGGGCACGAACTCGTGTCCCCCACATCGGCTGGCAGACTCTCAACCACTGCGCCACCAGGGAAGCCCAATGTTTTCTTCTTTTATCTTTAAAGGTATGTACACATGAATTACAGATATAGACTACATTCTTATTATCTGTATTCCTCATTCTCCCTGAGGCAGTGTTCTATCTTTATGTAATTCTTATTTTTTTTTTGAAAATGTCTTTATTTTGCATTTATTCTTTTTTTTTTTTGGCTAAATTGGTTCTTTGTTGCTGTGCACAGGCTTTCTCTAGTTGTGGTGAGTGGGGGTTGCTCTTCGTTGCAGTGCGTGGGCTTCTCATTGTGGTGGCTTCTCTTGTTGTGGAGCACGGGCTCTAGGCGTGCAGGATTCAGTAGTTGTGGTGCGTGGGCTCAGTAGCTGTGGCTCGCGGGTGTATTTGCTTCGCGGCATGTGGGATCTTCCCAGACCAGGGATGGAACCCGTGTCCCCTGCATTGGCAGGTGGATTCTTAATCACTGTGCCACCAGGGAAGTTCCTATCCTTACGTAATTCTTAAAGATAAAAGCCAATGACAGGTATATCCAAAACCAAAATATGATCTCCCTATCCTTTCTCATTATCACTTGGTAAATCAGTGCTATGTTATAACCTCTCAGAATGTGGGTCTAAATTATAATAGTATTTGGGGGCAAAATGGGCTGAGTTCCTTGTATCAATGTTCTATGGTGAAAAAATTTACAGATGCTCAAGGAAAGAAAATGTGGTCCTACGATCTCACAGCCAGAAAGTATAAAGGATGAGAACAAACAGCTTTCAACAGGCAAGAACTCAAGGAATATTTTTCCCATGAGCCCTTTATGAGGATACTATTAGAGACGAACTATAACCAACCAAAGGATGACCAGGAAAACTATGACAGTTGGACAGGAAACAAACATTTAATATATTTAACAGGTAGAAAATGGAATGGAAATATTTTAATAAAATAGAAATGATACCCAAAAACATTGTGAGAGGCAAAAGAAAAGAAAGAGAGAAAATTGTTATAAAGGTAATCAGTGGAAAAGAAAAATACAAACCTTCCTGAATAACTAGACCTACATACATAAAGCAAAGAAAATAAACTACATAGTTAAATTTCTTTTGTTGTAAAAAATAAAAAGCGTAAAATAGCATGACAGATCTAAGATCATATTTATCTGTCATAATGATAACTATAAATGAATTTAATACACCTATTGTATTAGAGTCTAAGCTGTTACGTCAAAGAGAATCCAAACCATAGTGGACTGAATAAAGTAAATTTTTCCTTCTTGTAAAACTTTCCAGAAATAAACATTCCAGGGTTGCTGGGAAACTCTATTCCATAAGGCAATCCAGGGACTCAGGTTCTGTCTACCTTGTAGCCTGGACATTTGTAGTATGTTGTCCTCACCAGCATTATCTAGGCTGGTTTATTATCCTCATAACCCCAAGAAAGGGGACAAAGGAAGGCCAGAACAAGTGGCTTCCTCTTTAGAAATAAAGTTGCACAATTTCCTTCCACTCATATACTTAGTCACATGGCCAAGTTTAACTGCAAGGGAGACTGTAAAATAGTGCTGGAATTCAATTCTGGCATTTCATAGAAATTTTATGTTTTTCTGAATCACAATCCAAGAAAATTTGTCAAGAACTCAGGAAAAAGGAGGAAAATGCTAATTTTTCTTGCAGGAATCAAAATCTTGCAAGATGGAGCTATTACTAATCTGAAAGAATCTACTCACATCCAGTTAAAAACATAACAGGAAATGCTGACTTGTGGATTTGAAGGTTTAGGTAGACATTTCCAGGGAATCAGGACATGGGTACATATGAGGGAAGCAGTTGTAATCTAATCAGTCAGTCTTGTTTTTAGCTGTTGCTGTGTTCTGAAGAGGAGAGAGCGAGAAAGACAGAGAGAGAGAGAGCGAAAGATGGAGACAGAGATACATAGATAGGGAAACTAAGGCTGGAGAAAGAATCATCCAAAAGGATTGAAGGAACCATTCCTTGAAGCTCACACAAGACCAAGAAGAGTTTCTGTTCTCATTATCCAGAGTGATAAACCACATAATTCAAAGGGCTTCAGGTAAGGTACTCAGAAGGCTATTGCCTTAATACTGCAGAAAAATTAGCCCTAAAATAAATGCTGCTCTGGCCCTGTCTAACAAAGCTTAAAAGCCAGGTTCCCAAAATATACAGACTGTTTCCAGGTAATTTAACTGTGTTCCAGAAGAAAGCTCAAGAATATTTATATAAATATAACAATATCAAGCACATAACAAAGTGACATTCACAATGTATAACATGTGATCAATAATCACCAGGCATACAAAGAAGAAGGAAAGTATGATTCATAAAGATGAGAAAAGCAAATCAATTGAAACTAACCCAGAAATGATACAGGTAATAAAATTAGTAGATAAGGACATTAAAACAGTTACTATATATTATTCATTTTCTTCAATAAGCTAGAGAAAAGATTGAGAGTTAAGTAGAAACATGGGAGACATGGAAGAGATCAAACTTCTAAAAATGGAAAATATATTTCTGAGATGAAAAATATACTGGATGAGATTAACAGCAGATTAGACCAGAAGAAAGAAATGATTAGTGAACTTGAAGATATAAATATAAAAATTATCCAAAATTAAACATCAAAAGAAAAACTCTGAAAAAATAAAAGTAACAGAGCATCCAGCAATATACATATAATTGGTATCCCAAATACAGATGAACAGGAAACCAGTAACAAGAATTTGAATAAATAATGGTTGAACTTTTCAAAATTTGATGAATCTATAAACACACAGATCCAATATTCCCCAAAATGCAAGAAACATGAATAAAGCTATGAAGAACATCACAATCAAATTGCTTAGAACCAGTGAAAAAGAGAAATTTTAAAAGCAGTCAGGGAAAAAAGACAAGCAGTCTTCTTGTAAGAAACAATGCAAGCCAGAAGATAGTAGAGCAATATATTTAAAGTACTGAAAGAAAAAAAAAAAAGGCATCTAGAATTCTAAACTTAGCAATTTTTTTTCAAAACCAAATGTGAAAAAAGACTTCTTCAGGCACACAAAAGCAGAAAGAATTTATGACCAGCAGACATGTACTGTAAAAATGTTAAAAGAAAGTCATTTAGGCAGAAGGAAAATATTGATCATTAAAGATGGGAATCTAAGTCTAGCCAAAACAATGGTGAGTAATGAAATGGTACCATGTGGCTAACCACAAAAGATTTGTTTGTTACTTAAATCTCTTTGCAAAATGACTGTTTAAAGCAAAATACATTGTATTGTAGAATTTATCACATAACATATTTTAAATGTTTCTGCATCTGAAAAGCTTCCAAATACATGGAGCAAAAACTGATAGGACTGCAAAAAGAAACAGACAAATGTACAATTACAGCCAGAGATTCTTCCTAACCCTTCTCTCAATAATAGGTAGAACAAACTGGCAAAAAATCTGTAATGGTATAGAAGACTTAAACAACACTATCAACAAAATTGACGTGGGTGACATTGTAGAACATTACCCACCAACAGAAGAATACACATTTTTTAAAGTGCAAGCAGAATATTTATTAAAATAGATTATATTCTAGGCCACAAAACAAATCTAACTAAATTTAAAGGAATTCAAATGATACAAATTATGTTCTCTGACTACTGTGGGATTGAATTAGAAATCAATAAAAGAAAGATATCTGAAATACTCCTAAATATTTGAATCTAAATAATACATTCATGTAAGTGTATTGCCTACTCAAAAATTAATTAAATAAAAAGGGTTTTTAAGCAATGGGGTTAATTTTTTTGCATAGCTGACAAATAGTCATTAAGGTGATTTCAAAGAGACGTTACCCAAATATTCTGAGCTTTATTTGAACAGATATATGTTCTTTCAAGAGTACCACCATAAAGGACAATACAGTAGTTATTTGGGTGTAGAAGTTTGGTTAGTTTGCTAGAAAATCACGCTTATTTCTCTATAGCCACACAGTATTTAAAAATTCTCAAAATTGTTTGAAAGGCAAAAGTAATAATCTAGCAACAGACTTGCCACTAGAGCTGATATTTTTTGCCTTTATCTCAAGGGAGAAAAATTAATTCTTACATTTATCCTTGCTTTTGCTGAATGTTCAAGTATTCAACAAGTACTTATGAAGCACTCAGTATGTGCCAGACACCATTTAATAGACCAAGATCAGAGCTTCTCTGGTGTTGCAGTGGTTAAGAATCTGCCTGCCAATGCAAGGGACACGGTTCAAGCCCTGGTCCGGGAAGATCTCACATGCCACGGAGCAACTAAGCCTGTGCACCACAACTACTGAGCCTGCGCTCTAGAGCCCTGTGCACCACAACAAGAGAAGCCACCGCAATGAGAAGCCTGCGCACCACAACGAAAAGTAGCCCCCACTCGTGGCAACTAGAGAAAAGCCCGCACGCAGCAATGAAGACCCAACACAGCCAAAAATAAAATAAATTTATTAAAAAAAAATAGACCAAGAGCAAAAAACAGTCCTTGTTTTCATGGAGATTACATTCTTGTGGGGTGAGTGGGAGAGATGTACAATAAAGAAATAAACAAAAATATAAGGTGTTAGGTGAGAAATGACATGTGACAAAATAAAGCTGTCCAGGTAGCTAGAGATATTGATGAATGACCAGAGGAAAGAAGAATGTATCCTGACACAAGAAAATATTTTATTTCTTTGAACTTTTTAAACCTAGGGTTAATTTCAGTTGCCTCTGAGTGAAGTCATCATTTAATCAAAATTTCTAGATATTTTAAGACATTTTTGCAGAAGCACAAAAGGTAGAGCCCCCAAAAGGCAAACATTCAAGCATTTTAAAAGGCAGGTGCCAAGGAGAAGTCTGTAAAACAACAGTATAAAAGATGCAGGGCGCTAAGAATTGGCTTCAAATCAGCAAATGGCCAACAACTTTGTCTCTGAGGCCTATTCTTGTTACAGGGAAGTTTACAACAACAAAAATAAATAAACAAACAAATACATAAATAAAAGAACAGAAAGAAAAGAAAGCATACCTACTTCTTAACAGGTTATTAAATATTACTAAGATTCCTCAGAAATCTCCTCGAAGAGCCCTTCTGAAATTGGTTATCCAAACAAGTTTCCTTCTTCCAATTCATAATAGTAAAAATAAGGCAGTACATATAAAGATGAGAATTTTACATAGTAGAGAATGATTCTATAGCTTATTAAATAGGAGCAGTGCACTTCATTCCTCTGATTAAGAGGAGGGTGCACATGTATAGTTTAGAAAGTTTCTCCAGGTGATCTTAATTAGCAGCAAAGGACCACAGACTTTCACTTGACAATTATTGACCCACTGCACTGTCACTGCTGGCAGAATGAGGCTTGATTCATTGCAAAGAGGCTGGATATAAGCTGTGTACACACTCCAACATAGCCATTATTTGGAAGGTGAGTTAGTTAGGGGTCAGACTTCATGAAAAGTTCACAGGATGGGGGCTTTTAATTACTTGACTTTTTAAACTGATGATTGAAAATCATAATTCTGTAATTATTTCTTTACTTGACATGGTATTGTTTTTCCTCTGTTTCCTTCAAAACTTTGAAGAATCTTGCTTTTTACCTTGGTTGGTACAGAGTATCAAATACTGTATACCACAAAGGTCTGATACAAGAGAAGTCATGGATGGCTAGGAGTGTGTGTGTGTGTGTGTATGTGTGAGTGTGTTTTAACCTAGGATTTCCACTTATGACAAACTTTAGCACCACTATCACCACCCACCTCACACACACACACACACGTACACACACTCACTCACACACACACACACACACACATACACTCCCTTCAACACATTCTAGTCATTGAGTTGAATGAATAGCCTGGTGCCAGCCTAATTGAGCTTGAAGACATCCTTCCTGAGCCATTTGCCCCAGTTCATGTTCCAGTGAGTCCAGAATATCAAAGTCTAGTACAGCATGACATGAGCATCCCACAAACTCTTTCTGGCTGAATGGCATATGCAGTGGTCAATTTTCAGCTGGTAGTCTGTAGCCACATGGATGTACACATGTTGTCTATGTAGTAATGACAGAGAATTGGCCCTAACTGGAACTGCCGACTTCAGATGAGAACTTTTGAAATGGGACAGTAACCTTGGATATTAGAAGCTTCTTCTAATTTCCATATTTCCTGGTGAAAAGGTGTACACAATAAATCATATTCCCCAAAATTATATTGTAATTTTGAGTTCCTTAAAATTTACCATAGGCAGAAGCAAGAAGAACTACAATCCTGCAGCCTGTGGAACAAAAACCACATTCACAGAAAGACAGACAAGATGAAAAGGCAGACGGCTATGTACCAGATGAAGGAACAAGATAAAACCCCAGAAAAACAACTAAATGAAATGGAGATAGGCAATCTTCCAGAAAAACAATTCAGAATAATGATAGATAAGATGATCAAGGACCTTGGAAAAAGAATGGAGGCAAAGATCGAGAAGATGCAAGAAATGTTTAACAAAGATCTAGAAGAATTAAAGAACAAACAAACAGAGATGAACAATAAAATAACTGAAATGAAAAATACACTAGAAGGAATCAATAGCAGAATAGATAAGTGACCTGCAAGACAGAATGGTGGAATTCATTGCTGCAGAACAGAATAAAGAAAAAAGAATGAGGGCTTCCTTGGTGGCGCAGTGGTTGAGAGTCCACCTGCCAATGCAGGGGACACGGGTTCGTGCCCCAGTCCAGGAAGATCCCACATTCCGCGGAGCGGCTAGGCCCGTGAGCCATGGCCACTGAGCCTGCGCGTCCGGAGCCTGTGCTCCGCAACGGGAGAGGCCACAGCAGTGAGAGGCCCACGTACTGCAAAAAAAAAAAAAAGAATGAAAAGAAATGAAGACAGCCTAAGAGACCTCTGGGACAACATTAAATGCAACAACATTCACATTATAGGGGTTTCAGAAGGAGAAGAGAGAATGAAAGGACCCAAGCACATATTTGAAGAGATTATAGTCGAAAACTTTCCTAACAAGGGAAAGGAAATAGCCACCCAAGTCCAGAAGTGCAGAGAGTCCCATACAGGATACACCCAAGGAGAAACACGCCGAGACACATAGTAATCAAACTGGCAAAAATTAAAGAAAAAGAAAAATTATTGAAAGCAGCAAGGAAAAAACAACAAATAATATACAAGGGAACTCCCATAAGGTTAACAGCTGATTTCTCAGCAGAAACTCTATAAGCCAAAAGGGAGTGGCATGATATACTTAAAGTGATGAAAGGGAAGAACCTACAACCAAGATTACTCTACCCAGCAACAATCTCATTCAGATCTGATGGAGAAATCAACAGTTTTACAGACAAGCAAAAGCTAAGAGAATTCAGCACCACCACCCCAGCTTTACAACAAATGCTAAAGGAACTTTGCTAAGTGGGAAACACAAGAGAAAAAAAGGACCTACAAAAACAAACCCCAAACAATTCAGAAAATGGTAATAGGAACATACATATTGATAATTACCTTAAACGTGAATGGATTAAATGCTCCACTAAAAGACACAGGCTTGCTGAATGGATACAAAAACAAGACCCATATATATGCTGTCTACAAGAGACCCACTTCAGACCTAGGGACGCATACAGACTGAAAGTAAGGGGATGGAAAGAGATACTCCATGCAAATGGAAACCAAAAGAAAGCTGGAATAGCAATACTCATATCAGATAAAATAGACTGTAAAATAAAGAACATTACAAGAGACAAGGAAGGACACTACATAATGATCAAGGGATCAATCCAAGAAGAAGATATAACAATTATAAATATATATGCACCCAACATAGGAGCACCTCAATACATAAGGCAACTGCTAACGGCTATAAAAGAGGGAATCGACAGTAACATAATAATAGTGGGGGACTTTAACACCTCGCTTACACCAATGGACAGATCATCCAAACAGAAAACTAATAAGGAAACACAGGCTTTAAATGACACAACAACCAGATAGATTTAATTGATATTTATAGAACATTCCATCCAAAAACAGCAGATTACACTTTCTTCTCAAGTGGCATGGAATATTCTCCAGGATATATCACATCTTGGGTCACAAGTCAAGCCTCAGTAAATTTAAGAAAACTGAAATCATATGAAGCATCTTTTCTGACCCCAATGCTATGAGATTAGTAATCAACTACAGGGGAAAAAACATAAAAAACACAGACACATGGAGGCTAAACAATACATTACTAAATAACCAAGGGATCTCTGAAGAAATCAAAGAGGAAATCAAAACATACCTAGAGACAAATGACAATGAAAACACGATGATCCAAAACCTATGGGATGCAGCAAAAGCAGTTCTAAGAGGGAATTTTATAGCTATACACAACAACCTTAAGAAACAAGAAAAATCTCAAATAAACAATTTAACTCTAAACTTAAAACAACTAGAGAAAGAAGAACAAAAAAACCCCAAAGTTAGCAGAAGGAAAGAAATCATAAAGATCAGAGCAGAAATAAATGAAATAGAAACAAAGAAAAGAACAGCAAAGATCAATAAAACTAAAAGCTTGTTCTTTGATAAGTTAAACAAAATTGATAAACCATTGGCCAGACTCTTCAAGAAAAAGAGGGAGAGGACTCAAATCGATAGAATTAGAAATGAAAACAGAGAAGTTACAACAGACACCACAGAAATGCAAAGCATCATAAGAGACTACTGCAAGCAACTCTATGCCAATAAAATGGACAACCTGGAAGAAATGGACAAATTCTTAAAAAGGTATAATCTTCCAAGACTGAACCAGGAAGAAATATAAAATATGAACAGACCAATCACAAGTAATGAAATTGAAACTGTGATTAAAAATCTTCCAACAAACAAAAGCCCAGGACCAGATGGCTTCACAGGTGAATTCTATCAAACATTTAGAGAAGAGCTAACACCCATCCATCTCAAACTCTTCCAAAAAATTGCAGAGGAAGGAAAATTCCCAAACTCATTCTATGAGGCCACCATCACCCTGATACCAAAACCAGACAAAGATACTACAAAAAAAGAAAATTACAGACCTATCACTGATGAATATAGATGCAAATTCCTCAACAGAATACTAGCAAACAGAATCCAACAACACATTAAAAGGATCATACACCATGATCAAGTGGGATTTATCCCAGAGATGCAAGGATTCTTCAATATACACAAATCAATGTGATACACCATACTAACAAATTGAAGAATAAAAACCGTATGATCATCTCAATAGATACAAAAAAGCTTTTGAAAAAATTCAACACCCATTTATGATAAAAACTCTCCAGAAAGTGGGCATAGAGGGAACATACTTCAACATAATAAAGGCCATATATGACAAATCCACAGCAAACAGCATTCTCAATGGTGAAAAACTGAAAGCATTTCCTCTAAGATCATGAACAAGACAAGGATGTCCACTCTCACCACTATTATTCAACATAGTTTTGGAAGTCCTAGCCATGGCAATCAGAGAAGAAAAAGAAATAAAAGAAATCCAAATCGGAAAAGAAGAAGTAAAGCTGTCACTGTTTGCAGATAACATGATACTATACATAGAGAATCCTAAAGATGCCACCAGAAAACTATTAGAGGTAATCAATGTATTTGGTAAAGTTGCAGGATATAAAATTAATGCACAGAAATCTCTTGCATTCCTATACATTAATGATGAAAAATCTGAAAGAGGAATTAAGGAAACACTCCCATTTACCATTGCAACAAAAAGAATAAAATATCTAGGAATAAACCCACCTAAGGAGACAAAAGACTTGTATGCAGAAAACTATTAGACACTGATGAAAGAAATTAAAGATGATACCAACAGATGGAGAGATATACCATGTTCTTGGATTGGAAGAATCAATATTGTGAAAATGACTACACTACCCAAAGCAGTCTACAGATTCAATGCAATCCCTATCAAATTACCAATGGCATTTTTTACAGTACTAGAACAAAAAATCTTAAAATTTGTATGGAGACACAAAAGACCCCAAATAGACAAAGCAGTCTTGAGTGATAAAACGGGGCTGGAAGAATCAGACTCCCTGACTTCAGACTATACTACAAAGCTACAGTAATCAAGACAATATGGTACTGGCACAAAAAAATATAGATCAATGGAACAGGATAGAAAGCCCAGAGATAAACCCATGCACCTATGGTCATCTAATCTATTTCAAAGGAAGCTAGGATATACAATGGAGAAAAGACAGTCTCTTCAATAAGTGGTGTTGGGAAAACTGGATAGCTACATGTAAAAGAATGAAATTAGAACACTTCCTAACACCATACACAAAAATAAACTCAAAATGGATTAAAGACCTAAATGTAAGACAAGGCACTATAAAACTCTTAGAGGAAAACATAGGAAGAACACTCTTTGACATAAATCACAGCAAGATCTTTTTTGATCCACCTCCTAGAGAAATGGAAATAAAAACAAAAATAAACAAATGGGACCTAATGAAACGTCAAAGCTTTTGCACAGCAAAGGAAACCATAAACAAGACGAAAAGACAACCCTCAGAACGGGAGAAAATATTTGGAAACAAATCATCAGACAAAGGATTAATCTCCATAATATATAAACAGCTTATGCAGCTCAGTATTAAAAAAACAAACAGCCCAACACAAAAATGGGCAGAAGACCTAAATAGATATTTCTCCAAAGAGGACATACAGATGGCCAAGAAGCACATGAAAAGCTGCTCAACATCACTAATTATTAGAGAAATGCAAATCAAAACTACAATGAAGTATCACCTCACACCAGTTGGAATGGGCATCACCAGAAAATCTACAAACGATAATTACTGGAGTGGGTGTGGAGAAAAGGGAACCCTCCTGCACTGTTGGTGGGAATGTAAATTGATACAGCCACTCTGGAGAACAGTATGGAGGTTCCTTAAAAAACTGAAAATAGAACTACCATATGACCCAGCAATCCCACTCCTGGGCATATACCCTGAGAAAACCATAATTAAAAAATACACATGCACCCCAGTGTACATAGCAGCACTATTTACAATAGCTAGGACACGGAAGCAACCTAATTGCCCATCGACAGATGAATGGATTAAGAAGATGTGGTACATATATACAATGGAATATTACTCAGCCATAAAAAGGAATGAAATTGGGTCATTTGTAGAGACATGGAGGCATCTAGAGAGTGTCATACAGAGTGAAGTAAGTCTGAAAGAGAAAAACAAATATCGTATATTAACACATGTATGTGGACCCTAGAAAATGGTACAGATGAACCAGTTTGCAGAGCAGAAATTGAGACACAGATGTAGAGAACAGACGTATGGACACCAAGGGGGGAAAGCAGTGGGAAGGGGAGGGGATGAATTGGGAGATTGGGATTGACATGTATACACTGATATGTATAAAATGCATGACTAATAAGAACCTGCTGTATAAAAAAATAAATAAAATTAAATTAGAAAAAAAAGAAAAGTCTGTACAGCCCCTACCTAAGGTTACTTTAGTCATGTGGGGGAGGCAGATGGGCACACAGACATGGGTGTTAAAAAAAAAAATTACCATAAATTATCAATATAATAGTATACTATAAATATCCTTTTTCAAAAGTGAGATTTTGTTTTTGTCATGATAGAAATCCAGGAGCTTTGACATCACATGGTGAAATGAAGCATTCAAAAAGTTTAAAAATCACTGGGTGAGGCCACGGAGTTTTGTGAACTGTTAGGAGATGTTTCTTTATTATAATTTAAATGTAGCAATGCTTTTCTCTCGCCACAATAACAATGTCAAAAAACTTGCCACAAAAGCGAAGACCTTTACCTTCCCCTTTGGGAAACTGGTAGATCCAGCCATAGGACTGAGTTTGTATCCTAAATAGAAATAGGGAATGTGTTGGACAAAAATAGAGGTTGGATTAGTCATCAGTATATTCATTTACTCTGACCCAGTACCCGTATTCCTCATCTCCATATGTTGCTTTGTTTTAAGTCTGGCAAGAGCAGCACATTTCATAAAATGGTCAAAATGACAAGGAAGGGCCATCTTGGAATCTGGGAGTTTCCTCTACCACATGAAAACGCTCTGCCAGCACGCCAGAGGTGTACATCACACCAGCACAAAGGAAAATATGGCATTGCAAAGGGTGTGGGAGGGAAGAAACAAAGAGAGACACAGTGGTTATGTCAAGAAAAATACAAACATCTTTTTCCTTGAAAGATGGCTATGACTTATCTCAAAACTAAAATCTGTATATCTCTGAAAGTTTTCTGCACCCAGTATCCTGGTGAGAGACATTGGTGTGGACCATTGAAAAACAGAAGCAGCTCACTGGTTCTCCAGTGTTCTTTATACTACTTTAAAATTCTGGGCACCTGATCCTGAATGGGTGAGTGGCAGATACACCATATGATTTTAACCACAGAAACCTCTGTTACAGTAACATAAAAGGGTGGTGGAAAGGGCTATGAAATCAAAGTGCACTCAGGACTTTGATGTGGGCAGAGTTGCCTGGTGCCTGTGAGTGCCACCTTCCTTGTTCCCCACCTGTGACCGTCAGTGGCTACTGATTCTTATCTATCCAGGTTGATTCACTGGCAGGTGCAAGGTAGTTAGTTCCAACTTAAAATGTGTAAATCTATATTCACATATGCTGTGTCTGACCCCCACCCCAAATCACCCAAAAAATAAGTAACGCAGGGAGACGTTTGAATGCTTGTACCTCACTCATCCTCATATATTCAACTCAAGCTATAAACTTGCCTGGTATTTTATTTCCATTCAGAATAGGAAGCCTTGCCTTCAAGTACCAGCCTAACGAGACCATTGGCTGTCTAGTTTCCAGATTTGTATGGCAGCAATATGATGCCTCAATCCAACTGCAGGGTATCATCAGCTAAAGCTGCTATGGCACTTTGGGGGGTATTCTTCCTGCCCAAAGGTCAAATAAAAGTTCAGAGAATATTTAGTTCTGTCACATAAACTAGAAGGGCAGAAACAACTCAAAGGGTTGACACTGTAATTCAACACAAAATCTGCAATTGAAATTAATCTTACTAAAATCAGAGCCTTGGTCAAAGTCAGCATCGATTAAAGCAATATTTTTCTGGGACCATAAACCAAACTAGTTTATTACTATTCTATAACATTTCCTCATGGATACGTGGGGAGATTGAGCTCGTCTGATGGCTTTGCTTCTGTACAGTCTCAGGGTATAGAAAAGGAGCAAAAGAGTGAGCCTCACTCAGTTAGTATACATGGTTTAGGTCGTTTAGAGATAGAGTAGCCAGGCTGAGCCTGGATGCTGAGTCATCTCTCTCTGCAGGATGCTCTCCTCACGCATTTCCATAATGAAATTGCCTTCTCTGCATATACACACTTATTATCTCGTGCTTAGTGCAAATTATAACTTTTTTAAACATCTTTATTAGAGTATAATTGCTTTACAATGGTGTGTTAGTTTCTGCTTTATAACAGAGTGAATCAGTTACACATACACATATGTCCCCAAATCTCTTCCCTCTTGCATCTCCCTCCCTCCCACCCTCCCTATCTCACCCCTCTAGGTGGTCACAAAGCACCGAGCTGATCTCCCTCTGCTACGTGGCTGCTTCCCACTAGCTATCTATTTTACGTTTGGTAGTATATATATGTCCATGCCACTCTCTCACTTTGTCCCAGCTTACCCTTCCCCCTCCCCGTGTCCTCAAGTCCATTCTCTAGTAGGTCTGTGTCTTTATTCCCATCTTGCTCCTAGGTTCTTCATGACTTTTTTTTTTTTCTTAGATTCCATATATATGTATTAGCATAAGGTATTTGTTTTTCTCTTTCTGACTTACTTCACTCTATATGACAGTCTCTAGGTCCATCCACCTCACTACAAATAACTCAGTTTCCTTCCTCTCTATGGTGAGTAATATTCCATTGTATATATGTGCCACATCTTCTGTATCCATTCATCTGTTGATGGACACTTAGGTTGCTTCCAAGTCCTGGCTATTGTAAAGAGAGCTGCAATGAACATTTTGGTACATGACTCTTTTTGAATTATGGTTTTCTCAGGGTATATGCCCAATAGTGGGATTGCTGGGTTGTATGGTAGTTCTATTTGTAGTTTCTTAAGGAACCTCCATACTGTTCTCCATAGTGGCTGTAACAATTTACATTCCCACCAACAGTGCAAGAGGGTTCCCTTTTCTCCACACCCTCTCCAGCATTTATTGTTTGTAGATTTTTTGATGATGGACATTCTGACTGGTGTGAGATGATATCTCATTGTACTTTTGATTTGCAATTCTCTAATGATTAATGATGTTGAGCATTCTTTCATGTGTTTGTTGGCAGTCTGTATATCTTCTTTGGAGAAATGTCTATTTAGGTCTTCTGCCCATTTTTGGATTCGGTTGTTTGCTTTTTTGATATTGAGCTGCATGAGTTGCTTGTATGTTTTGGAGATTAATCCTTTGTTAGTTGCTTCATTTGCAAATATTTTCTCCCATTCTGACGGCTGCCTTTCATCTTGTTTATGGTTTCCTTTGCTGTGCAAAAGCTTTTAAGTTTCATTAGGTCCCATTTGTTTATTTTTATTTCCATTTCTCTAGGAGGTGGGTCAAAAAGGATCTTGCTGTGATTTATGTCATGGAGTGTTCTGCCTATGTTTTCCTCTAAGAGTTAGATGGTGTCTGACCTTACATTTAGGTCTTTAATCCATTTTTGTGTATGGTGTTAGGGAGTGTTCTAAATTCATTCTTTTACATGTAGCTGTCCAGTTTTCCCAGCACCACTTACTGAAGAGGCTGTCTTTTCTCCACTGTATATTCTTGCCTCCTTTATCAAAGATAAGGTGACCATATGTGCATGCGTTTACCTCTGGGCTTTCTATCCTGTTCCATTGCTCTATATTTCTGTTTCTGTGCCAGTACCATACTGTCTTGATTACTGTAGCCTTGAAGTATAGTCTGAAGTCAGGGAGCCTGATTCCTCCAGCTCCGTTTTTCTTTCTCAAGATTGCTTTGGCTATTCGGGGTCTTTTGTGTTTCCATACAAATTGTGAAATTTGTTGTTCTAGTTCTGTGAAAAATGTCAGTGGTAGTTTGATAGGGATTGCATTGAATCTGTAGATTGCTGTGGGTAGTAGAGTCATTTTCAGAATGTTGATTCTTCCAATCCAAGAACATGGTATATCTCTCTATCTATTTGTATCATCTTTAATTTCTTTCATCAGTGTCTTATAATTTTCTGCATACAGGTCTTTTGTCTCCTTAGGTAGGTTTATTCCTAGGTATTTTATTCTTTTTGTTGCAGTGGTAAATGGGAGTGTTTTTTTGATTTCACTTTCAGATTTTTCATCATTAATGTATAGGAATGCAAGAGATTTCTGTGCATTAATTTTATATCCTGCTACTTTACCAAATTCATTGATTAGCTCTAGTAGTTTTCTGGTAGCATCTTTAGGATTCTCTATGTATAGTACCATGTCATCTGCAAACAGTGACAGCTTTGCTCTTCTTTTCCAATTTGGTTCCTCTTATTTCCTTTTCTTCTCTGATTCCTTTGGCTAGAACTTCCAAAACTATGTTGAATACTAGTAGTGAGAGTGGGCAACCTTGTCTTGTTCCTGATCTTAGTAGAAATGGTTTCAGTGTTTCACCATTGAGGACGATGTTGGCTGTGGGTTTGTCATATATGGCCTTTATTATGTTGAGGAAAGTTCCCTTTATGCCTACTTTCTGCAGGGTTTTTATCATAAATGGGTGTTGAAATTTGTCGAAAGCTTTCTCTGCATCTACTGAGATGATCATATGGTTTTTCTCCTTCAATTTGTTAATATGGTGTATCACGTTGATTGATTGGCGTATACTGAAGAATCCTTGCATTCCTGGGATTAACCTCACTCGATTATAGTGTATGATCCTTTTAATGTGCTGTTGGATTCTGTTTGCTAGTATTCTGTTTAAGATTTTTGCATCTAGGTTCATCAGTGATATTGGACTGTAGTTTTCTTTCTTTGTGACATCTTTGTCTGGTTTTGGTATCAGGGTGATGGTGGCCTCGTAGAATGAGTTTGTCAGTGTTCCTCCCTATGCTATATTTTGGAAGAGTTTGAGAAGGATAGGTGTTAACTCTTCTCTAAATGTTTGATAGAATTCGCCTGTGAAGCCATCTGGCCCTGGGCTTTTGTTTGTTGGAAGATTTTTAATCACAGTTTCAATTTCAGTGCTTGTGATTGGTCTGTTCATATTTTCTATTTCTTCCTGGTTCAGTCTCGGAAGGTTGTGCATTTCTAAGAATTTGCCCATTTCTTCCAGGTTGTCCATTTTACTGGCATATAGTTGCTTGTAATAATCCCTCATGACCTTTATATTTCTGCAGTGTCAGCTGTTACTTCTCCTTTTTCAGTTCTAATTCTATTGATTTGAGTTATCTCCCTTTTTTTCTTAATAAGTCTGGCTAATGGTTTATCAATTTTGTTTATCTTCTCAAAGAACCAGCTTTTAGTGTTATTGATCTTTGCTATTGTTTCCTTCATTTCTTTTTCATTTATTTCTGATCTGATCTTTATGATTTCTTTCCTTCTGCTAACTTTGGGTTTTTTTTAATTCTTCTTTCTCTAATTGCTTTAGGTGTAAGGTCAGGTTGTTTATTTGATATGTTTCTTGTTCTTAAGGTAGGATTGTATTGCTATAAAGTTCCCTCTTAGAACTGCTTTTGCTGCATCCCATAGGTTTTGGGTTGTTGTGTTTTATTGTCATTTGTTTCTAAGTATTTTTTGATTTCCTATTTGATTTCTTCAGTGATCTCTTGGTTATTAAGTAGTGTGCTGTTTAGCCTCCATGTGTTTGTATTTCTTACAAATATTTTCCCTGTAATTGATATCTAGTCTCACAGCATTGTGGTTGGAAAAGATACTTGATACGATTTCAACATTCTTAAATTTACCAAGACTTGATTTGTGACCCAAGATATGATCTATCCTGGAGAATGTTCCATGAGCACTTGAGAAGAATATTTATTCTGTTCTTTTTGGATGGAATGTCCTATAAATATCAATTAAGTCCATCTTTTTTAATGTATCATTTAAAGCTTGTGTTTCCTTATTTATTTTCATTTTGGGTGATCTGTCCATTGGTGAAAGTAGGGTGTTAAAGTCCCCTACTATGATTGTGTTACTGTTGTTTTCCCCTTTTATGGCTGTTAGCATTTGCCTTATGTATTGAGGTGCTGCTATGTCGGATGCATAAATATTTACAATTGTTATATCTTCTTCTTGGATCAATCCCTTTATCATTATGTAGTGTCCTTCTTTCTCTCTTCTAATAGTCTTTGTTTTAAAGTCTATTTTGTCTGATATGAGAATTGGTACTCCAGCTTTCTTTAGATTTCCATTTGCGTGGAATATCTTTTTCCATCCCCTCACTTTCAGTCTGTATGTGTCCCTAGGTCTGAAGTGGGTCTCTTGTAGACAGCATATATACGGGTCTTGTTTTTGTATCCATTCAGCCAGTCTATATCTTTTGGCTGGAGCATTTAATCCATTTACATTTAAGGTAATTATCGATATGTATGTTCCTATTCCCATTTTCTTAATTGTTTTGGGTTTATTATTGTAGATCTTTTCCTTCTCTTGTGTTTCCTGCATAGAGAAGTTCCTTTAGCATTTGTTGTAAAGCTGGTTTGGTGGTGCTGAATTCTCTTAGCTTTTGCTTGTCTGTAAAGCTTTTCATTTCTCCGTCAAATCTGAATGAGATCCTTGCTGGGTAGAGTAATCTTGGTTGTAGGTTTTTGTCCTTCATCACTTTAAATATGTCCTGCCACTCCCTTCTGGCTTGCAGAGTTTCTGCTGAAAGATCAGCTCTTAATCTTATGGGGATTCCCTTATGTGTAATTTGTTGTTTTTCCCTTGCTGCTTTTAATATTTTTTCTTTGTATTTAATTTTTGATAGTTTGATTAATATGTGTCTTGGCATGTTTCTCCTTGAATTTATCCTGTATGGGACTCTCTGTGCTTCCTGGACTTGATTAACTATTTCCTTTCCCATATTAGGGAAGTTTTCAAGTATAATCCCTCCAAATATTTTCTCAGTCCCTTTGTTATTCTCTTCTTCTTCTGGGACCCCTATAATTCGAATGTTGGTGTGTTTATTGTTGTCCCAGAGGTCTCTGAGACTGTCCTCAGTTCTTTTCATTCTTTTTTCTTTATTCTGCTCTGCAGTAGTTATTTCCACTCTTTTATCTTCCAGGTCACTTATCCGTTCTTCTGCCTCAGTTATTCTGCTATTGACCCCTTCTAGAGAATTTTTAATTCCATTTATTGTGTTGTTCATCACTGTTTCTTTGCTCTTTAGTTCTTCTAGCTCCTTGTTAAATGTTTCTTGCATTTTGTCTATTCTATTTCCAAGATTTTGGATCATCTTTACTATCATTATTTTGAATTCTTTTTCACGTAGATTGCCTATTTCCTATTCATTTGTTACGTCTGGTGGGTTTTTGCCTTGCTCCTTCATCTGCTGTGTGTTTCTCTGTCTTCTTGTTTTGCCTAACTTACTGTGTTTGGGGTCTCCCTTTCGCAGGCTGCAGGTTCATAGTCTCCTTTGTTTTTGGTGTCTGTCCCCAGTGGCTAAGGTTGGTTCAGTGGGTTGTGTAGCCTTCCTGGTGGATGCTACTAGTGCCTGTGTTCTGGTGGATGAGGCTGGATCTTGTCTTTCTGGTGGGCAGGTCCACGTCTGGTGGTGTGTTTTGGGGTGTCTGTGGCCTTATTATGATTTTAGGCAGCCTCTCTGATAATGGGTGGTGTTGTGTTCCTGTTTGCTAGTTGTTTGGCATAGGGTGTCCTGCACTGGAGCTTGCTGGTCATTGAGTGGACCTGAGTCTTGGCGTTGAGATGGAGATCTCTGGGAGATTTTCACCGTTTGATATTACGTGGAGCTGGGAGGTCTCTTGTAGACCAGTGTCCTGAACTTGGCTCTCCCACCTCAGTGGCACAGCCCTGATGCCTGGCTGGAGCACCAAGAGCCTGTCCTCCACACGTCTCAGAGTAAAAGGGAGAAAAGAAAGAAAGAAAGAAAGAGAGAAAGAGAGAAAGAAAGAAAGAAAGAAAGAAAGAAAGAAAGAGAGAAAGAAAGGAAGGGAGGAAGGAAGGAAGGAAGGAAGGAAGGAAGGAAAGAAAGAGAAAGAAAGAAAGAAGATAAAATAAAATAAACTTATTAAAATAAAAAATAATTACTAAGAAAAAAAATTTTTTTAAGTTAAAAAAAAACGGACAGACAGAACCCTAGGACAAATGGTAAAACCAAAGCTATACAGACAAAATCACACACAGATGCAATCACATACACACTCACAAAAAGAGAAAAAGGGGAAAATATATGTATATCGTTGCTCCCAAAGTCCACTTCCTCAATTTGGGATAATTCGTTGTCTATTCAGGCATTCCACAGATGCAGGGTATATCACGTTGATTGTGGAGATTTAATCCGCTGCTCCTGAGGCTGCTGGGTGGGTTTTCCCTTTCTCTTCTTTGTTCGCATAGCTCCTGGGGTTCAGCTTTGGATTTGGCCCTGCCTCTACAGGGAGGTTGCCTGAGGGCATCTGTTCTTCGCTCAGACAGGACGGGTTTAAAGGAGCCGCTGATGCGGGGGCTCTGGCTCACTGAGGCGGGGGAAGGGAGGCGTGCGGATGCGGGGCGAGCCTGCGGCGGCAGAGGCCGGCGTGACGTTGCACCCCGGGGGAGCTGTCCCTGGATCCCGGGACCCTGGCAGTGGCGGGCTGCACAGGCTCCCGGAAGGGGGGTGTGGATAGTGACCTGTGCTCGCACACAGGCTTCTTGGTGGCGGCAGCAGCAGCCTTAGCGTCTCATGCCCGTCTCTGGGGTCCGCCCTTTTAGCCGCGGCTCGCGCCCGTCTCTGGAGCTCCTTTAAGCAGCTCTCTTAATCCCCTCTCCTCGCGCAGCAGGAAACAAAGAGGCAAGAAAAAGTCTCTTGCCTTCTGGGCAGCTCCAGACTTTTTCCCGGACTCCCTCCCCGATAGCCGTGGCGCACTAACCCCTTCAGGCTGTGTTCACGCAGCCAACCCCAGTCCTCGCCCTGCCTCAGACTGAAGCCGGAGCCTCAGCTTCCAGCCCCGCCCGCCCCGGCGGGTGAGCAGACAAGCCTCTCGGGCTGGTGAGTGCTGGTCGGCGCGGATCCTTTGTGCGGGAATCTCTGCGGTTTGCCCTCCGCAGCCCTGTTGCTACGCTCTCCTCCGAGGCCCCAAAGCTTCCCCGCTCCGCCACCTGCAGTCTCCGCCCACGAAGGGGCTTCCTAGTGTGTGGAAATCTTTCCTCCTTCACGGCTCCCTTCCACTGGTGCAGGTCCCATCCCTATTCTTTGTCTCTGTTTATTCTTTTTTCTTTTGCCCTACCCAGGTACCTGGGGAGTTTCTTACCTTTTGGGAGGTCTGAGGTCTTCTGCCAGCGTTCAGTGGGTGTTCTGTAGGAGTTGTTCCACATGGAGATGTATTTCTGATGTATTTGCGGGGAGGAAGGTGATCTCCGCGTCTTACTCTTCCGCCATCTTGAAGCTCCTCCAGACCTTTTTTTTAAATAGGAAAGATACCACATTTTCAGAACCCAAAATCAAAACACACAATCTAAAGAATGATTTTAGTCTTAGGATTTTATGAATGAATTCACATGTAAAGTTGGACCACACTAAAGAAATTAAGTTACATTTACTATATATTTAATAACTCTTCTCTACTGCAAAGGATATAATTTTTCAAAAAGAGGCCTCCAAGTTGACCTTGCTAAAGGGCAGTACGCTGTAAACAAAGGAGCGTGGGATTTGGAATGAGACCTATGTAGCTTCAAATCTTGGCTCTAACAGTCATTAGCAATCATGCCGAGCCTGGTGTCCTCATTTGTAGAATGAGAGTAATAAACTGTCTTACTGGGTCACTGTGAACATTAAGGGCATAATATCAATACATATAAGCAAAGCTTCCAGCCCAGTATCTGGCATATAAGGGCTCAACAAATATCTCTTTCAGTCTCCTGCTTCTTTCTACTTTTTCTCTCTGCCAGTTATATAAAGGCATTAGTCCTTTCACAAGTTTTCACAAAGTTAGAGTTGATAGGATGCGTATAAATTATCGCCTTCAGAAAACCAGCGTGACTCAAAGGTCTCCTGACCTCCAGGTGCTACTGACCCACAACAACTAAATCTTATACCTCACGGCACAGGACTTTATTCTATACACTCAGGCATTTGGGGTGGCCAATTCCGACTTCCAAATAGAACTGAAACTTCTTAATATCAAGGTAGAATTTTTTCTTGTTTCAGCCTTGAGAATAAATTGATATTCATGGATTAATCTGCCTAAGAACTATATTTAGTCCTGGACTAAACAATCATTTCAAGAACCCCAACGTTAAGAAAATAATGTAGAATATTCTCACAAACCCTGAAAACTAACAAATTCTGCTAGCAATCTCAAACAACATTAAATACATTCTTGAGTTAGGTACAGTTTAATTAAGTATAACTCAAATTTTTGAAGTCTTGCGTTAAATGGAATTCCTGAAAAGCTCTTCTGAGAATATATTTGAAATCAAAGTATGTAGTGTTAATTTTCAAAGGGTTGATAAAAATTAAATACTTTACATCAATAAAGTGTAACTTTCCTGGGAATTAAAGTTTTTAGGGAACCCATTTGTATCTGATTTATTCAAAGACTACTTATAGGGTAAATTTTAAGAACTGTGTAGTATAGTGTATTCTCTAACTTTTCTACTGCAAAACCATTGTGTTTCTTGCCAAAATAGTTTGAAAATGAAGAGAATTTAGTAAAATTATAACAATTCTAGACTTTCTGTAACTTAAAGGTTTATACTGTCATAGACAGAGCTAGTTGTGTGATTTTGCATAATGGATCCTTTTTTTTTTTTCCCCTGCTGAATGGAAGGAACAACTTCCCTATGGAAAAGTAGTATAGGAAATCAAAAACAGAAGCTTATTTGTGAGGGTTGTGGTTGGAAAACTGGTCATTATTCACTTTTTGAGGTTTTTGAAAAGTCCCTTCTCTACTCCTTATTTCCACAAAGGATGAAAAATAGTCATCATGTGAATTGGGATGTAGACAATCATATTATATTTTTCCAGTTAGCAAACATTAATCTGATTAGACGTTGCTGACCGCTAGAATGTAACGTATGTATATGTGTGTGTATATATACATACACGTATATACACACGTATATTTGATTCATATATGTATGTATGGTTCAATGGCATTTTTCTCTTAAATGCACTGTAATATATTGTTCAGTTACTTCTTAATTATGTAGATGGACATAATTTACTGATTTCCTTAGTGCTATCATTGCCTAACAATGTACAGGAACAAACATGTAGCAGGATTTGCTTCTGAACCCATAAAAGCGAAACTGGGCATTTTTAATTGATTCAAATTGTACAGAGAAGTAACCCAGCTTGGAAATGACCACAGGGAGCATCTGGAGAGCCAGTCATAGGCAGATGGGCAGATAGATGGCCCTTAGGGATCCTATGCCTAATTAGAATCTTCCCCAAACTATTGACATGGTGGGACAGCGGGTGTAAGTCTCCCAACCTGTGTGGCAACAGGTACCACGTGCACCGACATAATGAGAACAGCTCAGTTTGGAGACCCTTGTGGAGTTTCCATGCCTGCCGTCTGGGAATCAGTGTTCCCAGGGCTCCCTTCCTCAGAGTGTCAGGGGAAAACTTACCACACTCACACAAAGGACTATTGAGGGGGCCATGAGTCAACCGGAAAACATACACGGCACTTTCTCAACTTGTTTCTTTCCACTCCTGCAAAATACATGTCTTTTCATTTGAATTTCCCCTCAACAAAAGAAGGGCACCACTTTGACAAGCATTTACACGTGGGCCTTAAGGCAGGGCGGAGTCTAGTTCATTAGGAACTGAACTTCTAGTAAACACCTTGATGGGCATAAAATCAGGCCCAGTTATTTCATGCCTATTTTATACCTTGCAACCATGAAAGGCCTATGAAGGGAATGGAGGGTGCATTGGGGGGTCTCACTCTATTTACAGTGGAGGTCTCCCCGGCCACTTCACCAGGCATGTGAGGAGTGTTGCTCAATAGAAACTAATACTCTGCTGCACGTCACACGTACTCGTACTGTAAGTCAGTGTCGTTGATTCAAAGAGTTATGTATAAACAATAGCGGGGGAAAAAAAAAATTGCCCCTGGCAGATTGCAAAGGGAAATTCTGTTTCTAGTTTATCCTTTTATTGAGTTCTGTGTAAAGTACATGAAGGTATTCGGAAACTCTTCTCTCTTTCTTTTCTCTCTCTCTCCAGCTAATGCTGTTTTCCAGCTTCTGAGCTGCCAATGTACCATGAGAAATCTACTCATTGACATGACAGAAAAGGCAGTTGTACAACAGAAATGGTATGGTCTGTTGCAATAAATTACAGGTTTCCTTTTCATGTTCAGCACAAGAGGCGGCCCTCATGCAATTAGCTACAGCTGGTTAAAGAAAGAAACCATGCATCTGTGGACACATCAGACAGAGAACCAACTCTTATGTTCTGACATATACCACTATAGGAACAGAGAAGAGACCTGATTTTTGTTCCTGAGCATAAACCATTTTTAAAACTTGCACTTCCCTCTCTGAATCACCAAGACAGCGTACCATTTGGGGAAACAAACCTACGGTCACGTTTTTTCCGTTAAGGTCACTGGTTATGACAAATAGCTGAGTGTCTTCCACTTGGTTCTTGTCTTCTTAAGCATTTGTAGCAAAATCTTTCCTTAGAGTATCTTAGCCTCATGCTGACTATTAATTATACAATTGCCACTGTGTGCTATTCTCAACTGGAAGCTTATATTGGTACACAAGAGTCCTTCTAGAATAATAATTTGATATGTTTTATGTCTTCCTGTTTTTGTTGAATGATCATTTGCATGATATAATCTGCAGTTTATTTCAGAAAAACTAAACATTCAGGAACACTCAAGAACCATTCTAACTGTACGTGCATGGGGCACTGGATCATACACTCAACTATATAGAAGATGTAAATATACTTTAGTGCATGTACCAAATGAATAGTTTGTGTTCCAAGAGACAACCTAAGAAAATACTTATCAGTTTGAGGAAGGCATTGATATAAGTCTATATAATGCATGTACATTCTAATGATACACTTCTTCATCATCCATGTAAGTCTCTAGCTCTATTTTTTCTGCAAATAAAGTTGGCCCTAGGAAGTCTGGGACTTATTTCGCAGACATATGATTTTCAGATAATGAAATTTTAAATCATTTCAATATTTGAAAATAACTGTTCTTACCAATACTGGTCGAGGATAAATTTATTTTATAAATGAAAGAGGGTAAACAAAATTAAGACAAGTCATGAGATTAAAATTGTTCACATTTATCTCCTGGAACTCTTGGGGTCCCTGTAAAGTTAACAATTCATTCGGACACACTCAAATCATGAAAGTAAAAAGAGATTTTGCCTGGGTGTTTAACACAGAAAAGAGAAATCCTAATGGAAATCATCTGTAATTAGCGATTCTTCCCCCCAGTGAAAAATTGGCTCTGTTTGTTTTACAGAAAAATCAGTAAAGCTACTGATGTTTGAGAAACTAACTTGACAGTCCAACTGAAGATCACAGGGCATTTGCTGAGATGTCTCCAAAGCATTTGCCTGAAGATTTATTTTCAAAGCTGTGCTTAAAAGTAAAAAGCCAGTTGCCAGTTTCCCTCCCTCGTGTCACAACCAACCTTACGGTGCCATCAGAACAAAGACAGCAATGATTCCCATATTTTTATTTCATTAGGTTTAAGAGAGACATACACAGAGTGAACAGCCTTTAAAGAGAAAATCAATATTACATGTTTGGAAGGAAGGAAAAGAACCATAGTGTGTGTGTGCCCAGACAACAAATTCTGCCATCTCAAAACCTGTAATTTACTTGAAAATCTGTAGTTTCCTTGCACTGGACTTCCAGACTCCTCATGGAATGAGCAACTGACATGTGAATGGAAACAGGTTGGCAGTAGGGGAATTATGAGACCTGAAGGCAAACATTTGCAAAATTGTAAGAATAAGCAATATTTTTTGAACCTTTTCCCTCCAGAGAGATAAATTTTGCTCTTGAAGAAAGAGCAGGCTAGAGAGACCCCCAAGTGTAAAAATCATACTCAACTTGTATCTATTTAGTAAAAACCAACTTCCAATAAAAGCAAACTCACCACGGAGTGAAAATAAGACAAATTCAAATGTAAACTATTATAAAGACCTGAGAATCATGGCTCTCGAACTTAGAGAGGAAACAACCAGTTCGTTATGCCTGGAGACATTTCAAGCTGAGGAGGACCAGACACTAAAATCTAAATCTGTATTATTGCCTAAACAATAGCATTGGTAAGATAAAGGATCTATCCTTCTGAGTCTAAAAATAAAAGATAGTCTCTATTGTCCATTTTTTGAGCATTATTTAGTCAAAGAAAGGTGACAAATTATGAAATTGTTAAATAAATATTGCCTGACAGTGACACCGATTACGAAGAAAGGTAATCTCCTGAATGCACATCTTTTATTTATATCTGGAGAAAAATAACACAGAGCTTCTTAGTGAGATTATTCTAATTATATCAAAGGTACTTTGATAGTACTTGAAACAAGGTCATAAAATACAGAAGAAAAGTTCACCAAGCCCCCAAGCCCAGAATTTCAAACTACCCCTCAATAGGTGACACAAACCCATAGCTTTGATAAGATGATTATTTCCTTTTAAAACACCCCTAAGGAGGATACTGAGTTGCAAGTGAGGATCAAAAAGTTCCTACTTTAAGCAGCCGCATAGCACAGGGAGATCAGCTCGGTGCTTTGTGACCGCCTGGAGGGGTGGGATAGGGAGGGTGGGAGGGAGGGAGACGCAAGAGGGAAGAGATATGGGAACATGTGTATATGTATAACTGATTCACTTTGTTATAAAGCAGAAACTAACACACCATTGTAAAGCAATTATACCCCAAAAAAGATGCTAAAAAAAAAAAAGTTCCTACTTTACCAAAGTCCTACTACTAGTCTTTTATGCATGAGCATTAAATTTATTTATGCAGCAAAATATATTGAGGGCCTACTATCTCCAGGGAGTCCTCTGGGCCACATTAGGAAACAAGGCAGACAAATACACTTGCTCTTATGAAGTTTATAATCTAGCTGGGCAGGTAGAAGATAAACCATAAGCAAAAGTAAATCATATAGTATGTGAATAGGTGACAAGGGTTATGAAAAGGACAATGTAGAGTAGAATAAGAGGGATCAGGGGTACCTGTCAGTAGTCCATTTAAATAGGGTGATCAGAAAAAACCTTATTGAAAGAGTGACAGCTAAGCCCAGAGCTGAAAGAGGGAAGGGAGTTAGACATGTGGAAAAGCCAACTTCTCAACCTCAGTCCTATTGACATTATGGGTTAGGTAATTCTTTGTGGTAGGGACTGTCCAGTGCATTACAAGATGGTTAGCAGCCTCCCTCTACCCGCTAGATGCGAGTAATATGCACCGCAATTCCAGTTGTAACAACCAAAAGTGTCTCCAAAAAATAGTCAAAAGACCCCTGGTGGAAAAAAAAAAAATCACTGTTGAGAGTTACTGGTCTGGGAGGAGCATGGCTAGCAGGGTTAAAAAACAAAATGAAATCAAGATATGGCTAGAGTGGAGAACAGAAGGAGGGAGTTGGGGCTGAGGTCAGAGAGGTGACAGAGATGATCCTTTAGGGCTTCCTTGGCCTGTGTAGATTCTTTGTCTTGTACTCTGAATGAAATGGGAAGCTATTGGAGAGTTGTAAAAGTACCACTCTGGCTGCTGTGTGGAGAATACACTACGATGAGTGAGTGGGCAAGGGCAGAAGCAGGGCGATCAGTGAGAAGGCTATTAGTATGATCCAAGCAAGGGATGATCATGGCGCCTACCACGGTGACCAAGAGATATCAGATGCAGAATATCTTTTTAGCGTAATGAATGAAATTTCCTATTATATGAATGAAGGGCTTGAGAAAAAGGAGTTAAAGATCCCTAAGCGACTGGAAGGATGGAGGTGCCATCGTTGAGATGGGAATTGCAGTAGACAGAGCACGATTGGGAGGGTAGATCAGGGAACGCATTCAAAATCATTCCTTGGCAAGTAAGATACAGGAGAAAATTTATATTTGCATATGTCATGATGTTTTAAATCAAAGCAGTGGCAAATTTTCACATGGGAATGTAATATTGGATAGGAAGAGAGATAAAAAACTTTATCTTAATGCACAATCTGTTTAAACACTTCTCTTCGGTGCTGTAGGATTTTTTTGTATGAGTGCTTTTTTCTAATACAAGAATCTCAATGTAGACATGCAGTGTATATGTCTGCCCTAAGAACATAAAGCAGCATTCCTTGAATTGAATACATTCAAGGGATATCTCAACAATGCCACAAAATATTTTAATTTTTTTCTCCTAAAGAGAAACTATAATTGTTTTAATACAGAGAGTTATTACTCCAAAATTTACTTGTGGGGACCCAGAGTTGTAGAACTGAGTTCCTTCAGGGCTTTGTTCTTACTTCTGTCAGAGCTGTGACCAGGTTAGATTGCCATCTTGTGCAGTCTTGTGTGTCACCTCCACTGAACCTTGAGCTGTTTAAGGTCACGAACTGGAGTTTCTCTACCTCAGTATCCCAATGCCTATCACCGAATACACACTCAGTAAGTATCAACTATATGAAGGAGTGAATGAAAGGATAATTACAAGGAACCCAGACCTTGCGGTATACATTTACAGTACAGCCTTGGACACACAAACCAATCTCACAAAGGTAGAAACCATGACTCTGCTTCCTCTCCTCTCCTCTCCTTTTCTTTCCTTCCCTCTCCCACTCCTCCGGCCTGGTGTGAAAGAAGATGGTAGACTTGGAAATCAGTCAGACCTGAGTTGGAATCCCAACTCTCCCACTGACTACTTATGTGAACGTGGACAAATTACCAGGTGACAGCTCAGATTACTTGGTAGGCAGACTAGTTCCCACGTAGATTTCCAGCAAAGCAACAGCTGTGGGGCCAGAATTTTACAGTCAGAAAAATCTGAAAATCCAAAAGTACTTCTTTGAATTTCCACACACATGTGTATTGTTTTAGCTTCAGTGACACAATCTGGGAGGCAGCAGGTCCTCTAAATGTCTTAATCTTGCCCTGAGACTAGCACCGTTTAGGTCCCTAGGACATAGGGAATAGGACAGGCTCGTCCTTGCCTTCACGGAACTTTCTGCCCAGTGGGGAAGGCAGACTTTAAACAAATAATTACAAAGACAGTTATTTATTTGAGGTTGGGTAAGTGTCGGGAAGGAAAATAATGTCATAACGTACTGGAAGAATCCAGCCGAACTTTTGGGAAGGACAGGGGTGGGGGGTATAAGAAGCTTTTCTATGGAAGTCACATCGAAACTGAAAACTGAATCATGAGTTGGAGTTAAGGGCTGGTGTGCAGCATTGGGGAGGGAATAAATTGGAGAACAAGGGAGTTGGGGAAAGAGAATGGGGGGAGAAGAGTGCTCCAAACTTCAGGCACTGAAGGATATCCAATAAGGATCTGGACTTCTGCATTTCCCCATCAATAAAACAAATATAATCCCCCGAGTAGGTACCCAGTTTATGTTTGATGGATGAATGAATTCTGGAAACCCCTTATTCTGGTAGCTACACTTCACAGACTTCATACACACACTCTCACCCATCCCCTAAAATGCCAAAGTGAATCACCTGGCAAGCCCCAAGTTTCCAAGGAGCTCAGGCTTCCAGTTTGCCAGTGTTCAAATGGCCACTTAGCTTTTTATCTAAGGCTCTTCTGAATCACTCTTCAAACCACAAGGCACTTGACAGCATTTGTGCTGTGAATAAGGTTCCATCTTTCATCTGCGGTTGGCCCTAGCTGATCAACCTTTCTAGTGGACGTTGTATCTATATGACTGGTGAGCTCACCCATTCATTGGGTGGTATGGCTACTGTTGTCCTTATGAAATTACAGCTGGTGTCTGCTTTTGTTTTGCTTTTAATGAAGCCTACAGACTAGAGGAATTTTTCAAACTCTTACATTTTTCTCTTTAGCTCAGAGGAAACTAAACAAATGAAAGGGGGCACTTCCCTTTTATTTAAAGAATCATTAGAGATAAATGGACTCAACCAAATAAGGAAAATAAAACCTGAAGACCTGTTCCCACAGTTGCACCTCCATTCCCTGGTCCTTTCCCGAGAACCCCTGTGGCTCATGTATTTATGTTAACTCTATCATAAAACGTGATCTTTATTACAACCTGTCGTATGAAGTTTCAGCTCAGGGACAAGTCTACTTCCCTCCCAGACTACATTTGCAAACTGTCCCTTTTTGAAAACTATTCAAAACCTTGAAAAGGGAGACAAAACCAGTGGCTTGAATCCTAATTCATTCTTCTATTGTAGTTCCTTTAGTACTGTTAAGAAAAGAACAAAAGTTTGGTGAAGAATTCGCCCAGCTCCTCATAAGTTTCTCTCAACACCAACAATAGATATGACCTATTTTGAGTCCTGTAGACTTTTTGCCACATTTGTAATAGAAGATACTGCTATTTTTCATATTTTTTCTTTGCAAAAGGAAATTATTTTATTCCTGGCTATAAATATATAATGTTCTCATTGTAAAAAGCATTCAAATATTATAGAAGTTTCTCTCATCACCTCTGTAATTTTGAAAATGAAATTGCCAAGATATTTAGAGGTTTATGAATTGTTTGAACCCTTACAAGTGTCACACATCCTACTCAAGGTCATCAGAAAGACTTCAAACACCTGTATTCTTCCAAATAACTAATTGTGCACATCCACAAGCTGTCAGCTTTTCCACATTTCTTTCTAAAAATTTTAAAATCTAGTTTAATCAACCCAGACTCCAGGGGGAAAAAGTAGCATTTTGCATTATAGAACAGACTAAAATTAAATAGCAGATCTGGGAAATACAGCCATAGCATATTGTTCATTCAGTCCATACAGATTGAGTGTGAACAGCACGTATGCCTCGATGGAGGAAGACAAAAGATAAACATATCACTCCTATTTTCAGGAGCTTACGATCTAACTACTGAGATATGATATATAAAAATGGCACATGACATTACGACACAATTTTTTCTGCCGAGGATCACCAGTTAGAACAGGCAGGTGTTTCTCTGGGTCCCAATCATCTCCACACATAAGCTGCACTGAGATTGATGCTCTGATGCCAGCTTCCCAACCAGTCCTATTGGTATTATACCTTTTGGCGTTGCAGAACATCTGAGACTTCCTTGCCTTGCATGTTTGAACAGCTCTGGTCATGAGATGCTGCTGCTAATGAGCAGATTCCAGCCCCTCCTACACCTCCATCTCATCAAGTAAGTAACCTTTATAGAACACCACAAGGAGCAGTAACAGAGGCTATCCAGACTCAAAGAGATTGAAGGAGGACATGAAGAGGCGCAGGTCAGTCATCTAAAGGTGTTTCATGTCAGTGACTCTGCTCAGGTAGGGGAAGCACAAGCAGGCATCTGAGATATTTTGAAATCCTCTGGGGAAAAAACAAGGTGGTATGGTCTGACCCTCAATGCTAAAAGGACACTCACTGCTTTCAAATTCTATGCTTCTGGGGTTACATCTCAGTGTGCTCTGAAAACCTACACACAACAAAAATTTTCACTCAGCTTAGAAACTCATTCCTGCCAGTAGAATTCTCCTATCATATAACAGCAGCTACTTCATTCAGAGATAGAATTATAAAGTTGCTGGAAAAAATGAATAAAGAAAGCAAAGATGACCTGAGGAAACCAGTAGAGAATACTGTTCATTACAGTATGTTTTTCAAACTGCAGGTTGAGATCCTTTGGGCGCATGGGGGGAGAGGTGAAATCAATTTGGTGAAACCAAATACAGGCATACCTCGAAAATATGGTGGGTTTGGTTCCAGACCACTGCAGTAGAGTGAATATCGCAATAAAGTGAGTCACACAAATTTTTTGGTTTCCCTACCCGGAGAAAATTATGTTTACACTATAATTAAGTCTATTAAGTGTGAAATTGCATTATGTCCAAAAAATAATGCACATAACTTAATTAACAAATACTTTGTTGCTAAAAAATACTAACCATCATCTGAACCTTGAGTGAGTCGTAATGTTTTTGCTGGTTGAGGATCCTGCCTAGATGTTGATGGCTGTCAACTGATCAGGGCGGTGGCTGCTGAAGGTTGGGGCAGCTGTGGCAATTCTTTTAAAAAAGATGACAGTGAGGTTTGCCACATCGACTGATTCTTCCTTTCATGAATTATTTCTCTGTAACATGCAAGGCTGTTTGATAGCATTTCACCCCCAGTAGAACTTCTTTCAAAATTAGAGTCAGTCCTTTCAAACTCTGCTGCTGCTTTATCAACAAAGTTTATGTAATATTCTAAATCCTTTGTTGTCATTTCAACAGTCTTCACCAGGAGTAGATTTCATCTCAAGAAACCCCTTCTTCACTCATCCATAGGAAGCAACTCCTTATTCATTCAATTTTTATCATGAGATCACAGCAATTCAGTCACATCTTCAGGCTCCACTTCTAAGTCTAGTTCTCTTGCTCTTTCCAGCACATCCACAGTTACTTCCTCCACTAAAGTCTTGAACCCTCAAAGTCATCCGTGAGGGTTGGAATCAACTTCTTCCAAATTCCTCTTAATGTTGACATTTTGACCTCTTCCCATGACTCATGAATGTTCTTTTTTTTTTTTTTTTTGCCGTACGCGGGCCTCTCACTGTTGTGGCCTCTCCCGTTGCGGAGCGCAGGCTCAGCGGCCATGGCTCACAGGCCCAGCCACTCTGCGGCATGTGGGATCTTCCCGGACCGGGGCACGAACTCGTGTCCCCTGCATCGGCAGGCGGACTCTCAACCACTGTGCCACCAGGGAAGCCCTCATGAGTGTTCTTAATGGCATCTAGAATGGTGAACACTTTCCAGAAGACTTTCAGTTTATTTTGCTCAGACCCCTCAGAGGAATCACTATCTAAGTCAGCCGAAGCCTTATGAAATTTATTTCTTGAATAATAAGACTTGAAAGTGAAAATTACTCCATGAATGGATGTTGTGTTAGCAGGTATGAAAACAACATGAACTTCTTTGTACGTTTCCATCAGAGCTCTTGGGTGATCAGGTACATTGTCAATAAACAGTAACATTTTGAAAGGAATATATTTTTTCTGAGAAGTCATAGTGGGCTTAAAACATTCAGTAAACCATGTTGAGGACTGGTTTCAATTTAAAGCCACCGGATGTATTAGCCCCTAACAAGAGAGTCAGACTGTCCCTTTAAACTTTGAAGCCAGGCATTGACTTTTCCTCTCTAGCTATGAAAGTCCTAGATAGCATCTTTTTCCAATATAAGGCTGTTACATCTACACTGAAAACCTGTTGTTTAGTGTAGCCACCTTACTTAATTATCTTAGCTAGGTCTTCTGGATAACTTGCTGCAGCTTCTACATCAGCACTTGCTGCTTCCCCTTGCACTTTTATGTTATGGACATGGCTTCTTTCCTTAAACCTCAAGAACCAATCTCTGTTGGCTTCAAACTCTTCTTCTGCAGCTTCCTCACCTCTCTCAGGCTTTATAGAATTGAAGAGAGGTAGGGCCTTGCTCTGGATTAGGCTTTGGCTTAAGAGAATGTTGAGGCTAGTTTGATCTTCTATGCAGACCACTAATCTCCGTATCAGCAGAAAGGCTGTTCTTTTTTCTTATCATGTGTGTGTTCGCTGGAGTAGCGCTTTTCATTTCTTTCAAGAACTTTTCCTTTGCAGTCACAACTTGGCTAACTATTAGGCCTGGCTTTTGGTCTGTCTCAGCTTTAGACATGCCTTCCTCACTAAGCTTAATCATTTCTAGCTTTTGATTTCAAGTGAGAGGATGCATGAACTTTCCTTTCACTTGAACACTTAGAGGCCATGGTAGGGTTATTAATTGGCCTAATTTCAATACTATTGTGTCTCAGGGTATAGGGAGGTCCAAGAAGAGGGAGAGATATGGGAGAATGGCAGTACCATAGTCAAAACACACACACATTTTAAGATTAAGTTTGCCATCTTATATGGGCACAGTTTGTGGCACCCCAAAACAATAACTGGGACATCAAAAATCACTGATTGCAATAACAAGTATAATACTAATGAAAAAGTTTGAAATATTGTGAGAATTACCAAAATGTGACACAGAGAGATGAAGCGAGCATTTTTCCAAACACTGTTGGGAAAATGGTGCTGATAGACTTGCTTGATGCAAGATTGTCACAAAACTTCAATTTCTAAAAAATGCAGTATCTGCAAAGCCCAATAAAGTGAAGTGCAATAAAATGAAGTATGCCTGTATTTTGTTTAAAAAATGAAACAGAATGGACAGGAAAAAAGGGAAAAGAAGAGGGGAAATAACAGAGGGTACCTCATAAGAAGAAGTATTATTTTGACTACGGGTCATGGTGAAAATCATATAAAAAACACTGTATTATACAATTGCTTCAATATACTCATCAAGCTAAATTCCTCAAAACAAAACAAAAAAAACAGGTTACCACTGGTATGACACTTGGATCTGCCCCACAGTCATATCCCAACTGAGCCATGGCAGTGGTTCCAGGATATCGTTTGGCTCATGGGATGGCACAAGAGAACATACTCAGACAAAGAGACACAAAATCCCAGCCAATGCTCCCAGCCAGATCACTCTGCAGTACTCTGTACATTGGTTTTTGCTTCTTCTGGAGGGGAGGTGTTTATGTGTATACTTACTGAGGAGGGTTTCCATTGAATCTTAGCTTCCTAATACTATGATAACAGCAACTAATAAGGACTGAGCACGTATATGCTCTACATTGCATTATCTCACTTAATTTTTCACATCAAGCCTATAAGGAAGGTTCTAACATTGTTCCCATTTTTGTGCACCAAAGTTGAGATTCAGAAAGTCAAGTAATTTGCTCAAGGTCCACATAATGGTGGAGCCAACACTCCCACAGAGACAATACTGTGATCATTCATGGTGTTGTTCACATAGAATTAGCCATTCACAACTCGAACACCTCTTTGCTTTCTAGGCCAATTGACCATAAAAACAAACAATAATCAGTGTCTTAATCACCTTTTACTGCCATTTAAATTTTCTTTCTACTAAATTTGCACCCTAAAAGCAGCTGAAAATTTTCAATAAACTAGGAATCAACTAAGAACACTAATTCGGTGACGGACGGAATTGACTTTGTGGTGATCGTCTATCTGTACACTTGTACTCATCCAAATACAGCTCTTCTAATACAAGTAGAAAAAATAATTTGGCTTGTGAAGCAAAACAAAAAGGTTTTTTAAATCTGTTCTTTCATTGCTCCTTTGCTTTAAATAGATAAGCCTATAGCACATTTATTAATAATAATCATTCCTTTAGATCTAAAGTTAGTAACAGTAGCTCTCTCTTTTAAACTTCCCTTTATACCGTGAATATTGTCTTGTTATTTATTCCTCCTAGTTTTTCCTCATTAAAAAAAAAAAATCCTTCAAATTCTGATTTTGTTTTGTAGGTTATTTGGAGATCTGGTTTACTTTAAAACAATGAAGCAGGCAGAACCCCCTGAGGGCAGCCCACTGAGAACTGGGAGGTCCTAGTGGCACAATTAAACTGGCAACAAATCAATAGAAACAAAAGAAAAGACGAAAGAAAACAATAATTAAAACATTCTGCCAAAACATAGAACAGGAATTAAAAGATGCAAACTATTGTTTTGACACACTAATTACATTTTAATTTTCGTTTTGCTGAAGACCAAAAGTAGACTTTGCCTTTTACAGTATTCTGGTGCCTCCTTGCTAGGTTGATAACATCCTTGCTAGGTTGATAACACCGCGATTCTGTCACAACTGAATAGCAGATATTTTCACCAAAAGAGGATGGGGTAAACAGTTAAATGTTACCCTGCTTGTTGATTCACGTTATGTGAATCAAACCCATTCTGGCATGGCCCATCATGGTCCATGTGTTTACATGTGCACCTAAGATGATGTACTATCATGAGGCTGAGGATGCTAATGAAGGTGAAAGCCACTCTATTGAGTTCCATGTAATAGGCACTTTGCTAAGCACTTAATATATATTATCTGACTTAATTCTCATAACAAATTTAATACCTAGGTAATTTTATTATTCTCCTATTTTAAAGTTGAGTAAACCAAGATTTAGAGAGTTAGACAAAAAATTTTGCCCATGATTACACATATAATAATTAGAGGAACCAGGATTTGAATCCACTCAGTCTCCAGAGCCCATTCTCTGAGCCATACGGTTCTACTAGAGCAGTGGTCCCCAACCTTTTTGGCACCAGGGACTGCTTTGTGGAAGAAAATTTCTCCATGGACCGGGGTTGGGAGGGTGGGGATGGTTTTGGGATGATTCAAGTGCATTACATTTATTGTGCACTTTATTTCTATTATTGTAATATATAATGAAACAATTATACAACTCATCATAATGCAGAATCACTGGGAGCCCTGAGCTTGTTTTCACTTGCCACTCACTGGTAGGGTTTTGATATGTCTGCAAGCAATTGATTTATTATGGTCTCTGGGCAGGCAAACCTCACTGCTAAGGATAATCTGTACTTGCAGCCGCTCCCCAGCGCTAGCATCACCGCCTCAGCTCCCCCTCAGATCATCAGGCATTAGATTCTCGTAAGGAGCGCGCAACCTAGATCCCTGGCATGCGCACTTCACAGTAGGGTTCGCGCTCCTACGAGAATCTAATGCCACCGCTGATCTGACGAGAGGCGAAGTTCCGGCAGTAATGCGAGCAGTGGGGAGCACCTGTAAATACAGATGAAGCTTTGCTCACTCGGCCGCCCCTCACCTCCTGCTGTGCGGCCCGGTTCCTAACAGCCCACGGACTGGTACCAGTCCACGGCCGGGGGGTTGGGGACCCCTGAACTAGAGCTTCCCGATCTCAAGCAGCTACAAGTTTGCTGGGCTGTTACTAACCATTGTTAGACTCCTGTAAGTAACTGTGAGTATTCCAACTTCAAAGCTGTTAAAACTGTGAGAGAGGAGGGAAAGTATGCCTTTTAACTCTTCTGAGGAGTTTTGATTCAAAGGGAGAGAGAAAAGAACCTTAGTTGGAAGGAAAAGTGTGGCCAAGAGAAAGTTTAAAATTGCAAGAAAGAACAGCATGTGTGTGTGTTGACGGAACGATTCAGTGGAAGGGAAATATTGAATGATGTAAGAGAGAAAATTGCAAATTTCTGTAGTGATATCATTTGAATGGGTGAAAAGAAATGGAAAATAGAATAAAAGTGGGGGATTGGATTTGGTGGGAGCAGTGTGGTGAATTTGATGAATGGAATAGGCATGAGGCTGAGAATATGGTGCAGGTGGTGCGTGTGTCAGTAGATATGGTGAAGGGAGTCTGTGGAAATTCTTTTACGATTGAGAAGCCTGGAAAATGTGAACAGTTAGAATGTCTCCATGAGTGGCTAATGTTTAAAAAAAGCAAGAACTTAGAAATGCATACTGAAAGTATTTTCAGGTGAAACGACATGATGTCCGGTATTACTTTAAAATACTCCAGAAAAAAATTCTAAAAGTGCTGCTCAGAGTTAACAAATTGTGATAATAATGATACCAGCTGACGCTTACTGAGTGCTCACCGTGAGCCACTGTATTAAATGCTTCACAACTGACCATGGTTCCTGGCTCTCTTGATTCTGTTTCCATTTTCACCCACTCTCTTAGAAGGTTAAGAGAGACTCACCTTGGCCTTTCCTTCTCCATCATGGAAACACTTCCCTCTTGTATCCACAAGCCTAAAACCCCTTGGCTGTGTGTTGGAAACCACCAGTGACCATGGAGTGAGATACCGAAGATTGTTTCCCTGCCTGTAGGTGTGCTGCCACCATAGGCTGACAACACTGCTTGCACTAAAAACATCCAAGTCTTATAAGCTTGGGCGTTTCCTTAACTTTCAATCCTCCTACTACCTTGTTCTAGTTTATTTCTCTGAGGTTAAAGAGACTCTGGTATGGGGGCAGGGAACACAGAGGCCCATCCTGGGGCAACTCTATTGATAAATCCATATCTACATACAAGCAGCATGATGATGTTATTAAGCTATTAATTAAAGGAGTTTTTTCCTTGGAATCTTCCTTTACATCCTTGCCCCAAAGTTGTCTCACGTAGTCACCTAGCTTGGCTCACATCCATTGCTCAAAGAAGAGATACGAGCACAAAAAGCAGAGGAAAAAGGAATCCACTTCCTGAATATTGAGTTACAGAAGTGTAGATCTTTAGGGGTCAAAGGGTGGATTCTAGCACAGAAACAATTTGAGTTGAAGGCTTGAGAGGAAGAAAAATTCTCCCATTAGGTATGAAACTAGACATGACTTGTGAAGCGGAAGTTGGATGGTGGACAAACCAGGGAAAGATGGGGCCGGCTGAGGGAGGTCAAAGAAACAGACATGTCAGAAGAGCTGTGTATTAGCTGCCATAACAAATTACCACAAATTGGGTGGCTTAAACAACAGAAATGTAGTCTCTCATCATTCTGGAGGCTAGACATCAGAAACTGAGGTGTCAGCAGGGTTGGTTTCTTTCAAAAGCTGTGAGAGAAAGTCTGTTCCAGGTCTTTCTCCTTGGTTTATAGATTGTCCATCTTTTCCTATGTCTCTTTACATCGTCCTCCCTCTACACGTGTCTCTGTGTCCAAATTTTCCCTTTTTATAAGGAGGCCAGTCATAGTGGATTAGAACCCACCCTAATGACCTCACTTTAACTTGGTTCCCTCTGTAAGGACTCTATCTCCAAATAAGGTCACGTTCTGAGGTATTGGGGTTAGGATTGCAACATATGAATTGGGGGGCAGGGAGGGATTGGACACAATTCAACCCATAACAAGCTGGAATATGAGAATTTTCTTGAAGGGACCCTATCGATGAGCACCGCAATGGCTGTCCATCACTAGACCTCTGGAGCCACGTGGGAGCTGAGGCAGCCTCCACGGACAGCTCAGCTCCTCTCACCCATTCCCTGAGCCTCAGTACCTGTCACTCTTATCATTGTCTGATGACAGTTTTCCTTCATCCAGTGGGACAGCTGCAGTGGACAACAGCAGAAATCAAGTCCAGCCGTGCTCTAACACCTGGAGCTGCCTCATCCCACTAACCGATGCAGAGCATCCTCTTGAATCAATCCACAACAGATTCAGCCACCACATCAGGTCAGCAGGACCCTGGCTATGTGGCAGCGTAGTGGCAGTGTAAACAGAAAGTTCTTCCATCCCTACTGTGGTGGAACCACAGAGCACTATCTAGCAATGCCATCAGCAGTGGGGCAGTGCTAGAATCCATTCCCGGAATATGTAATATACACGACAGACATTTTTATTACATATTTCCTCACCTATAAGGGTTTTCTTTTCATCATTCTGTGTCTAGCTTTAACAGTTAGGGGTTAAATAAAAATTTTGATAGTCTGCCATCTAATTCCTAACTTGATTTCAAATTTTTAATGTACTTATTAAATCCAAGATATTAAAACACTACAAAACACAAGGATGGAATTACCAAAAATGCAGTTCTGCTTTCTAATTTTATAAGGGGAAATCTCATTAATCATCACATATCATATGAAACAATAAATGCCCTGTAATAACAGGTAATAATATATAATGACAAGTAATATGCAGTTCCATGGTTTTCTCCATGATTTCTAAGGTCATGGCTGGAAAACTCAAAAGGAAGTTTGAGTGTAATTTGTTTCCCCTCTTCCAATAATATTATTAGACACACTTTGAACATAAATTTGATAAGCTCAGCAAATTAAACCAAATTTTTGCCCCTAATTCAAACCAAGTTAATACAAGTCTTAAAGGGCAGGACGTGAGTGGGTTAAAGAAAGTATTGAAGTCAGTTGAATTTAAGAATCACTATCGCTGCAATGACGTGTCAGTTTCTACCTCTGATTATCAATTTCTACTTAGGAGGGAGGTTCAGAAGCCTTGTCAACTATTCTTAGAGGCATCAGTGCTGCTGTGGCCATAAGGACACACAAAGTGCTGGGCATCCTTAAATGGAATATTCAGATAGAAGAGAAAATATAATCATTGCCTTGTACTAAGGAAGCTATGTCACTATACCTCGATACAGATGGAATAGTATGCAAGAAGACCCAAAGAAATGAAATTTAAAATACTATGGAAATTTAGTGCTTTCCAAGTTAAGATATATTAAATGAACTAGAAGTCTTAGATTTGGTGGATAAAGCCAAAGAGACAATATGATTAAAGTCTCTAAAACAATGAACAGTAAATGTGACCATTCTGGAAAATGAAACACAACCTCCCTATAGGCACCCCACCCCGAAATACTAGCCGTGACCAAAAGGAATGTTATTCACAGTGACTGATATTTTGTTGATTGTTAAGGTATACTCTGAAAATATCCCTTGGTTCCCTAAATACAGCCATTTCTTCTTCTTCTCTTTTCCTTTGTATAATTCAAGATGGCAGTTAGGTACAATCCTATGCTTTCCTACTCAGCCAGGCTAGTTTCACTTTCTACCTACCTACCGTCTCATATGCCAGTTTTTCTCCAGCTATCCTAGTACCCTATAACCCTAGGGAGCTTCCTTTAAGGAGTGCAAGCTCCCCTTCAATCACATAGAATTTTAGTTTTCTCAGACTTTCTTTCTTTCCTCTCTTTGTACCATTGCTTTGTACAAAGATTAAATTCCCCTTTATTCACCCCAACTTCTTCCTTCCCTTCTTGATAGACTTCTTGAAAGAATAATTTATACACAGATTACACCCACCAATTCCTCTTCTCCAACCTCATTCAGGCCCCTATCCACTGCCAACCACTCTATTTCTTTAATTCTCTATTGAACTTCTATATATCAAGGTCATTAGTGACCTAACTACCAACTCTAATACCTAAATTCAGACCATCCCCCTTTTTCTTGGAGTTGTATACATAATGGCTTCCTGGATATGTTTCCTGTCTAAATTTTCAGCTACATTTTTTACTGTTCCCTCGTGTTCTATCCTCAGTCCTCTTCTCTTCCCGCTCTCTCTGTTCTCATAAATTTCCATCTATACGTAATTTACTCCCACGTCTATGGGTCCTACTCCTGCCTTTCTTCAGCAATTAGAATTATATTTTTAAATTCAATCATAGCATTTATTATACTTTATTGTAATCGTCTATTAGCAGTCTGAGATAATCAGATTCTAATCCCCTAAAGAGAGGAACCATATCGTCCTTCTCTCCTTCCCGTTTTTCTTCCTTCCTTACCCAACAGGTCTCCAGAGTAAGTCGGCCTGTTCAGGTAAGTCTTATGGAGAAGGGGACATCTCCAGTAACCAAACACTGGAAAGAAGTAATGGAATGAGGTTTATGGATAGAGCATTCCAGGCAAAGGGAACAGCAACTGTGAAATGCCTGCATTAGCAGTGTGCCTGCTGTGTTCACAGAACACTAAGGAAACCAGTGTGCCTAGAGCAGAGAATCTGAGTAGGAGATAAGGACAGAGAGATAACAGGGGCAGAGGTCTTATAGGGCTGCCCAAGGACTTTGGATCTTTCCCAGAGTGAAAGCGAGAGCCCCTGGGGAGAGGGGGGGTGTTGGGGCAGAGAAGTAACATAGTCTGACTTATATATTTTTTTCTACTCTGGTGCTACCTATAGACTATAGGGAGACAAGAATGGCAGCAAGGAGATGAGATATGAGGCCTTTGCAATAGCCTAGGCACAAAATGATGGTGACTAACATGGTAGTAAGGTTGATGACATTAAATGGACAGATTCCAACTACGTTTTGAAAATAGAGTTAATTGGCTTTTTCTGACAGAAAGAAAGAATCAAGGATGAGGCAAAGGTGTTTGGAAAGAAGTCTAAGGATGAAGTTTCCATTAATTGAGATAGTTTCAAGGCAGGGAATATAATAATCAGATTTGTGATTAAGTGGGTCACTATGGTGGCTAGACAGCGTCTGTTCTGAAGGAGCAAGACTGTGTTGTCAGGTTGTGACAAATTATCACAGTAGTCCAGGAAAGAGATAATTAAAACCTGCACCGGAGCAAGGAAGCTGAGATGCAGATGATAGACCAAATTCAAGAAATATTTACGGGAGAAAACTGCTTTCTATACTTATTGATAACTGTAGCAAAAGAAGTAATGTCAAAGGATATAAGCTTAAAACTTTGATTAAAAAAAAAACAAATGTCTAGCTCAATAGAATTTGTAAATTCTGTCTGCTTGAGAGTTCAGTGATACACACCCTTTTTTGGAATGATCGTTAAATGTAAGGTTGGCTTAGAACCATTTTGCTTGGTTAGTTTTTCTTTTCTTTTTTTTTTTTTTAAGACTTTCTAACATATATTTGCTGAAAAATGATCCCTCAAGGAGGATGATAAAAGGAACATTTTAATCAAAATGACAAAATTTATCATCACCAAGTATTCATTCAGAATCCATAGCATTTCAAAACAGCAAATTATAAACTCCAGGAAATGTAATAAAATGCATTTTACCTCTACTTTTTAAATTAAACTTTTCACTCAAGCATACTGTCCATAAAGATAGGTGCACAAATCTTAAGTATACATGTCAATGAATTTTCACAGAGTGAACATATCCATGTAACCAGCACCCAGATCAAGAAACAGAACATGATCGACCAGCCCCCAGCCCCGCCCAACTCCCTCTTGCTTCCTTCTGGTCCTTACACACCCCCAGAGGAGTCAATCTCTTGACTTTCATCCCCAGGGAAGAGCTTTGCCAGTTTTCAAACTGTAAATGAAAGAAATAATACAAGTAGTATTCTTTGTTTCTGGTTTCTTTCACTCAACATTATGTTTGTTAGTTTCAGCTGTATTATTGCATGTACTCCTTTCATTTTCATTGCTGAATATATTTTAATTGCTTGAAATTCACAAAATTTATTTATCCATTTTACTATTGATGCACATTTGAGTTATTTCCAGTTTTCATCTATTATGGCAGCACTACTATGAACATACTTGTAGTGTCTTTTCATCTATACATTTTTTCTGTCTATCTATCTATATCTATTGTGTATATACTGAGAGTAGAGTTCCTGAGTTATAGGTTATGTATCTATTCAACTTTAATAGATACTGCCAAACAGTTTCCCAAAGTGGCAATTATATTACTTTTTTTTTTTCCTGTTTAAATGTTTAGAAAATACTCTGTTCTAGAACTGATTTTGACCTTTCCTGGAAATAATTTGATCATACACCAAACATTCTGTCAGTGCAAGTTGTGTTTCAGAGTAGATTACAAAAGATTCTGACTACGTAAGGAAACTATCTTAGAAATTCAGTTCACACAAAACATAGTAAGGGAAATCAGAAAATTAAGGAAAAGAGAAAGAATATACAGTAATAATGATAACAGCTAAGTTTTTCTGAGCACCTACTTGCTCTCCTCATGAAGGAGAGCAGCTTCTTTCCCCCAAATGCCCCAGCATGGATGTCCTTGTGTCTCACTGTGGCAAATACCCACCTCTGAATTAGGCCAAAAGCGAAGCTACTCCTAAGGCTTGAGTGGAGTCCAGTTACTTGAACTGGCTTTGCTGTGCTGTATGTGCTGTGCTGTTTAGTGCAGTATCCTCAGCCCTTCACACGATGTCTAGCATGTGCTAGACGCTGAGTACATATTCGTCCAGTGAATGCATAAATTAATTATTAATAAAAATAACGGCTGGCGAAAACATCTGATTGGAAAAGATAAGCCTAAGGATTTATGCTATTGATACAGTCACACCATAAAATTGTACTCTGTCTGTTTGTTCTTCAGTTACATGTGTGACCTGGAATCAGCTAGGTCACCCTGCCCTTCAGGCTTCACATGAGTTAGCTCAGACCACCATCACCTATGGCCTGGGAAACCCAATGTTTATCCCAAACCCTCCTGAGAATCTTAGAGCAATCTCCTTTTTTTTTTTCCTCATCACTGATGGTTTCATACTCCCAAATCCAATGAATTAGATCATCTTGTGATTTATCTTGCCATATTCTGTATGCTCTCCTTTTCCTTTACTGTGTGGTCTTATATAGGTCTAGACACCAACCTGATTTCTTTCTATCTTCAAAGTACTACCAATACAGGACAGTACATACAGCAAATTTTTACTAAGTCTTGGAATAGTAGAGGAAGTTTACATCACTGAACCACAGACAACTTAAAATTAACTAGTAGATAGCCTTGTTTTAAAATGTCTCCCAGACATCCCGACACCAGGAATCTTACTAGTTACTACTTCTCAGTAGATAGTTTTCTTCATTAATTCCAGCCTTATGACTAATTGCTCAGTCTTCCTTTCCTGGACCCATCTTCTTCCCCTTTCCTTTTCCAAATGCCTGTTGACTTTACATGCAAAGAATTTAAATTTTCTGGACTGATCTATTGCAAAGCTCTCGTCTCCCACCTTCCATTCTTTAGACTCTATCATACAATAGCCAGAGTAACCTTCTTAAAATGTAAATCTGATTATGTCACTCTTTTGCTCCAAACCTGCCAATAGCATCCCTTCACACTTAGATTAAAATACAAACTCCTAACTTAAAAAGTTAAAACCCACTAACTTAAAAAACAACACTAACTTAAAAAGTTTTATCAATATGAATGGAGAAAGAAAATATGACATACACACACACACACATATCATTACATACACACACACCCCTGTGTGTGTGTGTGTGTGTGTATAATATTCAGAGTCATGAAAAAGAAGAAAATCTTGGATTCATGACAACATGGAAGGAACTTGAGGGCATTATGCTACGTGAAATAGGTCAGACGGAGTAGGACAAATACTGTAACCGTATGATCTCACTTTTAACGTAGAATCTCAAAAAGAAAAACAACAAGTGCATAGATACAGAGAACAGATTAGTGGTTGCCAGAAAGAAGTGGGAGGTGGGAGGTGTGTGACATGGGTGAAGGTGTTCAAAAGTTACAAACTTCCAGTTATAAAATTAATAAGTCATAAGAATAATATATATAGTGGCAACTCTAGTTAATAATACTGTATTGTTTATTTGCAAGTTGCTAGGAAAACAAATCTTAAAATTTTTCACCACAAGAAAAAAATTGTAATGATATGTCAATTATATCTCAATAATTTTTAAGAAGGCCTTAGAGAATGGTATTAGCAGAACTGCTCCATAAAAATGTTAAAAAAGTTCTTTAGGTGAAAGTAATTATGTCAGATGGTAATTTGAATCTATACAAATGAAGAGCTCTGAAAATGGTAAAAATATGATTAAATAGAAAACAGATTTTTTTAGTTTGAAACTTCACTAAAAGATAATTGACTATCTAAAGCAAAATTAATAACAGTGAATTGTTAGGTTTATAGTATATGTAAAAGTAAAATGTATGACAATAACACAAAAGCGGGGAAATTGAAACATTCTGTTATGAGTCTTATGCTATATGTGAATTGAAGGTAAACTGTGATAAGTTTAAAATGAATATTGGAAGCCCTGGAGTAACCACTAAAACAATAAAACAAAGTGGTTTTAACTAAGCCAATAATGGAGAATGAAATGTAAGTGAATTTTATTTAAATTTGAAATGAAATTTAAATAAAGCCAAACTAACCCAAAAGAAGTCAGGGAAAGAAGGAAACAACAGAACAAAGAGCAGTTGGGACAAATGGAAAAGAGATGGCAATATGTTGAATTTAAATCCAATGATTTTGATAATACATTAGATATCATGATTTAGACACTCCCCACCCAATTAAAAGGCAGGGATTATCAGGTTAGATTTAAAAAGGAAGATCCAATTATATGCCCTCTATAAGACATATAAATAGTAAGACACAGATAAAAGTTAATGAACGGAAAAGATGCACTATGAAAACACTAATTAAAAGAAAGCTGGGGGCTTCCCTTGTGGCGCAGTGGTTGAGAGTCCGCCTGCCGACGCAGGGGACACGAGTTCGTGCCCCAGTCCGGGAAGATCCCACATGCCGCGGAGCGGCTGGGCCCGTGAGCCATGGCCGCTGAGCCTGCATGTCCGGAGCCTGTGCTCTGAAATGGGAGAGGCCACGACAGTGAGAGGCCCGCATAACGCAAAAAAAAAAAAAAGAAAGAAAAGAAAGCTGGAGTGGCTATATTAATACCCTACAAAGTAGATTTTGGAGCAAGGAATAACACCAAGATGAACAAGTAATTTCACAATGAGGGGTAAATTTATCAAGAGGACATAACAGTACTAAACATATATGTACCTAATAAAAGAACTTCAAAGTACAAAAACAATATAATACATATAAAACAAGACAGATATAATTGAGGGGAGAAATAAATATATCCACAATTATACTTGGAGGGTTCAACTTTCTTTCAGTAGTTCAGAAAACAAGTACAAAGAAAATAAATAAAAAAAGATGTGAATAATATTATCAAAACTTTGACCTAATTGACATTTATAAAATACTCTACCCAACAACAGCAGAATAATACATACTCTTTTCTAGTGTTCACAGAACATTTACCAAGAAAGGCCATTATCTTGGTCAGAAAATAAGTGTCATAAATTTAAAACAATTGAAACCATAAAAATATGTTCTTTGACCACAATATTATATTTGAAAGCAATAACGGATAGCTATATGGAAAATCTACAAATATTTGGAAATCAGTCAATGTATTTCAACTAACCCATAGGTCAAAGAAGAGTTCACAAGAGAGATTGGAAAATATCTTGAGATTTATGAAAACAAAAACACAACATATCAAAACTCGTGAGATACATTTAACACAATGCTTAAACCTAAATTTAAACCACTAGTTGCCTGTATTAGAAAAGAAAAAAGATTTCAAATAGATGATCTAAGTGTCTACATTAAGAAATTTGAAAAAGAAGAGTAAATAAAGCACCAAGTAAACAAAAGAAAAGAAATAATAAAGATCAGAGCAGAAATCAGTGATATAGAAAACAGTAGAGAAAAATCAATGAAAACAAAAGCTGTTTCTTTGAAATTATTTTTAAAATTGATAAAACTCTAGCCCAAGTGTTGGTAAATTATGACCAATGGACGAAGTCCAGTCTGTCACCTGATTTTGTATAATTTGCAAGCTACAAATAGTTTTTATATTTTAAAAAATTATTGGAGGGCTTCCCTGGTGGTGCAGTGGTTGAGGGTCCGCCTGCCGATGCAGGGGACACAGGTTCGTGCCCTGGTCTGGGAGGATCCCGCGTGCCGCGGAGCGGCTGGGCCCGTGAGCCATGGCCGCTGAGCCTGCGCGTCCGGAGCCTGTGCTCCGCAACGGGAGAGGCCGCAACAGTGAGAGGCCCGCGTACCCACCCCCCCCAAAAAAAAAAGATGTTGGAGAAGAAGAGAAGGAGGAGCAGGGCAGCAAGGAGGAGGAGGAAGGAGCCTAAAATAGTTACTATCTGACATTTTAGAGAATAAAGTTTGCCAACCACTGGTCTAGCCAGATCAATCAGAAAAAAAGAGAGAAGACAAATTACATTATCAGGAATGAAAGAGAAGCTATCACTACAGATCTTACAGACATCAAATAGATAATTGGTAATTTAATTTGGCCAATAAATTCAACAATATAGAATAAATTTTAAAATTTCTTGAAAGGCACAAGCTATTAAAGCTGACTCAAAAAAATCATCTGAATACCAAAATTTAGAGCTAAAAAATCTTCTCATTAAGAAAACTTCACACCCACCTTCAACAGTTACTTCTGCTAAACATTTAGAAAGAAATAATACTAATTCTATATAAACTTCCAGAAAAGAGAAGAGGATGGAATCCCTTCCAACTCACGTATAAGGTCAGTATTGCCCTGATCCAATACCATACAAAGATATTATAAGAAAAATAAACCCCACAGAGTATCAAGATACTGTACCATGTCCAAGTGTTGCTTGTTGCAAGAATTCAAGGTTCATTCAATATTTGAGATTCAATTAGTGTAAATTTAGCAAACTAACAGACTATCACGAAGGATACACTAGAGGGAGTTCGAGAAATTGTTCAATGGGTGTAAAGTTACTGTTATACAAGATAACTAAGTTCCAAAGATCTGCTGTACAACATAGTATCTATACTTAACAATAAGGTACTGTGCCCTAAAAAATTTGTTAAGAGGGTAGATTTCATGTTAAGAGTGCTTACCATTAAACAAGATAAGACAAGAAACACAAAGAAACTTCTGGCGGTGATGGATATGTTTATTGTCTTGATTACAGTGATGGTAAGAGAAGTTTATACATATATCCAAACTCATCAAATTATATACATTAATTATGTGCAGTTTTTTGTATACCAATTATACCTCGATAAAGTTGTGGTGGAGGGAAGGAAAGGTCGTTATATGGTCATCTCGGTGGATAAAACAACAACAAAGAAAAGATTTAATAAACTTAACACCCATCTCTGATAGAAACTTTCAGTAATTTAAGAATAAAAGTGAACTTCCTCAACTCGTTAAGGAACATCTACAAAAAACATGCAGCTATTAGTGTAAGAATAGATATATAGATTGCTGGAATTGAATAGAAACTCCATAAACAGATCCACATACACATCATCAGTTGGTTTTCAGCAAGATGCTGACATAATTCAATCAAGAAAAAGTAGTCTTTCCAACACAATGATGCTGGAAAAAATGGACATTTATATGCATGTAAATATTCACATCATCTACAAAAATTAATTATAGATGTATCCTAAACCAATATGTAAGTTCTAAACCTATAAGACCTCTGGAAGAAGACACAGGAGAAAATCATTGTCACCTTCAGTTAGTCAAAGATTTTAAAATATGACACCAAAAGCATAAGCTATAAAAGAAAAAATATGGATAAACTGGAATTATTAAAAAATAATTATATCTCCTCCTCAAAAGACATTCTTAAGGAAAGGCAAGTCACAGGCTAAGAGAAAGTATTTGCAAACATATATCTGAAATAGGTCTACTATGCAAAATATATAAAGATCTCTAGCAACCCAATAATAAGACAATCAATCTGATTTTTTCTTTAAAGGGCAAAAAATTTGAACCTATACTTCATCAAAGAAGGTATATTATGGCAAAAAAGCACATGAAAAGATACTAAACAACATTAGTTACTGGGGAAATGCAAATTAAAATTACAATGAGATTACCTGCACACCTACTAGAAAACCCAAAATTTTAAAGATTAACAATAGAAAGTAGGTGAGAATGTGGAAGAAGCGCTCTCATACTTTGCAATCAGAAATGCAAAATAGTACAGATATTTAGGAAACACTTTGACAGTTTTGATAATCCATCTAGCCTAAAATTTCCAGACACCAAACTGGTGTTCTTTCCTCTGTATCATGCTGCCATCACATGACCAAGACATCCAAAAAGAAGACGAGGTAATAACAACCATTAAAACTGAATTTTCTTCATTTGAGGTCTTAGGTGGGGAAAGAAATATTTTAAGCATGAAAGCAAAGCAAGGACATTAGAATCATACGGAATTGCTATAAAACCTCTCATCAGTAATTTACCCATACACAACCTTTGAAGAGGTACATCTCTCTGACAGTTGATTCCCTCTGCTATGAAATTCAAATAATAAGGTATTACTTGAAAGGTTATTATGTGATTAAAGGTATTCTACATATACCTTAGTGTAGCACCTTAGCAAGCAGTTAAGTCTTCTGTATATTTTTGTGCTCTTAGTGAAGTAGAGCCATTCCCTATTAAAATAAATGTAGGGAATGCTGGTTAACAGGTTTCTACACATCAGGATTTTTTAGCGCCATCAATACTCAATAGTCATATTTAATCTCCAGGAAAGGAAATATGCATGAATTATCTTTCACATTTTTTCCATGAAATCATTTATCCATGCTACATGAATTACAAAACTCTGCCTTAAAAAAATGTACATGTCCCTCCTAATTTTTTGTCCAACATTTTTTAGCTTGTTCCTCTTGAACACTGAGACTTTTAAAGGTTTAGTTAATGGCATGGGCTTCAGAGTCAAATCCAGGGGTTCAAATTCCTCCTCTATCGTTTCCTAACCATGTAACCTGGGCCCAGGATAACTCTCACTTTCCTCATCTGTAAAGTGAAGATAATCACCTAATGTAAAGGGTTATTGTAAAGATTAAATGAGTTCTTAAATGTTAAGCATTTGGCACAGTCCTTACCTCATCGTAAGCACTCAGTAATTGTTAGCTATCACCCAGTTTTGGTGTTTTGATTTAGGAAGAAGGCTGCAGTTCAAAGGAGCCACATTAGTATTGCTCGAATAAGCAACGACTCTTCCCCTGAACACATGGGTACCTGCCTGCTAACCCTTTCCCACTTGTTGCATGCTCAGGGTATTCCTGGGCAGGAGACCAGGACATTCACAGCTACCTCAGGCACGAAGAAAAAATTTCATGCCCATGGGGCTACATGGTTACCTTCTGGACAGGATATGACCTCCATGATCTCCATGATGACATGGTATTATTGGATAGCATTTGCTTCCCAGATAACTGGAAGGAGTTTAGAGGAGGGCAACCAACATAATAAAAGGTTTGGAAATGAAAAACCCTATGAGAGCAGATGAAAAACCTGGGCATGTTCAGTCTGGAGAACAGATAGGGCAGCAGGAACCAATGGACAGTCTCTTCAGAATTTCAATTTATTCAGGATTCAAAGTCCCAAAAGAGAGTCTGATTGGCTTAGCTCCAGCCATACGTCCACCTCTTGCTTAGGTAAGAACTGAGAATTTTGGCAATTACACCAAGGGAGAGGTAAGAAAATCAACATTCTGTAACCAAGGGAAGGAAAAAAGAACGCTAGGTGGAAAAACAAAAAAGCCCACTACACCCTATGAATTCACATTAAAACTAACAGGTATCATTTGAGTACTTAATGTAAACTGTGAGAACAATGAGGCTTAGAGGATTTTAAGGAACTCATATAAGGTCATAGAGCTAATAATTCATGGAGAAGGGACTTGGAATCAGGACATTCTGAAACCGAAGCTCAGTTTCTTAATTAATATACCATACTGTTCCCACTCATCCTTTTCATAATCTCTGCTATCACTGCCACTCCTTAAACCAGCTTTGTCACCAACAAATAAGACAGAGGTCAAAAAGAGTCAACATGATCCTCTTCCCCTCTAAGGCATTATGGTCCAACACAAGACTGAAAGCCCTTGTTCCTCACCACGTACATACCATCCCACACGTACACTAGATTTGGAGGACCTAGGGAGGGCAATCTAGGGAACTAAATTCCCTTGCAATGGGCCAAGATTTGATCTTGAGGGGCTTGGAATAAACGATGATTAGGATTAACCATTCCAGCATCAGAATCTCCTTATCCTCCTAAGAATCTTGAAGAGCAACTTGAAACATCACACCAAGCTATTACGCAGGTGAATAGCTTAAAAAGGAGCAATGTGATGTCTCTCTCTATATACACTGTCCTGTGTAACCAGACTGTAACTCTCTTGCGGGTAGGGGCCATGCCCCACTTCTGCTTCTTTGTAGCCACTGCAAAAAATAGGCATGTATGATGCGGATAAAACCAAATATAATGAAGATAAAGGTGATAAGTTTGACTTTCTAGTTTTAGATCTAGGGTAACTCTCCCACTTTCATGGTCTCTAATCCTAAATACTTAGATTCTATGGAGCCAAAAAAGAGTTCTGGAAAAAAAAAAAAAAAAAAAAAAAAAAAAAAACAAGGAAAACCGTTACGTCTGTGGAGCCAAGAAATACTACAGTGTCATTGAACATCAACAGCAAGACAACTGGGAAAAGGGAAACCCATCCAGTCCAGTTTAATGGTTAAATCACAGACTTTGTTTTTTGCTTTCTTGGGGGGTTTTCTGTTGTGCCACTTGGCATGTGGGAATCTTAGTTTCCCAACCAGGGTTGGAACCCAAGCCCCCTGCAGTGGCAAGTGCGGAGTCTTAACCACTGGGAATTCCCCATAGACTTTGGACTTAACCAGACCTGGGCTCAAATCTCAACTCAGTTACTTACTGTTGAGGGACCTAACTGTTAAAGGTTAGGGGCGACTTTTGCAAATGATCCTCTATACCTTGTTCCATCATCAGCAAATGCAAGGCCCAAAAAATCTGTAGAGAAGGTGAAATGAGATTATGTATGTGAGCCCTTGGCATGGTCCTTCTACCTAGAAAGCCTCAGCAAATACTAGTTGCTATTTCAATACTTTGTTACCTATCTTTCTACCACCACTACAGTGGTGTACCTGGGGGCTAGGGCTGTGCTGGGCCTGATTTTAAAGCTACTGAGCGGCTTCCCTTCCCTTCCCTGGTGGCTCAGTGGATGAGAGTCTGCCTGCCGATGCAGGGGACGCGGGTTTGTGCCCCGGTCCGGGAAGATCCCGCATGCCGTGGAGCGGCTGGGCCCGTGAGCCATGGCCGCTGAGCCTGCGCGTCTGGAGCCTGTGCTCCGCGACGGGAGAGGCCACAACAGTGAGAGGCCCGCAAAAGCTACTGAATAACATTATAGGCTCTAGTCTAAAATTTTTGTACATAATATTATAATTTCTAAAAAGACTTCAGAGCTAATATGGTCTACATCAGTCATTTTATACCAAGATATAATTCTTGTTGTCTCTGAAAATTTTTTCCTAGTAATTTTACACTTTTCTTAATTTGAGCAATTTTGTTGCAATATAATTCAATAAACTTTGATTCATCATCTTCTCTGGGCCAAGCACTGCATTAAGGAACTGGAAATATACAGATCTGAAACACAGTCTTGGCTTTAAGTTGCTTGGAGCCCCGAAGTATCAACAAATTGCAAACAGCAGAGGGGAAAATATTAAAAAATTAGAAGATAATCTCAAAAAAGTTACCCCATAACTCAATTACTCAGAGATTAATATAATGAAAGAAAAGATAAAGGATGTGAAAAACAGTCCCATGAAAATTTTTGTATATTATAATGTTATATGTGTATTAAATTCCAGAAGAAATATGTGTATTAACTTCCAGAAGAAAAGAAAGCAAATGGACAAAAAGCTAACACAAAAACCTACAGAACTTTGACCTACACCATTGGGAGACTTAGAATTTAGATCCTTAGAATTTGAGTTTATAAAGAATGATGCAAAATTAATGAAACGACTTAACTGGGTCAACATTTTGAATTTCAAAGGGAAAGAAAAATCCCACAAACCTCATGTAGGGAAATAAACAAACAAAATCAGTTTCCTTGGAAGGGAAAATCTTGCAGCTATCATTGTCTTCATCCCCTACAACAACAAGTCTCCAAATTCCATACTTATCCCTACTGTTTCTAATGTATAAAAACAACAGAAAGGGCTTCCCTGGTCGCGCAGTGGTTGAGAGTCCGCCTGCCGATGCAGGGGACACGGGTTCGTGCCCTGGTGCGGGAGGATCCCACATGCCGCGCAGCGGCTGGGCCCGTGGGCCATGGCCACTGGGCCTGCGCGTCGGAGCCTGTGCTCTGCAACAGGAGAGACTACAGAAGTGAGAGGCCAGCGTACCGCAAAAAAAAAAACAAAACAAAACAGAAAGACCTATTCTTGGGTACATGAGGATAAACAGAGACCAAAAATCATTTATCCCTTCTGATATTTTCAATTGAAAATATATACCAGCTGATCCAGAGATTAATAAAAAGAACAAACTCAATGCATACTTATTAAACTTAATGCAAATGTCAAAAATAAGCTTTGCAAGAGAGTATAAATACTGTAAAGGATTATTAGAGCACAATAAAAATGAGCTGTAATAGGGCATAGTAAGCAAATTGAGCAGGAAGAAAGATGAAATCAAAGAATACTAAATTTTCATTTTATATAGGGATATTAGTAGTTTTACATAAACAGTCTTAGAAAGATATAAATATTAATACATGATAAGCTAGCATCTCAAACCATCAAAGTAAAAATGGATTACCTAACTTCTGGTTAAGACTACCAGCTAACTATGTGGGAAAATATAAAGTTAAATTACTGCAACATACAAGGCACCAAAGTGAATCCCAGATGATTTAAAGATAGAAATGCAAAAAATAAAATCATAATTATACTAGAATAAAATATGTGACTATACAGTCTTACGAGAGAAAAACTTTTCAATGTGTGACACCAAAGATAAAAATATAAATGAAAAGACTGATAAATACAAATGCTTACTAAATGGGGAAAAAATTTCCATTTGCAACAACATGGATGGACCTTGAAGGTATTATGCTAAGCAAACTAAGTCAGATGGAGAAGGACAAATACCCTATGATTTCACTCATGTGTGGAATGAAACAAACAAACAAACAAAATAAATGAATAAACCAAACCAAACAAAAACAGACACATAGATAAAGAGAACAGAGTACTCATTGCCAGAGGGGGAGGGATGGGGGTGGAGAGTAGGAGGGTGAAATGGGTAAAGGGGTTCAACTGTACGGTGATGGATTGAAACTCAGTTTTCGGTGGTGAGCACGCTGCAGTATATATAGAACTGGAACTATAATGTTGTACACATGAAACTTATATAATGTTATAAACTGTTACCTTAGTAAAAAATAAATCAATAAGGCTTCCCTGGTGGCGCAGTGGTTGGGAGTCCGCCTGCCGATGCAGGGGACACGGGTTTGTGCCCGGTCCGGGAGGGTCCCACATGCCGCGGAGCAGCTGGGCCCGTGAGCCGTGGCCGCTGAGCCTGCGCGTCCGGAGCCTGTGCTCCACAACGGGAGAGGCCACAGCAGGGAGAGGCCCACATACCGCAAAAAAAAAAAAAAAAAAAAAATCAATAAAATAATTTTTTAAGTCCATTGTCATGTTCAAAAGTGCAAACAATGCAAATGAGAACGTTTTAATGGTGTTTATTAAAAAAACTCATAACACAAAACAGATACTCAGCAAATATGTGAATATTTCCCCCTCCACTTTTAATTTCTCTAAGTCTTTTCTGAAAATAAGTATCAGTCTGATGCTGCAGGAGACATTAATATCAAGGATGCTTCATGATTTTATTCTACAATGCTTTTGTTCTTTGCTTGGCTCTCCTTACCAAGCAAAACCTATAATCATTTTAGACACCTTAAAAAGTGATTCATTGTAATTCCATTGTAACTAGAACTTACAGACACTAAAATGTCAATATAACTAGAAAATTTGTTTGTGTGTATAAGTTACACCTTTACAATTAGTGCCCTGATTTGAGCAGTTTAGGGCCAACCAAATTGTGCTATATGTGTGTGTATGTGTGTGTGTTTTCCTTTAAACTTGCTTTCATTTGGCAAAGACAATGCAAAATATTTTGCATATGTTTTAATTTCCCTTTTAGGAGGAAGAAAAAAAAATGCCCATTCCCCACTCCACCCCTGCAATCCCCCCAGGCTGTGGTTGCAAAATTTGAAGAACTCTACCTTCTCCAGTTTGGATTAATCTCCAGCCAGATTAATCGATTCCTCCCTTGAAGGATCCCAGGAGCTCCAGCCCAGCCTTGGCCCCTGGCCAATTGGAGGAAGATGCTGGAAAGGCAGCGTCTGAACCAAGATTAACCCAGTGAAACAAATCTACTCTGAACTAGGCTCAGAATGACTTTGTCCCTTGGATCACTTGAAAGTAACTAGGCTTCTCTGAGAATCCTGTAAACCTAAGATCATCTGAATCTAGTGTATGCAAAACCCTCTTATTTCTGGATTCAATACTCAGAGGATTGAGTGGATCCAAATTGCCTTTAGAAAGTGAAAGGAAGAGGTGAAGATCACTGAATACATGAGCCACAGAATCAGCAGAGATGAGAATCAGGGAAAAAAGAACAAACTCAATGGAAGGCAGGTAAAATTAGGTTAAAAAACCCCAGTGAACCTGACAAATCATTTCATGAGAGGGTGATTTTAGGATAATGGATATATTACTGGAAATAATGTTCACAGTCTTAGGGACCTGGAGAGAAAAGGAACCAGTGCCAGGAATAAATAAAAATTAGGGAAACAGAGTTGACAGGAAAGATGGGAAAGGGAGGTTTTACCTTCAGACAGCTCTCCCATTTTGTTTTTCCTAATGCCAGCCCCAAACCACCACCCCTTTTTAAAAAAATTTTTTGGTATATGTGTGCACTGGTTTTTTTTTGGTGGGTTTATGGATTTATTAGTAGTAGTATTTCCTTGTAGGGAGGATTAGAATCCCTGATGTAGGGAAGGGGAAAGAAAGTTGAAAAATTCTTACTACTTAATGGCAGGACATAAGGTCTGTTAAGACCTATGTTGCAATAAGTTTTTCAATTTTTCTCCCCAGTGCCAACTGCCAACGATTAGTTAATTTTATTATACAGTCTAGCAGGCGCATAGAGGGAGACTAATAAAAATATTTGTTGAGTTTATTATGGAGAAAATGCTTCAGTTACTTTCCCAAAAGCACTGTTATCATAGACCAGTGTCTGTCAGGTCATATAAACAGCTTTACTATATAGAATGTTTTCCTTTAAAGGGATCTATTGTCATGGGACTTTATCTATTTGAGAAAACATAGATTTATCAGTGAAGAATATAAGAATGTGAAGCTTGTGACGTTATCCAGAAGAAATAATTAAAGAGATGTCTTTAAATGTATTTAAATAATGTTACTTTCAATAGAATAAAGAAAAAAAACAAACTAAAGTTTTTAACTACTGATACTATCTAAAGCTTAGAAGAAACAATTTTAAGACCTTGGCTAATTTTATTAAACTTTTATTCAGTCTTATAAAGCATCTTTTATAAACGACATGTGATACACACACACACCCACCCACACCCACACACACACACACACACACATGCATCTACTCTAACGGCTGCTGTTGGGAATTCGAGAATGTAGAAAACAATTCCTATAAGTCATTTACCAAACAGGATCAATTTTTCTGATTTCTTTTCAGTTGGGTCTACTATTTGTTCCTTTGTTTTTTGAATAGTGCTGCTACGTGCCCAGGAATCACAGTTCACTTCCAAGGCAACCGTTTCAATGATGGAAAAGAATCAACAGTGACAGATCAATCCCAGGAGAACTTTCTCATGGTCTCTCGGGGGTGTATTCCTCTACTCTGATAAACCCAATTGTAGTGGACCACATCTACTCAGTAAGTGGTTATAAAGCTTTTGATGCAATAATTATTATTAATTTGACATGTTTTGATCTTCAAGGTACTCAGGCAAGGGCAAAAGAACATGAAACCCCACTGCTTTCATTAAAGAAATCCAAGAAAACAGCATACTTTACTAGGAACCTCATTTCCCCTGTAGAAAGGGAAAATTTCTATTTTCTTCTCAGAAATGCATTTTTATTTTTCTCTGAAAACAACTTCAAATTTTAGACAAGTGATTTTAGTATATAAATTTGATTTTGTTTTTATACAGAATATAAAGATTTCCCTCACTGATCTTCCATGTGAAGGGGATTACAAGCCTGAAGGGAGATACTTTCTGCACACAAGTGTGTATCTTACGTGTAGGGTACTGGAAACCAATGTGTAGTGCTTCCACACATAAATTAGGTCAAGTGACACCACGTATTAAAAAGGGGATAAGAGAAAAATTCTATTAATCAGATTCAAGAAGCAAACATGACACAAAAACTGCAGGTAAGACCAAATGAGTAACTTTAGTTAGGACACTGCAAGTTATACTAGAGTAACAGGTTTGTGAAGCTAGAGTGTGCACCACATTAAAACTGCAAGAAAGGGCTATTTCTATAGAAAGGCTGGAATGAGGGATTTTTTTCACGAAAGCAAATTAACTTCTTGTCAACTGCCAAAACAAAACAGAACTGAGCATATGAGTGTTAGTATACTGAAGGCATATTATACCAATTTTTGTGCAGCATGCTGAAGTTAGTTAGAACTTCTTCACCTGTACATACAGAACATTATTTCACCTGTAGAAAGGGAGAATTTCTATTTTCTGCGGGACTTTTGAGGTCCTTTTCTTGTGGGTTCGCCACTAGAGGGCCTCATGATGCTATACACTTAATAAATACTTCGAATATTGATTACTCTTAAACTAATTACTCGCAAAACACTGTTTTTCATGCTCAGAGTTCTCCTTTAAATGGATAAAAATGGGCAGGAAAAAAAAACCGATTTGTTTTCCGTTATATCTGCATTAAGAACATTCGGCAGAATTGGAGACAGAGACTAAAGTCTCATACTACCAAATCTACTGAATCACACACCAAGAGAATTCATCTCCTGAAAGAGTGCATATGGCCAACAGAAAATGGGACACTTCAACATGATTCTTGAAATTCATTCCCTGTTCCATCATTTTTTTCATCCTAATCATTATAAACCAAGAACCAACACTCAACTAATTGCTCCTCTGGAGACAACCATGTTCAAAGTTTAGCTTGTATTTATCAGAAAATGCAACAGGGTGATGGCTACTTCTTGATCTAAGACCTCTGGATGTCAGCCAGTGGTCCTTCTCTCACCTGCCAGTTTGGGAGAAATTGTTGGGAGTTGTTAAGTTGGGCTTAGATTCAGTTAATATCTTGCTTCCTTAATTTCTTTCGCTTGAGTTTTGTGAAAACATTTGGCAAAAGATGGCCAGGACATGTTGCCTTTTGTGGTGCATGAATAACCTTAACTTAAACTTCAAATTATTATTGCCTAATATGTAATTATTTCTCAAGAAACTTGGGCTAATAGTGGTTTAGCTATGTTTTGTTTGTTTCTCCAGTTAATAAGCTTTGTTTTCTTAGAGCAGTTTTAGGGTCAAAGAAAAATTGAGTTGAAAGGACAGAGAGTTCTCATGTATCCCCCGTCCTTACACATGCACAACATCTCTCAACACAGGGGTACATATGTTATAATTGACGAACCTACACCAACACATCATTATTGCCCAAAGTCCATAGTGTACATTATGGTTCACTCTTTTTTTTTTTTTTTTTTTGCAGTACGCGGGCCTCTCACTGTTGTGTCCTCTCCCGTTGCACAGGCTCCGGACACGCAGGCTCAGCGGCCATGGCTCACAGGCCCAGCCACACCGCGGCATGTGGGATCCTCCCGGACCGGGGCACGAACCCGTATCCTCTGCATCGGCAGGCGGACTCTCAACCACTGCGCCACCAGGGAAGCCCTATGGTTCACTCTTGATGAAACCATGAGTTTGACAAATGTATAATGGCATGTAGCCACCATTGTAGTATCATACAGAATAGTTTCACTGCCCTAAAAGTCCTCTGCACTCTGCCTATTCACCCTCCCCATAACTCCTAATCCTTAACCCCTGGCAACCACTGATCTTTTTACTGTCTTCATAGTTTTGCCTTTTCCAGAATGTCACATATTTGGAATTATACAGAAGGTAGCCTTTTCAGGTTGGCTTCTTTCACTTAGTGATATGCATTTAAGTTTCCCCTATGTCTTTTCATGGCTTAGTAGCTCATTTCTTTTTAGTGCTGAATAATATTCCATTGTCTGGATGGGCCATAATTTATTTATCCATTCACTTACTAAAGGACCATCTTGGTTGCTTCCAAGTTTTGTCAATCATGAATAAAGTTGCTATAAACATTTGTATGCAGGGTTTTGTGTGGACATAAGTGTTCAATTCATTTGGGTCTTTTGTTTTTAGCCAATCTGAGCTCTTCGAGCAGGGCTTCCTTGATGTAGCTGATGTTTGGCCATTTTGGTTCTGTTGACTCATACAGAGCAATACGGTATCAGAATTGGAAGGGGATTTAGTTGGCTAATCCAACCATTGATTCTAAACTTTAGGACAGTAGTCTCCAGCCTTTTTGGCACCAGGAACCAGTTTCGTGGAAGACAATTCTTCCACGGACTGGGGCGGGGGTTGCGGCGGGAATGGGAAGATGGTTCAGGCAGTAGTGCGAGCAATGGGGAGCGATGGGGAGCGGCAGATGAAGCTTCGCTCGCTCGCCCGCCGCTCCCCTCCTGCTGTGCAGCCTGGTTTCTAACAGGCTGTGGACCCCTACCGGTCCGCGGCCCAGGGACTGGGGATACCTGCTTTAGGAAAATGAGGTTCACACATGTGAACTAGTTGTTATTCTATTCTTTTTAAAAGACAAATATTCCTGGGTTCTGTTTTCTGTTTGTTTTGCTTTGAGATGTTTTTTAAATGCAGCCACATTACTTTTTGAACAACTAGTAAATTTCAAAGATCTCTTTCCTATTGGGTTCAATCTGGAATTTTACCATTAGCCTTTTCAGGAAAAAAAACCATAGAAATATGATAAAATACAGCAAATAATTTTTTTTTTTTTTGGCGGTACGCGGGCCTCTCACTGTTGTGGCCTCTCCCGTTGAGGAGCACAGGCTCCGGACGCACAGGCTCAGCGGCCATGGCTCACGGGCCCAGCCACTCCACGGCATGTGGGATCCTCCCGGACCGGGGCACGAACCCGTGTCCTCTGCATCGGCAGGCGGACTCTCAACCACTGCGCCACCAGGGAAGCCCCAGCAAATAATTTTTTGCATGCAAAGCTTGGAATGGGAATGAGCATGGAGAAGAAACACTGTTTTAACAGAGTTATGGTTAAAGCCTTGTCCCAGGTAGTGGTTTTACTTCAATGCTACCATAGAAAATCTCATCTTGCTGACTGCCCGACTGGCCACCAGCCTCCTCCTCCCCAATCAACCCTCCAAGGAGAGTACTGGCCTCCAATCTGGAAAATCAGCCACAGTAAGTAGAACTGGATGCTAAATGAGACCTCTCCTATTACCTCCCTTTCAGCTGAGGTCCCAGAGCTGAGAGTCATAGGTGAAAGAGACGATGGCGTTTCCCTCAATTCAAGAGGGCCTTTAAAAGAACCTAGTGTGAGTCTTGCCAGGAGGGGATATTGACATTTTACCCGTGTCACACATCTCTTATCCCTCCCCCAGGCCCTCTCTAAACAGAGATCCAGAACAGAGCCTGGTTGGTTACAGAATTCTTGGGAAAACTTGGCCTGCATTTCTTGGCATAAGGAGACTGCAAGAGCCTGAAGAATAGAAGCGTGGGCCAGGGGAGCACCCCTTGCTCTAGGAATGGTAACGCTGCAGGTCCTCTAGGGAGGAGGGGAGCAGTCTCCTCAAGAACCTGCAAAAGCTCCTGTCAAGACAGGTGCTTGCAAAATCTGCAGAAGAGCAAAAGGAACGAGCCTCCTAGAATGCTTCACAGAACAATACATAGAACTGACCCACTACAGGAGCTAGCATCTCTGGGGCCATCACCTGAGCTAGACGTGAAAGCCGCATCCACCATCACTTCTCCCCACACAGGACTGTGGCAATGAGCACAGGAACACCGCTGCAGGAAAGCCTCATGTTGCCACTATTCTGCTTATTAGACACCATAGCCTAAAGCCTCAGGAAGATGACCTCCACCTCACGTCCGCCTTCCAAATCTCCTGGTGAGCGAATCCAATTGACAGAAATGAATTCACACCTAGGACTCTACCTGCAAGGAAGTCTGGGAAGTGTAGTTTTCATCTGTCCACCCCCTCCTACCGGAAGCAACACACCACGAGGCTGAGCCATCCTGAGTACCTAGGACAGCACCCAGGAGAGAAAGGACCTGTAACTGGGCTCCTGCTGCACAGAGAGTTTCATTGCCATGTTACAACAGCAATGGCCAAGTAAGATATTTTTTCGCTTTTACTTCACTTCGTCTCTTTCTCCTTCTTCTCTAGCCTAGAAGAGCCAGAAGTAGAACACAGCTGGGACTAGTAGACAAGGTGAAGAAATGGTAAAGAGGCCATGTCCATTTATTTCTTACATTGCAAGTTTCTGAGACTGGGTTGGGCCTGTGTGACATGGAAGGGGGAAAACGTTGAACTGATATGAAATCGGAGTTTTGATATTTTTAACTGCTGAAACCATGATTGGTCATTAATATCAGAAGGTGATATTTAGTATGTCACCAACTAGGATAGCATGGACGTTGAACCATCAGAATGTACACTAGTCATTAGTAATTATTATGTACTTTTCAGGCTGGACATTGGCCCAGCCTGAAAGTGACCTGAACTGGAAAGGAATCTTCCAAAGATATTGTTTAGAGGAAGGAAAAAAGGATATTGACCAGACAGATGTGAAAGTTAAGTGTGAGCAGACTACAGTGTTGTTCTTTGCTTATACCATACCACACTCAGCTCATTAGATCAACTAGTTACAACACATTTTTCACTCGGGTTAATCCCACTGATCGTTTCATTGTGCTGTAGTAGTCACTCATGGCTGGAGTTTAGCAAACAGATACTGGACTTTTCCTTCTCGATTTGAGTTTAAAGAGTTGCGTCTATGTAGGTTCCCTGGACTCACCTGCCACGTGACTCACTCCTCTTTCAGCATTTCCAGATGGAAGATCCACTCAACGGGGAGCGTATCTGGGTATCTCAATCCTAATAGCCTCTTTCTGATGCAAGAGGTAGAATTTATCAGAAAGGAATAGTGGATGATTATAAGAACAGAGTATGTACACATCTGAAGTTTTCATGGGTCTCAGGCACATATTCCCAAAGGTAACAACTCATCCTTATATCCATTCTGTAAAGCCTGGCATTTTAATGTATTAATCTTTTTGTAGAGTAGCACTGAAGACCGCTCCTTTTGAAACCTTTGAGACCTTTTTTTGGTTTGTATATAATACACTTATTTTTAAAGTTAAGGGTCATGTAGCAGCAGGACATTAAAATGCAATAAACTCTCAAAAGCTTCAAATGTATTAAGCAAATAAGTTTGCTTTAGAAGTTGGCCAATCCCATTTGTCATTTTAAAACTTCACTGAATTAAGGGACATTATCTTAGCACTAATATTGGATTTGGGGGTTCTCCCTGTGGCTGTGTTATTTCTGTGTTACTAGATCCCAGTGATTTTTAGATGCTCATGAATAATGGGTTACTTTGCAAAACTAGTGTATACTGAAGTATGATTGGTCCAAATCAGTTCTATTCTCTAACTAAAGTGATGCATCTGCTATCTATATTGTGGGGCTCCATGCATAGAAAGAGTGCCACGATGACTAATGTCTACTTGTTGCTGTTTTCCAATCATTGCTATTGTAGGGTAAGGAGAGAGAGGGACAACATTCATTTGTTAAGTATTGCTGAAAGCACCTGGTTTTGATGTAGATTTCAAAAAAAAAATCTTCCAAAATTAGTTTTTAGAAAAGTTTTAAAGATAATTCTGTCTAGCTTTTTCCTCCATCTGCACATATAGCCTTATACCCCACCGCCCCAAAACAAACATGTCTACTCATAAAGTCAAGCCTATATTTTACGGTTCTTATTTTGTTTAAAGTTCTCTGTTTTGAATCACAAAGCCAGGGACTTAGCTGCTTCTTTTGTCATTATGCTGGCTTTCTGCCAAATTCTGACCCCACTTTTTTAGTTTGTTTATTTTATTAAGCAGAATGGGTATACTCACAAGCATCTCCTATCAGGCAGGATATCATAAAAGAAGTAAAAGGGAGCAGGCATCCATATTAAAGAAGACAAATGAGATAGTAACCAAAATTCATCTTCAAGTTGATCCAAGTTAAGTTATGAGTGTAAGACGGCGGTTAAAGAGAGAAACAAAAAATCTATTCTCATTCTTAGATTTGATACAAACCTGGGTTTCCAGATTTAGACCAAACCCACACATAAGACTGCACTCAGCAAACACAATACCTGTCATGGCGCCAAGCCTCGTGGTCATCTGTACTAGCTCATGCATAATTATGCCCCGCCACGGGGTTTGTTAGGACTTCATTCTTGCTTTGTGCTTATCATTAGGACAGACAAGCTTCCATTGTTTCATTTCCTTCTGAGTAGAAATAAAAGACTAAGGTGTGGAGACCCGGAAAGAGATTTCCATCTCAGAAACGGTGAGGCTCTTGCCTGAGGCAAGATGTTTGAAATGTGCTTATAAAACTTATCTTTCTGTTCCCAAAGAGGCTTCACATGCCAGGGAAGATGGAAGTGAGCACTGGTTAAATTAAAGACAGTTTTGCCTTTCCACACAACAGATGAGGAACTGACTCACCCAGGACGCCCTAAACAGTCTCTCTCTTTCCTTCTCTTTCTTGCACTCTCTCTCCCCCAGAAAACCTGGTTTTGCGATGGATTTTGCATGATGAGAGTTACAGAACTATAACCCAGGGTACAGACCCAGGAACTACAACTCATCCTGGCTTCTCTGGTCCCACAGATAGATGAGTGGTCTGGAGATAAGAAGTGAGAACCCTAAAGAGATGAGAATAGCAGAAAGACCACGTCAAATTGGATGACTCCGACAGATCAAGGCCATAGCACTGTGACAGTCAGATTTAAGACCCGTGATGCCACTGTGAGAAGGCTGCAATCTGAGTGTTGCCCAGATCCTTGAAGTCTCCCCAGGGCAATGCCCAGGAACTGGGTCTTTATCCCTTAGTGCGTGCAGTGTCGTTTGTGAAAGCTCTCCCCACAAAGCCATCAGATGGTAACAATTTTCAGTCACTTCCAACATGAGATGGTTTTGAACTTTAATATGCAACGTAATTATGACTGCAAACACTTTGTTAAGCAAACAAACTTCAAACCCTTTTTTAAAAAACAGCTCTTCTCTGGTCATTTAGTCTTGCACAAAGGCTTTAAAAATAAAACTGTGTGGGGAACTAGGGAATCCAGGGACGGAAAGAAAAAAAAAAAAACCTGAACAAAATCAAATGGCTTTAATGTAATCACCACTTGTGTGCTGAGTATCTGAAAGTTTTCTTTCAAATCAAAACCTAGAAAATACAGCATCCTACACTCTATTTCCACTCTTTAACCATCTGACTTCTACTGCAGAATTACACATATTTTTAAAGATAGAGAAATAGACTTTGTTCGTCAATTTTCCTTTGCTTACTAAACTCCTCTTTTCTAATTCTGAAGTATCTAAGTCTTCTGAGGTTTTTTCTCTCCCCCCATCTCCCCCCCTTTTTTATCTTCTCACGGTCACTTTTATTTTTGCCTTTCTTCGTCATTTTTCAAGAACTGGGATCATTACATGACACATAGAAATCCATGGATATCCCCTTTTGAAGAAAAAAACAGGGAACCTGGCAGATTTGCAGTGTGAAGGGATACTGGGAACAGCTGGACCCTGAAATAAGTCACCTGAGGAGACTGCAACCTCTATATCCCCAGATCCTATAGAAGTCTGCGTTTTCCCTCATCTGTATGATCCCCCAAAGTTCATTTCCCTGCCGTCTTCTCTATTTACGAGGAGACTTGATAAGCTTTTTGAGTATTCTTCATTTTGCTCCAGAGAGAGGTCAAGGCATAGAGAATAGATCTCTGATTCCGGCCTGTATCATTCAGTAAATTTAAGAAGAAGACACAGTAGATGTGTTCCCCAGATCTCTACAACACTGAGGTCTTCTTACAAAAGGGGAAAGTTATTAAGACGAGGAAACTTCAGAAAAAAATACTAACACTGACCCCACTTGGGAATCACCTAAGGTAACACCTAAAACCCATGTTCTGTCAACACACCATGTCACCCTCTTTTCATTCCCAAACAAGAAATTGCTTCACCCCTTTGAGAAAGTGGGGAAAAGGCTGAACTCAAAATATTGTCAATAATCAAGCACATGTGACTACCCTCTCCCCTAGGAACGTCTACCTGTGTTTAGCGTGTCGAACCCCAGTTTTGTGACTAACGCTGTTTATTGCCTACTAAACTGCTATCCCTCTCTGTGTCTCCTTCCCTGTAACAGTGAGGTGTAAAATATACTGGTAACTCAGAGAAAGTGTTCTTTATTGATTACGGAAGATGGACACAAAATGAAACAAAACTTTGCTGCCTCTGGATCTTGCTAACTGCATTTGAGGGTTGGAATGATGGCAGCCATTTTGGGGTCATGAGGAAATTCAGCTACAAGACAAGCCAACTTGTTATAGAGGAGAGATGGAGAGATGCTGGAACCTTGGTGATATCATTTGAACACTAAATTAAATAAGTCTGGAATCACCAAAATTTCAAATGCCTTGTTGTGTGAAATATACATGCTCTGTGTTGCTTAGGTCACTTTCAGTTGAGTTTTCTTCATTTACAACAAAAAATATTCTGATGTTGACAGCTGGATTAAAACTTTGAAAGCAGGGAAACATAAAAAATTACTTTGCTGTATACTCCACTGGCAAACATTCTTATTTTAAGTTTTCAGTGCAAAGTGCCTTGATATATGGAGAGTGGTCACCAAACGCCACTGTGCCTGATGTCTGATAGCTCTTTTTAATCCTGGCCAAGCAGTGGGCCTTTTTTAACCCTCTGTCCTGGACTGACTGAAAACAAATATAGACTCATTATGAAAATTTAAATTACATTATTTTATCAGCTCTTATAACAATAGCAATCTGAGGAGCATTAATCCTTTTATCTTTTTTAACATCTTTATTGGAGTATAATTGCTTTACAATGTTCTGTTAGTTTCTTTTTTCTTTCTTTTTTTTTTTTTTTAGTTTCTGCTGTAAAACAAAGTGAATCAGCTATATGCATACGTATATCCCCATATCCCCTCCCTCTTGCGTCTCCCTCCCACCCTCCTTATCCCACTGCTCTAGAGGGTTGCAAAGCACCGAGCTGATCTCCCTGTGGTATGCAGCTGCTTCCCACTAGCTATCTATTTTACATTTGATAGTGTATATATGTCAATGTTACTCTCTCATTTCATCCCAGTTTACCCTTCCCCCTCCCTGTGTCCTCAAGTCCATTCTCTATGTCTGTGTCTTAATTCCTGTCCGGTCCCTAGGTTCATCAGAACCATTTTTTTTTTTTAGATTCTATATATATGTGTTAGCATACTGTGTTTGTTTTTCTCTTTCAGACTTACTTCACTCTGTATAACAGACTCTAGGTCCATCCACCTCACTACAAACAACTCAATTTCATTTCTCGTTATGGCTGAGTAATATTCCATTGTATATATGTGCCACATCTTGTTTATCCTTTCATCTGTTGATGGACACTTAGGTTGCTCCCATGTCCTGGCTATTGTAAATAGTGCTGCAACGAACATTGTGGTACATGACTATTTTTGAATTATGGTTTTCTCAGGGTATATGTCCAATAGTGGGATTGCTGGGTCGTATGGTAGTTCTATTTTTAGTTTTTTAAGGAACCTCCATACTGTTCTCCATAGTGGCTGTATCAATTTACATTCCCACCAACAGTGCAAGAGGGTTCCCTTTTCTCCACACCCTCTCCAGCATTTACTGTTTGTAGATTTTTTGAAGATGGCCATTCTGACCAGTGTGAGGTGATACCTTATTGAGGTTTTCATTTGCATTCCTCTAATGATTAGTGATGTTGAGCATCCTTTCATGTGTTTGTTGGCAATCTGTATATCTTCTTTGCAGAAATGTCTGTTTAGGTCTCCTGCCATTTTTGGATTGGGTTGTTTGGTTTTTTTGATATTGAGCTGCATGAGCTGTTTGTATATTTTGGAGATTAATCCTCTGTCTGTTGCTTCATTTGCAAATACTTTCTCCCATTCTGAGGGTTGTCTTTTCATCTTGTTTATGGTTTCCTTTGTGGTGCAAAAGCTTTGAAGTTTCATTAGGTCCCATTTGTTTATTTTTGTTTTCATTTCCATTTCTCTAGGAGGTGGGTCAAAAAGGATCTTGCTGTGATTTATGTCATAGAGTGTTCTGCCTATGTTTTCCTTTAAGAGTTTGATAGTGTCTGGCCTTACATTTAGATCTTTAATCCATTTTGAGCTTACTTTTGTGTATGGTGTTAGGGAGTGTTCTAATTTCATTCTTTTACATGTAGCTGTCCAGTTTTCCCAGCACCACTTATTGAAGAGGCTATCTTTTCTCCACTGTATACTTTTGCCTCTGTTATCAAAAATAAGGTGACCATATGTGCATGGGTTTGTCTCTGGGCTTTCTATCCTGTTCCACTTATCTATATTTCTGTTTTTGTGCAAGTACCATATTGTCTTGTTTACTGTAGCTTTGTAGTATAGTCTGAAGTCAGGGAGCATGATTCCTCCAGCTCCGTTTTTCTTTCTCAAGACTGCTTCGGGGTCTTTTGTGTTTCCATACATATTATGGAATTTTTTGTTCAAGTTCTGTGAAAAATTCCATTGGTAGTTTGATAGGGATTGCACTGAATCTGTAGATTGCTTGGGGTGGTATAGTCATTTTCACAACATTGAGTCTTCCAATCCAAGAGCATGGTATATCTCTCCAGCTGTTGGTATCATCTTTAATTTCTTTCATCGCTGTCTTGTAGTTTTCTGCATACAGGTCATTTGTCTCCCTAGGTAGGTTTATTCCTAGGTATTTTATTCTTTTTGTTGCAATGGTAAATGGGAGTGTTTCCTTAATTTCTCTTTCAGATTTTTCATCATTAGTATGTAGGACTGCAAGAGATTTCTGTGCATTAATTTTCTATCCTGCTACTCTACCAAATTCATTGATTAGCCCTAGTAGTTTTCTGGTAGCATTTTTAGGATTCTGTATGTATAGTATCAATTCATCTGCAAACAGTGACAGTTTTACTTCTTCTTTTCCAATTTGTATTCCTTTTATTTCTTTTTCTTCTCTGACTGCTGTGGCTAAAACTTCCAAGACTATGTTGAATAAGAGTGGTGAGAGTGGGCAACCTTGTCTTGTTCCTGATCTTAGAGGAAATGCTTTCAGTTTTTCACCATTGAGAATGATTTTTGCTGTGCGTTCGTCATATATGGCCTTTATTATGTTGAGGTAAGTTCCCTCTATGCCTACTTTCTGGAGGGTTTTTATCATAGATCGGTGTTGAATTTTGTTGAAAGCTTTCTCTGCATCTATTGAGATGATCATATGGTTTTTCTCCTTCAATCTGTTAATATAGTGTATCACGTTGATTAATTTGTGTATATTCAAGAATCCTTGCATCCCTGGGATAATTCCCACTTGACCATGATGTATGATCCTTTTAATGTGTTGGTTGTTGGATTCTGTTTGCTAGTATTTTGTTGAGGATTTTTACATCTATATTCATCAGTGATATTGGTCTGTAATTTCCTTTTTTTGTAGTGTCTCTGTCTGATTTTGGTATCAGGGTGATGGTGGCCTCATAGAATGAGTTTGGGAGTGTTCCTTCCTCTGCAATTTTTTGGAAGAGTTTGAAAAGGATGGGTGTTAGCTCTTCTCTAAATGTTTGATAGAATTTGCCTGTGAAGCCATCTGGTCCTGGGCTTTTGTTTGTTGGGAGATTTTTAATCACAGTTTCAATTTCAGTGCTTGTGATTGGTCTGTTCATATTTTCTATTTCTTCCTGGTTCAGTCTCAGCAGGTTGTGCATTTCTAAGAATTTGTCCATTTCTTCCAGGTTGTCCATTTTATTGGCATAGAGTTGCTTGTAGTAATCTCTCGTGATCCTTTACATTTCTGCAGTGTCAGTTGTTACTTCTCCTTTTTCATTTCTAATTCTGTTTATTTGAGTCTTATTCCTTTTTTCTTGATGAGTGTGGCTAACGGTTTATCAATTTTGTTTATCTTCTCAAAGAACCACCTTTTAGTTTTATTGATCTTTGCTACCGTTTCCTTCATTTCTTTTTCATTTATTTCTGATCTGATCTTTAGGTTTTCTTTCCTTCTGCTAACTTTGGGGTTTTTTGTTCTTCTTTCTCTAATTGCTTTAGGTGTAAGGTTAGGTTGCTTATTTGAGATTTTTCTTTCTTGAGGTAGGATTCTATTGTTATAAACTTCCCTCTTGGAACTGCTTTTGCTGCATCCCATAGGTTTTTGGTCATTGTGTTTTCATTGTCATTTGTTTCTAGGTATTTTCTGATTTCCTCTTTGATTTCTTAGTGATCTCTTGGTTATTTAGTAGCATATTGTTTAGCTTCCATGTTTTTGTATTTTTTACAGTTTTTTTCCTGTAATTGATATCTAGTCTCATAGAAAAGATACCTGATATGATTTTACTTTTCTTAAATTTACCAAGGCTTGATTTGTGACCCAAGAAATGGTCTATCCTGAAGAATGTTCCATGAGCACTTGAGAAGAAAGTGTATTCTGTTGTTTTTGGATAGAATGTCCTATAAATATCAATTAAGTCCATCATGTTTCATGCGTCATTTAAAGCTTCTGTTTCCTTATTTATTTTCTTTCAGATGATCTGTCCAATGTTGAAAGTGGGGTGTTAAAGTCCCCTACCATGATTTTGTTACTGTCGATTTCCCCTTTTATAGCTGTTAGCATTTGCCTTATGTATTGAGGTTGCCCCTATGTTGGATGCATAAATATTACAATTGTTATATCTTCTTCTTGGATTGATCCCTTGATCATTATGTAGTGTCTATCTTAAAGTCTATTTTAAAGTCTATTTTGTCTGATATGAGAATTGCTACTCCAGCTTTCTTTTGATTTCCATTTGCATGGAATATCTTTTTCCATCCCTTCACTTTCTGTCTGTATGTGTCCCTAAGTCTGAAGTGGGTGTCTTGTAGACAGCGTCTATATGGGTCTTGTTTTTGTATCCATTCAGCCAGTCTACGTCTTTTGGTTAGAGCATTTAATCCATTTACATTTAAGGTAATTATCAATATGTGTGTTCCTCTTACCATTTTCTTAATTGTTTTTGGTTTGTTTTTGTAGGTCTTTTCCTTCTCTGTGTTTCTTGCCTAGGGAAGTTCCTTTAGCATTTTTCGTAAAGCTGGTTTGGTGGTGCTGAATTCTCTTAACTTTTGCTTATCTGTAATGGTTTTAATTTCTCCATTGAATCTGAATAAGATCCTTGATGGGTAGAGTAATCTTGGTTGTAGGTTTTTCCCTTTCATCACTTTAAATATGTCCTGCCACTCCCTTCTGGCTTGCAGAGTTTCTGCTGAAAGCAGCTGTTCACCTTATGTGGATTCCCTTGTTTGTTATTTGTTGCTTTTCCCTTGCTGCTTTTAATATTGTTTTCTTTGTATTTAATTTTTGATAGTTTTATTAATATGTATCTCGGCATGTTTCTCTTTGGGTTTATCCTGTATGGTACTCTCTGTGCTTCCTGGACTTGATTGACTATTTCTTTTCCCATGTTAGGGAAGTTTCTGACTATAATCTCTTCAAATATTTTCTCACACCCTCTCTTTTTCTCTTCTTCTTCTGGGACCCCTATAATTCATATGTTGGTGCATTTAATGTTGTCCCAGAGGTCTCTCAGACTGTCCTCAATTCTTTTCATTCTTTTTTCTTTATTCTGCTCCCTGTCAGTTACTTCTGTCTCTTTTATTCTGCAATTGATTCCTTTAGAGTATTTTTAATTTCAGTAATTGTGTTGTTCATCACTGTTTGTTTGCTCTTTAGTTCTTCTAGATCCTTGTTAAATGTTTCTTGTATTTTCTCCATTCTATTTCCAAGATTTTGGATCATCTCTACTATCATTACTCTGAAATCTTTTTCATGTAGCTTGCCTATTTCATCTTCATTTATTTGCTCTTGTAGGTTTTTACCTTGTTCCTTTGTCTGTAACATTTTTTGTCATTTCTTTATTTTTATTTTTTTTTGATGGGCGGTGCTGTATTACTGTCTTACTGCTTGTTTGGCCTGAGACGTCCAGCACTGGAGTTTGCAGGCAGTTGGATAGAGTCGGGTCTTGGTGCTGAGATGAGGAACTCTGGGAAGCCTCATTCTGATTAATATTCCCTGGAGTCTGAGGTTCTCTGTCAGTCCAGTGGTTTGGACTCGGAACTCCCACCACAAGAGCTCGGGCCTGACCTCTGGCCTGGGAACCAAGGTCCTGCAAGCTCCTCCTGTCCCCTTAGGTGTCCTTGGTCCCCAACCAGTGCCGGGTAGCTGCCCTAGTTGTGCAGAGATGCGAATTCCACATCCTCCTACTATGCCATCTTGACTGGGACCATTAATCTTGACTTGGAGATATTTCTCCTTTCTCATTCACCATCTATTTGGGTTGGCCAAAATATTCGTTCATTTAGTGAATACATTGTTCAATAAAGTTCTTTGTGAAAATGAAAAATGTATTTTTTATTTTTACTTAAAACCAAACGAACTTTTTGACCAACCCAATACATTACCTCTTCAAAGTCAACACGGAAACAACAAAAGCCAAGTTTCTACTGTGACTGTGATAGCTTAAAAATGAAATCCCTTGTTCCCTACACCAAAGAAGGCCCCAGTACAGTTATTCACATCAGTAATCTGGTGACATGAGAACACCAGTAAGCTTGCTGTCACTACTTAATTTTTTAAGGAAATTAAATAGAGCCAACATCAGGCACAGTTTTACAACTGAACTTAGACGAGCCCCAAATTCTGTTTTTGTAGAATTTTTAAATCAGAGCTGAAGCCTTTTGTCCTCAGCCTGCTTCTTCAGTCAATAAGGTAGAAGTTCCATAATCGGCTCTCAGCCCATTTTGGGAGGGGGCACAGTGGGAGGCTGCATTGGGCTGAGGCCCTGAGGAGATTCCTTCCTTCCTAACTGAGGCTATGCAGACCAGACAAGAGAGGCCATCTTCTTCCCTCCTGCTCCTCAATAATGAGAATGAAAAAGAACCACTTCACAGATGCTTCTCACCTAAAGCCTTTCTGGATGCAGATTCCTGGATGAAGAAATCTCAGGGGCATAAAAAATGTCCACTAGGTTTTCAGATTCTTATTAAGTGGAGCATTGCATCAAGAATTAACTGCTGCTCACTATTTACAATAGCCAGGACATGGAAGCAACCTAAATGTCTATCAGAGAGGAATGGATAAAGAAGATGTGGTACATATATACAATGGACTATTACTCAGCCATAAAAAAGAATGAAATAATGCCATTTGCAGCAACATGGATGGACCTAGAGACTGTCATACTGAGTGAGGTAAATCAGACAGAGAAAGACAAATATTATATGATATCGCTTATATGTGGAATCTAAAAAAGAAAATGGTACAAATGACCTTATTTACAGAAATAGAGTCACAGATGTAGAAAACAAACTTATGGTTACCAAAGGGGAAAGGGGAAGGGGGGATAAATTGGGAGATTGGGTCTGATATACACACACTACTATATATAAAATAGATAACTAATAAGGACCTACCGTATAGCACAGGGAACTCTGCTCAATACTCTGTAATGGCCTATATGGGAAGGAATCTAAAAAAGAGTGGATATATGTACATGTATAACTGATTCACTTTGCTGTACAGCAGAAACTTAACACAACATTTTAAATCAACTATACTCTAATAATAATAGAGTATACTCTATACTCTAATCTAACTATACTCTAGTAGCCAAAATTGGCTTTCACCAGAGCCTAAACTATACCATTTGGGAGATTTTCTGACCTTTCATATTTTTTTATACTCTAATAAAAATTTTTTTTAAAGAAAATATTAACTGCTGCTACCTAACCTCACCTTTCTGGGTTTCCTGCCCTCACACACATTGATTTGGGGAACAGCTGTAGTCTAATGATTAACTAACCATGGGAATGCCCCCCAAGTGGGGGACCCTATGATCTCTAGGAAGAGGGGATGGGGGGACTGGGGTCCTATCTTGGGATTAAGCAGAGTATCTCCTTCTTCAAGCTAAACTGGCTAGTTTCATCTGCCCCTGCCAGGGCTCAGGTAGCCAAAATTGGCTTTCACCAGAGCCTAAACTATACCATTTGGGAGATTTTATGACCTTTCATATTTTTTTATATCCTCCTTTTTGGGTCACTCTATCCAGAAAGTTCTTCTCTCTTGCTCACCATCATTCTTTTTCCTTCATATGGCTACATTAAAATCTGCCTAGGAGATTTTATTTTCTCTAATCATTCCAAGGTTATTGGCATTGGGAAGAGTATTTCAGCTTAAGGAGAACCTTGGAAAATGAATGCATCATTTAAAAATGAACATTGATAGTACCCAAAGAAAAACGTGTTTTCCATTCAGAAAAAAAAAAAATTACTATGTGTTGTTTGGTTTGGTTTGGGGAGTTTTAGTTGGGTGTTCAGAATGATGTTTTAAGGTTTAATGCAGAGATTTCTCTTGAATATTAACGTTGAATAAAATGACTGGTGGTTGGTAGGGACATGTAGCATAGGGTTCATTCACGGAAATGGCTATCTTATGGGTCATAAAATGAGTTGAAACAAAATTTTTTAGAAAAGAAGAAATACTGACAACATCATTCAGGATGTGTGTGGCCAACTTCAGTTTGTTATAATATTAATCAAAATGATTCCCTCATGTGGGAAAATATTTTTTACTGCAAATAAATACAGAAAAACATAATTGATCTAGACAAACAAAACAGACAAATGAGCACATGCTCAAATCCCAGGGTCTAAAATAAGTCAGGCTACAGAACCTAAGAGAAATTCCATAAGCTCTGCCTCTTATTTCTATTTCCAGGTTGGTTTTCACAGAATCCTCATTTGTGGTTGAAATTTAACGTTACTTGACCATGACTCCAGGGATTAGAGATGTAATTAGGAAGTAGTGGCAAAGAGAATGCTTTAAAAAAGACACAGAGGGCTTCACTGGTGGCGCAGGGGTTGAGAGTCCACCTGCTGATGCAGGGGACACAGGTTCGTGCCCCAGTCCGGTAAGATCCCACATGCTGCAGAGCGGCTGGGCCCATGAGCCATGGCCGCTGAGCCTGCGCATCCAGAGCCTGTGCTCCGCAATGGGAGAGGCCACAACAGTGAGAGGACCGTGTATGGCAAAAAAAATAAAATAAAATAAAAGAGAAAGAGAGAGAAAAGAGAGAGAAAAAATAAAGCAGGGACCCTAAGTAGTTCAAATAGATCTGTCCAGCTGCAATACAGCTAAGAAAACTCAGAGGCTATATTTCAAACATGGATGAAATTAGTATGCAGGAAGCACTTAAATCAGAGCTCTTCTTATTCAACAAGGTTTATTTATAGAATCTGAATAGCTCTAGAAAAAATTCTGATGATTCACATTGCTTTGACCTAAACTTACTTTTTTTGTTACAGTTTTTTTTAACATCTTTGTTGAAGTATAATTGCTTTACAATGGTGTGTTAGTTTCTGCTTTAAAAACTAAGCAAATCAGTTATACATATACATATGTTCCCATAACTCTTCCCTCTTGTGTCTCCCTCACTCCCACCCTCCCTATCCCACCACTCTAGGTGGTCACAAACCACTGAGCTGATCTCCCTGTGCTATGTGGCTGCTTCCCACTAGCTATCTATTTTAAGTTCGGTAGTGTATATATGTCCATGCCACTCTCTCACTTTGTCACAGCTTACCCTCCCCCCCCCATATCCTCAAGTCCATTCGTTAGTAGGACTGCGTCTTTATTCCTGTATTACCCCTAGGTTCTTCATGACATTTTTTTTCTCATAGATTCCATATATATGTATTAGCGTATGGTATTTGTTTTTCTCCTTCTGACTTACTTCACTCTGTATAACAGACTCTAGGTCCATCCACCTCACTACAAATAACCCAATTTCTTTTCTTTTTATGGCTGAGTAATATTCCATTGTATATATGTGCCACATCTTCTTTATCCATTCATCTGTTGATGGACACTTAGGTTGCTTCCATGTCCTGGCTATTGTAAATAGAGCTGCAATGAACATTTTGTTACATAACTCTTTTTGAATTATGGTTTTCTCAGGGTATATGCCCAGTAGTGGGATTGCTGGGTCGTATGGTAGTTCTATTTGTAGTTTTATAAGGAACCTCCATACCGTTCTCCATGGCTGTATCAATTTACATTCCCACCAGCAGTGCAAGAGTGTTCCCTTTTCTCCACACCGTCTCCAGCATTTATTGTTTCTAGATTTTTTGATGATGGCCATTCTGACTAGTGTAAGATGATATCTCATTGTAGTTCTCATTTGCATTTCTCTGCATCTATTGAGATGATCATATGGTTTTTCTCCTTCAATCTGTTAATATGGTGTATCACGTTGATTGATTTGCATATGTTGAAGAATCCTTGCATTCCTGGAATAAACCCCACTTGATCATGGTGTATGATCCTTTTAATGTGCTGTTGGATTCTGTTTGGTAGTATTTTGCTGAGGATTTTTGCATCTATGTTCATCAGTGATATTGGCCTGTAGTTTTCTTTCTTTGTGACATCTTTGTCTGGTTTTGGTATCAGGGTGATGGTGGCCTCATAGAATGAGTTTGGGAGTGTTCTTCCCTCTGCAATTTTTTGGAAGAGTTTGAAAAGGATGGGTGTTAGCTCTTCTCTAAATGTTTGATAGAATTTGCCTGTGAAGCCATCTGGTCCTGGGCTTTTGTTTGTTGGGAGATTTTTAATCACAGTTTCAATTTCAGTGCTTGTGATTGGTCTGTTCATATTTTCTATTTCTTCCTGGTTCAGTCTCAGCAGGTTGTGCATTTCTAAGAATTTGTCCATTTCTTCCAGGTTGTCCATTTTATTGCCATAGAGTTGCTTGTAGTAATCTCTCATGATCCTTTGTATTTCTGCAGTGTCAGTTGTTACTTCTCCTTTTTCATTTCTATTGATTTGAGTCTTCTCCCTTTTTTTCTTGATGAGTCTGGCTAATGGTTTTTCAATTTTGTTTATCTTCTCAAAGAACCAGCTTTTAGTTTTATTGATCTTTGCTATTGTTTCCTTCATTTCTTTTTCATTTATTACTGATCCAATCTTTATGATCTTTCCTTCTGCTAACTTTGGGGTTCTTTTGTTCTTCTTTCTCTAATTCCTCTACGTGCAAGGTTAGGTTGTTTATTTGAGATGTTTCCTGTTTCTTAAGGTAGGATTGTATTGCTATAAACTTCCCTCTTAGAACTGCTTTTGCTGCATCCCATAGGTTTTGGGTCGTTATGTCTCCACTCTCATTTGTTTCTAGGTATTTTTTGATTTCTTCTTTGATGTCTTCAGTGATCACTTTGTTATTAAGTAGTGTATTGTTTAGCCTCCATGTGTTTGTGTTTTTTACAGATCTTTTCCTGTAATTGATATCTAGTCTCATAGCGTTGTGGTCGGAAAAGATACTTGATACGATTTCAGTTTTCTTAAATTTACCAAGGCTTGATTTGTGACCCAAGATATGATCTATCCTGGAGAATGTTCCATGAGGACTTGAGAAAAAGTGTATTCTGCTGTTTTTGGATGGAATGTCCTATAAATATCAATTAAGTCCATCTGGCTTAATGTATCACTTAAAGCTTGTGTTTCCTTATTTATTTTCATTTTGGATCATCTGTCCATTGGTGAAAGTGGGGTGTTAAAGTCCCCTACTATGAATGTGTTACTGTCGATTTCCCCTTTTATGGCTGTCAGTATTTGCCTTATGTATTGAGGTGCTCCTATGTTGGGTGCATAAATATTTACAATTGTTATATCTTTTTCTTGGATCGATCCCGTGATCATTATGTAGTGTCCTTCTTTGTCTCTTCTAATAGTCTTTGTTTTAAAGTCTATTTTGTCTGATATGAGAATTGCTACTCCAGCTTTCTTTTGATTTCCATTTGCATGGAATATCTTTTTTCATCCCCTCACTTTCAGTCTGTATGTGTTTCTAAGTCTGAAGTGGGTTTCTTGTAGACAGCATATATATGGGTCTTCTTTCTGTATCCTTTCAGCCTGTCTATATCTTTTGGTTGGAGCATTTAATCCATTTACATTTAAGGTAATTATTAATATGTATGTTCCTATTCCCATTTTCGTAGTTGTTTTGGGTTCGTTATTGTAGGCCTTTTCCTTCTCTTGTGTTTCTTGCCTAGAGAAGTTCCTTTAGCATTTGTTGTACAGCTGGTTTGGTGGTGCTGAACTCTCTCAGCTTTTGCTTGTCTGTAAAGATTTTAATTTCTCCATCAAATCTGAATGAGATCCTTGCTGGGTAGAGTAATCTTGGTTGTAGGTTTTTCTCCTTCATCACTTTCAATATGTCCTGCCACTCCCTTCTGGCTTGCAGAGTTTCTGCTGAGAGATCAGCTGTTAACCTTATGGGGATTCTCTTGTGTGTTATTTGTTGTTTTCCCTTGCTGCTTTTAATATGTTTTCTTTGTATTTAATTTTTGATAGTTTGATTAATATGTATCTTGGTGTGTTTCTCCTTGGATTTATCCTGTATGGGACTCTCTGTGCTTCCTGGACTTGATTAACTATTTCCTTTCCCATATTAGGGAAGTTTTCAACTATAATCTCTTCAAATATTTTCTCAGTCCCTTTGTTTTTCTCTTCTTCTTCTGGGACCTCTATAATTCGAATGTTGGTGCGTTTAATGTTGTCCCAGAGGTCTCTGAGACTGTCCTCAGTTCTTTTCATTCTTTTTTCTTTATTCTGCTCTGCAGTAGTTATTTTCCACTCTTTTATCTTCCAGGTCACTTATCCATTCCTCTGCCTCAGTTATTCGGCTATTGTTCCCTTTTAGAGTCTTTTTAATTTCATTTATTGTGTTGTTCATTGTTGCTTGTTTCATCTTTAGTTCTTCTAGGTCCTTGTTAAATGTTTCTTGCATTTTGTCTATTCTATTTCCAAGATTTTGAATCATCTTTACTATCATTATTCTGAATTCTTTTTCAGGTAGACTGCCTATTTCCTCTTCCTTTGTTAGGTCTGGTGGGTTTTTACCTTGCTCCTTCATCTGCTGTGTGTTTTTCCGTCTTCTCATTTTGCTTATCTTACTGTGTTTGGGGTCTCCTCTTTGCAGGCTGCAGTTTCATGGTTCCCGTTGTTTTTGGTGTCTGTCCCCAGTGGCTAAAGTTGGTTCAGTGGGTTGTGTAGGCTTCCTGGTGGAGGGGACTAGTGCCTGTGTTCTGGTGGATGAGGCTGGATCTTGTCTTTCTGGTGGGCAGGTCCACGTCTGGTGGTGTGTTTTGGGGTGTCTGTGGACTTATTATGATTTTAGGCAGCCTCCCTGCTAATGGGTGGGGTTGTGTTCCTGTCTTGCTAGTTGTTTGGCGTAGGGTGTCCAGCACTATAGCTTGCTGGTCATTGAGTGAAGCTGGGTGTTGGTGTTGAGATAGAGATCTCTGGGATATTTTTGCCATTTGATATTACATGGAGCTGGGAGGTCTCTTTTGGACCAGTATCCTGAAGTTGACTCTCCCACCTCAGAGGCACAGCCCTGACACCTGGCTGGAGCACCAAGAGCCTTTCATCCACACAGCTCAGAGTAAAAGGGAGAAAAAGTGAAAGAAGGAAAGAAGGAAAGAAGGAAAGAAAGAAAGAAAGAAAGAAAAGGAAGAAAGAAAGAAAGAAAGAAAGAGAAAGAAAGAAAAAGAAAGAAAGAAGGAAGGAAAGAAAGAAAGAAAGAGAAAGAAAGTGTGTAGGTCGCCTGAGGGCGTCTATTCTTTGCTCAGACAGGACGGGGTTAAAGGAGCAGCTGCTTCGGGGGCTCTGGCTCACTCAGGTCGGGAGGAGGGAGGGGTACGGAGTGCGGGGCGAGCGTGCGGTGGCAGAGGCCGGCATGAAGTTGCACCAGCCTGAGACGCGCCATGCGTTTTCCCGGGGAAGTTGTCCCTGGATCCCGGGACCCTGGCAGGGGTGGGCTTTGCAGGCTCCCGGCAGGGACAGTGTGGAGAGTGACCTGTGCTTGCACACAGGCTTCTTGGTGGCGGCAGCAGCAGCCTTAGCGTCTCATGCCCATCTCTGGGGTCCACGCTGTTAGCCGCGGCTTGCGCCCATCTCTGGAGCTCCTTTAAGCAGCGCTCTTAATCCCCTCTCCTCGCACCAGGAAACAAAGAGGGAAGAAAAAGTGTCTTGCCTCTTCGGCAGCTCCAGACTTTTCCCCGGACTCCCTCCCGGCTAGCCGTGGTGCACTAACCCCTGCAGGCTGTGATCACGCCTCCAACCCCAATCCTCTCCCTGCGCTCTGAAGGAAGCCCAAGCCTCAGCTCCCGGCCCCACCCGCCCCGGCGGGTGAGCAGACTAGCCTCTCGGGCTGGTGAGTGCCGGTCGGCCCCGATCCTCTGTGCGGGAATCTCTCCGCCTTGCCCTCCGCAACCCTGAGGCTACGCTCTCCTCCGTGGCTCCGAAGCTTTCCCCCTCCGCCACCCGCTGTCACCGCCTGCGAAGGGCCTTCCTAGTGTGTGGAAACTTTTCCTCCTTCACAGCTCCCTCCTACTGGTGCAGGTCCCGTCCCTATTCTTTTGTCTCTGTTTATTCTTTTTTATTTTGCCCTACCCAGGTACGTGGGGAGTTTCTTGCCTTTTGGGAGGTCTGAGGTCTTCTGCCAGCATTCAGTAGGTGTTCTATAGGAGCTGTTCCACTTGTAGATATATTTCTGGTGTATCTGTGGGGAGGAAGGTGATCTCCGCGTCTTACTCTTCCGCCATCTTCCTCAACTCCCTCTGGCCTAAACTTTTATTTATTCTTTCACTCCATCAAATATTTATTAAGAATCTTCTGTGTGGCAAACATTGGTGCTGGGAGAACAAGAGGAGTTTGCTGGCCTCATGGAGTCTATCCTAAAAAATTACCCGGCTAATCATTTGATGAATGCTTAAGGAAACTATAGTGTGCTCTGAGAGTATACGTTTTCTGGGGATGGGGGTTCAGGGAAGGTGTCTGCAGACTTGACGTTCCAACTGAGATAGGAAGAGTGAGAAAGAATTAATGACTAGGTAACAGGATACTGAAAAGATTCCTCAGCAGAAGACACAGAATGAGTCAGGACAGAGATGCCCTGGAACCAGCACATTCAAGGAAAACAGAGAAAGTCAGAGCGTGACTCCAGGGACAGTGAGCCGGCGATGAGGCTGGGCAGGGACTGAGTTACATAAGGAGGAGTGATGTTCTAGACATGTAGCCATTTGCAAAGGCACAAACCTGGCAGGTCAGAAGGGAGGTTGATGCTCAACAACCTGGGTGGTGGAACCAGTACAACTGGCTGACCGTCAGCCCAGCATGAAAGGCCTGGAGGGACAGAGCATGAGCTCTGGATTTGATGCTTAGAGCCAGAAGAAGGCATTGAAGAGCTGTCAGCAAGAGACCATGAGGATCACATATGAGCTGCAAATGTTTTCTAGACGGAGCAAGATGAGAAGATGAGCTCAGCTGGCCCATGAGTGCTCCCCACACAGACGCCAAGTGCCGCTCGGGGATTCTGAGATAAAGATCAGACCCTGCAGTGACTGCTCTCAGAAAGCTCACAGTTGATAGCCAATGCCTCCCAGATATTAATCACTAAAAGATCTGCTCTGGTTGGGTAGAAAGTTCTAAAAGCTCTTCAGAGCAACAGGTGGGAGCAGAGAAACAGCGTTTGCCTGAAATTCATGATCTCTTTATGTAGTATGGTTGGAAATGCCATCCCAGTAGCTCTGCATTATAAAGGGAAAATAAATTAAACTTTTTATTATTGAAGGACTTTTTCATCTGAGAGCTCAACCTTTCTAGCTAAATCACTGCTCTCCAGGCCTGCACAAACTACTCTCCAAATACAGAAAAGCCAGAGAATGTCTGTGAGGGTTTCATGTCAGTGAGCTGTCACTGGCATTCGCATCTCTGTCTCCACGTATCTATCAGTCTTGGTACTGCCAGACACAGAGAGGACAAGAATTGCCGGAAATGCTTCCATGTGGGCGCCATCATGTCTGTTGGTCAAGAGAACAGGTTAGGGGATGTCTTCCCCAAATGTCCTGTAATGTCAAGGTGGTCTCATCTAGTGCTTCCCTTCCTAAATAATGCTTTAGCAAAGCTATGGAAATTAGTGTAGACCCATAGTACGGGGTGGGAGGGAGCAGTCAACTTAATATTAAAGAAAATAGACTAAGGTCAAAATTTTATCTTTAAATCTTCGTTTGACATAGTGAAAATTTTAGTAACAAATACCTAAATAAATGAAAAACTCGTAACGTATTCAGAAAATGTAGAAATATATACAGCATGTACAAAGAGACAGTTCTCTTTCCTCTCTTTAATCTCACTCCAATTTGATATGTATATATTGGCATTTTTCTCTGTTTATCTATATATACACATATATAGTTTTTATTCCTTATAAAAAAGGGACCGTCCTAACAAGTTATTTGAATATCATTTTCATCACTTGATAATATATCCTGAACATCTTTCCAAGGTCATCTGTATAGCAGCATCTCATTCTTTTTAATAACTGTATAGCAATTCCCTGAATGGATTTGTCATCATTTTGTTATGTGTTCCCTTATTATGGAGCAATTTATATTGTTTTCAGGTTGGGTTTTTTTTTGTCTTTTAAGCAAAGTTGGAATAGTATCTTTACAACTATGTCTTTATCCATTTGTAAAATAAGATTCCTAGAAGTGGAACTGTAAGATCGTAGAGGATTCACATTTTTATATTGAAAGAAAATTTCAAACTGCCCTCTAAAAAGGGTTATGCTGATTTACTTTCTCAAAGAAATCATTTTAAATGGGGGGCAGGGGGAAGAAATGACCTAGATTCTTAGTGCCACTGACATTTACTCACATGATGTTAAGAGCTTTCGGATACATTACCCCCAGGGGTCACTACTCGATCCTAGGAAGTGGGCAGAACAGAAATTGTGAGGTCATTTTCCTCCTGAGACATCTGGGAGTAGAGAGGCTGGGCCATCTGCACACGGCCACGCTGGCACCCGACATGGGTGAGAAAGGTAGAGGTGAAGGCCATGGGCTCTGACGACGGACTGTCGGAGTTCAAATCTTGCCTCTTTTTTGCATCTGATGACATGAGCTTCACTTCTCTGTGATGGTTAACTTTATGGGTCAACTTGGCTAGGCCACAGTCCCCATATATTTAGTCAATATCAGTCTCAATGTTGCTCTGAAGGTATTCTTTAGATGTGATTAACACGTGAATCAGTGGACTCTGAGTAAAGCAGGTTACCTTCCATAATGTGGGTGGGCCTCATCCAATCAATTGAAAACCTTAAGGGAAAGACTGAGGTCCCCCGAGAAAGAAGAAATTTGTCCTCCAGACTCAAGCTGCAACATCAACTCTTCTGTTTCTCAGCTGGCCGGTCTGCCCTGCAGATTTTGGACCGGCCAGTCCCCACAATTGCATGAGCCAATTCCTTAAAATAAATGTCTGGATAGATACATAGATACATAGATTAGATAGATAGATAGACAGATAGATAGGGAAAGGTAGAGTTGGACACACACACACACACACACACACACACACACACACACACACACCCTATTAGTCCTGTTTCTCCAGGGACACCTAATATTGATACATTCTCTAAACCTCAGTTTCCTCATCTATAAAATGGTGACAACACTACTTACTTTGTGAGATTATGAAATGAAATAATCCATATTAATGTGGATGGGCCTCATCGAATCACTTGAAACCCTTAATGAAAAGACTGGGGTCCCTAAGAAAGAGGAAATTCAGCCTCCAGACGGCCCTCAGACTCAAGCTGCCACATCGTTTGCCACTGCCAGGCGTATGGTCTGGAGTCCATACATGTTGACTATGATTTTTAGATAAATGAGCTTGAACCCACCGCTCTGTTCATTACCACCCTCCTCCCCCCCCTTCCCAACACACACGCCCTCTCACACACATTCACATTCACTCACATTCTCACGCACACTTACACACAAGACCCTCTGAAAAACTCGGAGCACAAGCCCTTCCGTTTACAGACAAGACACAGAAGGAAGTCCAAGCTGTGAAGAGACACATTCAAGAGATTTCTGAGCAAGGTTGAAACCCGAAGTGAGACCATGTCTATCTTCTGGAGGTCTGTTCCCTAGGCAGCCCTGCCTCCCCACTATGAGCTGGGAATTGCCAGTTGCATTCATTTAAGCTGTTTGCTTCCCAGCCCACATAGGATATGGGCCTTGATCTCTGCATCACACAGTAGTGATGCCATGAGACTTTCATCTCTTCTGCTATGTGTCACCTTTAGTCAGGACTCATTGTGTCTCCTTCCTCTCCCCTGGGTTTCACTTCAGTCAGTCATACAGCAAAAGGCAGGAGGAGAGGGGGAGGAAAACTAGAGAAGGACACATTTATCAGTGACATACTCAGCAGCGAAGCCATTACCTAAAAGCAGACAGGCCACTGCTCCACTTTGGCCCAAAGGAAGCAGGTAGGTTCTCACCACCTTTATGTTGTGATGACAGCAGGCCTGATGGAGTTAGAGCTAGTGTTGGCCCCGGGTTCCTCGTTCTCCTAGCTATAGATGGTCCTATGTGGCCAGCAACACGTTCTGAGTCACACTCGCTCTGGCTTTGGCTTTGTGCTTTCAAAGATGCTGCTAGTATGTCTCGCTACGATTGGTCTTCAAGCAGGCGGGCTTCCCAGAATATGTCCAAATATGAAGAAGAAATTTGAAAATCGATTCTTGGTTGAATTGCCAACCCAGAGTGACATTCAAGAGAGGCTCAAATGAAAATTTATTCATAAATATGAGTATATCTTAGGGAACACATCATGGCTAATTGAAATGGCATTTTGGTATCTTCAAATTCATTGCAGATATGGAGGTGGCCACGCTCCTTGCCTGGAAGTCACATCCTGAGCAGACAGAGTGGAGGCGTGGAGGGAGATGCACATGCCCATATTTGCAGTAGCTCCACCGAAAAGTACCTCTCCATCGGATGCTGAGAAACTCAAGTTTGAGGGTAAAACGTTGAGAAATATTAAATGGCCTTAGTTATTGCTTGTCAACACCAACAGCGCTCAGGAGAAATTTAATATGCTCTCGTAAAATGAACTCAATTGGTAAATAAACGTTATGAATTGTGAACAGGCTTTGAAAGGCTTAAACCTTTCCCTAGTGAATACATCTCTGTTAATAATATTGCAGCTCTTAGCAAAACTCATTAAAATTAAGTCTTTTGACAAAGATTATCCTTGTGTCTATATATAAGTCAACTAAAAGTCCATAACTAATCCACGGTGTGGTGGAATGAATTTGGACTGGGCTGGAGGCCAGATACCTATGTCTTTGTTTACTTGTTTGTTACTACTCCTCAGCGGCCCTGTCACTTGCACAGTCTCAGAGCCTGTGTGTGGCCAACTCCTCTCTTGTAAATTGACCTGGATAAGCTATTTCCCAAACTAGAAATACGACGAGGGTAACATCTCTTTTTTATTACTTCTTTTAAAATTTAACCTGCTCTGCTAACCAGCCATCTGGTAAGTCCTTCTTGAGTAGTATCCAGAAAATTAGCAAGAAGTCCAGGGGCATCTGCAGGTCCAAAATGGTGCAGAGACCTGGAGTCTGACAAAGTCACAACCGAGGTCGCCACTCAGTGCCACAGAGACGCTCTGTGTATTTCGCTCTCAGTCCTACATGCTAAGACTGGTCGTTCTTGCCCACTGAGTCAGGACTGCCCAGCCCAGGGGGCAGGACTCACTCAGGTCTTTGCTGCTAAGCTCCTCAGTTCACTGTCACATACTATCTCCAAAGAGTACCCACTGTGCTAGGGAAGCTGTGGGTAAATGAGATTCCTGGGGCTGCTGCGACAAAGCATTACAAGCTGGGTGGCTTAAACCAGGGGTCCTTAACCCCCAGGCCACAGACCGGTACAGGGCCACAGCCTGTTACTGAACCGGCTGCACAGCAGGAGGTGAGTGGCGGGCGAGCGAGCGGAGCTTCATCTGCCGCTTCCCATCGCTCCCCATCGCTCCCCATCGCTCCCCACAGCTGGCGTTACCGCCTGAACCACCCCCCACCCCGTCCGTGGAAAAATTTTCGTCCACGAAACCCGTCCCTGGCGCCGAAAAGGACGGGGACCGCTGGCTTAAGCAACAGGCGTTTATTGTCTCACAATTCTGGAGGCTAGATGCTTCAGATCAAGATGTTGGCTGGCTTGGTTCCTTCTGAGGGCTGGGAGGGAGGCTCTGTTCCAGGACTCTCTCCTCGCTTCTGGCGGCTTCACGTGATCCTTGGCTTTCAGATGGCATTCTTCCTGGGTCTTCACATTGTCTTCCTCTACATGTCTATCTCTGTGTCCCAATTTCCCCTTTTATAAGGACACCAATCCTATTGGATTAGGGCCCACCGTAATAACCTCATTTGGACTTGCTTTTATAAAGACACTATTTCCAATAAGGTCACATTCACAGGTCCTGGGAGTTGGGACTTTAACACCTTTTGGGGGAATGCAATTTAACCCATACCACTGGGTCAAAATGAACGTCCATGTTCAGTCAAACCAAATGCTGGAGCTTCAACTCCGACATGGACCCACCACACCAGGTCTCCCAGAAACACTAGAAACAGGGGTTGTGGTTCTGATTCTTCCTCTCACAGAAGACCCTTTGCTTCCTAGGTCTATAAGTCCACCCCCTCCTCTAAGACAGGATTATTATACCAGGCATCCCCATTGTCTTCAAAGCACTGCAATATTTTACCCGCAAGCAATGGCTGTGATGATTCGATGTACATTCTCAAAACTAAGGGGACTGTGACAGGACATACCTCTCAACTTCGCTCAACTTTAAAAATCTCTACATAAAATAAAGATAATGGTGTCTGTTTTGACCACTTCATAAAGCTGCAAAGACCATATAAGATGTTAGGGAAGAAAAAAACACAATAAACCCTAAAGAATACCTCAAGTAAACCCTTATCATAGAGCAGGCGTTGCCGAACTTTCTCTGTGGACCAGATAGTAAATACTTTGGGCTTTTTGGCCCAGGAGGCAAAACAGGGAGGGATATTATGCAGATACTTATATAGTTTTAAAACCACGTAAAAATATAAAAACCATTCTGAGGCTGTACAAACACAAGCAATGGGCCTGCTTTGGTCCTAGGACTGCCCTTTGCCCATTCTTGTTATAAAGGATTCTTTAACTGGAAAAAAAATTAATCCTCGGTAATTCATTAATACCTTGACTGAGGTAATTTCATCATCTTAGTTTTCACCAGTCCCTCCCCCACTGATAGTTTGAATGTTTTCTTATTAATACACTCCATTCACTTTACACCTAAATTGAGTTGTGTGTTCTGTAAATTACTTTGCACAAGCAGCTCAGGAAAGAGCTGGAGTGTGTGAAGACAGGGGATCCTGGTTTGTTTCTTCTACCTCTCCCGACAGCCAAAGCGATGTTTGTCGGAGAGTCATTTATACAAATTGAACCTTATAAAAATCCTCATACGGGACCTTCCCAAACTGTACCCATTGTTCTAAGCCGATTGCCAGCTCTCACTCCTCCAGCTATTCCAGTCCATCCTGACGGCCACCTTTTCTGCTTTCCCGCTGAATGCGTAATCCATGCCACATAATTTACAAGTTAACCCTTGATGCTTTCTCACGTTCCTTTTGACTCTTCGATAAGACCAGAAACACTCCAAGAAAGGAACTGCTTATTTTTCTTTCCCTTGGAAACTAATTACCTCCATGCTAAGCCCAATCAGAGGCTGTGGGTTCCCCGACGGGCAGGACCGGCTGCTGCCCTGGTACTCCTTCATGGACTAGGCTGGGTCACTGTCCTCCCACCTCTCTGGCCCAGAGCTTCTCACCAAGGCCTGACTACACTGAATCAACAGTGATGTCATCCATGTGGGCACCAAAACTCCAGAGCTCAAAGGAGGGAACTGGTCCCCACCACTCCAGCCATGGCTGGAAGCCAGGAATCGGTACTGACCTCAAAACTGATAAATTAGAAAAAATATTAATAACTGAAAGATTTTCTTCATCACAAAGGTTTTTTTTTTTAAGTCTCACATGGGTACTTTATAGTGAAGTACTTTATAGTGAAGTACTATACTTTATAGTGAACAGTAATACAGTATAAATACTCCTTTTAGGTCTTACGCAAACTGTACTTTTTTAAAGTTGCTCTGATCTGGTTTTTTTTTAATTTTATTGAAGTATAGTTGATTACAATGTTGTGTTTAATTTCTGCTGTACAGCAAAGTGATTCCATCATGGTTTGTACAGGGTCTTGAATATAGTTCTCTGTGCTATACAATAGGACCTTGTTTATCCATCCTATACATAATAGTCTGCATCCAGCACAAAGTTTTAGGGAACATGAACCAAGTTTATTGCCTAACTTGTACCCTCTCGAAATATATGAATTTCTATAATAAAGGGGAAAGCCCAGCATCTCCCATTTCACTTCAGTCTCCTCACTTGGCATTTTCTTTCTTAGAAGATATTGCAGTAATCACTATAACATTTTGAAAATTAGGGGACTTCCCTGGTGGTCCAGCGGTTAGGACTCCGCCCTTCCACTGCAGGGGACGCATGTTCGATCCTGGTTGGGGAACTAAGATCCCGCATGCCGCACCGGCATGGATAAAAAAAAAAAGGCATAAAATTTTGAAAATTAGTAGCCTGATCCTTACTATATAGTATAAGTCCCACAGCAGTGACCAATATTTCGAAGGTTGTCAAAGGAGGGGCTTAAAGCACCAGACCAATCTGTTTTCCTTTAGGGATGACTGCAGTGCGAGATTAATAAAATACTCCAAGATGTGGTAAGAAGAGGTGACATCACCAGCCCTTGGGTGCGGGGGAAGCCACCTGGCACGGGCACCCGTCTTGCCCCACCCCTGAGGTGTGGCAGAACACCACAGTATCGTCACGCCTTCTGAGTGGGACGGCTCAGTGAAAAGCAAACACTTCCAAAGGCGAAGGAGGGAAATCAATAGAGGCGCCTCAGGAAGTGATACTGGAAAATGATGTGGTGCTCCCAGAGGGTTTTCACTGCCAGTGAGGAAACACAATGAAAAAGACCACTCTTTGAAGGGATGGGGCACCCTTGCCAAGGGCGCGTGTGCACCCCACAGCCTTGATTCTTGAGTAGCTTTTGGGGATTAGTGTCTTCTCTGGTCAATCCCCACCAGGACATTTCCCAAGTTACTCAATCTTCCAAACACTCTGAGGGTTTAGAGACAGAGCTGAAAACTTAATTAGCATGATATGTACTGTGGGCTTCTGGTATTTCTAGTAAGCTTAGGGAGCTGCCAAACAATCTTGCCAAGTTTCCTTGAGCCTGGAAAGGCCTGGGAATGCCAATCCAAGAGAGTGGCTGGCTGGTACAACAACGAGAACTAATTCTCTCACAGGCTGAAAGGGAAATGCTTCGAGATTGGGGAGGTGGGCTTTCTTTTGTGAGGGAACAATTAGGCCCGAAGGATGTTGCCCTTGGAAGAAGCTCTAGGTGGAACTGGACAGGGTTGAGAATAGTCTGCAGGACCACAGAGACATGGGACGTAGGCACGAGGGATCAAATGCACATCTTCGTCCGCAATAGCACCCGCCTCTTGCAGACAAGAGCACATGTCTGAGGAGCTCAGAGAAATCGGTCCCAGTAAAATCTGTTTTCCTCAGTAAAGTTGGAGAATGCCAAGGTTCCCACACATGGTTATAGGGACAGAAATACATTATGTTCCTTGGTGAAAGCTTTGCTTTTCGCACAGGTTTGATTTTATTATAGTCTATACGTAGTTCTTTAAAACTGGCACCTGACTCCTCCTTCTTTTTGTTCTACTTTATTTCTTAGAAGACTGACTAGCCGTCATGAAGAATCTCTTAGAAGACTGACTAGCCGTCATGAAGAATCTATTTTTGCAACAAGTAGTTTCAAGGATCACACATAACGATATTAACAACATAATTTTAGTAAAGAAAGGAGTGAAAAAACAAAGCAAACACATCGAGCACTCTACACGTGCCAGGTTCTGTTTTAAAGTATTTTGCATTCATTGTCTCATTTCTTTGAAGAAAGTTATTTTCTGTTAATTTTAGAATTGAGACAAATCAGAAGAGCTATTAAATTCCCAAGGCCTGAAGAATAAATGAATAATGGAGAGAAAGGTTTATCAGGAGGGAAGGTCCTTCAGCTCAAGTCTGGCTGGATAGAGGACTCACCACTGTCTTGATTAGCATGTAGGTCGATGATGGCCCTAGTAGGCGTCTCAATCCATTCTTCAAACAACGATTATCCAGAACCTCTGCATCCTCCCCTCCCCACCGTGTGCCTCGCAGGAGTCTCTCATTAGAAGCAAAATGGAGGGTCAGTCATCCTTTGGCCTTTCTGAGGAACCTATACCTTGACTTCAATTTCCACCTAATGCATACTGTTGATTGGTTATCACTGCACCTAACAATCGTTCATTTATTCAACCATTATTTTTTGAGTGTCTACTCTATGCCAAATATTGGGCTACATACTGTGCGTCCAAGGTACAATGGCTGCCCTCAAGAAGTCTGCTGCCAATTCCCTTCTCGCCAGGAAGCAGGAGGCAGGGATGCTGGCCAGAGCTGCAGAGTGGCGCCCAGGGAGCCACTTCAGGCTGCATGTACACGGTACTTCAACACGCGACTCCTCTACCCACACAAGAACTGGAAAACTATTACTTCTAGAGAATCATTGCCAGAAGTCAGGTAGAAGAGTCTTTGACATAGAAGAAAAATCCAATTAGTGATCAGAAAGGTAAGAAAACAAATGAAAGTGATTGTTTCCATCTTGGGCTGGAAGAGGATATGGAGGACTCTCTGAGTCAAGGGTGCCTAGTACACAGACCTTTTACTGGGCTCGGATTCCTCCATGAGCAGTGAGGGAGCTCTTAAGGATGCTGTTCATGGCACTGAGGCAGCTCAAAGGTCCGGGGAAGGCAAGAGGACAAGAAAACGATCAACCATGCTGCAAAGGAGCATGGCATATAGTCAAAGGACAACGGATTTCAGAATCAGACCAGACTGTCAATCCTGGTACCACTGCTTCCTTGGACAAGTAACTTTCAGCTCTGTGAACCTCAGTTTCCTTATCTATAATAGGAATAATGTTTTTGTCGTGAGGATTAAATGAAACGATGTATATAAAGTCTCTGGCACATTCTAGATATCCAGTAAGCAGCAGTTATTTTTGTTATCTTTAAGCGTGGTAGCATAATTGCTACAATAGAAGGAAGTACCAAAAAAGCCATCTTTAAGTCTTCCCCAGGAAAATCTAGCCGAGGTTTCACTGGTGCACAGTCTTGAAGAACAATAAGGAGTTCCCCGAGTGGTCATGGAGGGAAGGGAAAAGAAATCACCTGGGTGAAACATGCCTAGTGCCTACCAGTGTGGTGGGAGCACAGAGGACAGAGCACATGAGGGAGAGCTGTGAGAGGAGAGGTGGGGCCACGGTGAGGGGCCGCACCACTAGGGGATGCGGGCCAGGGACAGGAGCCACATCTTCCCTCACCGGAAGACCGGGAAGGGCTTTAAGCTGGAGCCCACAAGGATCTGGTAATAATAGCCAACACTTATGCAGCCAACACTTAATTAGAATTCCTATGTGGGGACTTCCCTGGTGGTGCAGTGGTTAAGAATCCTCCTGCCAACGTGGGGGACACGGGTTTGAGCCCTGGTCCGGGAAGATCCCACATGCCGCGGAGCAACTAAGCCCATGCGCCACAATTACTGAGCCTGCGCTCTAGAGCCCGTGAGCCACAACTACTGAGTCTGCATGCCACAGCTACTGAAGCCTGCGTGCCTAGAGCTCGTGCTCTGAAACAAAGAGGAGCCACTGCAATCAGAAGCCCCCGCTCGCCGCAACTAGAGAAAGCCTGCATGCAGCAATGAAGACCCAACGCAGACAAAAATAAATAAATTTAAAAAAAGAATTCCTATGTGCCAGATGCTACTTTAAGCACGTTACATATATTAATTCACTTAAGCCTCACATAACCCTTTGAACTAACTACTAAGAGAACTAAGCCACAGATAGTTAATGAGCTAGCCTGGAGTACATCACACTAAATGACCTCAGATGTGTACTTAGATGGATTAGACTAAGAGGAAGGACATTTGGAGAGAAGACAGATTAGAAAAGAGAAGGCAACCCCAATGTTCATTAGAGCACTACTTACAACAGCCAAGACATGGAACCCGCCTAATGTCCATCGACAGATGAATGGATAAAGAAGATGTGGCACATATATAAAATGGAATATTACTCGGCCATAAAAAAGAATGAAATAATGCCATTTGCAGCAACATGAATGGACCTACAGATTATCATACTAAGTGAAGTAAGCTAGAAAAAGACAAATATCATGTGATATCACTTATATGTGGAATCTAAAAAAATGATACAAATGAACTCATTTACAAAACAGAAATAGACTCACAGGCATAGAAAACAAACTTATGGTTACCAAAAGGAGTGGAGGGATAAATTAGAAGTTTGGGATCAAAGTATACACACTACTATATATAAAATAGATAACCAACAAGGATCTTCTGTATAACACAGGGAACTATACTTAATATATTGTAATAACTTATAATAGAAGAGAATGTAAAAGAATATATATATGTATAATTGAATCACTTTGTTGTACATCTGAAACTAACACAACACTGTAAATCAACTATATTTCAATACAATAAAAATTTTTAAAAAACACAATTTCTGGCTCTTTGGGGAGAGCAGCAGATCAAAAAATAAACAAACCTGTTCCCTATGTTAAAAAAAAAAAAAGAAAAAGAAAGAAAGAAAGAAAAGGGAAGGCATTAGAAATGAGTTAGGAGGGGCTATTCAGGTAGGAGCTGAATGCGGCAGAACTAAGGGATTGAGGGAGAAAAAGGATACACTTCAGTGTAAAATCCAGAGTATAGGGAGTCTAGTGACCAACTCGGATATGGGAAAAACTCTTGTGAATTCAGTTGGTCTTTTTTTTCCTCTTTGAAATATTTCTATAACATTGTCCTTTTCCAAGGGGATGGGCTTTACAAGAATGACAGCTCGCACTTTCACCAATAACCATTCAGTTGCCCCTAACCCCCAAATCTAAACACTCAAGGTATTAGGACTTCAAAAAACATTCAACCTGGTGTTTTAGTTTTCACCTTGAAATGGAGTACTCTTCATCTAACAATAGACATGTTGTTTCTGTCTTCTAGGAGTTTCACTTTGATGTGTCAAAGGAAATGCCATGAACTCTAGAGGAGAGTCATCGCTGCGTGAGTGCAGAATAAACAGCAGGTGTGGCTGGGGCTTTAGGAGAGGTGCCAGGTCTCCTGTTCCATTTTTAGGGACAAAAATGATGAATATTTCAAATGCTTTGGTTCTCAGGAGTCAAAGACAGTTTCCAGAAGAGTCTGCAAATAGAAACCCAACACTTGAGAGTGAAGCTGCAACACAGAGAGGTGCCTCTCCATGTCATGCTGATCATGATTAGGAAGCTGAAACCAACACGCTCTTCTTTGAATCACTTGGGTGAAGCAGGTGGGAGGCAGATGCACTGTCTGAACACCTGGGTAGGTTGATGGCAGCTCTTAGTTTGAACCTTATGCAATGACCTCCCCTTTTAGAACCTTACAAACTAATAAAGATGCAAGTAAACAGGTGACCTGCAATAGCCAGCTCCAGGGGCCAGAAAGAGACAATAGCAATAATCCCTTCCGTTCTTACTGTTTCTGTATCTTTCACACAGTGGTCTCGCTGCAATGATCAAGTGCAAATTCTTGGTCCCACTGAACAACTAAGAGGCCTGAGGCTTAGACGGGTCTTACCCAGGGTGACGGCATGATGGACACAGAGTGGGACAGGTCTGGCTGTAAGCCTAGTGCCTTTGCTACCACACCATGATGAAGTGGACTGTGATGTCTTTCATTCTTCTAGCAACAGAATCCTCTCTTCCTGACAACAGAAACTTCTCATTCCTGGAGGGCCCTACTCCCCAACTTAGGAATGGACATGTAATGTAGGTTGTAGATCTCCTCCATTTGGTTAAAAGATGGACAGCTGATCTGAGCTGGCCCGTCTTCCATTCTCCCCTGTCCTCCCCATCTTTCACTTTTGGTGAAAGAGGCTCTCTTCCTGCTGAGGTTGTGAAGCTGGTAGGCTGAGGGTCTTAAACATCCACTGGCCATCCTCACCCAGGAGAAATGACTTGCAAAGAGATGGATCTGGAAATGGATCACTTTTAAGCCTCTGATTCCAGCCATGTCAGAAACTAGCCTACCCTTGGACCGTTCAGTTACATTAGCTAATAAATTATTTTTATTGCTTAAGCTCATTTCAGTGTTTTGTGTTCGTTTTGGGGTTTTGATTTGGTCACTTTCAACCAAGGGTCTAGACCAACTGATGCCCAACAGAAAATCCAAATCACAACATGAGTGGCTCAGAGAAGACCTCCTGAACACGCTACACAGTTCACCCTCACTTTCCACTCCCAGGCCCACCCTCAGTGATGGTTCACCCATGCCGTGGGTAGCCTACAGCCTGGGGTTATTCCATGCCTTTCTATAACCAGAATGGTTCCTTCCTTCCTCTGTTTTGGATTCTCCAAAAGGCACACCCTGGATCAAGTCAGTGGCTGGGATGAGGGTTTCTGGGAGGTGGAAGAGAGGTGTAGGTGCGGCTACTGTGGGCCGTACACGGCAATATTCGTGGAATCAGAGGGAGAGGGGTGGGTTTTGTTCATCTTACTTGTTTGTACTCTTTCTGGCTGCTTTCAGGGCCCCAAATCAATAAAGTAGAATCCTTCACAGGACCTCCCTGTGGCCAGAAAGCCCATGAGGATTTGCCTATTGGAGCCCTTACCCACTCTCCTAGCATGAAGGCTAGCCCAGCAAAGACGAACTCTGTGCCCCTTCGTGTCTCTCCCAAAGCTAAACAGAGACAGTGATGGGCCCTAAATGTGTTTGCTTTTCCTATTTCTACCAAATATACAGTGTTTCAAAAGAAATGCCTTATGTAAACACAATAACACAACCTAATATGCACATAATGAAGTTGGAAGGAAACTGTGCCCTGTTTCACTACTACAGCTTACAAATTGCTTCTTTGGCAATGCTAAATTCTGAGAAAACTGAAGCTATTTTGAGGCACAAATTCCAGCCCCCAAACCAAAACAAATATCTTTGATTTCTTTAAATAATGACACACAGGAGGTTTGAGCCAAAGCTGTCTCATTGCCTCTCGAGAATGCACACACCCTAGTGATGGGCTTGCTGCTGGTAGCTCTGCATGTCAACTTGCACGATCTGGCCTCGAGAGCATTGCTGACAGACTGTTGCTTGTTTTACTCAGGATTAGCAGAAAATTTTTGTGGGTGTTTGACGTCACTGGAGTAGGAAGCACTGAAAAGTTGTACCCGCCTGGTTGATATTTCTGGAAAGAGAGCTCTAAATTATTAGAAGAAGGGAGAGGTGGGTGGCCAGGAAAGAAAAGAATGAGTAAGAATCAAGAAAGCCCCGTCAGGAAAGTCCCACATGGAAAACGGAATTGATGGCAAATGGGATTTCTTGCATGTAGCAGCATTCAGCTCTCCTGGGACAAGGAGATAAAAGTCCTCGTTGTCTCAGAGGGGTGGGAAAAAAGCATGGGCTGCATCTTGGTGTCTACCAATTTGTGGAACTGCACTTTGGCAAACAACAGTGAGAGTTGTTACAAAGCAGCCGAATTTCCCTTTCAGTAAACTACAGATCTGTGTATCATTGGATGGAAAGGGCTAGTAGAGTTTAGTCTGGAAACATTTGGTATGAAGTTTGAGATGTTTCAGATACTGGTCCAAAGAAGTAGAACAGTCACGGAAATAAAATCTAGCCCACGTCTTTTTTTTTTTTTTTTGGCCCAAGAAAAAAACTAACACTGAAATATAAGAACGGGCAAAGGATGTGAATATACTGCTTGCAAAAGAAGAAATACAAATGCCGGGCTCAAAACAAGCAAAAACAAGAACAAAAAACCCTGGCCTCGTTTATAGTCAAAGAGATGCAATATAAAGTAGTAAGAGCCTACATTTTATCCATTAAATGATCAAAATATTTTTTATGTGGTAATCTCATCTTTGACAGTGTGTCAAGAGACAGGGACGTTTGGATACTGATCCAATTAATGCTACCATTATGGAAAGTAATTTTGCCAGTATTTTTTTAAAATGTGGCCCTTTGTCCTCGCTAAGCTTACTTCTAGGAATTTACCCTAAAGAAAATTATAAGCCGCACACAAATATTTACATTCATGGTAGCACTGTTTAAATATTGAAAATGGGAAATAACCCAATGTCTAACAATAGAAGGGTAAAATGAATTAAAGTTTACTCATATAACCGAATATGACAAACATGTTTAAAAGCATTTCTTCAAAAGTGTTTAGGGTCATGGGAGAACGCTAAGAATATAGCGTTAAGAAGAAAAATCCAATTCCAAAGTTGTGTTTGAAATATTATCTCATATATAATTTATATAATATATACATATATTAAATACATATTATGTAGTAAATATGATATAGCATTACATAGTATAAACCATGTAGTAAACATAGTATATGTTATCTATAGTAAATATTTATACATAGAAAAAATATGGGAGAAAGTAACATTTATTCATGGTAGTAGTTACTGGCTGATGAAACTATAAATTAGTTACATATATATTTAACTATCTGCAATTTTTAAACATTTGAGATGCGGGAAACCTATTTGAAGACAAAGCACACTTTATAATGTCCTAAGTTATATCTCTAAGGTAGTCAGATAGCCGGACAGCCAAATATAATTGGGCAAAGCATTACTCTTTAACATTTTATTGTATTTACTTTTTAAAAAGCAAAGTAGAAGGGTGGGATGAAGTTGTAAAAAAGTATTAGGCTCACAAATATGTTATATGTCATATAATATATGTGTATATGATATATATAAAAGATTTTGATCTCTTAAGAAGAAGAAGATGTGTGAGAAACAGGTAAGTTACAGATATATAAAAGGAAACTTAGAAACTCTTTGGAATATTAGATAAAAGTGAAAGTTCATAGTACCAGAAACATGGAGTATATGTGTATGAACACTATATTTAACTCTGAGCTCCTTAGAAGTCAAGCCAAAATGAGGAAACATAATGAGTTCCACAGTTCTAATTATCTGATGAAAGGAAGCACACAAATATATCTGGAAAGACAGACTTCTTTTTCCTAAGGATTTCTAGTAGAAATTTGCTGTGTATATCTTTATAAGAAATGCTGCATAGCAAAACAGACATCGATGTTTGATAGAAGTCAAGGGCATCATATTAAAATAAAGCTCAATGAATATTTCTATAAGGAGTCAAGCAAACATAGCCTTGGATGTTACTTTCCGGTGAGCTAGCTTGATGCAGGAATAAAACTTAAAGAATCGAGAAAGGATTCAACTGGCTGCCATAGGCTGAATTTGGCACACAGGGTGTTTTATGAAAATTTTTAATCCATTGCCAACGTTCAAAAATCAGATTTTACATAAAAATCCAGCTTTGGAGTTTCTTTTAAAAGGCTGCTATATTTGGCAAACTAAATCACTTTTTTCATAGCCATTGGATGGCCTCAAGCAGCCATGACTCCTGGGAAGGGTCATCTGTGCACTGTGATCTCAGTTAGAAGGCTTCCTTCCTGTGCCACGGTGGCCTGGCCCCTGGACGCTTGTGCACATGTGAGCCTCGATCTAGAAGAATGAACAGAGAGCATACTCTTTGGATTGTAGCTCTCAAATATAAATTGTTTCATGTTCACTAAATCTAGATAACAGTCAATTTAACATTGATTTCTCAGATGGCACATTAGAGGGCAACATAATTGATTCCATGATTCAGAAAAAGTTCACGAAATAGCATGCTGGAAGCTGCCATCTGATAGCGATTGTCTTAAAGAAGTCACGTGTTTAAGTCTGAGAGGCTTTGGAATTCCCACTTCCTCCGAAGACCAAGGTGGTTGGCATGCAATCGAGCAAGCACTGCCTCTCCCTTGACATTATTCCTTTTCCCCCTTTCTCCTGCCCCACTCTTTTGACTCTTCCCAGCACTGGTCATGAGGCATTCGTCTGAGTTTTCCCAGTAGCGGTGATGACTTTGCACTGGCCCACATGTGCTCTCCCCAGTTCTCCCACCCTGCCCTCCACACAGGGTGACTCATGCTATATATACTTGTGAAAAGACAAGTGAGAATTCAGAGTTCAATTTGTGGCACAGAAATGAGAAGTGTTAGCTAACCCAGACAGAGATTGAACTATAAAAAATATATCCTTGACCTTCTTAGCCAATGTTATACCCAAACAGGTTGAGAGGTGTCCAGCCCATCTACCTACTGGACCATTTTTAGTGGTAGCAAGAAAGAGAAGTTTTCTTGAGTCAAGCAGTCTGTGGCAGAGAGTTTTGGTTGCATGGTTGATAGCCATCCCCTGTCCTTTTTCTTGCTTATGGTTTTGTGGGTCAGAAATTTGAGGAGGGTGAGCTGAGAAGCTCTTGCTTGGAGTTTCTCATGCAGATGTAGACAGATAGTGACTGGGGCTGCTGTCATCTGAAGACCGGACATGCAAGGCAGCTCATTCTTGTGGCTGGAGTTTGTGTTGGCTGTCGGCTGAGAGCTCAGCTGGAGCTGTTGACTAGAAAACCTACATGTGGTCTCTCCAGCATGGTAGTCTCAGATAGTCAGGCTTCTTTCCTGGCAGCTGTCCTCAGAGTGGGCATTCCAAAAGAAACAGGCAGAAGGTGCATGGTCTTTTATCCTTCTGTGGCTTCAGAAAACACACAGCATCACTTTCACCGCGTTCTGTAGGTGGAAGTAGTGCCAAGCATGTCCTGATTGAAGCAGGAAGAACACAGGCCTCCCTACTCAATGGGAGGAGAGTCAAAGAATTTGAAGATGAGTTTAAAATCTCCTGCAAATCGTGATGCATCGGCACATGGTACCTTCACAGATAGGCCTGCATCCACAAAGTTGTAGGCTGTCCGAGTCAGCTGTTCATTTTAATGCAAGAAGGATCCACTCTAAATTCGCCAGTGTTATGAGGCACTGGAGGTGAAAGGCTTCATTATCTGCTGCCTCTTTTCCCCCATGCAGAGGAATGTGGTTCCTTCTCAGGCTGCCCCAGATTTCTCTACCCTCTGTCTCTATTCCCTCTTCCCCCCTCTCTCTCTCTCTCTCTCTCTCTCTCACACACACACGCACGCACGCACACACACACACACCCTCCCTCTCATTCTTTCTCTTCCCACCACAACTGGATCTTTTGGCTCTATGTCTCCACATACACACAACTTAGTGCAGACATGGCCATCTCACCATCGCCCTGACATTACCCAACGGAGACTAAGGACATTCTCTGGGTTGCAGTTCCAAATTCTAGGATCCAAGTGCAGACCCGTTGAGAAAGGTCATAGAAAATTAGGAAAACTAACCTACTATTTGAGTAGCAGATAACAATGAATTCTATGTAAGTTGGCTTCTAGTAACACAAAATAGCTCTTCCAATCAGCATCCCCTTCACAGCTTTCTATTACCTTCAACACAACTGCTTGATCTGCCCTCCATCCTGCCCTCTGCGTCCACATCTTCTGTGATCCCCACAGGTAGCAATGCTTACCTGTCTTTGTTTCCTTCACTTGCACAGCTCACTGACTCCTAATACAAGCCCCCAATTCTCCTTACCAGAACACAACATCTCCGGTCATGGAAAACTCATCTCAAACATTACTTGCTCCCGAAAAATAGTTGCAAACACACGGTCAGACTGAGAGCTGGGCTCAGATATTCGTCAGCTTAAGGCAGAATCATGTTCTCTAGGGTCCAACCTCCCGGTACCTGCTCTTCCACTATAGGCCATGTAAACTTACAGGTGTCTCCCTTGTGGCAAAAGCCCCATTTGCCATTTCCTTGCAATTTATTTTTGCATGTCTTTTTTTTTTTTTTTTTTTTTTGCGGTACGCGGGCCTCTCACTGTTGTGGCCTCTCCCGCTGCGGAGCACAGGCTCCGGACGCGCAGGCTCAGCGGCCATGGCTCCCGGGCCCAGCCGCTCCGTGGCATGTGGGATCTTCCCGGACCAGGGCACGAACCCGTGTCCCCTGCATCAGCAGGCAGACTCAACCACTGCGCCACCAGGGAAGCCCCTTTGCATGTCTTTTTAAAGAACAATATGGAAGATAAAAATGAATCTAGCTTGTATATAATTTCAACGTTTCCAGCATAACACTGCCCCAGGCATGTGTAGCTAGGTCACTTAGTCATGGAAGTTCACAGAACTGAGGAGCTTGGTTTTATGTCCATCATTATATAGGTGCTTAAGAAATACTCAAATGACTCCTTCACTGCCTCTCCCAGGTAAAAAAAAATGTTGATGCAGATCATCCTCAATTACAAGAGAAAAGGATGCTGTAGTAGCAGTAGTCACGCTCCAAGTAAGGGTACATGTGCTTTGGGGTGGGATTGGGGGAGGGGGCTAGCGAACAGGAACTAGAACTTGCAGATATCTTGTGCTGGCTTCCTTCCTAATGAGGGGAGGAAGAGACCACACCAGAATGCTGAGGATTTTGAAGAAGTCAGATACAGTACCTTTAGAATCTCGAAGCATGCAGTCTTCTCAGCTAACTCAGATTCTACTAAAACTCATAACTAATAGTATCAAATATCACAAGAAATCAGAGAACTATACCCTTTTCAGTAATTTTAACAACATGGGACATTTACTGTTCTAGAAATCTAGACAGTATCAGCTGTCCAGCCTCAAATTCACAAAGAATAAAAAGCATCATATTCAAAACAAGACCCGATGAGTCTCTGAGACAAGGACAGTGCATGTAATCCAGTGATTAATGTATAAATATTTGAGAAACTGCTCAGCAGTCCCATGCATCCCAAAGCATCTGCGAATGGTAACGTATTTTCTCATCAATCAGACTTTAAGTCACTGTGCCCTGCTCTGATAACTTTCAATCAAGAGACTCAAACTGCTTAGGTGCTCTAATTTGGAAGTGTCTTTAGACTAAAACTTTTATTTAACCTTATATAATCTCATAAACCATAGTGAGTAGAAAGAACCCAAGACAAATACCATATCCTCCATTTTCAGCTCTTCTACTCTTTCCCTTTTTATAGATGAAATGTACATGGACATGTTTTTGGTACGGACCACACCTTTAAGAAGGAGTCATCAAACTAACTGAAGAGAGAATGTTCTAGGATCAGCTCCTTTGCAGGGCTGAGAGCTGTGGCTGAAGGGAAGTGGGGTTCTCTCTGTCTCTGTTGTGAAGCCTCTTATCTGTATTTGGTGAGCTCAGAGGAACACCTGAGTTCAACTTAACCAATTTCATTACTTTATTGTGCCTTCAGAACTTCTTTCTGAAGCTAGACACATTTTACCTACTGAATAGATTGAAAAGATTGTTTCCCATCAGCAGGACATTTTTAACACTATTGCATCATGTTTTGATTTATTATTGCTTATTTCCTCATAAACCTACACTATTTGCCTCCAATCTCTTACATCACTGGCGCATAGACAAGACTAGTGTATTTTGTCTCTTTGATTTATTCTGAAAAACACAAAAGACGTTCCCCACTATATGCATTTATTTCTGTAATCAAGATGTTGAAGAATCCAGGTTCATTGGGGGTTACTGAGAGCTTCTGAAGCCTATGTCACTGCCCTCCACCTGTTCCACCTTTCTCTTAAGATAAGTCAAGAAACACGTGATCCACCCCACGAGCAAGCCAGCAAGGATACGAGGTGGATTTACAAACAGGAAGCTACTAAATGCACATACTAACACGGACGCGTAATGTATAAATGATACACAAAGGTCCAAGTCCCATCTCAGCGCAGTTACAAATAAAGGAGGAAGTAAACGTGGTGGTCAAGAGTTCAAATTCTGTGGTCAAAACCATCTGAGCACAAACCCCAGTTGTGTGATATTGGGCACAACCAATAATCTCGTCAAGCCTCAGTTTCCTCTTCCATAAAATAGAAAAATAAGAAGAGATACCCCATGGGACTTCCCTGGTGGTCCAGTGGATAAGATTTCGCCTTCCAATGCAGGGGGTGCAGGTTTGATCCCTGGTTGGGGATCCCACGTGCCTCGTGACCAAGAAACCAAAAAAACATAAAACAGAAGCAATATTGTAAAAGACTTTAAAAATGGTCCACATCAAAAAAAAATTTTTTAATTAAAAAAAATAGATACCCCATACAATTATTGTAGGAATTCAGTAAAATAAACGAACATATTTCCTGTACACAGTAACCATTTTTTACAATGATGCTGCTGCTATATTATAAAAGGCAGAAGGAAGTAATGGTTTATTGTAATTGTTCAACAAAAATTAGAGCAAAGAGAAAGTAGTAATTATGTAATTCATGAAGACACTTTTCTCCCATCACCTTCCTCTTTCACAGAACACAAGTAACAATGTTCTCAATCTCAAATGCGATCTCTCTGTAAAAGACCGCTGCCCATTGTTGTAAGCATCGAAACTGACAGGATGAAAACTTCCCTTGATTGTGACATATCTTGATCGCCACACACACACACACACACACACACACACACACACACACGTATCCATACAGTGGCACATACAGTACCCGCCTATTGCCCCATTTCTTTGCTCTCCTTGACAAGGAAACTCTCGAAAACAACCTTCTGTGTTCACTAATTCCATTTCTTCCCCTCCCACACTCTGCAACCCATTCTTGTTGCTCTATTGTCAGCACCCTTCATAAAAACCGAATGCAGTAGTATGCACCACAATCAGCTGAAGCCTCCACATTGCCAAACCTAATGTTTAACCTTCAGCCACCTTCTGACTTGTTCTCTCAGCAGCGTTTGCCATGGTTGATCCCTTCCTTCTTCACCTTCTTCACTTGGCTTTCAGGGCACGCTCTCTTCTGGTCTCCACCCACCTCACCGGCCAGCCCTTCTCAAACTCCTTTGTCATCTTTCCCAGAGTTGAGTCCTCTGCTCCCTTGTCTTCTATCTACATTCACTGCTTCCGTCTTATCTTCTAGTCCCATGGTTTTATATACCGTCTATAACTTACGGCTCCCAATGTTTATATTTCCAATATGGATCATGCACGTACTGTCCACATTCTTATGTCTATCTTCCAACTAGACATCTCCATCCAGTCGTCTAACAGAAGTCTGAAACTTAAAACGTTCACATGACCATTTGATTCCCCACTCCTCCCCCAAATAAAGCAAAGCCTTTACCTGCTTTAGTCTCCTTCGTCCCAGCCAATGGCAACTCTATCACTATCGTTCCAGGTGCTCACGCCAAAGCCTTCAAGTGGTCCTTGCCTTCACTCTTTCTAGCACATCTCATACCTAACACTTCAGCAAATCTTGAAGACCTCACCTTCAAAATATACCCAGAATTCCACCACTTCTCACCTCTTACCACTAAACTCTGATCCAAGCCACCATTGGGTCTAGGTCATTGCAACAGCTTCCCAACTGCTTTCTTTGCATCCACCCTTGCCCCAGCATCCTCTTCTCTCATGGTAGTGAGAGGGAACAGTTTAAACATGTCAGAGCAACCCTCTGTCCAGAAACTTTGGGGGCTTTCCATTCTACCCAGAGGGAGTGATCTGGCCCTGGTTCCCTCTGCAAAGTCTGTCTCCTACCAGTATCCTGCTCTCTTGGCTGTCTCAGCAGGACCATTTCAACAGCCTCCTGTTCCTCTGCTTCCTGTCTTGCCCCCCTCCCCTCAGTCCTGCTCTAATCTCATTGGCCTCCTTTCTATTCCTCAGATACTCTAACCCACCCTTTGCTACAGGCCTCTTGCATTTGCTGTTCTCTCTGCTTAGAAAAATCTTTCCTCAGATAACCCATTTGACTTGTACCCTCTTCTCCTCGGGTCTCTGTTCAAACATTACCTAATCAGAGGGACCGTCCTTGACCATCCTAAATAAAAAAAGCAGTCTCTACCCCAATCACTTCCTATCCTCTACCACACCGTATTTTTCATTTAGCACATAGGAACACTAGACGTGTTATATGTGTTTATTTGTTTACTGTCTATCTGTCCCCCCTGGAAGGTAAACTCCATAAAGGCAAGGACTTAATTCTAATCACTGGTTTAGTCCAGTGCATAAAAATGTGCCTGGCCAACAGTAAATGCTCAGGAAATATTTGCTGAATGGATGAATCAATCTATGAATCTGTGAATAAATGAATAAATAAATGAATTGGCATTCCACTCAATGCACAATTTGTGGTAAACTTTTTAAAAATTAAAGGAGTAGGTCAGACTTGGGTGAGTTAGAAAAAAAATGATAGTTAAAAAAAAAAATCATTGAGGGGCTTCCCTGGTGGCGCAGTGGTTGAGAGTCCGCCTGCCGATGCGGGGGACGCGGGTTCGTGCCCCGGTCCGGGAAGATCCCACATGCTGCGGAGCGGCGGGGCCCGTGAGCCATGGCCGCTGAGCCTGCGCGTCCGGAGCCTGTGCTCCGCAACGGGAGAGGCCACAGCGGTGAGAGGCCCGCGTACCGCAAAAAAAAAAAAAAAAAAAAAAAATCATTGAAATTGGTTACTTGTCCAGCTGATACAATTAGAAGCTGATTTTTTCATTGCTGAAATTTCCAATCAAAGAATCACTCCCCTGACTAAAACCTACCATCAGGCTGAGTCACAGGGGATGAACTGCTAGGCCAGTTTTTCTCCTGGGTGATCTGAATGACTCAAAGTGCCAACGACAATGGCGGCTTTATGTCCCAGCAACTCCACTTGGAAGCCTGGAATGAACTGCTCGCTTCATTCAAGTACATCTTGCTCCACATGGGTAACTGGAAATGTTCGTTCCTTGAACAAGATTGCTGCCATGGCTTTTGTCATCCACTCGCTGTGAGACTGATTTGAATGTTAACATTTTTAAGTGAAAACACTTTGATGCTAAACAAAACCATCTGAAGACTTTCAAATGTCTGGATATGATATTTTGTGGGGGGAAAGGCAACTTAAGTCTTACTAATCATGAACTAAATATACACGATTTTAATTGTCAGGAGTCCAAACATATCCTGTAAGTGTAAGAACATCTTACCAAATGCTAAGTATTGTGGCATGCTCTTTGAATTTGTGTCTCACATATTAACAAACTATGCTAAGCTTCTAAGGCATGAAAACTCCCTCCCCCGCCCTGCCAACTGCAACTGCATAAAGTGAGATGAACAATAGTGAGGTACGCAAGCTGATAAAGAAGGTATTAAGGATTTTATTATTATTACTTATTACCATCATTATCATTTGTTTTGGAAAAAACACTTTTAAAATATTTTTAGTGAGTTTTGGTACTATCTTCACAATCGATTTATAAATCTATATTCGTGTTAAATGATTATGCGTAAGTCTTTTGGAGAAAAGGGACAGAGTATTTCTACAGATTATCAGGAAAACAAAAAGAGGAGAAAGTAAATGGCTTATGTTGTTATAACCAAGTTTAAAAAAAAAAAGGTCTGGATAGCCTTGGGTGATAGTATAAAACTGCACACAAACCACTCCTTTGTGTGAGTTTTTTTTTTTTTTTTTTCTTGTGGTACGCGGGCCTCTCACTGTTGTGGCCTCTCCCGTTGTGGAGCACAGGCTCCTGACGCGCAGGCTCAGCGGCCATGGCTCACGGGCCCAGCCGCTCCGCGGCATGTGGGATCTTCCCGGACCGGGGCACGAACCCGTGTCCCCTGCATCGGCAGGCGGACCCTCAACCACTGCGCCACCAGGGAAGCCCCCTTTGTGTGAGTTTTTGACCTTGCCTTTCAGAAGATGTTCAGATTGTTACATTTTCACCTCCAGAGAGGAGAGGAGTTGAGCAGCTTGGGATACCCAGGTAAACTTTCTAAGGTAGTTTCTTCAATTTCTCCCAACCTGAGATATTGGTTTGCCACTTCCTGGAAAATTTGCTTTTAGGTCTATAAAAATGAGACCACAGCTGGCAACAATGAGCCAGGAAGTGGACAGACCAATGCAGAGTGCTGTGCTAAGTTCCTCAACGATATGAAGAGAATTTGTATACTCCAACATGATCATTTTAAAGGGCGACATCTAATGACACTCAGTTCTCTGGGTGGATCAGAAGGTCCCCTTAGATCAAGTGAATTAACTTGTTTTATTCATTGATGGTTCCAGTGCAACATTCCACAATCTCTCTCCTACGTAGTCATAGAATCTTATGCCTGAGAGACTCATCGACTCCAATCCTATTCCATCCACAGGGAGGCATTGATCAGCTACAAGGCAACATGTTGGATACTTGGAGATGAAAGGACACAGTCCCAGAACATCACGGAGCTCCCAGCCTAGTGGATAAAATCTTTATCACAGTGCTGCTGGGACCAAGGGAAGGCGTTGCTATGGGTGCAAAGATGGGACCACAGAAATCTGCATGTGGCTTTAGAGGGAGAAGGTACAGCAAGGACAGGGAAGGCTTTCCAGGAGATTGGCTCTTAAATCTTCAAGAACGAGTAGGAGACAATAAGGATCTAGAAGTGGAGGAGGACGATTTATAAGGAGAAAACCATCTGAGCTGCGCTGTCCCAGACTGCAGCCACTAGCCACTTGTGGACATTTAAGTTAATGAAAACCCAATAAAATACAAATTTTAGCCTCTCAGTCACCCTAGTCACATTTGACGTGCTCAGTATCTGCACGTGGCTGGTGTTTACCATAATGGACATCGTTACAGAAGGTTCTACTGGAGAGTGTAAGCTCTGAACAAAAAGAAGAGTGAAAGCATAGAGACCTAAGCAGAGGATGCTGGTGGGAATAACTGCAGTGGGTTGAGTACAGCTGGAGGGCAGGGAATCCAGAGAGGGTACCCAGGTGATGAGGTGGGAGGCACAGGCCAGCACAGGCAGACCAAGTTCCTTGGCTGATATCACAAAATGTAGCAGGACTGGAGTTTTGGCAGGTTCTGCCTCTTATTATCAACCAGTCACTGCAGCATGGGAAACCTGCATGGCCAAAACGTTTCAACAAGCCTCCTTAGTTCACCCATTGTGTTTATGAAACCATATGTCTTCTGGTAATGATGGCAACTTACCACATCATGAAAGCATTACTCTTCCTTGAAAAAAGGAGATTGAATTTTTTATTTGGGCATCTTATCCCTTTCTTTTCTTTCTTTCTTTTTTTTTTTTTTTACTATATTTTTAAAAATCAGTTTAATATTTTGCCCTTAAAAAACTGGGTTTTTATAGTTTCTTGGGTCTACAACATACAGATTTTGGTAGAATCAAGTTTAGGCTGTAGGAACACACGATCACGCTGTTAAGAATTCAAAACGATAAATTATTATTAATTATCATTACAAATGATAGATAGATAAGCTACATCCAACCTTACCAAGCATTTTTTTCCTCAAACAATTAAAAAAAGATCAAAGTGAGACTTTTAAAATAGTATCAATTTGGAACTATATAGGATTTCATCAGTCATTTAGAATCCCCTCTCCTATAATCCTCGGCTTTCTTAGCAGACCGTGTGAGGGCACAAGAGACCGGGGCCAAACATCTGTCGCTTAGCTAAGTAGCCTTGGTTCAGTCCTTTACCATCTGCAACCTGTTTATTCATCCGTAACAAGGTGTTAAAAATGCCTCTTGAGAGAGTGGCAGAGACTAAGTAAATTAATATATGTAGAGCACTTAGCACGGAAGATCACTCTGTGTGTTTGCTGGGGAGGGTAAAGGGATGATGGAGGCTGTTGGCCAGGCTATTTACACACCCTGATGATGCTACAAGTTTGTTCTAATACTTCTGGTTTTGTTTCCTGAAATGGGTTTTAAAACTCCTTGCACCAAAAATGCACATTAAAGATTATGAAGTGACAAAACCACCAAAAATAAATAACTCCCATTTATGCCAGACACCAGTGCCCAGCACCTACAAAGCTTTCCCCAAATGGATATGTACCCGTGAGATTCCCAAACTTTCTCATTCACAGTATGCTTAACGACTCAATAATTTTTCTCACAGGATCCTACACCAAAATGTATACTTCATATTTTTATTTGTTAAATAGTTAGGGCCAAACAATAATAACTCATGCAGCACTCAACAGCTGTTACTGTGTTTCCTAAGAAAATTTAAAATAAGCCACAGCGCCCTTACGACTTCATTGCAACATCCCAGGGTATCTTGGTACATAGTGTGAGGAACCATGGGTTCCACATTTTACACGTTAAAAAGCACTTTCCCAGCATAATCAGCTCACTTATCTTCACCACAAATACTGTGAGACACTATGTAGATGAGAAAACAGACTACAAGAGTGAGTTCAAGATTGCACAGCTAGGAAGTTGCAAGTCAAGAAGCGAGTTTCCTGAATTCTGACTCCTGAATCTTCCCCCGATCTCTATGCTCTTGCTTCCTCCACTCAGAATGTCAGCTGCATCTTTTATTCACCTTCATTGTTTTCCAGTATTGTTCCCCACAAAAACTTAGTAGACTGAGGTATGTAAGAAATATTTCCATGCCAGGATACTCCTTTTTAAATTTATGTTTTAATTCCTCAACTAGACAAAGTGTTATTCTGAAAAATTATTTTATAGTAAGTGAACCTCCACCGAAAATTTTTTTTAATGGCAGCAGGTGTATATATGTTTCAGGATACAGTAAAGTTCAGGTTTCAGGTGAGATAATAGAAAAGTTGTCTTGCAAATTAGAGAATGAAAATAGTAATAATAGCTAACAGTTATTGACAGATTAACATGTGCCAGGCACCTTACTGTATGATTTACAAAACGAAACCTTTCCAATAACTCTATGGTGTAGGTGTGATTATTATCTACATTTTGAAAGGTGAGAAACTTGAGGATCAGAGGCTGTAACTTAACCAATAAACAGCAGAAAAAGATCTGGAACAGCCAAAATAATCTTGAAAACAAGCTAGAGGACACACACAACCTGATTTCAAGATTTACTATAAGTTACAGTAATCAAGACAGTGTGATACTCACCAAAGGATAGGCATATAGATTCACTGAACAGGATAGGGTCCTTAAATAGATCTAAACAGTGGGTCAGTTCATTTTCAACAAAGGCGCCAAGGCAATCGAATGGAGACGTTTCGCCTTTTCAACGAATGGTGATAGAACATCCATATGCCAAAAAAAGAACCCCAACCCACACCTAGTACCATATACAAAAATTAAATTCATGAGAGATCATAGACCTAAATGTAAAATCCAAAACTATCAAACTTCTAGAAAAAAAAATTAGGAGAAACTTCTGTGACCTTGGGACCCACAATAATTTCTTACATGGAGCACAAAAAGCATGATTTATAAAAGGAAATTAATAAACTGGACTTCACCAACGTTTAAAAGACACTACTTAAAAAATTGAAACACTCTGTGCTTCCACTGCAGGGGGCACGGGTTCGATCCCCGGTTGGGGAACTAAGATCCCACATGCCGTGTGGCCAAAAACAAAACAAAAATTAAAACACAAGCCACAGACTGGATGAAAATATTTGCAACACACATCTGATAAGGAACTTGCATCTCGAATTTATAAAGAATTCCCAAAAGTCAATAATAAGAAAACAAACAACCCAATTTTTAAAGTGGGCACAAGATTTGAACAGTTTATCAAAGAAAATATGTGGATGGGGAATAAGCACATAAAATGCTCAAAATCCTTTATCATTAGGGAAATACCAACTAAAACCACAATGAGATACCATTACACACCAGTTAGAATGGCTTAAGCTTGTAAAACTGAGAAAACCAAATGCTGGTGAGGATTGAAGATGTAGAGCAATTGGAACTCCCATGCGCCTCTGGCAGGAAAGCAAAGTGGTGCAACCACTTTGGAAAATAGTTTGCCAGTTCCCACTCCTACGTATTTACTCCTCAAAAATTAAAACATATGTCCATATAAAAACAAAGGTTTATTGCAGTTTTTTTCATAATCACCAAAAAACCATAAACAATTCAAGGTCCTTTGACTTGTAAATGCATAAAAAAATTGTGTTGCAGCCGTACAGTAGAATACCCCTCAGCAATAAGAAGGAATAAATAACTGATATATACACACTGCCACAGCAATTTTTTTAATCCTTCGTTTCCCTTAGAATCGATCTTACAAACCATCACTGCTGCCATCATATTTGTCATCATACTGTTATGTAATTGCAACTTGCATTTTTATAATCACATATATTCTAATCTTATTTTACAAATAGGCTACTCACTTGAATTGTATTTGATAAATGTTCTAGTCTCCACGATGGGATTCAGGAGATACACTCTAATCATCAGCAACAAACACCAAACCACTTGCCTGATCCCATCCCCTACATATTGATCTTTGCCAGTTTCTATTTCAGAAGGTGAACTTACCTTTTTTTTTTTTTAACTGAAATATAGTTGATTTACAATATTGTGTTAGTTTCAGGTGTACAGCAAAGACACTCAGTTATATATATTTTTTTCAGATTATTTTCCATTATAGGTTATTACAAGATATTGAACATAGTTCCCTGTGCTATACAGTAAGTCCTTGTTTATCTATTTTATGCATAGTCCTTTGTATCTGTTAACGCCATATTCCTAATCCCCGCCCTTTCGCTGCCAGTAACCATGTTTGTTTTCTATGATTGTGAGTCTGTTTCTGTTTTGTATAAAGATTCATCTGCATTATTTTTTGATTTCACCTATAAGTGGTATCATGATATTTTGTCTTTCTCTGTCTGACTTACTTCACTTAGTATGATAATTTCTAGGTCCATCCATGTTGCTGAAAATGGCAATATTTCATTCTTTTTTATTGATGAGTAATATTCCATTATGTATACACACACACACACACACACACACACACACACACACCACATATTCTTCAGCCAATCATCTGGAAGGTGAACTTATCTTAAAAATGTTTTCAAATTTTCATGGAGTCTCACCGCAAAAAGTATGAGACAAAGTCCCTGCTACTGTCTAATCTGGGAGACAGAATTCATGACTTTTCTTGGTGAACCCAATTTCACATCATTTTACCCTTTGTAAGAAAATTGACTGATTAAATAACTTAACTGTTATTATTTTAGTAGTATTTCATATGAATGAATTGATATATCAGGAAAATTTTTCTTTATTCAATTGTATGTTCAATTTTTCATGAGGGAAACATAATATATGACATTGTATAGTATATGATTTATAATCCATATCGTTCAGAACATTCCAGTCTCTTAATATAAAAGTAAAATTATATGCTCCCTTTGGGGATGCTTCCTTTTTTGGGAACCCAGCTACCATGATGTTGGGAAGCTCAAGAAGCTGCCCATAGAGACACGAGTCCAGAAGAACCCTCCTCTCCCTCTTCCTGCAATTCAATCCAGTCATGGAAGTGAACTAGATTTAACCATGCAGACATCAGTGCTGCAACCCAGCAGTTTTGAAACTTCTTAGCCTCAAGATCCCTTTCTTTGCATTCTTAAAAATTATTAATGATGTCATATGTGTTTGTTCATATGGGTTATATCTAGTGATATTTACTTTATTAGACATTAAAACTGAGAATTTAAAAGTATATATACTTATTAATTCACTAAAAACAATAAAACTATTACGTTAGTATTAATAACATATTTAATTAATGTTCTAAATCTTTTACATGTTAATATTAGTGGCAACTCCATTTCCCAAAAATTATCTTAGTGAGGAGAGGGGCATCGTTTCACATTTTTGGCAACTCTCTTTAAAGCAGGGCTTAATAAGTGACAGCAAGATTATCATATCCACTTGTGCATTCAGTCTGCTGTGATATCACCTGTCAGGTAGCCTCTGGAAAACTCCACTCTATACTCATGGGAGAGTGAGAGTGATAAAAGCACATAATGCCTTAGCATGGTTAGGTAAATAGCTTTGACTCTGTGGAATCCCACACTTTGAGAACCACTGCCTTGAGGAATGGCAATGGAATCATCTCCAGGAAGGAACCAGGTCCCTGAACGGTTGGGTAGAGCACAGCCTTCTGCCAACCTGGAACACCCACCAAGCACTATCTTAAAGAATCTGCTGGGGTGTCCACTATACAAATATTCTCCCACTATGACCTCAGGAGAGAGGCCTCCAGGACGCTGCTGTTCCTTATACCACTCAGCCTACTTAGCCAGCCTACAACCCAGATTCACTCCCTGGTCTCTCAGTGTCTGATTCCCTATTTTACTTCCAATGGCCACCACAGAGCCAGGGAGAGTCCGTCTCCTCCTCCCCAGGACCCACTCCAAACTTCTTCATGTCTCAGAGTCAAGATCAAATACATCAAATACAATCCCTAGCTCAGAAAGAGGAAGTATCCACACCTCCATCCCAAATTAAGACCTTTCTCTCTGAGGTTTCATCCTCGGCCTCCATTTTAAGCCCTCCTCAGAGTGACTGATAGTGGACATAAGCATTCCCCTTAAGATAACCATCGCCCTCATCCACAGCGTGTGTTCTGGCCTTGAAGCCTGGAAAAGATAGCCTCTTAACAATTGACATTGACATATTACTCAAAGTCTAGATTACACAGTCTTTACCACAGTCACCTTGTTAAATAGCCACAAAGATAAATAATAAGAGCATGGACGAGGGCAAGTCAGTGATATAGACAACGTATTCTGTGCTATCAGACTACAGTGACGGGAGGGATAGAGTGATATGTTCGTGTTTTTCATGACATTGAAGGAATTTAGTAGATCCTCACTAACACTGGTGTAAAGAAATAACAGAATAGACCAGACCAGAGTACAACCCATGCCTGAGTCCATAATGAGTTCTGCCACTTACTAGCAATGACTTTGAGGAACTTACTTAAACTTTTGACTGCTCAGTTTCCTCATCTGTAAAGTGAGAATAATAGTTTCTACCACATAGGATTATGAGGATTTAGTTGGTTTGTATCTTTAAGGTACTTAGAACAGTGCCTGGGACATACTAGATACTAAAAGTATTTGTTAAACATGATATACAAAGTGTGCGTATGCGTGTGTATACTGGGTCATGATAAAAAGTTTGGAAAAACTCAAAGCTAGAGGAAGTAAGACATAAACTTAACTTCAGCAGACAGATAGGATATAGACAAGCAAAAGGAGCGTGTGTACCAGGGGTGCGGTTAGGGTTAGGATGCATGGAGTGTAGGGGTCTGGGGTTAAGTCTCTCCTCCCACAGTCTGGGAATTATCAAGGGAGGGGAGGAGAACATTCAGAGGGGAGAAAGTTGTTGTTTTACCTAATGTAGAATTCTTTTGCATTCAATTCCCTTTATCAGGACCCAGATGTTTTAAAAATGATGCCAAGCTGTGATAAAAACAGATGTACATGCAGGAAATACAGCACATCTAGCCAGGAAGACTGTTGGGTAATTCAGTTTGTTAACGACAAGTATGGTGTAATAACCATTTGTAGGTAATCATTAAAATATATCCCCAACAATCATTTCTTATGGTTGTTATTGTTTTCAAAATTTTCATCTCTAAAAAAAAACCTCTTCAACCCACTTACCCATCTGGGTTGACAGCGAATTACAGTTAGTTATTTAATCCCAAACTGACACAAGGAGGGGGGACAGTATGGACTGAAGATCTTCACTCCCTAAAAGTTGGAACTCAGCACAGAGAGGATGTCTGTGACTTCCCCTAACCCACACAACAATGTTGCTAAGATCACTCTGAATTGGTTAAACCCATCTAATGTAGATCACTAGGCAGGATTCTAAACCTGACCATCTTGACATGAGCGTTCATCTGATGACTCCTTATTTGTGTGATACGTAACCGTCCAAAGCTGATCTGTTACCGAGCTGGGGATAACAAAGACAGAGGCTGGCTGCATCCAACTGCACTTAATCTCAGCGCCCGTGAAAGATCCATTCATTCAAATCAGTTCGAAAACAAACCTGCAGGGAAATTCTGTACTGGTGATACAACACTATGATTCAGAATGAGAACTTAAGGAACCTGAAAAGATCATCATCGAGCAGACTGTCTGGAGGTAGGTAATGTATTATTATAATCCCCATTTTACAGATGAACCAACATAAACCGAAAGAGATTAAGCAACTTGAATCATGAAATGAATAAAGGGCGAGGGAAATGTAGTGCCCACAGCCAAGCATCCCAGAGTGTTCCTGGTGCTGTGTTGCTTGGGGCTTTCCCCATCTTAGTTTCTATTATTCAAGAACATAGTTTTACAAATCACGTATCAGCTATATAAATAGGTACCTGACCTGAAAGAGATATGTGTCAATTACCTGTAGGGCTGGGTGGCCCGAATTACAGTCTATGTGACTGAATCCACTCGGCATGATGTGAGTATACACTCACTGCACGTTTCACACATAAGCTAAACAATAACAAAAAATACTTTCCTTCAGATTGTCTGGTGATTCAGGTAGGGGACATCCACCAAACTCATGGTTAGGGAAGATGAACAACAGGTCTGTCAACATTATACTTCGTGGAGTGTCAGTCACAGCTTTTCACGGAGAAGCAGGTTGTTTTGGTTTTCTTAAATGACATATTTGCAAGTAGTTAGGAAGGGGTGTGCCTATTCAGATCTGTGACTAGGACACCAGGAAGGCTAGCATTAGTGTGAAACCCATGAGGCAATGACCTTAAGTACAGGTGGTTGCCATGATGTCTATTATTAGGATCAATGAGATACAGTCAGAAGCAATGTTGTAAAATGGCAGGATGAAAGGCCAGTTTCCCCTGACAAAGTGCAAAGGCATGCTATAAACACTTGCACGAACAAAACAGCCTTAGCAGCAACGACAACCAGGAGAAAAATTAGAGGAGGTTTTCCACAACAAAGGAAGTATTGTTCTCTCGTGGTCACCCTTAAATTCATCCTTTGTTGAAGAAGACACTTACGCTCCAAGAAAGAACTGTGGCATCCCACCCAGCGGTCTCCCTGTGGGCCAAGTGATGGAATAAAAGGATTTAGAGTGAACTGTTCCTTCTGACACTGGAGATCCCACATTTTTAGTTCAATAGCAAAGCATTCTCCAAGAAACAATGAGGTCCAGTAGGCCAAGCCAACAGCTGGTACGGCAGATGCGGGCAGAGTCGATTCTCTCCCAGAGGCTGGTACTCTGTCTGACCTGGGACAGGACAACTATCTCAGGGCTCCCATTTCCTAATCTCCATAGTGGGGCTCCCCATGCTGGCATTTGGTGATGGTTATCACTACAGACAAGCACATAGCCCTTCCATGAGACTCCTTTTTCCAAGTTCTGGAAGCCAAAAACCTGTTTGCTAGGGGAAATCAAAAGCTTGCAAGAAAACACACACTGGTTGTGCAACAGACATAGATGATGCCAGACAACTGCCTGGGTTCACGTAAAGTCAGAGGGGGAATTCCACAAACAGGGATAAGAGGGAACCTCGGTAAACCCTCCTGCTGCGGAGGCCTTCATCACCCTATGACTCCACAAATACTCTCTCTCTGCCCCACCCCTGCCACCCGTTGGGACATTAGCCATCTCTGCCATGGCATCAAGGTGTGCCTGATCTAATTTCTGCCTTCTCAGTATCAAAGTCCGTGGCGTTCAAAAACGTTTATTAATTCAACAATAATGTCTATTGAGCACCTCTTAAGTTCTTTGGCCGAATGAGATGGGATGTACAAGATTCATAATATAATAATTTAGTCCACCTGAACAGCATGCTTGGCACTGAGGGTGTAGAAGTTGAATAAGACATGGCCCCAGGTTTCCAGGGGCTCACAATCTAGTGAGGAGCCTGACAGGTAAATAGGTAGCACAAGGTCAGAGGTCTACAGGAGGCAAGCAAGAGCCTGCAGAAGTCATGAGAAATTTCCTGCACTGCTAAGGTGTGTGTATGCCATTTCTCGCGCCTGTTCTTTAACTGGCAGAAATCCTCAAGAAGATCATGTTGTCTTCCGAGGGTCCCTGCCCCACACCCCCTGATCTGGTCAGGTAAGAATGAAAGAAAATAATTATAGGTGGGGTTCTGAGTGATATAATTCGGGGTGTAAGTTCAGTTAAGCCAGTAAAGCCCATCTGTGAAAAGAACTTCCTGTAAACAAGGCACCATGACTGTCTCCAACTCATGATGAATAAATGAAGTAATTTATCGCAACAGACACATTGCCTGAAAGAAAGTGGCTCACACAACAATATGTCTTTTATTTTTCCTCTTCTGGGGTGTGGTTAGGTGACTTTCCCCTGGTTAAGGGACTTTCGGGTCTGGGTACATAAGGTTAAGTGCAATTGTAAAGTTGAAAGAACCCAGCCAGGAAGTATTTACGATTTGATAGGGAAAAAAAAATCCCTTGATGTTACGAAACTAAAAAAAAAAAAAAAAAATACACACAAACTTGGTGAAAACATTTTTAGCTCATTGACTTACATTTTAAATCCTGTGATTATGTTTTAAGATATCTTATTGGGAAAGCATTTCCCAATACTTTCTTATTAACAGATATTGTATAAAACACAATTACAATGAAAGAGAACATGTTGCTTTACTTCCTCACCTCCTTTCCAATCTAGACTCTAGACGACCCCATTGTTAAACAAAGGCCTATGAATATCGACATGTTTGTTCCATTCTCCTCCTGAGCTTTGAGCTCCAGATCTTCCAATTCTACACAGATAAAGGTTCTTAAACTCTGTAATGTGGTTTCCTTTGCTACGGTTTCTCCTTCTGCTTAGAATAATCAAACACTGCTTTCCTTCCCCCCTCAGATTTTAATTGAGTAATTTAAAAATTAAATCTGAAAATTAGCTTCAAATTTAAACCTGAACTTGAAAATTCAAAGGAAAGTATTTGTGGTTTGAAATTCTCTCTAGAAGTGAAGGTAAGGCTGGAGGGAGACAGAGACCTGGGGGAGGAGGTGAATCCACCTTCCCCCGCCCCCAGTCTTCTCCCCAGTCTTGCTTCTGTTATTAAGTTCACTAATGCTCCTTTTTGAAAAAAAATTAGTTAACTACAGGTGACAGATTTATAGAAAATAATGACCAACAGTCCTTTCCGAATTAGGGCAGGAGTAAAAGGCAAGAGGGAGGATTGAAATTCCTCAGTTTTGTTACTACTGACTCTCTACAGTTGCTTTATTGTGTGCTCTTGGCTTTTCCCTTTTGCAAAAAAAAAAAAAAAAATACTGAGAAAGGAACTAACTTTGGTAAAAAAATAAATGTGAGAAACTGGAAAATAATAACCACTAATACATTGTGTAGTGCTTACTCTGTGCCAGACACTCTTCTAAGAATTTTACATTTATTAATGTACTTATATCTGTGAGGTTGAGTACACTATTAACCACATTTCACAGGTGAGGAGATGAGGCACAGAGAGGTTAAGGAGCTTACCAAGGACACACAGCTATTAAGCTTATATTTGAAGTGAGGCAGGGCAGCTCCAGAATCTGTTTTAGTTTGTTTTGTTTTTTAACCATGAGGCAGCATGACCTCTTTACACTTTAACCCCCGTTTGGCAAGAGCTTACGGAGCTGCCTATGCATAGTAGGATGAAGGGGAGGATGAGCAGGGCTGTTCACAGGAAGTTAAAACAGGGCGGGGCTGAGGGAGGGACCACCACCAGCTGAAGGGCAAAGGGGCTGCTCACAGATTGTCCGGGTTTCCCATTTAAAGAGTCTGGAAACAAACCTGATTGGGAATATTTAGGGAACTCTGGAGGCAGAGCTTCTAAGGTCTTACTTTTTTTTTTTTGCGGTATGCGGGCCTCTCACTGCTGTGGCCTCTCCCATTGCGGAGCACAGGCTCTGGACGCGCAGGCTCAGCGGCCGTGGCTCACGGGCCCAGCTGCTCCGCGGCACGTGGGATCTTCCCGGACCGGCGGTCATGGCGCAGGCTCAGCGTGCCCCGGAGTGGGGCACGAAGCCGTGTCCCCTGCATCGGCAGGCGGACTCTCAACCACTGCGCCACCAGGGAAGCCCTAAGGTCTTACTTTTTTGAAGCTGGAGGGTGGCTTGGAGCCTCCCCAGAGAGTCTCCCTGTGGAGCAAGCCGCATGTAAGGAGGTGCTTCCAGCTCCAGGTTCCCAAGCTGCCCTCCTTCAGCTCCGAGCTGCAAGGGGAGACCTGAGCGTAACTATTCCCACCCAGACTTGAGCTTTGGTCAACAGTTTCTCCCAGAGCAGCAGCCATATCAGAACCCACGCGGAGGCCCTATGCATCTCTTTTCACTCCATCTTTCTTTTATTATCGTCTTGGGAACACACCTTGTCCTTCTCCATCATAGAACAAGCAAACATCAGCCTTGGAAGGGGCTGGGTGATGGTCTAGCTGGGGGAGAGGAGCAGAGGAGATTCTGGCATTGTTCAAAAGGAGATGTGGGGGCTTCCCTGGTGGCGCAGTGGTTGAGAGTCCGCCTGCCGATGCAGGGGACACGGGTTCGTGCCCCGGTCCGGGAGGATCCCACATGCCGCGGAGCAGCTGGGCCCGTGAGCCATGGCCGCTGAGTCTGCGCGTCCGGAGCCTGTGCTCCGCAACGGGAGAGGCCACAAAAGTGAGAGGCCCGCGTACCGCAAAAAAAAAAAAAAAAGGAGATGTGGATTTTTAAGAGGTTTAAAATTGATATGCTGGTCCCACTCCTTCACTGCATAGCCAGGAGGCTGAGGCCTAGTGGGGTGAAATGACTTATAGGGGGGTCACTGGGCTAAAGGCCGGGGGAAACTAGGACCCAGACCTGGTGTCCTTGGATCTCACCACAGCTGTTCCCACCCCATGTTGAAGGCAGCACCTGGCTGTCACCCCGAGGTCTCTTCCTCAGACCGCCTCCTGGACTCCTCGAGAGATGGTCAGAGCTGAGGTTTCCACAGACCCTCTTCAGCCCTCACTCCCTGAGCCCAGACACCACCCTTTAACAGGTGATAGATGACAAGTTGCTGACTTCACCTCTCCCCCATGCCTATTTCCATACTCCTTTTCTGTCCCATCTCTAGAAAGATCCAGACACTGATCTTTCTCCTGGATTCTTCTTTCGCTGTCCTCTCCATTTATCTTTTTTTTAATTTTTTGCAACCAACTCTTGTGAGGCCTGGGCCAGTGCACCTGCTTCTTCCCAGCCACGTTTTCCTGGCTTGCCTCTGGGGTTTCAGTCTCACGTGTCCCTTCTCACTCGTCCACGAAGTAGCGGGAGGGCTGGGTGCTACCGTGGGGTCCCCGCTGGTGGCCAGCAAAGACCCCATGGGCTGCATTCTGTACGTCACCAGTGGGCCCCCGAACACCTGGGTAGAGCAACTGAGTGACTATCTTAACGTCCACTGCCCGGGCTCCTACCTCACAAACCCAGATGGTTCCACATCGCGTGACCCCGATGTCCTCCCTACAGGGATGTCCGGCCACAGAGTTGCCTTCACAGTCTTGATTTCACTCCAAACCAGATGACAGCAACTGCCGTTTATTCAACACTCTCTCCGTGGCAGGAATCTCGACAGGCCCTTTGCGTACATCATCGCAAACTTCATGAGAAACCCGTGAGATATTATTATTCTCACCATCCTGCTGATGAGGAAGCTGAGTTGTCTCCCTCAATGAGTCCTTCTCTCTCTCAGTAACTAAACGCTGAAGTTGGGGCTGAAACCGAGGTCTGTCGTGGACCCCATCCAAGCTCTTCCCACCACAGCATCTTCACCTTTAACCCAGTGTTATGTCATTTTAATTTCAGGCATTTCACTGAAGAACCTTCTAGTGAATTAACTGATCCCAATATTTCTACATGGGGCTCTGTTCTCTCTCCCCTTCAATGGCGTCTGGCTCCGCGTCTCGCTCTTGTGCTCCTCTGCTCTTCCCCAGCTGCAGGACTCGCCTTTCCCATGCTGGCTGGGCCCCCTTCTTGCCTCCTGGGGTCTCGGTAGGGGAAGTAATTAAAAGTGACAGAGGACAGGGAACTTCCTCCTCTGCTCTAGCTCTTCCCTCTCTCGCCACTCAAGTTTTGTTCACCCCAGGTACAGGGTCCTCCCAATTCTGCCTCTTCCCCTTCGAGCCTGAAATTCCGGCTCTTTCCTCAGGTGCTTCAGTGAAAAATCACTCCGGGGGACAACAGCTCTGTCTCTTGGGCAGCACACAGCTTGCCTTCCTACCTCCTGCTTTCCGTTCTGCTATCATCACATAATGTTTGCTGGGCAATCTGCTTTAGAATTAAACCTCCTCCCTCTCTCCCAGGCCACTGACACCTTAGCTTGACTCTCAGAGTTCCAGCATGTTGGAAGGACCAGCAGGGCGAGCATTATGCCTCCACGAGGACCAGGCTGAGTCTTTGTCAAAGCCACGAGATTGGTCAGGAACAGAACACCAACCAGAATCTCAACTTGAGCAGCGGGTGGTTTCTCTCTGAGTCCCACAGTTTATCCATTACACGAGAAGTTCTCAAACTTTGCTTCAGAAGTGGAGCTGAGGTGATTTGCCACTAAATTAGGAGAACAGTGGTCTAAAAGTGGGGGACTAAAAGACAGTGGGTAGGCTTTGATCATTTTTATTTGTTTCTTTCACAATATTTAAAAACTTTTTAAAGATCCCTCCTACTACTATCTGAACAAAATAAATAATTCATAACAAAGTATTATAATAAATATATCTAATTATTTGATATACTCAGGCTGTTTTTTTTTTTTTTTACTATTATGAAATAGTATATACACATACAATAGAATTGCATTTTCTGCTAGTAAAATTACTACTTCCTAAAGTGGAATTTATTTATTACATCAAAATTTAATTTCATGATTTTCCCGTCGGAGCCCCTGGACCGAATTCCCTTAAGGGAAGAGTGGCCGGGTGGGTGGGTAGGGGAGTGACTGAGTTTGCTTATTCCTCACTAGAATAATTCGAATGCAAGGTTAGCCTTGGGCAGCGGTTTGGATCAGAGCACCTGCCCTGGTTGCCAGGGATATCGGAGCTTCCTCGGTGTTGCTAGGGAGGTTTGGAGCCAAGGGCAGGAGGAAGCCTTGCAGGTGAGGCCAAGGATGGGGAGAAGAGGCCAGAGCCGGCCGTGCCAAGACTCACAGCTGCCCCCTTCTGCCTCCAGCTTTTTCTTTGCCTTTTGCCTTGTGTCTGTTCTTCTCTTTCTCCCACTAAGCTTCTCCAGGTGACGATTATATTCAGCTCCCACTCCTTGAAATGTGGGCAAGAGGCAGCACATGGCTGCGATGGGGAGAAGCCGGTACCTTGGCCACTACACTTTGGATTCTCCTACTCGCTTTCTAGGGTGCCAACACCTTTGGAATAGAAGTAGGGAGAAAGTATCAGTCGCCTGACCACGTCTGGGTATTTTGTGAGTCCACCTCTTCGGTGAGTTCCAAAGATACTGAACCCATTCACAAAATAAACACCTCATCCAGCAGCGAACAGTGAAAAGGCAGAGGCACCAGAAGGGCTCCTCATTCAGGCGTCCACGGCTAGATTCTCTCCCGTCTGACCGAAGTACTAAACTCTGTAGCAAACCTACTCGATAGCAAACCGTCTCTTCCTCCGGGTATACAAAAAACGAGAAAGGTCGCCCACTGATTTCAGTAGTGAAACTTTTGCTCATGGAAGGCCAGACGTGAGATGCAGTGGGCAGCGCGCAGACAAGCAGGAAGCTCCGTGTCATCGAGTTACTTGGCCTTTACGAAGCTGGAAGTGGTGGCCCCTGACCTTGACGGGCAGTACACGCCCTCCTCGACAACATCGGCCAGTTCTTCTTGAAATTTTGAAGCGAGATCTGCCAGGGATGCTGCCTCTTCTACAGGATGTAAGTGGGCAGCTGAAGTCCCTCTTCAGAGTAAGAGGAGAGCAAGGCTGCGAAAGCAGCCGCAGGCAGACACCAGAACAGGGCTGGGCCGCTCGGGCGTGCTGAGAATTCCCTGGGATGACGCTTACGCCCTCTCTCCCAGCCCCATTCTGATTTAATTCATCTGGGTTGGGGGCCACAGCCTTGGGATTTTTGTAAACCAACCCAGCTGATTGGAATGGGCAGCCAGCGTTGAGAACCACCTCTCTGGTCAACGGGAGGACTGGCTCCCAGTCTCACTCAGAAGCATGGAGTCCCCTTTAAGAGCAAAAAGCAAAAGAGCCTCTTTTCACTCCTTTGGTACCAGAGACCACGTCCCCCATACCTCATTCTTTCGCACAAGCTCTCAATACAGGAAATGGTGCAGGTCCTAAGGAAGATGAAGCCTAGGTTCTCAAGAAGCCTGAGCTCAACCACTCACTGTGCTAGTACCCGGTATGGGACACAAACAACTTTCAGCCCAGAGACTCAAAGAGAGAAAGCCCACAGTCCCCAGGCAACGTACTCCATGTCTCTGGTCTCAGTGCCTTCTTCTGTAAAACAGAGGATTGGACGCACTAGACAATCTCTGAACTTTTCCTAACTTTAAAATGATGTAAGTGTCCGGTATTTCAGTCAATGCATCTGATCATTTCCACCTGTACTAACCTGTTCCTTCCACCTACAAAATGGAAACAAAACACATCATCTCCAGGAGGTCTGATGTATAAATTCTTAGTTTGAAAAGCCAAAGGATTTTTAAGCTCTTTGTAGCTAAAGTTCACATTAAATGTATGAGTTGAAGCAAAGCAAGTCTGGTCAAGGCTTATGCTGGCAGAAAGTAAGATGAGAGCCAGTCCTGTTTTCATGCATCTCTGAAGGACATGTTCTGAGAGAAGGATAAGGGACTGGGGCACATTTCATTTTTTCCTCAGAGCCCTGAGTACATGATGGTAATATGGCTTCCTGAAAGAACCTGCTAAGCTCTTCCTGATGCAATTCTCTTGAGGAACTGCCTAAGAATATGGATTTCCGATGGTAGATTTCAAGGCCTGGGCTCCAAGGTATGCTTGATTCACGTGCAAATCTGACCACACCTGCCATCTGTCACCAGGCAGGAAAGGGACGTGATGAAGCGGGACCCAAAGCCCTAGGAATTCAAAATTTGCAAAAGTGAAATTGGCAGTTTGCCATCCTGTCTATGCACATGGATTTCCTTTTCTGACTAATTTCTTTTGTAGAAAGAGTAATGAGCTTTATTACGAACATTGCCTCTATCACTAGCCCTAGGCAAATCATTAATAGTCAGCTCTATCACTTAACCATATTTCCAGTGCTTGAACTTTTACTCCCTAAAAAACTCACAAGAGATAGATAGGCAGGCACATATATATCTATTTCACATACATGTGTGTGTGCGTGTGTGTGTGTATTTAAATTAAATACACACCATCATCAAAATCAATATCAGCCATTCACCTGATTGAGCACCTATCATGGGCTCTGCATTCAAGAAGCAAGTTAACTATGGCAGGGGGCGGGACCAGAAATGAATACAAAATATCCATAAAACAAGATAGATAGCCATGCATAGCATAAACTGTCAGTCCTCAAAGTGTGGTCCAGGGACCCCGAGGCTCTCTCAACGAGTCCACCAGAGAAAACCTACTTCTGTAATAAGACTAAGAGGTTATTAACATTTTTCACTCACATTTCTCATGAGTGTACAATGGAGTTTTCTAGAAGCTACATGATCTGTGACATTGCAACAAACTGAATGCAGAAGCAGATAAGGAATCCAGCTTTCTTTTATTAAGCCAGAAATTCAAGAGACTGGCAAAAATGAAAAAAAGCATGTCAGTCTTCTCATTAAATATTTTGGTTTTCAAATCTTTGCGTATTTTTTCAGTAAAACTATGTTGGTAATGTTAATATGCAATGAGTTTATCATTGTTATTGTTACATGAATTAATAAAATTTTTTAAATTTTCTCAGTTTCAATTTTTAATAAAGTAAATATCAGTAGATACCATCCACATTAAAAAAAGCTTTCTGGGATCCTCAGTGTGTGCTGTCAAGAGTCCTGAGACCAGAAGTTTGACGCTTGCTGGCCTAGATAGCATCCTTTGCCTGAAAAGTTCTTTTTCCTCCTCTCCACTTGATTCAGGTTTCACCTATGTGATCAAAACTGAAGGCTACTTCTTCCATGAGGCTTTTCTGATTCCCTGTCCCTTCCTCAGTCACACAGAAGGGGCCTGATAATTGTTCAGATATCTGGTATGCACCAAATACTCTCCTAGGAGCTTTCACATCTGTTGGACGTTACCTCTCACTCACGGGATCTCCTGCTCCCCTATTTTTCATGGGATCTTCTTCTTTTGGAAAATAGAAGCTATCATCTCTTTAAATTATAAGCTTCTTGAAAGACCTACACCTACTTAACTTTGTGTCCTAGAAATTGATAAGTGGGTAATGAATGCTATATGACAAGAGTGACTTAGACATGAACTGTATAGGAGTTCAGAGGAAACACCTACCCTGAGGAAATGTGATGAAGAAAGTGAGATTCGAGGGAGATGTTAAAGGCAGGGGCAGGCTGCCGTTAGTAGAATGGAAGAGAGAGCACATATTGCATGTGGGACTAACATGAGTAAAGGCACAGAAAGAGGAATTGTCAAAGGGCACTCAAAAAACAGGGGAAAGATGAATGCTAGAACTGACATTAATAACATTTGTGTGAGGATATGTCAAGAATCAGAGAGAGAAAGGCAGGCATTTGGGTCGCTTGATAATTTTTTTTATAGACCTAATTTGAGGAAATGATCACATAAAGCCTCTAGAAGATGAGGAAGAGAGAAGTAATAACATCCGGTAGCTTATTTCCCAACATGAAAACTCAACATTAAAGGTAAAACTAAGCCGAATTCAGGAGGGAGGCACAGTAAATGACCAACACTTCCTACGTGGGTCAAGCCAACCCTGACCTCATGTTAAAAGACTCAATGTTCAGTTATCTAATACGTAATATACTTTCCTAAAAATAACATAATTTCAAGTTTTGAGATGCCAATGGCTTTTTTAAAATCATATTTTTATTTTGTAAAAACTTGATTAAAGTCAGGTCACTAAGTTTCATAAAAATGGCACCTAATTGCTTTTTAAAAACCTGTTTTCACAAAATAAATATTGGAAACAAACACGTCAGGCATTTCAAAGTAATTTTTTATATTAAGTGAGTGCCTCTTCTTTATAAATAAGCATAATATTTTCCTGACAGGCACACCATAGTTTCCATCCCCACCCAAAGTTCTGCAGGTCTTTAAACATTTTGAGCTTTCCAAATATTTTAAATTGGTCAAATATTTAATATTAATAATACGATATTAATATTTAAATTATTTGATTTTTAAAAAATAATTTTACCTTTTTATTGTGTTCATTATATAATTTTACATAGTACCATTATGATTTTAAACAATAATTAAGAAAATCAAATTAATGTTTTTGAGCTCTACTCCTCAGTATATAGATATACCTAAAAAAGTACAGTCCAAGCACAGTGGTGCAATTTTCCAAGCACTTTCAAGTTGCTTAAATATTTACAAATATGTAAATACCCTGTTTAAAAGCATCATCATTTTGGTATCAGAAAGAAATTCTGTAACCAACTGTACAGAGAATAAAGTTCAATTAAAATGTAATTTGCTTTTAGTATATTTCTAATACATTGCCAATTGACAATTAAAAAACAACCCCCCCCCCAAAAAAAATACCCAACAACCAGAAAGTAAAGAAAGCTGACACCCAGCTTCTCTGGAGTGGGTTGGAAAGTTGAAGAGACACAGGCTTGATCTCCATATGAGGAGGAAGGGGGAGCATACATCCCTCCTCATTGGAGCCACTGTCCAAGGCACTAACCTGTTCAGTGTGTTCTATTTGCTTTGAGTTTGTTCTGATAATTTAACAGCAACAGAAAAGATGGCGAGGGCATGGTTTAGGTGAAATATGAAACCTGATGGCACTATATGAATATTTGCTACCACTAGCTAAACAACAGAGTTGTGACGCTGTGAGCTTTCTTTAGCATATTTTTGATACGGAGAATAGCCAATACATATTTAACAATTAGGGGAAATGTTTCCTGTACAGTGTCATCCAGGATAGACATTTTCTTATAACCAGTTCACCAAAACACTATTTTATTAGAGGCCATGAATCCAGAAAGAAAAATAAGCTTATAAAATTATTTGTATTGTTATCTCTTCAATGGAATGGAATTTTTCTGTAAGTTTTCAGAAAGCACCTCTCCAATTTTTTCTTAAGTACCCTACATATTCTATAGGCAAACATATGTTATTTTCCAAACCAAGCATTTTGAAAATTCTTCTTAGATAGAATAAACTTTGCTTCTCTGCACTGGCATACATCTGTTTTAGTATACGTGCATACCAACACACACTGTGACACACAGAGGCAACAGAGGGAGGGTAGAAAAACTATGGATTTAGAGGCAGAAACCTCAGGAACCAGTTAAGATTTGTTTACCAAATTATATGACATGAACAAAGTCACTTAATTTTCCTGAACTCCAATCTCCTTTTTTATAAACCGGTTATACTAATTACCTCTCTGCCTATTTCAGAGAATCATGATAATACCCACCAAAAGATGACATATAGGAAAATATTTTGTACAGAGATATGATTTTCACAAAATATTTAAATATATTTCTTACGCTTTAAGGGCTCAGTTTCAATAAGAGCTATCTTTGTTAGGCAAAAGTTGAGTTTATGAAACTAAAAGTACAACTTTCCATATGATGTGGAGTTTCCTGTTCTGTGTTTTACAAGGCCATGCCCCAGATGGGGGGCTATTTATTACCATATGACCAACTCAAGCTTTTATTACAGTTACTAGAACATGAAAATATGGACAGAGCTGAGACCCCTGTGGTGAAATGGGAGGACCATGAAAATCTAAAACATCATGGGGCATCACACTTCACTTACGGGTTCTCACAGCTAAAGAGACGGAGGATAATTTCAACAACATGATTACAGTTGGAAATAGGTCAAATATGACCTTACTGGTGAATTTACCAACTAGACTTCCCTGCTGGTCCTCAGCGGTCATGCTGAGACGTGGACTTTGATGCCCCCCGTGAGGCTGACCCAAGGCCAAGGAGAAGGAAGTCAGTCCTCCTTTCTGGGGCACTGCTCTGGCGTGCTGCCCCACTGCCCTGGACCGGTTACCTTAGCTATAGCTCAGGGCCTGGGGTGGGGCTTCCCTCCCTCCCAGTCCATATGCCTCAGCCTTGCCTTCACTCCCAAAGAGCTTCTTATTGTCTGTGAAATTGCTGCTCTGGAACCAGGTTTCCTGTGCCTCATACAAGTGACAGTCAACTCAGCCGACTGATTTCAAGGGTCTCACCCTGAAATGAGCACAGGGGGCCAGGCAGAAAAGGTAAATGGTAAAATGGGCCAAGGTGGGTCTGTCACCCTGGAGAGTGCCTGAACCCTGGGAGCAGTGACCTCTGAGCTGTAGCTAGTTGTAACCATACAGAAATATAGGCCCCAGTGTGGCCAGAAATTATCAGGAAAAAAAACAGAAATCTGCCTTTGTAGCTCAAATCTTGACTTTTTAAATGTTGGCAAGTAAATTAAAGTATTTTCTAAGGCTTTTTTTAAAAATTGCTTTGTTTGCTTTAATTTCTAAGTTGACAAAACACATCAACAAGCAGTATTCAGCCAACCAGCAGCCACCCTGCCACCTCTTATTCAATGGGTGCAATAGGGAGACTATTAAAGGAGGGCTCATACACACACAGAGTCCTCCTCGCCTTGTCAGTTCACACACGTGCGCTGGAGAAACAGCCTGTTGACCCACTTTTCTTCGCTGGCAATCAAAAGGAGTTGGTTACGATGAGTTTTTCAGACGAGATTGGAGGAAAAGGTGACCCATATCACAGAGGAGGAAATCGTGTTGGAAATTCTGTCCTCGTGGCTCCCCCTTGCCTGCTCCACTGACAGATCTAGCTGACTCTGCACTAAATCATCCTTACAGCTTCATCCAAGGCGGACACCATATTGTTGCCCCACTGGCTACTTTGTCGCCCCTCCCGCAGGCCTTCTCCTGGTCCAGAGTCTCTAGGTGAGAGGAGAAGAATGTACTGCCAGAAGGCAGGACACACACAGATCAACACACCAACCCAGTATCCAGATGAGGAAGTCATAGGTCAGTTAACAAGTTATTAGCCAAGACAGAAATAAGAGCAGAGTTCATTCTTTCCAGTGAATCCAAAAAAATTGTCACTGATTCAGAGAATCACAAAGTAATTACCCTAGATAAGACTCGGGGGTCATCTTGCCCTGCCCGATCACTTTTCAGATGAAAAGATCAACGCCCAGAAATGCTTCTAAACCCACTACGTCAACACCACGTGCCCGTTTACCGCCCAATACAAACAAATTGGAGAAAAGATGCCATTTTGTGCCCAGGCTCCTTCACGCAGGTATAGACATTGCTAGATGCTGCATAAATGTCAGGCCAGCACTTCTCAGAAATGGAGACGGTCAAGAGATGCTATTAGTGGTCACTGTATTAGTCTATCACTGATTATAATACCAACACCCAATAATTATCTCCATTTCAATCAGAAACTGGTCAAGTATGACAAATATGCCCTTGTTACTCAAGAGCTCACTGCAAAGCATCGCTCTGCTGTTTGTGATTTTGAAAATCAAAAAATGACTCAGCCAAAAAAGAAAAAAAAAAATTTGATTGAATTACCTTGCAGAAACCACCTTTAAAACCAGTGAGCCTGCAAATGGGATCTCAACCGGTCTGGAAGGAGGCCACAGCAGGCTTTCTCTAAAGGGAGCCAGTCTGTCTGCAGCTATGGAGAAAGCAAGGTCTAAAGTTCATAGTCCAGGATGTGAGATCTGTCTGCAGCTCTGCCAAGGCTAGGGAAGGAGCCGCTCTCCTAGGTTATGGGAAACAGGCTTACAGGACACCAAGAGTGGCTCCCAGTGAAAGCGACGGGCGCTGCTCAGTGGCTGTCACCACAGAAACTGGCTTAACAGTCACATCCTGCTGGGTGAGCACCGTGTGTTCCTGGGAGGTTTTTATAGATATTTATTATTCCAGAAAAAAACAACTCATCAGGTCAGTCCTGAGCCTCCCATTGAACCCATGGAGAAACTAGGGTGAGCATTTGGCCTTTCTCAGCCCCCTTCCAAGATGAGTCCCTCTGACACCTAGGACGCTGAGGCCCAGCCTCCTGGTCACGGCAGCAGCGGTCCCCTAAACTGTGGTGCAATGTGACAAGTGAGGGAGAAGGTCCAGATCTTGGAGGAATTCATCTTTTGGTATGTGTTGGTTAATTTGGGCGAGAGGCAGGGGCAGTCTCTACCATTTCAGAAATGCAGATTTAGACCTTAGATGGCATCCCCACAGAATATATTTTGCTTTTATTTTTTTTTTTCAGACCAGATTCTGCCTTAGGAACAATTTCCAAGCGTGACTTCAACTGGAAACTTTAGTAGCTCCTTCAGGCACGACCTGTGTCATTCAACAAAATGCTGCTTCCGTGTAGAAATAAAGGTGCTTGTAGCAGGGGAACTGTGTCTACCATACAGAGGAGTTAATTGTACCCACAAAGAACTGACCTGTTACCTATTATCATATGCTCCGAAGGGAGGTAGCAGCTACTCATGTCAAGTTTTATAGAGGGAAAAAAAGTGGGACATGCTCTATAAAATAAAATCCTTTATATTTGTATAGCAGGAGTTTAAGGTGCATTTGTGTACAACTAATGCAATTCTCACAACCACCGTTGTTTTATAGATGAAGGGCCAGAGGCTCAGGGGTGTTAAAACTTGCCCAAAGGCCCTGAGCTTCTAAAATGCTCGAGTCCACCGATGATGCCTCCAGCTCCGCTTCTCCTTCAAACACATGCTCTTCCCTCCCCAGCTCTACCTGCCCAAGTGAAGACGGAAGCCGGGCTTTCTCCATCTAGGACTCCCCTCCTACCATGAGATAAATACCTTCATGCCCTCTTCCACAGCAAGCTCGTCCCCTGCCCTGCACTTTTGGTAAAATCCTAAGTCATCATAAGCACGAGGACCAGGGCCACACCCACCTTCTTCCCTGCTCTCTCCCCAAACCAAGCACGACGCTGGCCCCTGGTGCCACAGACATTTTGCAAAAGGGAGGGAGGGAGGATCGGAGGGAAGAAGGGGGGAAAGGAGGAAAGAAAGAAGAGAGGGAGAGAGGAGAGAAGGAACAGAGGAAGAAAAGAAGGGAATCTTAGAAAACTCCTCTTCTCGCAGCAGTTAACCACACATAAGTGTTTTTAAGCACTTACTAGGTGCTTACATTCTGCCAGGATATAAGAGAAGTGCCCATTAGGGGTCCCACAGTCAGGAAAATTACAATATAGCTAAAGGAGAACCAAAATGGATCTGAGAAAACACCATGGAACAGACTGTCAGAGTGAGGAGACTGGAAATGAGGAGATGCTGGGTCAGGAGACGCTCCCTGGCTTGGGGCCCTGGGGGATCCCCAAGCTGCTTGAGCTCTCCCTTAGGGGACAGAAGAAAGGAGCCTCTCAGGGAGTGCAGGCTGACGCAGGAGGAACCTGGTGCCCGTGTTTTACATGATTTCAGTGCTTTACGTGAGACAGGCCAAGACCACAAGTTGCCACTGGCTACTCTGTAGGCATGAAATGACTCCGTGAGTCACTGCTAGAATGTCAAAGGGATTTCTTAGTCAGGAAACAGTCCCCACCTCGGTGTTTATGATCAACAACGTAGACAAACAGAAGTCTAAAGAGCAAACAAGCCAGCGCAGCGCCCCAGGCCCCACTGACTATGAAAGCACCCTCAGCCTCTGCGCACCAGGCCTTTCACGGCTGCAGGGACGTGTGTGATTGCTCTGTGTACACCCCTGCCCTCTGCTCAGCATTTCACTCAGGGGGCTGGACCAACACTGATGCACACACAATGCACCCACAGTAAGATCTCTTTGAAACTCATAATAAAAAGTTGTGGAATTGGGCTTCCCTGGTGGCGCAGTGGTTGAGAGTCCGCCTGCCGATGCAGGGGACACGGGTTCGTGCCCCGGTCCGGGAAGATCCCACATGCCGCGGAGCGGCTGGGCCCGTGAGCCATGGCCGCTGAGCCTGCGCGTCCGGAGCCTGTGCTCCGCAACGGGAGAGGCCACAACGGTGAGAGGCCCGCGTACAGAAAAAAAAAAAAAGTTGTGGAATGGCTTTGTCATTTCCACATAAAAAGATGGTCAAAATCCTGATCCATGTCACTCTACATAATCCCCACGGGGCAGACTATGACATCCGTAGCTTGACATTTCATTCTTCTTTAAAGGAAAGGTGGTTTACATGAACTAGATTGAAACCGTTTGAAACGCAAGAGTTTATGTCTCGCTGGACAAACATGTAGAACCTTGGAGTCACCCAATATCTGGGGCCTCATTGTGCTCATGAGTATAAGGCTTAAGTGGAGAGAGGAATCATCTCTATCCTTCCCTTTCAGCTCGGAGATTCCATGAATCTGATCGCTTTCTCTTCCTGAAGTAGAAAACAACACTAAAAGGCACGTAGTCTCCTCTTAGGAACATTCAGGACCCTGAATACCGTGCATGGCCAGTAAAGCCACATCGGCCTCTGCAAACGGAAGGCCACTCTCTCTCTCCCCGTAGCTGAGATTAAGCGAAATGACTGGAGATTTGGAGATGTTATCAGCAGATTATGTTAGTGGCATTTGTTTTCCTTAAGTATTAGCAAGTCTTTCTTTGTCCTAAAAAAAACTAATAAATCATCAAATTATTCTGCCACCAGATCTTCAAAATATTGGCCAAAAAAAAAAAAAAGAGCACCAATCTTTGAACTAGAAAACCGAGATTTTAGTCCTGGCTTTACCGCTTCCTACTTAGGTGACTCGATTCTCGGCACTCAGGGCCTCACAGGCCTCATTCCCTTAGAAAGGGGGTGGGGGAAGGCACAGGGCCTTCCACGTCCAGCTCACGGGTTTGCCTGAGGGACCCAGGAGAGAGATGGTGTAAAAGTGCTTCGTAAATCTTAGCATGTTCTACACACGAAAGGGGTTGTAGTTTTTTACTGTGAACGCTTGTGCAGGTGATTAGAAGCTGCATCTTTCAGCACACTAAGAGCCTAACCGTGCAGTCTAAAAGTTAGTGCCTTTAGCCAAAGAAGCAGCATTTTTATTATTACCCCGACTGAGAGGACAGAGAGGAATTCAGCGTTAACAATCAGAAGTAGACTCCTCAGAGGGAGCTCCACCCTTTCAGGCTTATTAAACCCGTGACAACACAGGCAACCCTGTGCACCTGAAGCACCTCCCTCCCTGAAGCAACTCAGGTGACAGTGGCGTAACTCACCCTCTCCTTGGTATCGAGTGCAACTGCCACTGAGAACACCACCCTTGTCCAGGTAATGACAGCACCAACGTGGTCAGTATCACTGCTCAGGAAACGCAGTCCCATGACAGAGACTTGCGAGGCCACGTGCGTCTCCACCTAAGCATCTTGGTTGGCAAACAGACCTCCAGAGAAGCTCTTTGCTCTTCCAGGCCACACTGGGACTGTTCCAGGCAGAAAGGAACACCTGTCTTACCTGAGGTGGCATAGTCACGACAAGTAGCATGAAGAGTCACCAGTCAGAAACAACATTGGACTGGGGTGCCCTTGCAGGGCAGAACTTTTCCTGAAAATCCTGAAGTTCAGATGTCTACAATTACAGGCAATGAGGCTCAAAGAGCCAGCCTCATGGATCACTTGGGTTTTGTTTTTGGTTTTGTTTTCATTAGACGCAACACTGAGCTGAGCTCTGAGCCTTCCAGGGAGTTGCACAACCTCAGCTTTTAGAGACTGTGTAGCTTTTAGAGATTGTGTTTCATGGTCACGGGGTGGGGGTGGGGGGGGGAAATGGATTTAATAGGTTTTCACAATCGTATTATCTACTTAAGCTTCCAAGATCATTTCTCACTTAATTGCAAGTCCCAAGGAAAGATCATAGAGTAGGGGCCACAAGAGGCGGTCAGAACGACAGAAAGGTAGATTCTTCACAACTGACATAAAATCTAAATATAATAGCAAAAGCCATTTCAAGAGCTCTGATTGAAGCACCTCAGATTGGAAATAACTGCCCTCCTTCGATAATTATTTCCATTACAAAATGGATACTTATATGTTCTATGTTTGTATATTTACACATAAATATATATTTACATGTGCCTAATAGAGATTATACGGATCTAAAGAGACAAAAATATAAGCTTTAAGCTGTGGGTGGCAGGCTCTCGCTCTGTTACACCATAGCTTCGTACAAATGCTCTCATCCCCTTATGGAAGGGTAAGTACCACTGGGAGTTTTGAGGTCCATTAGAACAGGGGTCCCCAGAGGGGACTCAGAGGTGCTGAGTAATTTAACCTCAAGTCAAAGAGCGAGTAAGTGGCAGAATCACGAGTCAAACTTAAAACTTCTGACTATAAATCCACTGCTTGCTCCATATGTCACCCAGCCTATTGAGGGTCAAGGTGGGAAGTGTTTCTTCAAGAAACCTTCTGGTGGTAACACAACCACAAACAAGCCTTGAACACCTACCATGTGTAAAACTTGCCCTGGCCTCTGGGAAGGAGATATAGCAATACGAAGACGACTGCAACACTGCCCTTACTCAAAGGAGTTGAGTGAAGGGAAGAAAAATCATGGGAGGTGAACTAATTCAAGGAACTTAATGAATCTGGGCAAAGGGAAAGAGAAAGTGCTGGTGGGGGGCGGAACCTAAATGACTGAGATTGAACTTGGGTATTATGTTTGGGAGGGGCTATCTTTATACTCTGTCTCAATTACTCTTGGGCCAAGAAGCAAGGAGTAACAATACGGTTTTCCATACAGACTTTTCTACAGTAGAGAAAGTGTGCTGCCCAGTTTACACTAGTATTCTTTTCTGTGTGTGTGGTATATGTGTGGTATTTTTTTTAAATTAAAAAAAAAAATTTTATACATTTTTTAAAGGTTACACCTCCAATTACAGTTATTACAAAATACTGCCTATATTCCCTGTGTTGTACAATACATTCTTTTTTTTTTAATTTTTTATTTATGGCTGTGTTGGGTCTTAGTTTCTGTGCGAGGGCTTTCTCTAGTTGTGGCAAGCGGGGGCCACTCTTCATCGCGGTGCTCAGGCCTCTCACTATCGCGGCCTCTGTTGTTGTGGAGCACAGGCTCCAGATGTGCGGGCTCAGTAATTGTGGCTCACGGGCCTAGTTGCTCTGCGGCATGTGGGATCTTCCCAGACCAGGGCTCGAACAGTGTCCCTTGCATTGGCAGAAAGATTCTGAACCACTGCGCCAACAGGGAAGCCCTACAATATATTCTTGTAGCCTATCTTACACCCAATGGCTTGTATCTCCCACTTCCCCACCCCGATATTGTCCCTCCCTTCCCCAACTGGTAACCACGAGTTTGTTCTCTATATCTGTGAGTCTGCTTCATTTTTTTGTTATATTCACTTGTTTGTTGTATTTTTTTAGAGTTCACATGTAAGTGATATCATATAGTATTTTGACACAAGTGTTCTGATTCCTGAGAATTATCTCCTAAATTATAAATTGGAAGAGTATTTGAATAACAATCCCAAAAAAATCCCTTAGAATTGGAGAACTGCATGTGAGTCTTTAAGAATCTGAAAGCTTTCCAAGAACTGATAAATGTTTTAATCTACAAAGCTAAAAAGGAGACCTTGGACCTATTATGATTCTCTGAAATTTTGTCTAGAATTACCACCTGGTCTCTGTTTTTAGCATCTATTTACCTTTGAAACTTTGAAACAATGGTATGGCTAGACAAACTGAGTTACTACCATTTCTCCAGGAAGATGAGGAAAAATTCAGCGAGAGTTGGCATTGGCCATAGCAGACAGTTGAGAAAGTGTTACTCATGGTCAAAAGCAGCAACTCTGGTAAGAAAAGAGGCTCTGAACTACGTCAAGCACTCCTTAACACAATACTATCTGTTGTGCAAGGGGCCGGGCCAAACTGTGTTTCCCTTGTATGGATGGGACGGGATCATGCTGTCTCTGCAGACCATCAGTGCCTCCTTTGCGTAGGAGTATTATCGCTGTGAAAACTCAGCCATGACGCTCACTGCTTGAAAGACCAAACAGGAATTTTGGAGCGTCCCACCAACCCCACTCACTTGTCCTGTCCACCCTGACCTCCTCAGGCTGCAAACCCCAGACAAGAAGCCACCTTTGGCATCTGGCACGTGCTGGATGCCACGGAGTAGAGAGGCACTTGGAGACAGATGTTCAACTTCCTGAGGAGGAGGTGAGAACCTAGACCCTAGGAGACTTGAGAGAGGGAACTGAGGAAGGAGACAGAAGACTAAGGAGAGAGGTGGAAGAGCGGGGGAGATATGCGACAGCCTCTTTTCACAGACCCCTTACCCTTATGCCATGGAAGGAAATGAAGTCCTGATCCTGTTATGCCACCCTGCTCTGTGAGGTCTACCAGATGTCTGAATAAAGAACTGTGCTTACCTGCTTCCCTGTCCAGAGATCTAAAAGGAGTCAACTCCCTTGTGGACTATCAGGGGTGTCATCACTAGCTATTAACAGTCTTTCTCTTAAGCTACCCCAAATTCATCTAATTTTTTAATTTATTTTTTGCCTAAGTTAACCATAGTTCTTTTCTGTTGCTACAGCCAAAGGATCCTAGCTACTCCCTCCCTAATCTTTTCAATACTGTACTTCTAAACCCACCTAGATCAGCATCTACATTCTCCCCATCCTATTGTTACAATGAAGGAAGCGTCCCTTCTCCCATGGAAAAACAATCCCTTCGGTGGGTTCTGCATCCCACCTCCTTCCAGACTTTCTAGGACGCCATTTCTTAGGTTATTTTCTCTTTTCTGCATCACTAGTCTCTCCTTGCCTACTGGATCATGCTAAGCCTACAAACAGACTCTGCAAGCAACCATCTTAAAGGATCCCACTTGTCCCTACATCCCCTACAATCGTTACTCCTTCCCTCTACTTCATGTTATAACTGCTCTTCTGCAGAGAACTGTGTACATGTGCTGTTTCCATTTCCTCACTCCCCAATTCTCTTTTCAACACACTCCTATCTTGATTCTACCCCCGACATGGCACTGGCACTGAAACTGCTTTTGCCGGGTTGCCGGTGAGCTGCACATTCCAAATCCATTGGATATTTTCCTCGTTTTACTCTGCTTTTTGGTATCACCGGCCTCGCTGGCTGCCCCCTCCTTCTTGAAGCCTCTTCTTTTTTTTTTTTTTTTTTTTTTGCGGTACGCAGGCCTCTCACTGTTGTGGCCTCTCCCGTTGCGGAGCACAGGCTCCGGACGCGCAGGCTCAGCGGCCATGGCTCACGGGCCCAGCCGCTCCACGGCATGTGGGATCTTCCCGGACCAGGGCACGAACCCGTGTCCCCTGCATCGGCAGGCGGACCCTCAACCACTGTGCCACCAGGGAAGCCCTTGAATCCTCTTCTTGACTCATGAACAGGCTGTGCTTGCTGAGAGCAAAGAGGAAAGAGCGCAGCTGTGGGAGTTGTGGGGTCTGAGGAGTCAGGAGGCCCCAGGCAGAGCCTACGGAAGCTCATTTCACTCTTAGACGGCAGGACCCGTGGTCTCCTTAAAGAGTTCCCATCATTTCACTTCCCTAATTCAAATCTTTCGCTGACATTCCTTCATGCTTACTGTAAACGCCACACTCTTTTTTTATTGTTTTTTTTTTTTTTGCGGTACGCGGGCCTCTCACTGTTGTGGCCTCTCCCATTGCGGAGCACAGTCTCCGGACGTGCAGGCCCAGCGGCCATAGCTCACGGGCCCAGCCGCTCCGCGGCATGTGGGATCTTCCCGGACCGGGGCACGAACCCACGTCCCCTGCCTCGGCAGGCGGACTCTCAACCACTGTGCCACCAGGGAAGCCCAAACTCCACACTCTTAAATGCCCTCAAAGGGGGACTTCCCTGGCGGTCCAGTGGTTAGGACTCAGCGCTTTCACCGTCAAGGCCCCGGGTTCAATTCCTGGTGGGCAACTAAGATCACACAAAGCCCCGCAGTGCGGCCAAAAGCAAAAAAACAAAAGCCCTCAAGGAAACCCCACATCATCTGGTCCTATCTATTGATACATCTCCAACATAGAAAGAGTCTCTTGACTTCTCCAGTACCCTGTGTTTTCCTTTCAAAACATGAAGTTCTGTCTAAGAGTTGTTTTCTTCTGTTTTTTTTTTTTTTTTGAACTATATAAAATCACTGTGGTACTGAAAATAGAAAGTAAAGAACTCATTGGCTATTGAATCCAACAAATATTTGTATACAAAAGTCTATCACTGCCGGACGAGACGAAGATGGCGGAAGAGTAAGACGCGGAGATCACCTTCCTCCCCACAGATACACCAGAAATAACATCTACACGTGGAACAACTCCTATAGAACACCTACTGAACTTTGGCAGAAGACCTCAGACCTCCCAAAAGGCAAGAAAGTCCTCACGTACCTAAGTAGGGCAAAAGAAAAAAGAATAAATACAGACAAAAGAATAGGGACGGGACCTGCACCAGTGGGAGGGAGCTGTGAAGGAGGAAAGGTTTCCCCACACTAGGAAGGCCCTTCACGGGCGGAGACTGCGGGTGGCGGAGGGGGAAAGCTTTGGAGCCGTGGAGGAGAGCACAGCCACAGGGGTGCGGAGGGCAGAGCGGAGAGATTCCCGCACAGAGGATAGGTGCCGACCGGCGCTAACCAGCCCGAGAGGCTTGTCTGCTCACCTGCCGGGGTGGGCGGGGCTGGGAGCTGAGGCTCGGGCTTCGGTCGGAGCGCAGGGAGAGAACTGGGGTTGGCGGTGTGAACACAGCCTGAAGGGGGTGAGTGCGCCACGGCTAGCCGGGAGGGAGTCCGGGGAAAAGTCTGGAGCTGCCAAAGAGGCAAGAGACTTTTTCTTCCCTCTTTGTGCGCGAGGAGAGGGGATTAAGAGCGCTGCTTAAAGGAGTTCCAGAGACGGGCACGAGCCGCGGCTAAAAGCGCGGACCCCAGAGACGGGCGGGAGACGCTAAGGCTGCTGCTGCCGCCACCAAGAAGCCTGTGTGCGAGCACAGGTCACTCTCCACACCTCCCCTCCTGGGAGCCTGTGCAGCCCGCCACTGCCAGGGTCCCGGGATCCAGGAACAACTTCCCCTGAGAGAACGCACGGCGCTTCAACGTCATGCTGGCCTCTGCCGCCGCAGGCTCACCCCACATCCGTACCCCTCCCTCCCGCCGGCCTGAGTGAGCCAGAGCCCCCGAACCAGCTGCTCCTTTAACCCCGTCCTGTCTGAGCGAAGAACAGACGCCCTCCGGCGACCTACACGCAGAGGCGGGGCCAATCCAAAACTGAGCCCGTAGGACCTGTGAGAACAAAGAGAAAGGGAAATCTCTCCCAGCAGCCTCAGGAGCAGCGGATTAAAGCTCCACAATCAACTTGATGTACCCTGCATCTGTAGAATACCTGAATAGACAAAGAATCATCCCAAATTGAGGAGGTGGACTTTGAGAGCAAGATTTAGGATTTTTTTCCATTTTCCTCTTTTTGTGAGTGTGTATGTGTATGCTTCTGTGTGAGATTTTGTCTGTATAGCTTTGCTTCCACCATTTGTCCTAGGGATCTACCCATCCATTTTTTTTTTCTTTTCTTTCTTTTTAAAAATTTTTTTCTTAATAATTATTTTTTATTTTAATAACTTTATTTTATCTTTATTTTATTTTACCTTCTTTCTTTCTTTCTTTGTTTCTTTCCTTCCTTCCTTCCTTTCCTCCTTCCTTCCTTCCTTCCTTCCCTCCTTCCTTCCTTCCTTTCTTTCTTTCTTTGTTTCTTTCCTTCCTTCCTTTCCTCCTTCTTTCCTTCCTTCCCTCCTTCCTTCCTTCCTTCCTTTCTTTCTTTCCTTTCTACTTTTTATCCCTTTTATTACGAGCCGTGTGGATGAAAGGCTCTTGTGCTGTAGCCAGGAGTCAGTGTTGTGCCTCTGAGGTGGGAGAGCCAACTTCAGGACACTGGTCCACAAGAGGCCTCCCAGCTCCATATAATATCAAACGGTGAAAATCTCCCAGAGATCTCCATCTCAACACCAGCACCCAGCTTCACTCAACGACCAGCAAGCTACAGTGCTGGACACCCTATGCCAAACAACTAGCAAGACAGGAACAGAACCCCACCCATTAGCAGAGAGGCTGCCTAAAATCATAATAAGTCCACAGACACCCCAAAACACACCACCAGACATGGGCCTGCCCACCAGAAAGACAAGATCCAGCCTCATCCACCAGAACACAGGCACTAGTCCCCTCCACCAGGAAGCCTACACAACCCACTGAACCAACCTTAGCCACTGGGGACAGACACCAAAAACAACGGGAACTACGAACCTGCAGACTGCAAAAAGGAGACCCCAAACACAGTAAGATAAGCAAAATGAGAAGACACAGAAACACACAGCAGATGAAGGAGCAAGGTAAAAACCCATCAGACCTAACAAATGAAGCGGAAATAGGCAGTCTACCTGAAAAAGAATTCAGAATAATGATAGTAAAGATGATCCAAAATCTTGGAAATAGAATAGACAAAATGCAAGAAACATTTAAAAGGGATCTAGAAGAACTAAAGATGAAACAAGCAACGATGAACCACACAATGAATGAAATTAAAAAGATCTAGAAGGGATCAGTAGCAGAATAACTGAGGCAGAAGAATGGATAAGTGACCTAGAAGATAAAATAGTGGAAATAACTATTGCAGAGCAGAATAGAGAAAAAAGAATGAAAAGAACTGAGGACAGTCTCAGAGACCTCTGGGAAAACATTAAATGCACCAACATTCGAATTATAGGGGTTCCAGAAAAAGAAGAGAAAAAGAAAGGGACTGAGAAAATATTTGAAGAGATTATAGTTGAAAACTTCCCTAATATGGGAAAGGAAATAGTTAATCAAGTCCAGGAAACACAGAGAGTCCCATACAGGATAAATCCAAAGAGAAATACGCCAAGACACATTAATCAAACTGTCAAAAATTAAATACAAAGAAAACATATTAAAAGCAGCAAGGGAAAACAACAAATAACACACAAGGGAATCCCCATAAGGTTAACAGCTGATCTTTCAGCAGAAACTCTGAAAGCCAGAAGGGAGTGGCAGGACATATTGAAAGTGTTGAAGGAGAAAAACCTGCAACCAAGATTACTCTACCCAGCAAGGATCTCATTCAGAGTTGATGGAGAAATTAAAACCTTTACAGACAAGCAAAAGCTGAGAGAGTTCAGCACCACCAAACCAGCTTTACAACAAATGCTAAAGGAACTGCTCTAGGCAAGAAACACAAAAGAAGGAAAAGACCTACAATAACGAACCCAAAACAATTAAGAAAATGGGAATAGGAACATACATATCGATAATTACCTTAAATGTAAACAGACTAAATGCTCCCACCAAAAGACACAGATTGGCTGAAAGGACACAAAAACAAGACCCACATATATGCTGTCTACAAGAAACCCACTTCAGACCTAGAGACACATACAGACTGAAAGTAAGGGGATGAAAAGAGATATTCCATACAAATGGAAACCAAAAGAAAGCTGGAGTACCAATTCTCATATCAGACAAAATAGACTTTAAAATAAAGACTATTAGAAGAGACAAAGAAGGACACTACATAATGATCAAGGGATCGACCCAAGAAGAAGATATAACAATTGTAAATATTTATGCACCCGACATAGGAGCACCTCAATACATGAGGCAAATAATAACAGCCATAAAAGGGGAAATCGACAGTAATACATTCATAGTAGGGGACTTTAACACCTCACTATCACCAATGGACAGATGATCCAAAATGAAAATAAATAAAGAAACACAAGCTTTAAATGATACATTAAACAAGATGCACTTAATTGATATTTATAGGACATTCCATCCAATAACAACAGAATACACATTTTTCTCAAGTGCCCATGGAACATTCTCCAGGACAGATCATATCTTGGGTCACAAATCAAGCCTGGTAAATTTAAGAAAACTGAAATCGTATCAAGTATCTTTTCTGACTACAATGCTATGAGACTAGATATCAATTACAGGAAAAGATCTGTACAAAATAAAAACACACGGAGGCTAAACAATACACTACTTAATAACGAAGTGATCACTGAAGAAATCAAAGAGGAAATCAAAAAATACCTAGAAACAAATGACAATGGAGACACGATGACCCAAAACCTATGGAATGCAGCAAAAGCAGTTCTAAGAGGGAAGTTTATAGCAATACAATCCTACCTTAAGAAACAGGAAACATCTCAAATAAACAACCTAACCTTGCACGTAGAGGAATTAGAGAAAGAAGAACAAAAGAACCCCAAAGTTAGCAGAAGGAAAGATCATAAAGATCGGATCAGTAATAAATGAAAAAGAAATGAAGGAAACAATAGCAAAGATCAATAAAACTAAAAGCTGGTTCTTTGAGAAGATAAACAAAATTGATAAACCATTAGCCAGACTCATCAAGAAGAAAAGGGAGAAGACTCAAATCGATAGAATTAGAAATGAAAAAAGGAGAAGTAACAACTGACACTGCAGAAATACAAAAGATCATGAGAGATTACTACAAGCAACTCTATGCCAATAAAATGGACAATCTGGAAGCAATTAACAAATTCTTAGAAATGCACAAGCTGCCAAGACTGAATCAGGAAGAAATAGAAAATATGAACAGACCAATCACAAGCACTGAAATTGAAACTGTGATTAAAAATCTTCCAACAAACAAAAGCCCAGGACCAGATGGCTTCACAGGCGAATTCTATCAAACATTTAGAGAAGAGCTAACACCTATCCTTCTCAAACTCTTCCAAAATATAGCAGAGGGAGGAACACTCCCCAACTCATTCTACGAGGCCACCATCACCCAGATACCAAAACCAGACAAGGATGTCACAAAGAAAGAAAACTACAGGCCAATATCACCGATGAACATAGATGCAAAAATCCTCAACAAAATACTGGCAAACAGAATCCAACAGCACATTAAAAGGATCATACACCATGATCAGGTGGGGTTTATTCCAGGAATGCAAGGATTCTTCAATATACGCAAATCAATCAACGTGATACCCCATATTAACAAATTGAAGGAGAAAAACCATATGATCATCTCAATAGATGCAGAGAAAGCTTTTGACAGAATTCAACACCCATTTATGATAAAAACCCTGCAGAAAGTAGGCATAGAGGGAACTTTCCTCAACGTAATAAAGGCCATATATGACAAACTCACAGCCAACATCATCCTCAATGGTGAAAAACTGAAACCATTTCCACTAAGATCAGGAACAAGACAAGGTTGCCCACTCTCACCACACTTATTCAGCGTAGTTTTGGAAGTTCTAGCCACAGCAATCAGAGAAGAAAAGGAAATAAAAGTAATCCAAATTGGAAAAGAAGAATTAAAGCTGTCACTGTTTGCAGATGACATGACACTATACACAGAGAATCCTAAAGATGCTACCAGAAAACTACTAGAGCTAATCAATGAATTTGGTCAAGTAGCAGGATACAAAATTAATGCACAGAAATCTCTTGCATTCCTATACACTAAGGATGAAAAATCTGAAAGTGAAATCAAGAAAACACTCCCATTTACCATTTCCACAAAAAGAATAAAATATCTAGGAATAAACCTACCTAAGGAGACAAAAGACCTGTATGCAGAAAATTATAAGACACTGATGAAAGAAATTAAAGATGATACAAATAGATGGAGAGATATACCGTGTTCTTGGAGTGGAAGAATCAACATTCTGAAAATGACTCTACTACCCAAAGCAATCTACAGATTCAATGCAATCCCTATCAAACTACCACTGGCATTTTTCACAGAACTAGAACAAAAAATTTCACAATTTGTATGGAAACACAAAAGACCCCGAATAGCCAAAGCAATCTTGAGAACGAAAAACGGAGCTGGAGGAATTAGGCTCCCTGACTTCAGACTATAGTACAAAGCTACAGTAATCAAGACAGTATGGTACTGGCAGAAAAACAGAAATACAGATCAATGGAACAGGATAGAAAGCCCAGAGATAAACCCATGCACGTATGGTCACCTTATCTTTGATAAAGGAGGCAGGAATGTACAGTGGAGAAAGGACAGCCCCTTCAATAAGTGGTGCTGGGAAAACTGGACAGGTACATGTAAAAGTATGAGATTAGAACACTCCCTAACACCATACATAAAAGCAAACTCAAAATGGATTAAAGTCCTAAATGTAAGGCCAGACACTATTAAACTCTTAGAGGAAAACATAGGCAGAACACTCTACGACATAAATCACAGCAAGATCCTTTTTGACTCACCTCCTAGAGAAATGGAAATAAAAACAAAAATTAAAAAATGGGACCTAATGAAACTTCAAAGCTTTTGCACAGCAAAGGAAACCATAAACAAGACCAAAAGACAACCCTCAGAATGGGAGAAAATATTTGCAAATGAAGCAACTCACAAAGGATTAATTTCCAAAATTTACAAGCAGCTCATGCAGCTCAATAACAAAAAAACAAACAACTCAATCCAAAAATGGGCAGAAGACCTAAACAGACATTTCTCCAAAGAAGATATACAGACTGCCAACAAACACATGAAAGAATGCTCAACATCATTAATCATTAGAGAAATGCAAATGAAAACTACAATGAGATATCATCTCACACCAGTCAGAATGGCCATCATCAAAAAATCTAGAAACAATAAATGCTGGAGAGGGTGTGGAGAAAAGGGAACACTCTTGCACTGCTGGTGGAATGTGAATTGGTACAGCCACTGTGGAGAACAGTATGGAGGTTCCTTAAAAACCTACAAATAGAACTACCATATGACCCAGCCATCCCACTACTGGGCATATACCCTGAGAAAACCATAATTCAAAAAGAGTCATGTACCACAATGTTCATTGCAGCTCTATTTACAATAGCCCAGAGATGGAAACAACCTAAGTGTCCATCAACAGATGAATGGATAAAGAAGATGTGGCACATATATACAATGGAATATTACTCATCCATAAAAAGAAACGAAATTGAGCTATTTGTAATGAGGTGGATGGACCTAGAGTCTGTCATACAGAGTGAATTAAGTCAGAAAGAGAAAGACAAATACCGTATGCTAACACATATATATGGAATTAAAAAAAAATGTCATGAAGAACTTAGGGGTAAGACAGGAATTAAGACACAGACCTACTAGAGAATGGACTTGAGTATATGGGGAGGGGGAAGGGTAAGCTGTGACAAAGGAAGAGAGTGGCATGGACATATATACACTACCAAACGTAAAATAGATAGCTAGTGGGAAGCAGCCGCGTAGCACAGGGAGATCAGCTGGTGCTTTGTGACCACCTCGAGGGGTGGGATAGGGAGTGTGGGAGGGAGGGAGACGCAAGTGGGAAGAGATATGGGAACATATGTATATGCATAACTGATTCACTTTGTTATAAAGCAGAAACTAACACACCATTGTAAAGCAATTATACCCCAATAAAGATGTTAAAAATAAAATAAAATAAAAAGCAATTATACTCCTATAGAGATTAAAAAAAATAAGTCTATCACTGGCAATGAGATTTAGGCCCATTCTTATGTTGGGAGCTGTCTGTTTTTTCAAGCAAACAAAACCACAACCCTCTTATCATCAGTTGTACTAGACCTGCCACCTCAACCAGAGGTAACACGGGGACCCTGTCTTGTAATATACTAGGTGGGAGAGACCCCACAGAACCAATGTTTTATCCATGTAAGCCAAGATGAAGCTCGAGACAGTGTGTGAACTTGCTAGCCACCTAAGAAACGTGATGAAACCAGTTTTCCCTAAACCTGAGAGCAGTGAAAAACAGATGCCTTCACAGAAACAAACAGAGCACACCCATGATTTTGATTTGGGGATTTAAGAAGAAAAACTATTAAATTCTAACATACAAAAAAAAAAAAGTGCACAAGTTTCAAGCTTAATGAATTTTCATAAAATGAACACATTTAACCAGCACCCAGATGAAGAAATAAAACATGACCAACCTCTTAGAAGCCCCATCGAATCGTCCTTCCAGGTCACTACCTCCCTGTACATGAAGTCATCATCCTGACTTCTAAAATCATGTATTGGTTTTACCTGTTTTTAAGTTTTGTAGAACTAGAGTTATAATGGATAGATTCTTTTGTGTCTGGCTCATTTTGCTCAACATTCTCTTTGTCAGATTTGTCTGTGTTGCTGTAGTTTGTCATAGTTTGTTCACTGTATAAATATACTGCAATTTATTTATCCGTTCTTCTGTTGATATTTGGGTTGTTTCCATTTGGAGGCTATTGCAAATAGTGCTGCTGGGAACATTCTTGGACGTGTCTCTTGATGCCCACATGCTTTCATTTCTCTTGGGTATAAATGTAGGAGTGGAATTGCTGAGCTGTACTGTGTGCACACTGTCATCTTCAGAAGACACTGCCAGACAGTTTTCCAAGGTGGTGTACTCCACCAGAGTGTACTTGAGCTCTAATTGCACGATACAATCACCAGCACTCAGGACTGTCAGGTGAGATCAGGTTTTTTTGTGGTTTTTTTTTTGTTTTTGCCATTCTGATGGGTTTGGCACTTAAATTCTCTGCAAAGACCACAGTGTCAGGAACAACAGCAGTATGAACATTCTCAGCCCTCAATGAATGTTACTAATATTGAGAATTCCCCACTTTAAGAATTTACAATTCTGAAAATGATCTTTTTTAACATCTGACACTTACTTTGTGTTTACGTTGAATGGGGATTTCACTGGGTCTTTAGTTTAAAAGCCATACCATCCATAAAGATAAACTGAAGTGCCGGAGTGCCTCAACTCTACTGCCAGATGTCTTAAAACATAAACAAAAGATAGGCAAAGAAAGATGGTAGGAAGGAGGGAGGGAAGGAGGCAGACAAAGAGACCTTGCTGATTCTCACTAACCAAAGTGATCTCATAAACATGACTTTTCAACAACTAAAAGGGACAAGTTCTACAGAAAAATCTTTGATTGACTTCATTTTATTATAAATTTATTTATTTATTTTTGGCTGCATTGGGTCTTTGTTGCTGCACGCAGGCTTTCCCTAGTTGTGGTGAGTGCGGGCTACTCTTTGTTGCAGTGTGCGGGCTTCTCACTGCGGTGGCTTCTCTTATTGCTGAGCACGGGCTCTAGGCACGCAGGCTTCAGTAGTTGTGGCACACGGGCTCAGTAGTTGTGGCTCAGGGGCTCTAGAGCTCAGGCTCAGTAGTTGTGGTGCACGGGCTTAGCTGCTCTGCAGCATGCGGGATCTTCCCAGACCAGGGTTCAAACCCACGTCCCCTGGATTGGCAGGCGGATTCTTAACCACTGCGCCACCAGGGAAGTCCCTGATTGACTTTAATTCCCTCATAAGTATATTATCCTTTGGGAATGACCATGCCCCCCAAAAAATACATACACATACACACACGTACATATTTATATACATGTAAAATAAAGTATAAATACAAATAAAGAGAAATATCATATTTCTTATATGCAGAATCTAAAAGAGAAAATGATACAAATGAACTTACTTACAAAGCAGAAACAGACTCACAGACTTAGAGAACGGACTTATGGTTACCAGGGGGAAGAGTGGCGGGGAAGGGATAGTTAGGGAGTTTGGGATAGACATGTGCACACTGCTATATTTAAAATGGATAACCAACAAGGAGCTACTGTGTAGCACAGGGAACGCCGCTTAATGTTATGTGACAACCTAAATGGGAAAAGAATTTGAAAAAGAATAGATACATGTATATGTATAAATGAATCACTTTGATGTGCACCTGAAACTAACACAACATTGTTAATCAACTATACTCCAATATAAAATAAAAAGTTTAAAAATGCAAATAAAAATAAATGGAGGAGAACACTGACGTCTGTGAGAGGATATTCCCAACTTCACGTCTCTCCAACACATTGACTACTGCTTGAGTTAGATGGTTGCAGGGAATGCCCCTGAAATGCCTATCCTATTCATAGTCACCCCTTGAACTAACCGTGCACAACTCCTCGAAAAACCCCCCAAAAACATGTAGGAGGAAAGGCAAAGGGAAAAGGAACAAGCCACGTGTTAGCGAGTCCTTTGCTTGACTCCACACGCAGTGTAGATACTCCTCGGAAGCCAGTTCTGAAGCCGACTGCCTAAGACCTTCAGGTCACGATCGCTCTGTTTCCTTGAGCTCCAAAGTGCAGAGCAGGCCAACCTCCTCCCAGATTCCTGAGCAAACAGGGCTCCTCCTCACTCCTCCCAACACATGCCGTGTTCACCCCATTGTAGCATTGTGGTCCATCTAGGGCCAGAGAAATGGCTGTGAAATTCAAAATGGCAGAACCCAGGTCTTACTCATCTTTGGAGTCACCCAGAGTCATATGCACCTCGCAGGCACAGAGTAAGGCCCAAGAAAACTTACTGCGTTGAACTGCCCCCCAGGCCAACTCGGTTCATACCGAGAGTAATAAGTTGCCCATAAGTTTAAAGTACACGCTGTGTTCTACAGTGGGAAACCGTTTAGATCACGTTTCTATAATTTTGGATACTTCCATCCTCTGGACACACACACACACACACACAGGCTCACACACACCTCTTCCTTCGAGCACTGCAAAACCACTCTCCTGGCAGAGATCTATCACAGCCTGGCTAGCCTCACCCCGTTCAAAATGAAAGCACAGTTGGAAACAGTGTGATGGGAGAGACTAAGATAGATTGACAGAAGGAGCAGTGAAGTCTACTTCCATCGGCCACTAACTGGCTGGGGCTCTTGTCTTTGGAGCCTCGCCTTTCTCACGCAGTAGGAGGTCTCCCGGCTTCCAGCAACATTACAGAGGTGTGTGTCTCCAGAATTCCTCAGAAGGAGGGAGCTCTGCTGCTCTTCTCCCAGTTTCCCCCGGACCCTGTCAAAGCCCGAGCAAGGTCTGAGTTTCTCTTTGCTCAGAAAGCATGTCGGTTACATCCAAGATCAGTTGGTTAAATAAAAGTGCAGTGAGAGCGCTTCCTGTCTGTTTTGCCAACAAGATACTTGGAAATAGGAACTCAACAGCTGTACTGGCAGCCTTCGAAACTCACTCTCCCTTTCCAAACCCAGCCTGGTTGGCTAATTGCATGACGGAAAGGAGGAGACCCTTCAAACAAGAACCAGAGACTGCGCAATAGAAGCCCAGCAGCTACGGACTTTCTCAAGAGCTCAGCCATTCTCTCCCTTTCTGTAGCTGAAGAACCATAATTTTCCAAATTACTTTTTGCCAGATTGTTGCTCACAAGAGCCGGTGAGGTCTTGGCTTTCTCCTAATCCTGAACAGGTTGGATCTTAAGAAGTCTAAAGTAGATTTTCTTCTCAGAGCTGTCTGATCCATGATAAAGTCTGCACAACCCCCTGTGTGAGTCTGTTTGCCTTTTCTCCCAAAGCCAAGACAAAGAAGTCACTCTGGGAGGGCGAGAGACACTTACTGAAGTTCTTTTTCCAGCGCAAAGTAAAAACCTGGACATAGAGACCGATAGAAAGCTGGATGAACAAAAAAAAATGTATCAATAAAGTTGGTTCCCTTCCAAAAAGCATGGGTCTAAAGGTGTGCTTGGATGTTTTAAGAAGATACCTGGAGGGAATTCCAAAGTACTTCCTCTTCTGGAAGAATAGAAAATTCATTCTGGCTTCGAAGATCAGGAGTGAGACTGACTTTTTTTCTTCGATCTTTTTTTTTTTTTTTTTTAATTCCAGGCTGAACATGAACACGGCCAAACACCAGATGTTTAAAGTGGTAAACTAACTGCTGGAGTTCTCTGCAAAAGTTGTTCAGCCAGCTGCACTTGGGTGATGGCTGTCCCTGCTGGTCTCTAGCCCCCTCCTTCCCGTATTTTTTTTTTTTCAGGTTAAAGTTCAACCCCAGCCAAAGCTGCATTCAGAGAGTGGGAGTACATGTCTGGCCACAGAAGAGACGGAGGTGGGGAAGGTGACTTTCTCTGTAGTTGTCTGTCCTAGATTTTCTGAAATGATTACATTCTGAGGACTCAGAGGCAGCTCACACTTTCAAGTCTGAATGCTGACTCATGTCCTCCCCTTCAGGGCAACTGAAAGGAAGGGTGGAGTTGGAGAATCTGGTGTTGGGGAGTAGGGTAGGAACTGGTAGGGGCTGGGGGGAGCCGAGAGAGAGGGCGTGTGGACACCAGCAAGATCCCTTTTCTGAACGCAAGTCTTCCGATTTCCTTCGAGACTCGTGAAACTTGATGGAAGAGTGTGCAGAAGTTGCCCATATGGCGCTTTCTCAACCTTTATCAGCCCACTCTTTCCTTTTTACTTTTGAGATTTTGGGGACTCAAACAGTTAATAAAGGCCGAGGGAAAATATCAAAGGGCTGTATCTGTCTTGTTTGCAAGGATCAATGAAATGAGTCAAATGAATTGAGGAAAACAAAAAACAAAAACCCATTAACTCAGGCTGATCCCAAAGGGAATCTTTGCTGAGACTTAAAAGTGTCATTTCCTCCAATGACTTAAATGGGTTCATGAAAGTTTGGGTCATTCATACAGCTGGCCACCTGCAGGGATTTTGAGTAGCCTAATCTTTTAAATAGCCAGCATTTTGGTGGTGTCACTTATCTGGTTATTAACAGGAAACACACACTCTTTCCTAGTCCCAGGTCCTACTGGAGTGCTATCAGGAGAGCCATCGGTGGTGGGCCCAGAAACTAGCGTACCCCTGGTGATGCAAGACATGTTTAAAGGACAAGTTTGAAACCAGCATTTTATGTTACATTTCTGGTGTATACAGATGCGTCTCTCACAGAATCGATAGTTAATGATTTTTGATGGTTTTATTGTACTCGGATGACCCCTTTGTGACCACTGATTCTTTCTTCAACAAGTATTGCTTCTGTGCCTACTAAGTGTGAGGCACCTTGATGGGAGCTGAGGATACATGCAGCTCATGTCTACTGGGGCGCCTGACTATAGGCACATCCACCCACACACATCCACCCACAAATGCATGTATTTAAACCCCACATCGAGGTGGGCGCTGTGATGGAAGTGAACAGGAGGCGGTGGGAGGTCTGAAGGATAAGGTGGAATCAGCTGTGTAGAGAAAGATGTGATCCACTCCACTGGCTGGAGTCAAGTGCTGAGATGGGGTTTCTTTCATCTTTCCAGCCCCTTTGCCCAACCCAGTGATGAGCACACAGAGGACATTTAATCGTGTGGCTCTAAGCTTCACCTCCCTCACTACAGATGCTCTTAGGGTGACATTCAGCCTAAGCACGCTGGCTGTACTAATGGTTCAGTTGCTACAGCTCAGAGACTCTGAAATGCCCTCCTCCACCCCTGCCAAGCCCATCCCCAAGACCTTCCCCACAATTCGGCAACAAATGGGGTCATGGGTCCCCAGCACAGCCAGAAGCTTCAGGGCCCTGCTCTAACATTCCCACTGGTGCCCATTCTAAATTGTGAGTGCTAGAGCTATCTTGGCTAAAATACTTCAGAAATTATCCCTGCTCATAGACTTAGGGGGCAGCGGGGGCAGGGTACGTGAGAGAGTACAACCTCAGCTGGCTTAGAAACAGCCACGTGCCTTGGGGGAATGGTCAGGGTTTTGACAGTAATGTCCCCTTTATCAGTCTCATTACTGTCATCAAATACTATCTCCCCATCCCAAGTCCTAGAATAGAATGGCAGAGAAACTAGACATGGCTTGTGCCTTTTAATACTATATACTTAAAATATATAAGGTAGACTTGTGTGCAAAAGGTGGCATTGGGTGTGAAGAGAGAAGGCATTCGTATTACCTCAGCAAGTTTGATCTGGGGCAAGGACAGTCCTATCCAAGTTAACTATTTCTTCCTCAAAGCCCCACCTGGCATTCTGGTCCCTGTGATAAGTCAACCAAACAGTGAAACTCTTCAACTATAGGAATTCGAAGAAGCAGAAATAGAAAAAGACCTATTTGATTCTCCTTTTCCCGACATAAATATAAAACACATATTTGCACGTTTCATATTAAAATATAACCATGAAGATAATAGAAACTGCATCTTTAAGTTTAGGGGCTCAAGATTTAATTCAGAGCGAAATTTTGGAGATATATAAACACTTAATCACAGTAAGTCATCTTGTTCTCTGTGGTGAACTGAAGTCTGGTTCTCCTTTTTCTGATGTAAGAAAGCTCTCTCCAGTCACTGCCATCTCTTTCTGCTCTGACTCCTGGTCAAAAGCTTCACCATTCGTTTAGACTTCGAGAGAATAATAGACCTGCAAGTCCCTGTTGGTGGCCCCTCCTGCTTCTCCTTAACAGAAAGGAAAACATCGCTTCCTTTCACGTGGCTTAGCTGAACCCCATTCCTGCTTACTGTCTCAGCAGAGGAGAATAAAACAAAAACAACAAACCACGGGGCTGTGACTGTAAAGTGAGTTCTTCCTGGTGGCATCTTTCAAATCAGAAAAAATGAACCTCTCTCAAGAAAACAAACAACCCAATAAAAAAAATGGGTGGAAGATCTAAATAGACATTTCTCTGAAGAAGACATACAGACGGCCAAAAAGCACATGAAAAGATGCTCAACATCACTAATCATTAGAGAAATGCAAATCAAAACTACAATGAGGTATCACCTCACACCAGTCAGAACGGCCATCGTCAAAAAAAATCTACAAACAATAAATGCTGCAGGGAGTGTGGAGAAAAGGGAACCCTCTTGCATTGTTGGTGGGAATGTAAATTGGTACAGCCACTATGGAGAACAGTATGGAGGTTCCTTGAAAACCTAAAAATAGAACTACCATATGACCCAGCAATCCCACTCCTGGGCATATATCCGGAGAAAACCATGATTCGAAAAGATACATAAAGCCCAGTGTTCACTGCAGCACTATTTACAATAGCCAGCACACGGAAGTAACCTAAATGTCCATCAACAGAGGAATAGATAACAAAAACGTGGTGCATATATACAATGGAATATTACTCAGCCATAAAAAAGAATGAAATAATGCCATTTGCAGTGACATGGATGGACCTAGAGATTGTCATACTGAGTGAAGTAAGACAGAGAAAGACAAATATCATGATATCGCTTATATGTGGAATCTAAAAGCAATGATACAAATGAACTTATTTACAAAACAGAAATAGAATCACAGATACAGAAAACAAACTTAGGGTTACCAAGGGGGAAGGGAGAGAAGGATAAATTGGGAGATTGGGATTGACATATACACACTATTACATATAAAATAGATAACTAATAAGGACCTACTGTATAGCACAGGAAACTCTACTCAGTAGTCTGTAATGGGCTTTATGGGAAAAGGATCTAAAAAAGGGTGGATATATGTATATCTATAACTGATTCACTTTGCTGTACACCTGAAACTAACACAACATTGTAAATCAACTATACTCCAATAAAAATTAATTAAAAAAGAAAAAATGAACCTCTCTTCTAGAGTCCATCTCTCTAGTTTTGTAGATGCTTTGTGCCTTTAAGACTGGAGATCCTTGTATGGAGCAGAGAATGAACCCCCTGGGAGTAGCAGGAAGCTTCTAGTGGAGCTATGGAGCCATAGGGCCCTGAAATCACCGTGAGCAGTGCTCTGTCACTCCCCATCTTACAGCTTTAATCTCTTGTCTTTTGCCTTCCCCAATCTTCTTTTTCTTCTGCTCTGCCTAAGCCTCTATCCCTTAATGGGGTAGCTCAATTAAGTTACTTCGTTTCATTTCAATTCAATTCACGTCATTAGGTGGGAGGAGGTCTTTGACAGTACTTTGTAACAGATAAGGTGTTTTACAAAGTTATTATTACTAAGTACTCATTATGTGCTAGTCTCTTTGCTGGATGTATGTGGGGATGGTGAAGGCAAAAAAGATGAAAAGCCTTGACTCTGATGTTCCAAGAGTCTGGTGTCTCATAGAGGAGATGGAAGATACTTAAGAAAATATGATGACTGCAGTAAGAACTAGAGACCATGGGTCATGACAGTGGTCTTCCCAACCTCCTGGAGAGGAGGGAGCATTTGAATGCACTTAGGAAGGCACGTGAGACTTCTACTGACACAGGTAGTAAGGGGGTTGAAAAAACATAAGACATATGGTATGTCTCTTGCTCGGGGATTCACACGTCCTGAAAGAAGTGGATCCCTTCCAAAAAGGAAAGAATCCCACCTGATCGATAATAACCCCAAAAGAGAGTGAATGAGGACTCTGGTCATCTAGCCTTAGCCTCCATGATGTTGAATGTATGAATTAAGTGTCTACGTTTCATCCCTGTTGTGAAAGATGTCAACTTACACCTGAGGTCCTTAAATAAGTATGACAGAAATTCACCTGTGCACAGAAAGGAGCCAAGTCCTCTCGGTCTGGTTGAGGGCTTGAAGAGACTAAGGGTTTCTTTGAGCCATAGAGTATAGTCTGGGAGTGGAGGGTAGAAGGTGACATTCTTTTCTAACCAAAGTGCAAACACTCTTATAAAGAAAGGTGCATTTAGAAGGAATGTGGTCCCCATACATCACCTGTGATTAGCTTTGGGGCAACTTCCATCGACAGGAAGGCTTCTATTCAAGAGCAGACAATTCACCTGCTTACCTTGTGGGTCTTAGGTCATCCCCTGAGAATGGGAACAATGCCCCCCAGACCTGTGGAGGAAACTCAATCAACCAACTCAGGTGTGCAACGAAGCGTTTGAAGAGCCACTGAAGATGATGTTTACTCCATTGGTTTTTTGTGTTTTTTTTTTTTCTTTTCTGTGTGGAGGTAGATAACATGATGTCTTTTACTAGAAACTACATCTGGGAGATTTTTGTTTTTCTGTTTGGGGCTTTTACCAGTTCTGTATTCAAAGACCAACACAAAACCCCTATTTACTTTCTGTCCTGGAAGATGCTGTCAGCTATGTGTTGAGCATTTCCTAGAAAATCCTCCCCTCCCCCATCCCAACAAGCCTCTTCAGTTTGGCTACAAAAGGGTATTTACCTCGGACACTTACCATCAGGGTTCAAACCTCATCAACTTTTTACCAGCCCTGAACACACCAAGCCACACTCCCCTAAAAGGACACTGGGCTCTCCTGGATGCATGTCAATGACGGTTTTCCTCTCACTTTTGCATTTTGGAAAATTGCAGAGAACCAGATCTCATGTCCACTTGAGACAATTTTGTCAGCTGTGATTTTCCTGAGGCAGGGACCCATATTCAAAGACGAGGGCAAGAGGAAATTTGAGCCCAGATATTAAAGGGGAAACAAACGCAACAGAGTAAATAAGCTTGGAATTGCTGCAAAGTTTTAGCTTTTCCGAAGGAAAGTAAGGACAGAACTGTAATTAGAGGCTCAGATTATAACCTTCTGATTATATCCACTTGCTTTTCCCTTCCACACTCATTCAAAATCACTACTTCTTTGATGAAATTGAAAAACGGAGTGTTTCTAACATAAATCCTCACTGGGTGATTGAAAATGGAAGTGGGGGGATTTGGGGCGTGGGACCCTCTAAACGGCACTCGATGCAAAACTAGCAACCTACATATATGAAAGAACTAGTGAGTGAAATAAATCGCCAGAAGATGTAAAAGAGAGGGAGTGAGAGCCGGGCAGTTTTAAAACTCTTCCAAATCTACAATTCAATGTGTTTAGCTGGCTTGCTACTGCTGAAATTAGATCCGCAAGGAAAGAACCAAAACGACAGACAGTAGGATCAGACAGCACGGGCAGCATTTTTGCGCCATAAGCCCTTGTAGAAAGGGAATGTTTATCATTATTCTCGGGGAGGGGGTGTGTGGAGAGAAACCCTTCTGGCATCCACCCACACAGAAAATTTTTGTACTTCTTACCATGAAAATATTAACTTAGAGGAAAGGAACAGAGCCTTGGGGACTTCCATCTTAAAGCCTTTCTGAAAGGGAAATGCCCAGAAACACATCCAGAAGGGAAGAGACTGGCAAATGGATTTGTGCAGAATCCAGACACCAGATACGTCCCACAAGCTGCACTTACTCACCGGGGAGTCATGCAGATCACTTTCTCATACTGAGAGGCACTGCCAGTCCTGGCCACTCCCAGCCCACAGCCCACTGTCAAGCCCTCAGCAGAGCCTGTGGTTGTTTGAAACATCACATTGCTGCACCTGTCCCTGCTCAAAACGCACCAACTCCCTGCAGCATCCTAGGTGCCCCAGATAGTCTTACCTTAGTTGCCCTTCTCAGAATCCTCACTGATCCTACAGCGGCAGGACCCAGGCACTAGACATACTTGGGGACCCAGGTTACTCTATAGCCACATCCCTTCATCCAAAATGAATCTCCCACTTTCTAACGTATCACGAAACAGAGTTGGAGGGGGTAACCTTGGGGGACTGCTAATGAACTTTCCTAGTAGGCAATTTCTCCATGTTTCTTTTTCCTTTGAAGAGGCGAATTCATGAAACCATTTGCACAGAGTCATAGGGAAAACCCTGGGTTCAGCAACCATTCTTTCCCGTTTACAAACACCACCGCGTTCACTGCAGGCTGACGACTGGTCACAAGGGGCTATAGACACGGGGCGGGGGTGGAGTGGGGTGCTGGGTACTCTTAGAACACCCCGCCGATTCAGTGATGTGTTTTCCATAAGCCCGATGTGCTCCAGGTTCAAGGTAAAGAGGAGAGACTGGAAAAGAAACCTCAGAACATTGACCCCTCCTCCAGTTCCAGGAGTGGCCCAGTTCCCTTGTCTATTGGGGATGGCATGGTCATTTAATCTAAATGTCCATCTACAGATGGAGTTGAATAATTGCCGTGTAGCTCCTAATGATTCGTAAAGGAGGCTGTTCTCAAACGAGAGGCACCGAAAACAAAATTACTTTTCATGGAGAGGACTTTCACGGTGAGAATACTTGAAGTCCTGAAGTCCTACTTTGCCTCTCACCAGCTAACACAGAACTTTGCTGGATACAAAGATCTCATCTGAAACACGAAGAGGGTGAACTAACAGGCTTCTAAGGCCCCTTCCACAGTGAAAAGTTCATGACCCATTTTTCTTCCTATAAAAATATTCAGTTATCCAATTATCCAGCAGACACTCAAACTGACCTCTCCCAGCCTCCCAGTCTACTGCAGCCAAGGCTGTGTCAAACGTGCAGCCCAGAGAGCTGGGATTTTGCTGCATTCCTAAACCACCTTAGGCTGTCTTTTCTGTTGCTAATTGTCCGCATCTCTTCTTCTCCCTGTTGGTACAGATTACTCAGCGTTAACTCTCTAGTTGATTCAGCCAAAAATCACCTGACAGATGTGCATCCTGGGAAGTTTGCCACACATATAAACAATAGGACATTAGAGGACCAAAGAACCTTAGAAACTACCAGCATGAGTGGCCTCCAGCGTCTCAGGGGAATATACAAGACGATCCATCAGAATGTAGGAAAAATATTAGATCACCTGTTTTTATTTATTGTATCATATGCCTTTAAAATTTTATTTTAGGAGTATGTTTTATAAGGTACCTAGTATCTTAGAACCTTAAAGATTCATAGTATTTATAAATTAGTATCCATCTATTGAGGCATGCATGCTAAACTTTTTTGTTGTTGTTACCTACAGGAGTGTGTGATCAACAAAAGTTCAAAGATTAATCATATATGGCCCCAGACCAAGTTCTGTTTCTGCAAATAACATTTTATTGGGACATAGACACACCCACTCATTAAATACCATCTGTGGCTGTTTCCACACTAAAAAGGCAGAGTTCAGTAGCTGCAGCAGAGATGGTGTGACCCACAGACCCTGAAATGTTTATTATCTGGCCCTGTCCAGAAAAAACTCACTGGCCCTTGATGTAGACTAACAACTCACTTTTATAGATGAAGGAACTGAAGCCCAGAGATGTCCACTAAATTAGCAAAGCAGAACTAGAACCATGGGTCTTCTTCAAAGCATTCTTCAGCTGAGGCTTTGTGCACCCTATTACACTGTCAGCCCCACACCCTGTGTTCTTCCAAGTCTTTTTTTTGCCCACACTAAGATATTACTTGACTAAAACTCCATTTCACCCACCAAGGCTACATCTGCCTGAGCTCACCTCTCACCTTTCCCCCCTGCCTCTCCCCTACCACCTGCTGGGTGGCATTGGCTTCTTCTGTGCCACACTGGTGGCCTGCCCCTGCCGAAATATGCTGTCACGCTACTCATCTGATATTCAGCCCAAACAGAAGATCACCTATTTTTTTTTTTCCTTTTCTTTACACACTCTAATTAGTACACTGAATTTCTTGAAATACCTGGAAATGTGGTGACCCATAACACATTCACCTATTGGAAATATCTGGCAAAGGTGTTAGTGCTGGTAAGATAATGAACACGAGTCAGAACTCTCCCAATGTGGAATCACCAGGAGATCGTGTTCTGCCCGCGTGCTGCCCCCAACCCCCGCCAATATCTATTTCTTCAAGCACGTGAACTTTCTAGTCGAGTCACCAACACAAGCAGGTGTAAGGGTGGAAGTCTGCCCCCATGAAGGGAAATTAGTCTGGGACTGAGGGACTGAGTTTCATGATGGAATCACTGAAGTTATTGGTCCTCTAAGTGTGGTCCAGCAGCAGCAGCATCACATGGGAACTTGTTAGAGATGCAAAATTCTCACCCCAAAACTATGGAATCAGAAACTCTGAGGATGGGCTACAGAAATCTGTGTTTTACCAAGTTCTCCTGTGGATTCTGATGCTTGCTGAAGTTTGAAAAACACTGATGAAAGGAATCTGGCATCACAACCAAGGACCAGGAGTCAGAAGGAAAGGAGCTCTTCTACCACCATGGCCCTCCCCGGAAGTCTCAATCCTGCCAACCTTCACTCCATCTTTACATTTGCAGAAGGTCCAGGGAGAGACACTACTTCCTTGTCTTCAGTGGAGCAGAAAATATAAGAAAGAGCTTTGGGTACTAAATGGGAAAGGAAATTCCAGCTCACCTGCTGACCATAATGTCTTAGCTCAGTTACAGTCCTTTTGCACTGCTGGCTCACTGCATTTTTTAATGCTTATCAAGAACTTACTAAATAAAAAACTCTTACATAAAAAGAGGGGCTGTGTCCCTCTTTCTCAGTGAACATTTAACCAATACTATGGAGTTTACGTGCCGATGAAGGAGATAGATTTTTAGCTAAGAAAATTACATGCAAACAAATCTTATGGAAATCCAAGTTAAGTTCTCTGAAGGGAAGGAACCAGTTGCTGCATGAATGTATCATAGAGGAACTTGCCCTAAATGGGGACGCTTCCCTGGGGAACTGACATTTGAGCTAATCTATCTCCAAGACAAGATTTTAAAAGTTTTGAAAAAGAGGAGAAAGCATTGTCCAGTAAGGGGGAATAGTTCATGCAAAAGCCCAGTAGCAGAAGGAGAATAATATTTTGAAGAAGTGAGAGCAGAGCAGTGGGGCTGGAGCACAGGGTGGGAGGGCATATGGCAGGAGAGAAGGCAGGGCAAGCGAGATGTACGCCGGAAGCGAGATGTACGCCGGAGAAAGATTCTGTTAGCTGTTCTCACAGAGAGCGAGCTCGGGCTGCTGGTGGGAAACTATAAGGAAGCTGAAGTGAAGTGACCATTGTAGCTGTGCAGGCCAGACCAGAAGGAAGGCAGGTTAGGCCAAGAAGAGGCAGAGAGAAGCAAATAGATTTTGGAAGATACTCCAGCGATAGCAATATAGAAGACTTGGTGGCAAAAAGAGGAAGTTGTCAGGGAAGACTCCTTAATTTCTGGTGTAGGAAACTGGATAACTACTCACAGAGAACACGGGAAGAAGAGCAGCTAGGGCTGGGTTGGGGCAGCTATGTGAAGTCTGTGAGGTCTGTTTTGAACGGGCATGTTTGGGGTTCCTTTGATATTTACAAGTGAGAGTTCAGGTAGGCAAAGTAGAGTTCTTCTGGAGTGCACAAGAAAGACCTAAGCTGGACATAAAAATTGATATTCATAGGCACAGAGAAGATAACTGAATCTACAGGTTCAGAGAAGATTACCTACAGAGAGTACATACAGAGACAAAGAAGAGGGCCTGGCAGAGAAAGACAAATATTGTACGATCTCACGTATATGTGAAATACAAAAAATGCTGAACTCGTAGAAACAGACGGTAAATTGACGGTTGCCAGGGGAGGGGAATGGGGAGATATTGGTCAGAGTGCAAACTTCCAGTTATAAGATGAAAATTTTCTATAAAGTGGGGGGAAAAAGAGGGCTCTGAGACAAACTCTTCAGGAAATACATGTAGTCACATATATATGAGAGAGCACTTCCTCTCAGAGATGACTGAGAAAGAAGACTAGAGTGGTTGTGAAAAACCAAGAGGACAAGCCATCACAAAAACCAATAGAAGAAAATGTTTCCAGAAAGAAGACTCTACTCCCAAGGTAGAACTCCAGGCAGAGTCACCGTTTTGTAAGAGATGTAGCAATAAGCAAGAACCTTGGCTGGGAGTGTGCTGAAGCTAGAAAAATCATCAGAATTTTATTCAGAAGAAAATGATTCTGCTCTGCTAGACTTCGTCACTTTTGAGAAACCAATCTTTCCTTAGGATTGATTCAGTAATTAAAATCCAATCGCATTTAAGAAAAAAAGATATTGGGCCAAATTTTCTCTGTATAGTAAATGACCTGCAAAAGCCTCCATTTCCTAAGCCCTCTTCCAAGGCCCCATCAGGTGGCTCAGATTTTTGGACAGCAATGGAAAGCTCCTTTCTTAGTGGTGGCTAAGACAACAAATACAATGTCTTAGCTCTAAAACCATGTCATAGGAGAAAAGCATTAAGCAATATCAAATATGATTCATCCTCAACCTCCTTAGGTAAAACTTAACACAACACAGGATATGTGTAGATAATGGAAACCATGCAAAGGTAGTAGTTGGCGCAATAGATAATTACTGCTTTGGACCCACAAAGTTCCTTTTAACAATAAGTTCTAACATTCCCATCTGGTCTGCTGTATATTACCTCATTTAGCCTATATCCAAAGGATTGACATAGACAGTTATAAAGACTTCGACAAGACAGCACAAGTTGGGTAGGCCTTGAGGGCAGAGGCTATCTGCCAGGGCAAGACTTGTGTCTGATTCTTCCTTGTGTTCCCCACTAATACAAATGAAAGTTAGGATATGCACGTATGTTGGGCACAGGGTGGTGATTGATTGGTGAAGAACACGAGGGAGGGTGTATACATATAAAAAGTATTTGAGCTGTACACTCAGGATTTGTGTACTTTATATTTACATACTTCACTAAAAATAAAATCAACCTGAACATAAATACTGTTTGATTGCAAAATGTTTACCCTGAATTGCTTGACCTGAGGCTGTAACCAGTCATATCAAACCATTGAGTTCCTTGTAACTTTATTTTGCATAATTCTTTTGACAAGAATGGGTGGGGGGTGTGAGGGAGGGGCAGGCAAGAGTGGTTGGCCCTGAAGGCCTGAACCTGTAACTCACCTCTTCTGTACTAGACACTTAAGATACATCAATCATATTTAATCATCACAGAAATTCAATGAAATAGTTATTATCATTCTCACTTCACAGATGAGGAAACTGAGACTCAAAAGGTTTAAATAACTTACTATATGTGTCTGAGCTCAGAGACAGTGATATTTTCAATAAACCTAATGTGCAATAAAGAAATATTGCCCAGGAAGCAATATGGCCAAGAGGCAAGCTCTATCAGTATCCTCATATTCCAAGGTGAGGACACAAGAAAGACCTGTTAAGGAAGAAGGCAAAAAAGGAGAAAGGACCCAGACCATGGAAACAAAGCTTGCATTATGTGTGGGAAGCTTGGAGAAAATTGTTACACGTAGTATATTTTTCAGAAAAGTGAAGCCTGTGGAGAGAAGACACAAAGAATTTTAACTCTTCAAAGATGATTATAAGTCAGTATAATGTTTAGCCACTTTTGAACCAGAAGAGGAGAGCCAAAACAGAAATGTGTCTTATTTCTATACAGATTTTATCCACTTGTTTAAAAAAATTACTACCATATAATTCTTATGAAACAAGTACGTCGCATCATTAATTTGTTTATTTGAACACCTTTTTTTCTAAATGTGTTTCCTTGGATCTGGCCACTTGCTGAACTATCATTAATTCTAATAGTTGATTATCTTGTGTTTTTTAGGTAGACCGTCCTGTAATCCAAAAATAACAATTGACAGTTTTGCCTATTTTTTTCCAATCTCTGTGCCTCTTATTTATTTTTCTTAACTTGTTGCATTGGCTAGACCCTCTAGTTCAATGCTGAATATCAATAGTGATAATAGATATCCTTTCCTTTAATGAGAATGTTTCTAATTTCACAGTTGTGTTCTACTTTCCTATATTTCAGCCTCTCTCTCATGTTTCTGCTCTTTCTCTGTTTTCACTCTATTTATGTCTACCTTGAAGGAAGATTTTGAGAAAATAGTGAATTAATTTACTTTGGGCATGGAAAATAAAGGCCAGAAGTGCTGGGGGCTTGGAACAGCTCAATCCAGGGAATCCCCAGAGCACAGGTGAGGGGGAAGATGAACATAAGCACACACTCATCACCAACCAAGTAGAAGAGCAAATGCTCACCTTCTAAAGAGTGCTGAGGTTGGGGTGGGAGTCCCAGAGGTCCTGTATGCCACATCCATATGCAAGTGCCAGGGAACCAGCACCAGCTCCTGACTTCAGATAAATGATCTGGGGACCGATTTGTCTTTTTACTACCATGTGCAGAGGTCAATGGGCATTTTCATATGGACCAGAGTTTGTCACATATTTGCATCAGTGGACAAAAGAAGAAACTTGATACTAAAGAGATGTTTCTTATCTTATGAAACCTGCCATTAGGAATTAAGACCAGTTGTTTTCAGCCTTTTTCCTTCTGGGAGGTCATTGATACTAAGTAATTTTTATGCCCCACAGCATCCGCATAACCCTATTAAAGGATCTGAAAAATCAGCATCTCCCTCCCTGAGGCAAGGAATCTTTAATCACTTCTGACTTCCTATTCCTTAAATCACCCCTTTGGCAAAACCCAGAGACTGACAGAAATATTTCAATCTACAAAAGAATCACATCTCATGGAAAGAACAGAAATGAATTCTTTTACAACTTTATCAGTTGATACTTATTAATACATTTAAAATATTCAAAATTGTATATGTATACATGAGGAAACGGGGTATAAGTACAGCGTAATTTTAAATTTATTTATTTATTTAATGACTTTCTTGATTCTGCTGAGATCCTTTGTGTACACACAGAGACTGTACCATCCAAGAATTTATAGACTTGACTAACCCCAGATAGAATCTGATCGCCAGCTACACTGGGTTCTCCTGGGAAAGCTGTGCAGCTATGAATCAGACATCACCACAGACACACATCAGAGAGTATTTAAATTAAAAAAAAAAAATCCCTCCTTTCTGAAAAATTACTATTCATTGGAATGAGGTAAAGATACCATGGAGGGACAATGTACGTCAGAAGACAGTACTCCCTTCCTACACTCCAGCTCCTCCAGCCCAGGCAGCATGCTTTCCTTCACCTCATCTTCCCTCACCAGCACTCTGCAGACAAGGGAAGACCATCAGACCCAGAAAAGGAACTTAGAGGTGAGTAGAGGCCAGTTTTTGATGTCTTCGACTGAGAAAGGGAGAAAAGGGGAAGAAAAATGAAACTACCTGGTGCAACTAAGAACACAAGAATAGTAAAGGGAACAAATGCAGCATTTCATTCAAAAGAAACATCGATGGAGAGCGAGGGATTGTTATTCCATGCCAAGTGCTGAAGGGAAGATGCAAACTTCATGGGGATTCCTGGAGAGTCATTCTGTGAGACAAGGTTTTGTCCTTGATAGCTTCTCACTAGCAGTCTTTTCTTTTTGAGTCATGACTTTGCTTTTATAGCAATAGTCAGGGCCAAAACATTTAAGAAGGTTACCATTTGAAGAAGAACAAAAACTTCCCTCTGTTTACACTATTTCCTCATGTTGGGAAACTTTAAAGGCTAAAACTTTAGCAAGCTGAATTTTCCTGTAACTCTTATGGGTTAAACTGTAGCCAGTGGGGCTGAGTTCTTCACAGATTTAAAGTTCTGTTATCAGGAGTAAATTAAAAAAAAATAAATCCCTTTATATCTGCTCCCTGAGACACTCACTCACTCCGACCAGGAACTAACACTCAAACCACAACCAAGTATGATATTCAGAAGAGCTAGTAGCTGGAGAGAGAAAGTCAGTCAATTCAAGAAATGTGTATGACATCTTACCTCTTTCTTCTCCTGGGATCAGATCCTTAACTTACTAATTCACTGTCAAGTCAGCAAACCATGGCCCACAAGCCAAATCCAGCCCACAGACTGTTTCTGTATAGCCCACAAGCTGAAAATGGCTTCACATTTTTAAACAGTTAGAGAAAAATCAAAAGAGTATTTTTGTGATGCAAAAATCTGTGACACAAATTATATGAAATTCAAATTTCAGTAGAGTTAAAATTTTTTTTATTGAAACACAGCTACACTCATTAACTGACTTACCACCTACGGCTACTTTTGAGCTACAACCGCCAAGCTGAGTAGTTCTGACAAAGACCACATGACCTTCAAAGCCTAAAATATTTACTGTCTTGTCCTTTGCAAAAAACGTTTGCCAACCCCTGTGCTACATAAAATCTGGCCATCACCGTCCTATAGTTTGAAAGCTTCATATTTCATAATGTACTTAATATAACCCAAATGCAGTATCATTCAACAGGACAAAAGTCACCACTTATACTGGATTTTGTGGGGCAATCCTTATTTTAAATGTTCTGCCATGTTGCTGACATATACTCATTATGCAGAGCCCATGTGATACATGGCTCGTAAAAGGCAGGAACCAATCCCAAGGGGCCTGCATGTTTTGCTTTCTTGTTTGGGAGTCAAGATGGAAGTTTACACTAACAAGCATTTCCAAATGAAACTCTTGTGGAACAATATAAGAGAAAGAAAAAATCACACACTGAAATTATGCAGGAGTTCAAGAAGACCCAAATGTATTGATATTTTCCCTAGAAGGGAAAGTTGCTTTTGCTAGTGAGGCCGACAGCTCTGCTCCAAAAATTACAGCAAGGTTGAGAATGAAACAGAAATTACTGTACTTTTCTCTTTATCTGCAGAAAAGGTAATCGAAGGGGACGAGTTCTGCACCTAATGCAGCAACTTAACCTTAAGACACCGGACATCAGGAAAAATGCCTCTAGGAAAGCTAAGCATGGAGAGGAATCAGACAGCCGTGCTGTGGACTGGGGTAGCTGAGCAGGAGAGATCCACAGGAAACTGTCCACAGCATCAGAGAGACTGAAATTGACAAGACTTCTCTGAAACTGTACCCAAAGAACTGGCCAAGGACTTCTCACAGAGTGTTCTAACACACGTGTGTGTGTGTGTGTGTGTGTGTGTGTGTGTGTCCAAAAGGAAAGTTTAAGGCACATGGTGATAAAAGAGTGTGTGATTGGATGTCTTGAGGGAATACACCCGCACCAATGTAACTATGCTTTCTATGCAGTAACTACCCAGGTCAGCTTTCAGATTCTCACCCTGTTTTCAACATCATCAAAAGCATCCATTTAAGTGGGAGCTTCCCAAGGGATTATGGTCTATGTATGGTCTTGGGAAATAAAGCCCAAGAAACAGCCCCTGTAAGAACAGACCATTTGGGCCCATCCTCCAGCTGAGGAGAGCATGGCGTCTGGTCTCTCTGTGCTTTCTCCACCTTCTCTGACCACCCCAGGTCACAGAAGTAGAACAAACACCCGGCAAGTTCCTCTGATCCGTATGTGCCACAGACTTAACTTTCTCCACTGACCAGGGCAACAATTTCTTAGCGCAATTCCCCATTTTTGTACGTATTTCTGGATTTGCATGTAACTAGGGTTCATACACTTAATATTTCTGTTTTATAAAACGAATTGCCTCCGTAGCTGTTTCTACACCTTTAGGTGCCATTGCAGTCTTTTTTTTTTTTTTAATGTGAACACTCATCAAATTGACTTGAGAGCTATGATTTATGGAACAGACTGAGTCACTAATCTCAGCTGGCTGCCTTTGCCCTTGTTGGTGTACTTCCTTCTTTTCTAAAGGGAATTTTCTTTGAAGAAAAAAAAAATCACTTTTAGATGACTTGTGACAGAACTTTTTTGAAAGGGAGTTTTTTTTGGGAAATTATATGAATCCAACAGTGAAGTTCTCACAGAGCAAAGGTTCTACTCTTCATGTTGTGGACATTTACAAAGAAGCTAGAGAAAACCATCTGTGCAGAGAGTGTTTATAAGGCACTTTAATGAAAAAAAATCTTTTCTTAATAAAATTGACTTGGGGGTGTGCCACTACCTAGCCATTTAACCTCTCTGGGCCTCATGGTAGCCTCCTACCACGAAATAAATTAGTTAGCTAATGTAATTGTATTCGATCATGCTAAGAAGAAACATAAAATGAAAGGTGTTTTTAATACTAAAATTAAAAATAAGAAATGTCCTACTAAGACAAAAGAAAAGTCCCAATTTATGAGTCAGTAATATATGAGGTAATTCAAGTGTTATAAGGGGTTTTACTGCAGGGTCCTTGTCATGGCCAGGTCATGCTGGATCTCTCAAAATGGGATCCAATTCACAAAAACTGATGAATGTAACCATTTTGAAACGCTTATACTGCTTCAGTATGATCCCTTTGTATATACGTTGATCCATATATCAAAATATATCAGATACACTGATGTTCTAGGCATTTCATAGACATTGTCCAATTTAATCTTCCTAACTTGGAATTTACAGATAAGAAAACTGAGGGTAGACTGAGTGACTATTGTTTGAACCCCACTTGAGTCTGTCTGATACAAGCATTTATATTAACTCTGTGCTTTGTAGACTCTGGTTCCAATGAATTTTCACTTTGTCACAAAAAGAGATCTGGTCAAGTATATTTGTTCTGTTGGTTTAAGTTCCTTTTTGGTTTAAGTTCCTTTTTACCTCCTTTCCCACCCCCAACTCCTTTCAACTGTAGTGTTCTTTTTCTCTTTTGTGGCTGGGTTTGATTTTCAACAGACTTCTTAGGAAAAGAAGTGTGTAACACTGAAGGGCCAAAGAGCTTCCTAACTAGAATAAGCAGGTCCTATTTGAGGGGATGGAGCGCTTGGTGAGGGGAAGAAGCCCACCTCAGTAAGCCCCAGGAAGGGATTTTCTTACATATATGTGTGCCTGGTGATATATCTCCACACCTCACTCTCTTTAGTTCATGCAAAATGTTACGCATGCTGTTTTCTTTTCTAAATGAAATTATAAAAGGATTTTACCTTCACTCTAGCTCCTTACTGAACATAAGTGATCAAGGAGATGTAATGCCATTCTCCAAAACCAATTAATCCAAATGGTTACTTCCAAATTGTTGTCTTCCCAGTTTTATTTAAATCTATAAGCAAATCGAGACCTGCCAAATATTGACCTCAAACGTTAGTTTTTTTCCTACATAAATAGCTCTTGGCATTGAAACTGCGGCTTGAGAACAAATGACTTCGGTCCCAAAGCCTTGGGAAGATGGCCTTTTTTTTTTTTCTCTTTCTAACCTGCTATTCATAGAGTAACAGGAATGTTAAGTGCTTTCTATTATAGACTTGATTTTGGAAGGGAGAAATTGGCTGAATGTGATCTATTTGGATGGGATTTATTTTAAACTTTTTCCTATTGAATATTGTGAATTTCGGATTGAGAAACAGCTTGGGAATTCCAAAAGTCGGCACACGGGTGGCTTCTTTCTGTCCCCCCATCTTTTCCAGCACATTGACAGTGCTCCTTTTTGTGTCTGGAGGAGAAGAGTTGAACATGTTCCTTCATCAGCCGCCACAATCAACCCAATTGTCTGCAGATGGACGCTTCGCACTGTGACACATCATCTTGACAGCAAATTCTTTTCACGGCTGTGAGCTCTTCTGCTTAAACAACTTACTTCATTGACATAAACAGGATCTTCTTACCCCGGCCCAGCAGGAGACAGAAGAAAAGTCTTTTCAGAGCATGTCTTCCTCTGCCACAAAGTGTGAAGCCAGAAGTTTGAAACTAGCACCATCTTGTAAAGCTAGGCCTTGGCATTACTCCAAAGTGCATGATATCTTGGGAACCAGGTGTGCAGTCAAAAATAACTGCTTTCATTTCTATAACACTGAGAGTCAACAAAACTCATTTACATACATAATTTCATTTGATTCTAACAATAATCCTGTGAGGTAAGCAGGACAAAAACCAGTATTGCTATTTTTCAGATTAGGAAGCCAAGATTCAAATGTTACTCTTATGATAATTTTAAAACAATGGTAACAACAAAGAATGGGGTGTTGGGAGCACAGTGTAATTTCACACGCATTCCCACCATTGCATTGACAACAACACTGCAAGGAAGCCGGATAAATGCTCGTATTTCAGTATTTCAGATAAAGAAACAGATACATAAAGGTAACCTTTGTTAGCGTTTCTGCTAACAGATATCTCTACAGAGCTTTTGGTCGAACACACTCCCCTGAGGTACTGTCCCTCTTTGTGGGCAGCTGTGTGAAGAGGACAGGCCAGGGCCCTGTGTGTCACGTTCTGCTTGCTGGCTCTAACTCCACCCCTTTCCTCCCACTCACTTCCAAACCCACCAGCCAGCCTCCACACAGCTGTGGAGAACAACTCAATTAGACATAGTTTTATTGAGAATTTGAATAAAAGTAATAAAAATAACATTACTGAAATTTTGGAAAATAGAAAGAGAAAAAAACCACCAAGAAGTCCCATGACCCTAACTAAACCTCTCTTAGTATTAGGGTAAGTTTCCTCTAACTTTTTTTTTCTTCCCTGTACATCTGCTTTTCTACTTGTAATTATCAGACAAATTTGTATATATTTTAATTTTGCACTGTCAGTAATTGTATCCTAAGGTGTTTATCTGGTCACTACACTAGTCTTTTTAATGCCCATTTATTCTATCAAGTAAATAAAATATAATTTACCAGGACCCTATTGTTAGACATATATGCTATTTCTGCTGTTTCATAGCTGTAGCTTTCTCCCTGTTTCGGATTGCTCTTCAGGATAGATTCCCAGAAGTGGGATTGCAGGGTCAAAGGGCATTTTTCTGTCTCTTGATCGTGCCAAACTGCTTTCCTGTGGATTTGTCCTAATTTAAACTGCCACCAGCCAAATAAGAGATTCATTTCATTGGGATGATTATTGTTTTAATTTTTGCTATTTTATTTTTTATTACTCTATTATTTAAATGTGTATATTGCTAATTATTAGTACATTTCAACATTTCCTTATTTTCATATATTCTTTTTGTGAATGATCTGTTCGTGACCATTAGACTTGGACAGTATTGTTTCACTGAATAGTTAAAACTATGAGTAGTTCCCAGAACATGAGGGGGAAAGATAATGACTTCTAAAATCATACTTAAATGACTTGGCCGTTCTTCTGCCTGGTATATCAGAGTTTGATTCATGTATGTGATATGGAAAGCACAGTTAAAATTACATCAAGGTCCATAAATGATCCTGAACTAAAACACTTGACCTATCTTTACACTTGACTGCAATTCTTATTAATTAGCACAGAGAAAGTAAAGGTACTACATCACGGGATCAAACCCAGGCCCAGTGTACTCCATACCGAGTTAACTTATTGGAGGAGGTAAACCAACTAAATGTGCTGAGCCTGTGTCTTCATTTATAAAAAGGAATAATATTAATCCCTACACAAGTCTGTTGGGATGACTGGGGAGACAGGTTTACATACGTATATTAAGATGCAAGAAATTAGCAAATTTGCCTTCGTTTTGAAACAAAACTTAAAGAGCTAAGAATCCCTAGTAAAGATTACGCTTGACACTAGAAATGCCAACATGGATACGACCTTCTCATTTTCTAATCATTGAGGACATACAGCTGAGATATACATGGAACAGATAATATTTTCTTCTTCTATGTTTGAAGTTCAATATTATGAACAGACTTTACAAAATCTACCAGCCCTTATTGTAACCACTCAACAGAGACTGTAGGCACTGGACAACTATGGTTGCAAATGTGTCTTCTTCCTTCTAGACTCTCATGGGAGCAGAGCCTGTAAACTCTCCAACGCCTATGGCAGCGCATGGCACAGTAGGCATTCCATAAGTATGTGTTTACAGGATACAGAAACTAATTCTATCAGAGTAACCAGAACTTACTGACTCCTGCCTCAGGCCGAATAAACAGGCTGACTGAAGGAACTTAGTTTGCTAAAGACATCTGTTTGAGGGAGAAGAGTGGAAGCTAAATGACCTGACTTCACTGGTATAAAAAAAACACATACAAATTTAAACACCAAATCTATGCAGTCTGCTTCCCAACAGCATTAAAGAGCCTTTTACTCTAGCTCTCTGGGCCCTTTGCAACATATACCTGCCAAGCACAGGAGGAACTAGCTTGTGTTTGATATCCCGTCACTGTATCCTCTTGATATTTTTCAGAAAACAAACCCACTGAGCTGCATCAGGACAGCCAAAGATTTTGATTTAAAAGCCAACTTAGTGAAACAAAAATGTACGTACCAAGGACAGGGAAAGGATCTAGTCCATTGACATGTTCAAACATTTTAAGGAAAGCTATTATTTCAAGCACATGTCAAGACGATGAGGAGGGGGTGTAATGAATTACAGAAAAACCGGTGTTTATGCCTGAGAGGTCCCTGGGCTGCTCTGTACCTCCTGGAAGTTGTTTATGTGCACAAGTCCTGTGATCATGGGGCTATGATTAGCGGATGCTGACAGTGTGACAGCAGAGGAAGGCATGAATCACCGCCGCTCCATACAGGAGAAAGCTGAGCGAGATCAGCTCTGCCTGAGACATGGACCTTCTTTTTCCACGTTCTGCCTAAGTTCTGGTAACTCGGTGCGATGGGACAGGATGGGGAAAGAGGGGGAGGACAGATGAGGGATGAATTTCACCATTTCAGAAAATTCCACTTCTTCCTCTAACTCTCATCATTCAGGAAATTACAATTTCTTAATTTGTACCTAACAGCTAATGACCTCCTACCTTTTTGCTGTATTGATTCATCCATTTTTTTTTAATTAAACTCCCCAAAGTGCCCATCACTGCATTTCTGAAATGGTTCTAGCAATAGAAACATGCATTTCTCTTCTTCATCCCATGCTTTCTCTGCATCAAGAACCCAAGATAAGAATGCCACCAGTCAAGGGAAGGTAAATAAAATTTGGTAACTTTCCCAAATTTCTAGGAATTATCCACAGTGAATTTGACTGGATGATTGAGTTATAATAATATGTCATGGAATTTAGAGATATTTTGTTATAATCTGGAAATGGTAGGGAAAGGTAGCCAGAAAAATGTCTTTCCTGAACACAGGTGGAGATATCCGTCTTTGGCAAAGTCTGTACAATGTTGTTTGGTTAAGATGTTCTATCTGTCTTTTGCTACAAAGACAGATTATGAACCTCAGTTAAAGCAAGTAACTAGAGAAAAAACGTGGCGATACACAAAACTGCCTAAATCCGTCACGAGACACTAGTTTGCTTCAAGTATTGGCATTACTTGATTGCAAAAGATTTTGTAGCTCTGCAACCCTTGAATTTGTTATGTCTGACCCTCTGGGTGAGGGATAGCAATTCTATATCTTACTGTCTATTCAAGAGAGGTTCTTGAAAAAAAGTAGACGCACTCACCACTGTCATGGACAGCAGTAGTGGATTTGGGCCCATAGCTTCGTCTCATCTTCCTGTGGGCCCTTTTCCTATCTAAGTCTGAAAAGATGACCTAGTTCTAACTAAGGGGTGATGTGGTGGGGAAGATCAGTTAACTTCAGGTAACCAAGAAGAAAACACTCTCAGAATGACACGAGGTGGGACAGTTAGTGTTGATATCATCTTCTGATGTCTTTCCAGTGATTTCCTTAGAAGAAATCTGTCCGTGATCACTCACATAGACACAGAAAAAAAAAAAAGAAAAAAAACCAAAAAAAAACGGGGTTGGATGGGGGCCTTTATTCACAGCTGAAACTGATGAGGCCTCCTGGCAAAACCCCAAAGCACTTTGTTTCCTGTCTTCTCAAAGCCCTGACCTCCAATATTTAAGGAACCAATAACATCTTCCAATTTCTTGAGTTATTTTTCTCATGCAACTCATGGCAGCTGTTTGCCAGCTCAGCATTCAGGCTAATTTGTTACAGAAATGGGGTTAATGTGTGTTTACCAAGTTCTAAAGATTAGCATAAAGGCCTAATTCCGTGTCACGTGCAACCAAATAAGGTGTATAATACCTTCATCAGTCACATGTATTGTAAAGTTAGAAGCTTGAGATCCAGAACACTTAATTTCTAATCTGTCTCCGTTTCTCATTTGTTGTTTTTGTTTTTCCTTGGAAAATAGGACAACAAAATATTCTGATAATGATTTAACTTTTTAAAAAAAACTTTCTGAAAAGAAACACAATTTTTGTATTAGCTATGTACAAGTGCTATTTAAAAATTTTTTTCTTCTGTATTTATAGTAACCATGGGATTCACAGGTAGCTCAGCAATCTTGCATACTTGTTTTGAGGACTGGAAATTTCTGCCCAGATAATGGGAAAGAAAAGAAAAATACATATATTCTGTTCATTTCTTCAAATACTAAAATTTTGCAAGAGTTCAGCCTATATAAATCATGTTACTATCTGCTCTCACTTGAAAAAAATATTAGTGATATTCAAGTACAAGGGGGAAACACTGATATGTGATTGTCCCACTGACAGCTAAAATCCACTGGAAACCACACACATTCGCTTCCTTTTTTAAAAATTTCCAGGAACTCTCTCAAAAGAAAGAACCAAAAAGCTTCCCAAGCAATAGCCAGACCATTGTTCCTTTGTCCCTTTTGGAGTTTTGTAGCACTAGTTGATGGAGGAAAATGCAGTGAGCTGTAGCAACATTTTCTCAAGTTTAAAGCCTTCTCAAATATTGGAGTTGGGGTCCAACTTAGGTATTCTGGTGCATGACTGTATATTTCCTTGTCCAAATGCAACTTCCCATTTCTAAGAAGGGCAAAGGCTGGAACAGTATAGTAAAAAGGATCATAAGGCTGCTTGGATATCAAAGAGCGCTCCCAAAACCACATTTTGATGAGTTAAGTGTAAATTAATCAGAAACTCATGGCTTACATTTCCCTGAAAACACACATGGATTTAAAAAAGAAATGAGTGGGAAAAAAAAAATGTCCCTAACACAATACATTTAGTATATTGCCTACCAACATTTAAAAGAAAATAATTCAATACTTGCAGCAGAAAAAAAGGATTTGCCCAGGATTGGTCTGAGACCCTGGGCACGTATCTCTGCTGTCCCTAGCCCAGCACAATGACCTTCAGGGACTCACCTCCTATGACCCAAACCAATTTAAGCACAAAAGTACATATTTTTTCTTTACCAGTTTCTTCATCGCTTAACATTTTCTTTAAAGAATAAAAGTTGAAAGATACCAATGGCAATGGACAGAGTAAAACATAATACATTATTTTCTACCTTAAAAAACTCATTTATTCACTTTTTCAACAAATACTTATTGAGCACCTCCTATGTGTCAGGCTCTGGTCTGAGCTCCAGGGAGTCAATAGTAAATATAGTAGATAAGGCTCTGGATTTATGGAATTTACCATGACAGGAAACCTTCCCTCTCATTACTGTTGTGAAGCAATTCTCTAGCTGTTGTCAAAAACTTGGATTTGGACGTCTGAATAACTAACTTCGTGTCCATCCTGAACATCTGGGGAAGAAGAAGGAATAAAAGGTCCCAGAGAACCCCAAGTGAATTTACGTGAGGCAGGCCTCAAGCTTACTTGAGTTGGCTTTCTAGCAAAGACGCTGTGAACAAAATGATGTAGACTGATCTGATTTTCAGAGAGAAGATGATGTTATAAAAGTTATGATCCTTTTCAAGGGGCTCATTTTAATCAGCTATAAATGATACAACCATACCTGACAGAACACAGATCTTTAGCCATTATAAATCAGTTCAACAGGGCAAGTACTCAGATAGCATTTTATTTATTCCCAGCTCAAGAGAGGTGCTATGAGGAAAGGGGGAGACCTAAGGAATAGCTTCATGTGTTACCCAGCACTTAGATGCCCTTGGCCTACATGTGTTCCCCTTACAGCAAGACATTAAGGTAGATCTCCAACTTCCAAAAATTGCCCACAGCTTCTATCTTAACTCACAGACAACAACCCAACAACACTGCTGTTCTAAGGCCTGACCTCCTGACCCCCCACCTCCCTCCTTGTATGCCTCTACCAGTGGTTACACAGCCCCCTACCCAAATACGTACCCCACTTCCTCACCCCCAGCCTTCTTTATCTCAGCCTCCTACACGTTTCCTTCACTGTTATATCCTCAATGCCTGACTCATAGTAAGTAAAGTATTTTTTTATTGGATGGATGGATAAGCTTCCCTGAAAAAATTCCTGACTTGAGGCTCCTGGTCTTTCTAAGACTAATGCTTCCATGCAGACTCCTAGGGAGAGACCCCTGACAGATTTTCCCCATCAGTAAATTCCTGAAAGAAGTCAACACAAGTGGACCCTATTGTCAAAGAGACCAGAGTTCAAATTCCAGTTCTCCTGGAATTTATGAGCTCTATTACTTTGACCAATGACTTTCCATCTCTGAGCCTCAGGGCCTCATATTACACCTGTGTCCTCAGGTTGTTGAGGATGGCATGAGATGGGCTCCATAGAGCACCAGGCACATGCTAAACTCTCCGTCTCCACCCATCCATTCTCTAAGGTAAATTCAAGACGAGTAAGCTGGAGAAAAAATAATCAACCACGTACCATTAAATTTTCCTTAAGAACTCTTGAGGACAAGGGCTGGGAACAGCAGAGGGAAAGGCTGGGAGGTCTTGAGATAACTGCTGTAGACAATTTTCTTGAGAACAGCTGTGGCTAGGGACGGTTGCCAGGGAGATCACTGGAAGAGAGCAGGAAAAGGGGGGACAGGGTCGGTCCTAGAAGGTGTTAAGACTCAGAATATGTCAGGAAGAAGTGACAAGTCCAGAGGTCTCCAAAGTGCATGAGATGACCCACTGGGATGTGGAAAGGAAGCATTAAAGTCTCTACTTACAGTTTTTTAATCCAAAAAGAAAAGCTTTTTAAAAATCAAGCTTTACCAGTATTTACTATGCAGGTTGGCACTGGCCTCCTCATCTTATCCATACATCAAGAGGTCAAGGCCTCAGTAACTGCTCAGGCGGGGTCCCGAGGGAGAGGGTTCCCTTGGTGGACAGTGGGGCTGGGGCTTGCAATGTATTGCAGCTCCCACGTGCTTGGCTAAGTGGACTTACAGCTCACCTAGTCCAGTTTTAACTAAACTACCCTTCTCAAAACAGTCAGAAAGTTTATCCTAGAGAGACTGTGGGTTGAAGATAATACTCATGATACGAGGACCAGCAACAGGAAACAATATCAAACAACAAGAAACTACGAAGCCGACACTTCTACTCCAAGTAAGAGCTCTTCATATCCACATCATGAGATTAAAAACTATAACAATCTCATCAGAACTGGCATATTAAATCGCACTGCTCTCAAAAATATTATTCATATTTATCTCAGCAAGAACAGAAAGGTCTTTTGTACCACTGAACTACGTAAATAAAATAGAAATTATGATTAAAACATCACTGCAGCTGTAGCTCATCCTTTTAAAAGTTACATATCGTGTATGCCTTGTAAAATATATATATATCTTGATATAGTAGAACATGCATATATTTTATCCATAAGTAAGTAGGCGTACACTAGAAGCACATGCTCATAATTTCTCCTGACGGGGATTTCCCCTGATAACTTGGGAGACACTGGCCTTGACAGCGGTTTGTACATGTACACACTGAAGGAAATCACCTGGCTGCAATGAGCAGATCCCTGCAAGTGTGAATCAGCGTGAGCCGAGCCCTGTCTGGGTTCCTGGAGACCACCAACAGTCAGGCAGTGGGACAGGATACACGCAGGTTCCTCAGGGCAACCACGTGGTCAGCAGCCAGGACGGGGGTAGGCAGGCAGAGCAGCCCAGGTGAAGACCCACTAGCATGAGTAGACATTTATGGCCCTGTTTATACAGCTTACTCATGAAGAATATTTTGAGGAGGAGATTAAAAGAAAAAATGGAATCTAACTTTTTGAACCGGAAGGGGGAAACTTTCAATTGCAGCCAGCGGCCTGGGGGAATGCAACAAGATAGGAATTGCAGATAAGAATACACAAGGGGCAGCGAGAGAAGATGACTCAGCTAAGGGCGGATTGAAGAATGAAATGAACTCCTATTCTGGAAAAGCAGAAACAGGGAAGGAAGCTCCTTTGCTGCCAGGATTCTCATTTTGAGACATAACTATAATGACATGCTTCACGATGGCAGAGAGAGGCGCAGGAAAGACGAGGGGTGGTGCTCAGCATTCAGCCCATCTTCAGGACTAAGAAACAGGCGTGCGCCGTTTGGGAAGATGGCTGAGCCTCGGAGGAGGGCGCTGCCTCGGGAATGTGCGCTGCCAAGGGGGCCGGTACACAACGAATCAAAGTGGGAAGACAGTGTTTCTGCTCCACCAGCCTCCCCACCCCTCCCTTTTCCTCAGTGTGCTGGGGCATTTCTCGTAGCAGGCTAGCAGGGGCCAGTCTAAGGAAGGATGATGAGGGAGGTGGACATATTTACAGAGGAGGTAAAAAAGGCAGTGACATCAAGAGGATGAGAAAAGGGGAGCAATAAAAAGAAAGAGGAGGAAGGGAAGTAGTTAACCCCAGAAGTTGGAACAAAAGTACAACAATCACATTAAAAATGACAAAAAAAAAAAAAAAAAGGATGATGAGAATAATAGGGTTGAGTAGTAGAGTTACATGAAAAAAGGTATGAATAAATTAGCCAGAATTAGACGAGGTAGTAAACTCAAATTTCACTCACATGCAGAAAGAAATCTTTGTCTCATATAAAAGAAAGAAATCTTAGACCACATTGTGGGGGGCAGCTGCTCATTTTGGAAATGATAAAACCGAGTTGCCGCCTACCCCCCAGAAGGCCATCAACATGCCGTGGGGCAAGGAGGGGCACCCATGCCTCACTTTCCTGTTATTCAAACAGCTGGCCATATTTCCCAGGTTTATGCCTTTGAATCATGGGACCTCGAGACTGCCAGATTGTTGAGTTCACAGTCCACGGGACGGCATGAACGTGAAGGAAAGGAAGTGATAATAAGGGTGGAAAAAAAGATATTAAGTGATGGGGAACATTCAAAGCCAACACCAGGAAACTCAACGTGAGCAGTTATCATTCACAGAACACTTTCTCACAGACGACAAGTGGCAGCAAATAAACTTAAATGTAGGCGCCATCATGTCCTCCAGCATCTTGCAAGGAGCAAACATGGCTGCCGATGCCCTGCTTCGGAGGAGAGAAGCTTTTCCTTTTGTCATCAACTACTATTCTTGGCACAAACACAGCATTCTACTTTTACATCTTAAAAAAATAAAATGGTCTAGTTAAGTTTGGAATTGAGCTCAGATATGACGTGGAATTCTTCATTCAGGGAGCTCCATACTGAGGTTTGACAGCCCTGTCATCACCTTGGCTGATGGCTAAACTGGATTTTTATGTTCCTAAAGGAATTAAGGACAAGTAGGCAAGCAGTAAGGACTATTGCCTCTTAAAACAACAGCAACAGCAACTCCACAGAACTTCACTTTTTAATTATCTTATGTTAAACTTATTAAATACTAAGCAAAATATATTGACTTAAAGACGATAAGACTTCTCTGGTGTCTATGTTCTTCTTAAATGCTAAGGTTAAAGCTATGCATTTTTCTTTTACTAAAATCAGCCAAATAAAATGTGCATGAGCAAAATATCTTATGCAAATATTGCCCACTCTTCAGCTAACATGGAAAAACTATATAGATCTTACGTGAAACGTAACTTGATATTTTCCCTAATTTTTATATCATAATATTTCACAACGGTTAACTAGATAAGAGTAACATTAGAAGAAAAAGTTACGAGAGACACACAACGCAGGTGAGGCAGTGCCGCTTGTATGCCAGCTGAGGGCCCAAGATACACAGTTCTGATTCTCTCCTTTGCTCTGGGTCCTTGATATCTAACTGTGAGACAGATACCACCAGAGGTGTCTCATTTTAATACTGAGAAAGCTATTCCCCATTCAGTTCTCTTTCTATCTTTCTGATTCTATCACCTAGAAAGTCTCAGGTGGGCTACTATGGGCTTATCATCTCTCTAACAATTGCTTTTCTCCCCTTTTAGTTTCAAAGAAAAGGTAGCTCTCAAACTTGGGACGTTCAGCAGGTATCTCAGTCATCTCAGGCTACCATAAATTCCCTAGGCTGGGTGGCTTACACAACAGGAATTTATTTCTCACAGTTCTGGAGGCTGGGGGGTCCAAGATCAGGTGCCGGCAGGTTAAGTGTCTGATGAGAGCTCCCTTACTGGCTTGTAGATGGCCGCCTACTCACTGTGTCCGCATGTGGATTTTCTTCGTGCATGCATGTGCAGCCCGAGAGAGCTTTCACATCCCTTCCTCTTTTCCTAAGGACCACTCTCTTGACCTCATATAAACCTAATTACATCCCAAAGGTCCACCTCCAAATACCATCACATTGGGGAGTTAGGGTGTCAACATATGAATTGGAAGGGTGGGGACACAAACATTCAGTCTATAACAGCAGGCAGGCAACATTTACTAGACTTAATTTAATAAACTAGAATTTCATGAACATTTTTCATTACACTTACTTTTGTAGTTACCTTGTATTTCTAGCAAGTGATCGTGGGTTTCCATTTACAGGAGTGACAAAGTAGTTACTTTCAAAATATATTTGTCAAAAAGTTAATTAACTTAGAGAAAAATATTAAGTAAAATGTCATAAAGGGGGTCTGAAGATATGGCAAAAATCATGAAGGTGCTAGAAGAATGACTGGTTGTCCTAGAAAGCCATTCAAGGAAGTCACCCTTAGCTTGGATAATCTGAATGGAGAAAACCAGAGCCTCACATCCCTCATTTGCTCCATGCCTCCAGGGCATAAGTCACTTGTGTGAAGGAAAACCAAGATTCTTATCAAGAGCGTTTGGGCAAAATTCACATAACTGGCAATCTGAGATGGATCTAGAAAACTGGTCTGGATGTCCGGAAAACACTTGTTTTCAGCAATTTCTCTTCACTACGGTAGATTCCAAGTAGGTTTACAAAATATAAAAAATATTCCAACGTGGATAATGGAGGAGTAGAGAAAGCTTCCCTCTTCCCTGTGGAAGAGCCCATCTATCAATTATGAGCAGCTCACCCTGAATATCAAGGGCTTTTGAAATCCAAGGAAGCTTTCTCTCTCACTGTTGCAGAGTCTAGGTGAGACCTGCGGCTCTGCAGGGCAGCTCCCTTCCAACCTGTGACTGAGGAATCAGGCAGTCTCCACCCTGTGGCTCCATAATTTTAACCCACGGTTTCCAGGCCAGCTTGGCAAGGGAAGAGAGAGCTTGAAGGTTGGGAGGGCTTCCCACTGCCTCTGCCTATAAGCAGCACGTGTCATTTCTACTCATGGTCCATTGACCAGAAGTAGCTGGGAAACGTTGTCTCCCACGTGCCCAGGGAAAACAGGATATGAGTGAACATTCAGATGATCTAAAAGTACACAAGCACGCACTTTGAACTACACGATGAATTCTCTGGAGAATCCATGGAGAATTTAGAAAATGTAACTGAGAGCATGAAATAAGCAACCTGTGTATTCTCAGCAGTACTTTGCCAGAAGGTCTTGTCCCCCTCAAAGGTGCCTAAATTCCCTGTTAATATCCTAGGGCAGAGCTGCCTACTTGGGCAGGTGTCTCCTGTGTACATCACCAATAGCAATTACCTTCTTCTCCCTGGTTCAAGGGAAACTTCCATTTTTACAAGAAGATTGGTACAAGGTTTCCAATAACAATACAACAATTTCCTCTCCAAATAACTTCTTGATAATTTTGCTTGGATTCAGGGGCTGAATCAATTCAAGGAGTGATGATTCTCCACCACCTCATCGTGCCTTAGATCTTTACCATTCTGTTTCATAAATTTCCTGTTCCCTTTCTTAAATGAATGGTTCTGTCCCCAGAGACTCTCCGTGTTCATTTACAACACTTTAATCTTGACCAAAAGCCTACAGGATCCGTTGGAACACAGGCCACGTGGACATGTTTCAAGGCAGGAGTAGAATGACTGGGGTCAGCTAACACAGAGAGAAGCAGCACTGCTAGCACTGCTGGTGACATTCAAAGTTCCCCTCTGGATTTTCCCACTGTAGCCGGTTTCTCTGGAACGTGGGGAGAAGACACACCCCAGCAAAACTGTGGTTGTTCTTCATTGCTCATTCTTTAGATTGGCTTGAGCCATTACGAGGGAAAAGTAGAGAAATGCCTCAAGTCCTGATTTCACCAGCACTGCCTAAACTATCAGTGACTCCAGGGCCTGGACACACTGAGGGCTGGGGCAGGCTCTAATCCCACACACGGGGAAATGCAGAGGCAGTTTGGGGAGTTACAATGCTCATGTACAATACAGTGGTTCTCAAGTGATTCCTAGAAATGCCCAATCCTTTGTGGAAGGTCCAAAGTTTGAAATCTCGGCCTTGGGGCAGGTAACAGGGGGAGTCACCTTCCACTTTAGCCACAAGCATTTTCCTTTTCCTCATCTATGAATTAGGGATTTAAAAAATAGTTAATATTCAGTTCAAATGGTCGTTGTGAGGATTCAATGAGATAATGCCTAAAGCAACAGTGCAGGGCTCGATCACTTCAATCTCCTGGTAGGATTAGTTCAGATGCAGGATATTCCTGAGCTGCAGGGTACAATGCAGGGCTTATGCAGAAGGCAGGGAATTTTTCTTTTCTTCCCTTTGTTCCTATCTCTCTTTCTCAACTCAGACCCAGCCTTCTCATCCCATATTGATTCCTCTTAAAATCTGGTCATTCCATTGAGATTAGTGAGAGAACTCCGCTGCTCCAACATTTAGAGAAGCAAATGGAAAAATGGAATGAATAAAACTGGATTCAACCTAGACGAGAAGAGTCAGGAATTTTATGAGTCAACTCTAACAGAGTTTCTCCTTCCATACTGAAATCTTGCCCTTCTTATAAAGAGGCCCGTATTGTGGAATATTATGGACAGTTTTGAAATGCAAGTAAAATGGGATGCAGAGACCACAATCGTGTCCACACATGACCTGAAGCCTCTGTTTGACCTAGCCTCTTCAGAGGAAAAAATGAATATTGCATCAAACTAAGTGTGCCGGGACCCAGACCTTTAATTATACAGCTTTGCTGTATAAAGGAGGCCGCCACTAATTTTAAATTGTCTGACTATTGCCTGAACAAGAAATGTTTGCAAGAGAACAGAGCAATCCCGAATTGGGCCATAAGGACGAAGGTCTGTGCCATTTAGTGCCCCCAAATAGGTAAGCTAAGACACAAATCACCTTATTTCCATCCTGTGAGATTGCAATATAAACGACGAAGTAAACTTTCATTGATGCAGACTACAGGCTGTCTGTAAGACATTCTATGAACTAGCAATCCACCCTGGTTACTTCCACTCTGAAAACATTTATTAGATACTGATCCAAGGAGAAACTTGCTCAGAGAGCACAATTCAATCAGAAATTTCCAGCAAGAATTATAATAATACCCTCACCTGACAAGCAAACATTGTGTTGTATACGTTTACAAAGCCTTGTGTGTAACTTTTGGTGCCCCCGGCACCATGAAAAGAAATCATGACTCTTGACAAAGTGTGATGACCTAGCCTGTAACCCAGTGGCACAACATCTGTTACCATGTTTTTAATCATTTATTTCCTATGATAAAAGTAATCACTTTAAAGGTAATCCTGGTTCACTGCAGAAACTTTGGAGAATATGATAAGGAGACTAAGAATTCATAATCCCACCACCCAGACAATCACTGTCCATGTTTCACTTTTCCTTTGTTCATACATATTGACCCCGATAGCAGAAACCACACACACATCTTTGTATACTACCCTTTACACTTAATATTATATCTTCAGCACTAACAATCATTAAAAATCATCTGCTATGATCATTATTACAGCTTCATTCCTTTGCATTGAAGGCCATGCTACTGTTTACTCACCCATTCTCTTAAAGTTAGACATTTAGGCTGTTTCCAGGTTTTCTATTCTTATAAGCAATGCTGTGTTGAACATCTTTATGCATACAGTTCTATCAGTGTTTTAAACTGTTTCCTTGGAACATACTTCCAGACCCCAAATTGTTGAGGCAGAGCATATGAACATCTTATAAATAAGTGTTTGTTTCTAACATGTAGCATACGTACAGGGTCACACTTGTCTTTCTAAGGTGGGGTGACGGGAAGAAGCAGACAAAGTTTAGGGAGGGAGTAGGGAATGGTGAGGAGGCAAGCAGGAATCCCAATCTCTAGTTATCCTATGAAGCATTCCAGCATCTGCACCACCCGCTGAAATGGTATCCACTCACCTAGTTCCTGATATATAGGATGTGTTGACAGAAGGACAGGAGGGAAGAAACAAGCTTCCTCTTTCCAGATAGAGAAGGGCCACTAGGACAGGAAACATGGCTGGGGTCTGTGGGTCTTCCACCTGTGGGGCCCCATGGCATCCAGAGAACCACTCCTATTCACGGCCCCTTTGCCCTGGTTTACCTGCCCAAGGACATCCATGCAGCTTGCACCTCTGTCCACAGAACCCCCATCCTTTTGCATTTAATGCGGGAGGAAGCAATCAAGTGACCATTTTTAAATGTTCGGGAAAATCCTGTGCAACATAGCGGGTATGTCAGGCCTCCGGGGAGGCAGCAATTCCCTCCACTGGGATCCCCGAAACTCACCTCTTAGGAATGCTTTGGAATGAGTCAACAGCTCATTCACGCCTTTCATTTCTCAATTTGTTCTTTGATTCGAAATATATTTATGAGGTCCTATCTACCACCAGGCTACCGTTTTCGGCAAGGAGGACTCCACAGTAAACAGAGTGACTGCCCCCCCTGCCTAAAGCTTCTGGTCTAATCAAAGAGACAGGCAATTCAGCAAGCCCTAACAACACAGAGGGAAAGCAGGAGCCAGCCTGGAGACGCGGAGGGTTCTGGGGGCGGAGAGGCAAAGCAGGGGCCATGGGGGGACCCCAGAAGAGAAGTGCCCCAGGCAGAGGGGAGAGCTGCAGGGCAAGAAGGAGGATCTGCACGCTGCCGCCCCTCCACCCGCCAGGTGCTGGGGGTTTTCTCAGTAGCTTTTCCTTTGGGTACTCAGTACATACATATTCCTGGGTATAAATGCATGTGTTCTAGATAATATCAACAGACACAGATGTAATAGTAACCTGTAGGTTTACAGAAAAAACTTTTGACTCCATTACTATCCCTCTCTGAATTTGGCTGAAGTCCAATATTTGAACTGCATTAAATAAATAGTCAGGGTTTGGGGTGGCGGGTGGGAAAGCAGCTGCTTTCATAACTCTGGCACGCAACTGAGAGGATGCACGTCCCTACTGAATCACTTTAAGGCAGAGTGGCTAACCCCATTGTTTGTGAGCATTGAGTCAATTCATGGGCAAAGATGAATAGTGAACTCAGGAAATGACGCTGAAAATTAAATGGCTGTCGCACGGTAGCCACAGGCAGAAGCCCTCCGCAATCAGTGGGGATATTCCCTCAGTGGAAGAAGGTTCAATTGAGGATGAAGCATGATGTGATTATGTACCTTCAGTACATCAACTAACCTCTCCTGAGACTGCAAAATCCTCCTCCTCTCCTTTGTGTCTTCCTTTCCACCCCGCTAGCTGAACCGCAGTAATGGATGTCAGAACAGTCCTTGCGTTTTTTTCCCTATCAAATCTGTTAAGAGGGGAAGAAGGTTCCTGTTGTTAATTGCAAGGGATCTCCCACTCTTTGTTTTAAGGAAAGTTTAAACAAAGTGATCATCCACTCTGGGGCTTTAAACAAAGTTCAAACAGAACAAAGTTCCCTTGCCAAGGTTTAAGGCAAATTTCCTCTGTCCAGATGGCTTCCTCAAGCAGGCCAATGTAGGAACCGAGACACTCAACCCTGCTGCCTTTTAATGCAGCTCCTTGATTGTTCCTAACGATCCCCAGCTGTCTGGCTTTGCTGGTTCCTTCACCTCCCTCTGCCGGCCACATCTGAGGGGAAAGGGAGATGCTTTGCCCCCAAAGCAACATAGGTGGGCTCCTAAGTGGTGGGACCATGCACAGGGGAGAGGGTTAGAAAATTCATTTCCACAAGAAACTTCAGGAAAAAACTCAAGGGTCATTTTTCACATCAGGTAAGTAAACTTGATGATGGGAAATGCCACTAACTAAAGCAAACTCATCAAGAATACAGGAGTGTGACCATTGTCCTGGGCAGGCCACTTGCCCTACTGACTGGTGCACACATTGGTCTGGGCATCAACCTAGGTTGTGGTGGTGGCCATGAGAATTCTGAGAGTGTTCTAGAAACATGTGCCCACCCTCTCTCCTCCCCAGCTGTCCATTTTACTCAAGCCCAACACCCATAAGACACACTCACTTTGGATCGATACCAGGTACAAGGGGGGGGTCACATCCATGTCCTGTATTGATTGAATGCTTCCCCTCTGATTGTGTGTGTCCTGCAGACTTCTAGCTCTGTTAGCCAGTGTGCCCAGAAGTCTTCATACACAAGCCTGCCTGGGGGTCCCTGCGATTCAGACATTAAAAAGTGTTTGCTGGTGATATCACCACACAGAGTGCACAAGTTTTCATAGTCAAATCCACTGTCTATGTTTGTCTAAGTTCCCTTTCTATGCCCTGTATCCTTTCTCCCCCAGATCCTATTTCTCAGGGGAAGCGAACTTATTATCTTTAGCCTAAAATCCAAACATAAGAGTCTAACTTAGCAGGTTTCTTGTTTATTTGCTGATTTCTTTGTTTTAGCCCATGTTAGGATATTATCAAGTATTCTTTCTTTTTAGTTCCAAATATTGGAAAGGAAGTTTGAGCTCCCTGATTCATCCAGTAAATTCATGGCATGAGGCTAACAAGAGGCACAGAATGGTCTCGTGCAGAAGGATGACAGGCCTTGCATTCAGACCTGGATTGAGATTCTGTTCCTTTGATTACTTATCCTCTGACACTGGCCATATTTGGTGGCACATCTGAGCCTTTGCCTTATCACCCTTGAAACTAGAGGACACACTCTGGCTTTCAGGGTCATTGTGGGGATTAGAGATAATATATGTAAAGTTCTAGCCCAGTACCTGACACGTAATGGGCACTACGGGAACTATTATTAGATGTCAAAAAGTCTTTACATTTAGTCGAAATGTGAGCCAGTTTCTTTCCAATAAATGGCCATTTTGTCCCAAGGAAATGATATGGAAAAGAGTAGATGGCTCGGTTAGAAAACAAACTGCCCATAGAAAGCCCAGAGATAAACCCACGCACATATGGTCACCTTATCTCTGATAAAGGAGGCAAGAATATACAGTGGAGAAAAGACAGCCTCTTCAATAAGTGGGAAAACTGGACAGCTACATGTAAAAGAATGAAATTAGAACACTCCCTAACACCATACACAAAAATAAACTCAAAATGGATTAAAGACCTAAATGTAAGGCCAGACGCTATCAAACTCTTAGAGGAAAACATAGGCAGAACACTCTATGACATAAATCACAGCAAGATCCTTTTTGACCCACCTCTTAGAGAAATGGAAATAAAAACAAAAATAAACAAATGGGGCCTAATGAAACTTCAAAGCTTTTGCGCAGCAAAGGAAACCATAAACAAGACGAAAAGACAACCCTCAGAATGGGAGAAAATATTTGCAAATGAAGCAACTGATAAAGGATTAATCTCCAAAATTTACATGCAGCTCAATAACAAAAAAAAAACCAACCCAATCCCAAAATGGGCAGAAGAACTAAATAGACATTTCTCCAGAGAAGATATACAGATTGCCAACAACTACATGAAAGAATGCTCAACATCATTAATCATTAAAGAAATGCAAATGAAAACTACAATGAGATATCATCTCACACCAGTGAGAATGGCCATCATCAAAAAATCTAGAAACAATAAATGCTGGAGAGGGTGTGGAGAAAAGGGAACACTCTTGCACTGCTGGTGGGAATGTAAATTGATACAGCCACTATGGAGAACAGTATGGAGGTTCCTTAAAAAACTACAAATAGAACTACCATACTACCCAGCAATCCCACTACTGGGCATATACCCTGAGAAAACCATAATTCAAAAAGAGTCATGTACCGAAATGTTCATTGCAGCTCTATTTACAATAGCCAGGAGATGGAAGCAACCTAAGTGTCCATCATCGGATGAATGGATAAAGAAGATGTGGCACATATGTACAATGGAATATTACTCAGCCATAAAAGGAAACGAAATTGAGTTATTTGTAGTGAGGTGGATGGACCTAGAGTCTATCATACAGAGTGAAGTAAGTCAGAAAGAGAAAAATAAATGCTGTATGCTAACACATATATATGGAATCTAAGAAAAAAAAGAAAGTCATGAAGAACCTAGGGGTAAGATGGGAATAAAGACACAGACCTACTAGAGAATGGACTTGAGGATATGGGGAGGGGGAAGGGTAAGCTGTGACAAAGTGAGAGAGTGGCATGGACATACGTATACACTACCAAACGTAAAATAGATAGCTAGTGGGAAGCAGCCACATAGCAGAGGGAGATCAGCTCGGTGCTTTGTGACCACCTAGAGGGGTGGTAGGGAGGGAGACGCAAGAGGGAAGAGATATGGGAACATATGTATATGTATAACTGATTCACTTTGTTATAAAGCAGAAACTAACACACCATTGTAAAGCAATTATACTCCAATAAAGATGTTAAAAAAAAGAAAACTGCCTGTAGATGCAAAGTGGCTGGTGACCAGTGTCTGCTCACACAGTGACCCTGGGGGAGGGGCACCCCCAGAGTCCCACCAGCACCCCCCTCAAGTTTTCTATTCCTTAGCACAGGCCACTAGACCTCAATTCCACACCTATTTCTGATTACAATTAAACTATCCACCAGGCTGGCAAAGATAGAACAAGACCTTCCAAACTTGATCAAAGATTTGACCACTACCTCGTACACTTGGTGTCTAGAACATACCTGGCAATAGGGGAGGCATACAAATATCATCCTGCCCAGAAGAAGAAACCCGAAGATGAGGCTTCCTGATACAGACCTCAATTTTGCATTGAATTTTGCTCCCTGCAAATCATGTAAATACTTGATGTAAAGACTTGACTGTCTCCTCACTCGTTGGTATAATGCTCTTATCCTCTCTGCCCTACACGTGTCCTAGAGTGACAGATATTAGAAGCAGGATCCCAATGCTGACCAGAACCTTCAAAAGAGGGTTTTTGACAAAAGTGAAAGCAATGTGGACGCAGGAAGCTTACTTTCTCACACTAAAACACGAGATAAGCTCTGCAAGGCCTCCTAATCAATGATATATTGATGAAATATGTCTCACAACATTAGAGGCAAGTCTAAAAAGTATTTTTTCCTGCTAGAAAGATTGCTGGGCCATCATAGCCAGAGTGCTCTCAAGCCAAAAGAAAGGAACAGGCAAAGTCAGTTTAAAAGTAGCTTATTCTTTATACTACACAAAACCCCCTATATCCATGGCTGCTAGCAAATATATTCTGGGTTTCACTCGGTTATATTTTTCAAACTTTCTTCAAATTTTCAATGTTACTCATCTTTAAAGATGATTATGACAAAGCTTGACTCCATCAATGCACATATATTCGCCCCTCCTTGATGGTAAAGCAGAATTATCACTGGTCCCTACTCCTAATTCAGAACTTCCCTCTCCAGGGGATCCAGAGGTTTCCATGCCATCTGTTGAACCCCAAGAAATCTGCATTCTACTCAAAAGGACAACAACATGGTATTATGTTTTTGTGAACATAAATAAAACGTTATGTAATGATAAATCAACAGTAGTAAGAAGTCCTGCAACACAAAGTCGAACAACAGCAGCTGCAGCCTGGAACGGGTAGTGAGGAGCCATACCCAGAAATCAGAAACAGCTTTTGTGCTGAATCAAGGCCTGAGAAACCCCCTTCGGTCTCCGTGACTTGGCCAGCAGGAGGTCTGCCCCTCTGAATAACAACAAACACAAACCCAAAGAGGGATGGTGGTATGAAGCATGTTTTGATCCATTTTCCTTTCCAGCCTGGCCAGCTGAACTGGGTGACATCCTCGCAGGACCAGCTTCTTAGCAGGTTCTGTCACCATCAGTGACTCTGGCCACCGCCTCAGAGCACACACTCCTGCTCCATGGGCAGGTCCTTAGCCGAGATACTTCCAAAGACCTGGCTTGGCCTGATCTTTCCAGGCCAAGCTCTGGTGTCCATGTACCAAGGCCAGCAGGACAGGGTGGGAAGTCTGCAGGGTGATGTCCCTGGGAGAGGGGCATCCAAAGTTACAGAGACCAGGAGGTCATAGCAATGGGCTTAAGATAACAATAATGTTAAGCTTCTCTTCTGACAGTTACGTTGTTGGGGGAGGGTGGTAGGAGCTTCCTTAGGTCAAATGAAGCAGATAAGATCAATTTGGCCTGGCAAAGGTTGGAGAAGAGAAGAAAGATACTCCCCCCAACAGAGCTTATGCTATGGCCAATACAATGCAATTGCAAAGGGTATTACTTGTTTTCATTTGACTTATTTTTTTAAATCTTTAAAGGCAATTATAAAAACAGATTGATTACAGATGAATTCAGTGTCATCAGTTTTAGCCAAAAAACAAACAAAAAAAACTGATCATGTAACAGCAGCATAAAATAACCATGCCTAGACCCTTTGATAACATCACATTTCAAAGCCATTTATCTTTCCCTTGTTGAACTAATGAATTAGCAGATCCTTCCTAATCAACTCTTTTAGTAACATTTTTAAAAGATTGGGTTAATGTGCTCACAGGCAAGAAACTGACATGCTTCATGGGCAAGTCTCAAAATCCAGCTGGCCTGCACAGTAACAACTGCAAGAGTGACAAGAGCAATAACTTAGGCTGCCTTCTCAGGGAAAAGATGCGATGCAGACTGCCCTGGATGACACAGATGCACGTGTACCTGGGGCGGGGTGTAAGGACAGATGAGGAATTACAGACCCAGACCCAAAAAAGAAAAGGCAAGAAATGTTCACATCAATAGTAGAACTGAGAGTTCTGACACAGCATGTTTCCTTCCTCTTTCACCCAAGGGCTCCCTTGGTCATTGGAACCGTGTGGACAATACATTGGTCTTTGGGCCTCTGAGTGATTCTCTTCCTATCAAAGAAAATTGAGCTTATAATCTAACGGTAATAACTGTTAGCAGTACTTACTGAAATAAGTAAATATGCACTAGTTGGGCCTGTCTCCTTCTGCTGACAAAGGTCAGGATGTATTGATAATTGGAAGAGGAAAAGCAAGAGAAGGGAAAGGAAGCAGGGTGGCAAGGATAGGCTGTTCCAAATCAGTGTTGGGCCACAGCCAATTCTTAGCCAAAAACCAGAAAATCCTCCTTAAAGATTAAATCGTCGCATAAACTCTATTTCTCCAGCTCTATTCCTTTCCTTTCCCCTCTCTTCCTTTTTTCCTCACTGCATTTCCTCTTCCCCCTCTTTCCTTTTTTTTTTTTTTTTTTTTTTTTGCGGTACACGGGCTTCTCACTGTTGTGGCCTCTCCCCTTGCGGAGCACAGGCTCCAGACGCACAGGCTCAGTGGCCATGGCTCACGGGCCCAGCCGCTCTGCGGTATGTGGGATCTTCCTGGACCAGGGCACGAACCCGTGTCCCCTGCATCGGCAGGCGGACTCTCAACCACTGCGCCACCAGGGAAGCCCCCTCTCTTTCCTTTGAAATCACCCAGCAGACTAGATATGGCTTAAAAGCAATCCAAAAACTAAAATTTTTAAATATAAATTATGTTAGAAATTCAGAGGCAAGGATAATATATATTACAATAGAAACTTGAGCCAAAGGGAATTGAGAAAACATAACCGCGGGCTGAGGATCTCACAGTTATGCAAATCAAGTTCCAGATAAACAAAGAAATGAAAACTGACCCCAGAAGAAACAGAGATATTTCAAAGAACTGAAGAGAACCTTTTGAAACAGCGATTGGCAGTCTCAGAGACATTTAATGTGAGGTCCACTTTTTAAAAAAGCCTAATACGAAAAGGAACAGTTAGAAAGCATGATAGACTTCACAAAAACAACAACTGTGATTGTCAAAATAAAATATGAAGAGACCAAAGAGTAAATTAAGTGGAGCAAAGACCAAGTTGGGGATCTAGATAGTCAAGTGCAGATACTATCCCAACACATAGAGCAAAAATTGAAAGAGAGACATGAGAGAAAGATCACGAGTGGGAGGATACATCTAAGGAGTCCCTTTTCCATTTAAGGGAAAGACTATATAAGTAATAAATAATCAAAAGAAAAGATACAATAACTGTCACCAAGCTGGGCAAAATCACAAGTCTTAAGAATGGAAGGGGGCTTCCCTGGTGGCACAGTGGTTGAGAGTCCACCTGCCGATGCAGGGGACACAGGTTCGTGCCCCGGTCCGGGAAGATCCCACAAGCCGCGGAGCGGCTGGGCCCGTGAGCCATGGCCGCTGAGCCTGCGCGTCTGGAGCCTGTGCTCCGCAACGGGAGAGGCCACAACAGTGAGAGGCCCAAGTACTGCAAAAAATAAATAAATAAATAAAAGAATGGAAGGGCCCTACAAATGAGAGACAAGATAAAATTTTTAAAAGATCCACACCTAGATAAACATTGTAAAGCTTCAAAATTCTTTAGATAAAGAGAAAATTCTGGTGGGTTCCAAAGAAAATAAATGAGAATCAGACTGACTTCAGACTTCTCATCACCACATTAAATGCTAGAAGAAGCAATGCCTTCCATTTCCTAAGGGAACTTTATTTGACTCTAAAATGTCTGTGCCCTACCAAATTACCAATTAAGGGTCAATAAAGGTATTTTTAAACATGGGAGAACTAAGAAATCTTACTATCCAAGATCCAGTAGGAATACATTATCTAAAACAATATAACAGCAACACCAAAAAATGATTTTAAAAGAAAGAAAATGACAAGAGAATAAAAAAACCATATCATCTTAATATGACCCAGGAAGAGTAAAAGAAGCTGAAAATAATTAAAAGAGGATCCACTGGACCTTGACACTTAAGACCGTCTGTTCTGAGCCACAAGATTTTCAGTGACACAGGATTACCTTTCCTTCAAAATGGGGTGAATCACACAGCTTAGTTTTTGCTGTTTGGTGGGGCGGGGGGGTGGGGGGGCGCTTAAATTTTTAGAAGTCTTTAGAAGCAGTAACAGAAGAGCTTAATTTTATTAAAGGAAAAAATGTAAATGACATAAACCTTGACAATTTAAAAATGATAAAAATCAAAAGTTGAAGCAGGAAAGGGAAGTGAGAGGTAGTAAAATGCTCTTGATTCCTCATGGGGGATGTAACATGCATTAGCAAATGATAAAGCAGGAAAGAAAGTTCAAGTGTGACTATGTTAGGTAATGAAATAGTGAGTTTTCTTTATCAAAATGGCCAAATGAGGACATGAATCTCTTCCCTCCCAAATGCAAGAAAACATAAAGGAAACTGAAAAGGTATAAGCCCGTAATATCAAAGAGAACTAACTGGAGAAGAACCATCAGAACATGAGTTTCTGAAAAAATGGATGAAGTATTGATAAATTAAAATAGGATGAAAGGAACCTCAGTCGATTATTCCTGGGGAGGAAGTTGCCATAGAGGAAGGAGCAGGGCATCACAGGTATGAACAGGTGGAACAGAGGGCAGGGGTGAGGAAAATGGTGAAAACGTGAAGACTAAATGAAGGTCTTAATCTGAGAGAGTTACCCACCCCGCCCCATTCCAGTCCCTACTCCTATATCCAGACTGACAGACAGCTAGCTACTCATTATCTCTAGGCCTTCCCCCACCCCAAAATTGTAGGGATCTTTGTTAAAGAAATTACCTGAACTCTCAGAGGAGAACTAGGGAAGCTAACACGAAGTCCCCCTCATTCTGATATTTAAGGGACATGTAGGGTAAAAGGCAGCTCCCCACCCTTTCTATCTAAAGCAGACAAGCACTTCAGTCCACAGAACTACCAAACGGCCTCCCCACACAGCCCCCTCTAGCTTCAAACTTAAATTTGAATGGATAGAATAGATGTGCAATTGAAGTACAAAATACATGCAGAAAAATAAACAGATCATTAGTGTACAGCTCAGTGTAATATCACAAAGGGAATACACCCATTAACTACCATCAAAACCACCTAAATTTTTTTAAAAATATATATTACCCGAACCTCAGAAGCCCCCTTCATGCCCCCTCCTAGTCACAACGCCCTCTTCTCCACAGAGGAATCTGACTCCCAGGTTTGTTTTGTCTAAGTTTGAATTTTACATAAATGGAAGCATGCAATATCTGTGTTTCTGGCTTCTTTCACCCCACATTGTGTTCATGAGATTCATCCATGAGTCTATGAATAAGATGCACATGGTCCTGCCCTCATGGAGCTCACACTTAAGTGTGTGGAAACACTCAACAGGCAAATAAGAAAAACAACAACAAAACTATCAGATACACAATAGAGAGTTTTGTACTAGAGAGGGACTAGTTAGTTCCTTTAGACTGAATGAGCGGAAAAGTCCCTCTGAGATAGTAACGTTTAAGCTGAGACAAGAAAGCACCAATCATGATAAGGATAGATCCATAGATAAGGAGTAGTGTAGAATACACAGAAAGCTCCCCTCCCCCCTCCGTAAGAAAAAGGCAGTCAAAACAATACAAATTGGGCAAGAGAATGGAATAGTCATTGCACAAAAGAACATATCCGATAAATATATCTAATATCTAAATAGTCAATAAATATACAAAATGTGCCCGACTTCATTAGTAGTCAGTAAAGTTAGCAATGTTAGCCACCAGAAAGACTGAAAAACCCCACACACAACTGATTTCACCAAGAGTTAGGAAAGATGTGAGAACAACCAGAACTCTCCTGTGTTGATGCAGGAGTGTCAGTTGGTACAACTGATACCAACCAGGATTCTTGGTCTTCCCCAATCAATAGAAATTGACTAGGGGCCAGACAAGAAATTCAGGCAAAGCTTTATTGGGGCCCCTGCTGCAGCAGGGGGGAATGAGAACAGGTAACAGGTTCCCTTGCTCGCTCCCTGAGGGTGGGTTCGGGGGGGGCAGTCGAGCTGGTTCCTTCTATGGGGTGAGGGTAGGGTTTGTCCAGAGGTGGGCCGGAGGGGTGGCTCAGGTGTTTTGCCCACCCTTTAGGTGACGCTGAGTGCAGGGACCATGCGCAGTACCCTGCTTTTTCTCTCAAAACCCTGTTTTTGCTCTGGGCTCTTCAGAAGTGGCAGTTGGGTTTTCTGGTCTTTTTGTATCTTTTGTCCATAATTTGCCCCAACTGTTCAGGCACACAGTTATTTTTAGTCCCTTATAGTTTCTTTGTAATTTGTAGCTTGAGGCGACATTTGTCCAGGTGCCAGCACTGCAGGAAATGGTCCCAGGTCCCAGCCTATCTCACAACCATTTAGAAGACTGTCTGCCATTATCCTCTAAAGTTGAGTTTAAGCTACTCTCTGACCAGAAATCTCATTTCTATTTACGTCCAAAAGAAATTTGTCATATGTGCACATATGACATGAAAAGAAAAAAACACATTTTTTCTTTTTAATGTTTATCGTAGTTCTGTTTGTAAAAGACAAAAACTGGAAACAACCAGATGGCCAGAAACAAGATTAATAAACTGTGGTATATTCACACAACGGCACACTGGACTACGGTGAGAATGAATGAACTACTGCTACACAAAACCTGAGGAAAAAGCCTGCCTCCAAAATCCCCTTTTTCTTCTCCCTGAACCTGGGCGTTCAACCTCCTGTCCTTAACTGAACTGGGAGCCTCTGCCTCCTGCTCTGTGCTTCCTGGCTCCGGGTCAAGGGGAAGCCACACAGACATCCCTTTCTTCCCTCGCATGCTCGCTGGCAGCTGGTAAGGTCTTCATACTCTGATTCCTCAGTTTTCTGGTGACACTGACCTGAAGTAGTTGGCGGGACAATCCATGCCAGGACAGCCTGTGTTCTTCACCATTGTGTGCCCAGCTACTAACAATGCCTGACACAGAGAAGGGGCTCGATAAATATCTGTTGAACAAAAGGATGAATGTTCAATCATTGATGTCCCTGTGACATCCCATTTGGGATCTACTGAGATCTAACTGCTTGAAGTAGTGCACTGTCTGTGTAAGGGGTTGAATTCAGTGGTCATTCGGGTAGGCTTAGTTGGCATGTGCCTTGTCGCTTTGCTAATTTTGCACGCACACACACGCACACACACACACACACACACACCCCATCAAAATTTGTGTTTTCCTCTCACTGTCTTTTCAAATGTAGATATAGGATGGGCAGCTTGCTGTTCCCAGGCAAAGATGAATTAAATTTGCTTTCACTTTGTTTGCCATTACAGATGGAAACTTCCACAACTCTGTTTAGGAAGGTGCTCTCAGACCCTGAAACTCAGAAAGTTTAACCAAGGATTTGAAGAAATCTTTACTCCCACAGGACTTTCTAATATCCTAAATGTTATCCTTTCCTTTTTGTGTAAGGCAGCCTGAGAGTTGTACTGAGAATCAAAATAAGTTCAAAGAAAGAAATGGAACAGGAAATCCAATTATAAAGTAAATTTAAATGAAGGTGAGCTAATTAGTAAATAAATGGCATGGCTTGCTGACCCTTTGGTTAGATGGTAATTTGCCCATAGATAGAGTTCTAACAATAATATCTAGCAGCTAGTGTATACTAAAAATGTATTATGTGCCAGTCAGTGGGTTCACGCTTACCTAGATAGAGGCAGGATTGATTTTATCAGGGTGCCAGATCAAGCCTGGAAGAATGCAGTTCTTATGTGTACTAGATAATTCGATAGTTGGTGCTCTGGTGTGAACTAAAGTCAGAATGACGGGTTTCCCCCTGTCCTTGCTAAAATTACTTTGCCATAAAATTGGCTGTTGGAAAGTCCTGAAATTCTGAGAAATCACAGGAGATGCAAAGATGAATGTAAGAGTCAATGCCTGCCTTCGAATTGCACGCCATCTTGAGTGAGAAAGACAGATAGATAAATTCAATCCAGAATGCCAAGGACTATGAAAGGCATGAGTGCAAAGGTATTGTGGGAGCCTGGACTTTACCAAGGAAGTGATGTCCAAACCGAGTTCCTGAAAGAGGAATAGGAATCTGGAAGGAAGACTCCTCCCAGGCAGAGGGGCCAGCACATGCCAAGGACTAGCTGTGGGAAAGGGCATCCTGCATGAAGGGAACTGAAAGCAATTCAATATTGGCTAGAGCACCGAGCGTGTGCGGGCACAGCAAGACTTGCTACTGAGAATTAAACAGAGTCCAGACTGTGAAAACTTTGTAAGCTAAGCTGAGCAGTTTGGAATTCATCCTGTGGACCATGGGGAGTCACTGAAGAATTTAAAGTCAGGGAGTGATTGATCAGATCTGTGTTTAGAACAATCACTTTCTAGGGGTGAGACTGGGTGTAGGGCTGGGTAGTGATTTCAAGGAGACCGTGGTGATGACATCATAAGCCAAATTAGAAGCAACAGGAATGAAAAAAATAAAAAGAAGAAAGTCAAGAGGAGAGGGAAATAAGAAATTAAAGATGACTCCCAGGTTTCCAGATGACTGTTCCAGAAGAGAATATTACACTTTGCAATATATGATCAAGGATGCTTCCAAGTCAGGAAAGACACATTCATGTGTTTTTCAAAACTTCAAATTCATTAATTACAATTATAGTGCTGCTAATACCATCAGGGGGCTTGACCAGAGCTAAGAGGAAGCTCAACGCTACGGTTTCTTGTAGTGGGGGAATTTACAGTTTTCCTAGTTCATTTCATCTAAAGAGAAAGAGGACTTGAAAGACAGTTAACCAGAGGCACCAACTGACGACAGTCTAGGGAGAGACCAGTTAGATGTTGGTCAATCTGCAGAACAGACTCTCCTGGCAAGAAGGCAAAGGGAGAATTGAAGAGAACGATTAGTGTTAATGGGATGTCACCAAGTGGGCACTACAGGTGGGAGTGAGTTCAGGGTAGAAGCCGAGAGTCAGATTTGATAGGACGGATTGATTTGCTGAGAAGTGATTGGCCAGAGGTGAGACAACGACCCTGTACTTTAGTAAATTGGTTCAGAAATATCTCTGTGTAACCCAAACTGTTTCCTGTTTGCTGTTAGCAAATTGAGCAAAAACACTTGGAGATGCTCTCAAGCAGCTGGCATGGCAGACTCCCTGAGTTCTATAGAAGGCGGCAGCTCTTGCTAAGTGGTTGTTTTGCAGACTGAGCTAGGACTAGGACTAGAAATCCTCAACTAATCCCGAACCAGCAACCACTGCAATAGGCTCATAAAGGAGGTGTACCAAGGAAAAGCACCCACAAACAAACACCGTTGTTCATAAGCCTTCTGCCTTGACACCTACGGTTTTCTTCTGGTAAAGTGGGCCGGACCAAGTGAAGCCAGAAACCTCCTTTTGCCTAGAAGCGGTGCCCTGAGGTCTGGACAAGTTCTCCGGTGTGGGCTTTAAAAATCCCCACAAGTCTGAAGAAGCATTCTTAGAGGTCTTCAAGTTCTCAACAAGAAGTTTTTGAGTTTCCAGTTCAACAATGATTATAAAAATTAATATAAACGTATTTGGGATTAACTTCGTGACCTCCTTAAAATCCAGTACTGCCCAGTAGTGCCAGTGTTGTCTTTGTTTCCAGTGTCCAGTCACATTGGTAGCAAGTAGTACTTTGTTGTCATGAGCTAATGAGAGGGGGGAAAAAACAGAAAACACATGCAGTAGAAGTGATTCTTCAGGTGGAGTGCTCCTAAACACTGCAGTAATGCTGGAGTACTTAGGTAATACAGTACAGTACGTCGCTAGGTAGATAATATTTCAAACACTAAGGTAATACGAATAGCCATCAGGAAGAAAGAGCTGCATCCTGCTTTCACAAATGACAAGACAAATCTATCTCGGTCAGAAATGCCCCAGGGGAGAACTCAGAAGACACAGGCAAGGCAAGAAGGAGAAAATGTGAAGACCACAGGGGTGGCTGATGGGCCCTGGCTAACAGCATCAGAAGCTGAAGTACACAGGGGGAGAGGAAGCCAGAGTTTTGGATGGAACAGAGGATGAGAAAAGAAGGTGCTTGGGAGGCCTTAATACAGAGCAAGAACTCTGTCCTAAAGAAAGTCCTTCGGGAAGGTAGGATTGAACTTGATTTTTTTTTCCTCTGAGCTTCTGCATTCTTAGGGGTTCTGTTGCTTGCAATCCATAATACCTAGATTTGAGTTGTTTTTCTTACGATACATTTGTAAGGCTGAGGTAACCTTTATTATTAGGCTAGAAGACTTTCGGAATTTGTCAGGTTCTGCTCGTGTAACGAGGAAGAGCATCCACCTTAACGGCGTCCCCAGGCCAACAGTAAATTTGTTCACTTACTCACCATATGTTTACTGGCCATCTATTCCATGCTAGCCACTAGGATATAGTCGAGAACAAAACTGGCTCAGTCCCTGCCCCCACGCGGCTCTCTGCAGTCTAGTACGCCAATGATCAACCCCACGGGACCACACGCTTAAAGGTGCAAAATCTCCTCCCCATCCTGACACCGCATGTATGTTTTAAGTAAAATAATTAAATAGATGCCAATGTACTGGCAAGGTCTGCTCTCTGGCAGGTCCCGCCGCATTCATCCGGCTCCTGTTCCAGCAGCAGCAGCACCTGGGAGCTTTTAAAAAGGCAGAATCCGGGTCCCATCTCAGACCCTCCCCATCCGAACCTGCATTCTGATTCCCAGGTGATCCATGTTGACGTCAACATTTGAGAAGCACGGTTCTCTAAGACAGTTCTAAGAGAAACGGCTGCCTTTTATCCATGAAGATAAATCTGCAAATATTTTATATGTATTTTTTCAAAAACAAATAATTTAGATTTGATCATAGTTTCTCTGGATGAGCCCTATTTCAATGGGTCTCCGGCTGGCCAAAAAAAGCGTGTCTGGTAATAATCTAAAAATAAATTCCCAAGTTCCCTTTAGAACTTCTGCATTTCTCATACTTGCTTTTTTACTTTTACTTCCAAACAGCCTATTGAAGGGAAAAAAGTTTCGATTGCTGTGACTTTTCTTGAAAACTTTATGAAACCTTTAACCTTGGAATTCACGTATTTAGAATATTTATTAAGATTGTCTAAAATAATAAACATAAATCTGATTTACCAGTAAAATCTCACATTTGAATCCTTAAAAATTAAGAATGTAACTATCACAAAAGTCTTCTACCAATTATATTAAAGGTATACATCCCTTTGTATCAACTGTAAAGATAATCAAGGGAATTCATCAGAACTTTATATAGATATATTTTTAGATATATATTTTTTGTTGGGGGGATTGGGTGAGAAAGAGAGAAACTTTGTTCACCAAATAATGTTAAATAAAACTACTTTACGACTCTCCCTGCACAACCAAACAGCAAGGAAAGTAAGAATTGTTTGGAAAACACTTTATCTGTTCTATGCCCTTCACTACCTTAATATCCCACTCTTCTGCCTCAGGGCTTTCCCCCTACTTGTCCAATCACCTGAAAGCCTTTCCCTTCTCACTCACTGGTTGTCTAAATCTCTGATTCCCCAAAGTGTTCTTTACTTCTTTCTTTTCTTTCTTTCCTGGACTTCTACCACTAGCGCTCTTACACAGCCAGCATCACACTACTATCCCACACTTTAATACATTCAACCTTGTCAGTTTTGCTGCTAAAATGTTAGGCTCTTAAAGACATTAAATTGAATTTTATATATATTTTTTATATTTATAAATTAAATATATTAGATTATAGATACAAGAAAATTCTGGGCACATAATAGATGCCCAATAAAAATCCATTTGTTGATTGGTCAACTAGGTAAAAACTCCACTTGCACTGAATGAACAAGGATATGAAAAAGTCTTCACGTCACTTAATTTAAATGAAGCTGAAAATTATTAGAATTAATAAGATTCACAATGAACACCTGGCCTAAGGTTAAGAAATTTAGGGGTTTCACAGTATTTGGTTAACTCTTTTTCTGTTCAGTTTCCCCTTCAAATTAGCTAAAGAACTAAAACAATTCAGGAAAGGTTGTTTTCAAAGTGTTTCTGTGCCCGCAAATCTTATCAGTATTAGTAACAACCTTATGAGCACGATCAAATGGGAGCTATAAATAAAAGGAACACAGTCTAATAAGAATTCACAGGCACATGTTGACCTCTAAGAAGATACAGCGCAACTTGAAACTTTGTCTACACATGACTCCATAGTTGACCCCCAAAAGCCCCAAATTAATTTTAAAGTTTCCCATCCTCTGTTGTCTTTTTGATAGATTATACACCTTATGCTAAATCTTCAAAGTCCATTAAAAGTCCCATCTCTTCCAGCAAGCTGTCTTCTGCTCCTAACGATAATAACCACCCCTCTCTTCTGCAAACCACAATTAAATTAAGATTTAAACTACCTTAAAGAGTATTTGTTCTCATAAATGCTTTGTGTTTAGGTCTTATATTTTTAAAACTTTGATATATCTATACAGAGCTAGGCACATAGGCACACAGGGAAAATCTGCTAATCCAATTGAATAATTCTAGATATAGTGACCAAAGAAAAGTGATTATTTGCTCATACGTAGTAGGATAGGAAGTTTTGGAAGTGAATTAAAGTCCTGAACAATAAAGGTGAAGATTGGGGAATGTTGGATAAAAATGACAAGTGATTTTGTATCTCACAAATGTTTGGGGCCATACATTTTTCTGAAAGTAGTTGGGCATGAATTGAAGATGCATATATGAACACCCCGTCTTCTATGTTGAAGCATCGGCTCTAAGGAGAAGGCAAATGATCTCTCCTTGCAGAACAGATTGAGAGAGTCTAATAAGTTCAGCTCAGAGTTACACCTCTTCTAAATCAGATGCCAAATCCTTTCACATCAGCCAGTCCCCATAAGCCATAAAACAGCCATCAGTCTATCAAACATGATGGAAGAATTTGTAAAGTTCCTGGAATAACTGTCATTCTGGGTATATTTTTTTTCTTGTCCTAGGGGAAAACAACACAGGAACCAATTCTATTCGAAAACCATCACATTCCAAATTTCATCACAGTCAACTCATTCTTAGCACACAGACATGTCCCATATACCTCGCTCCACCTCCACTCCCCAGTTCCCAGTGATAAAAAAAAAAAAAAAAAAAAAGAACTTCACCCAAGTCCTGCTGACGTCAATGGTGTGCTTGCGTGCAAAGTCAGTCTTGTGGATGGATTGAAGACAGTGGTGTTGTAACTTTTCTTAAGGCCTCAGTTATTCAAAGAAACCTCACTTCTAAGGGGAAGTGTCAGAAAGCCCAGAACTCTATTTCAAGGAAAAGGCAGCAAGTAAATCTTAAAATAACTGAACGTGTTTCAAAGCATGTTCTTAAACTGAAAGTTGACGTTCATGTCTTGGCAATATCCTAAACCTCATAGTAATAAAAAATGGTAATCATACCTCCTTAGGAGGGAAATAAAAGGTAAAGAAAAAAAAAAGCATGAATAGAATCACAAGGATCCACAATTTTTTTGTATTGGGGATTTTTTTCCTTTGTTTCTTCAACATTTTACTTATGCAAAATACCATCTACGAATCTAGGTTCTCACAGAGTTTTCTGAATAATCAGAAAATTAGTGCTGGACATTCAGATACCTACAAAGAGCCACTTGCTCAAAATAATAAATTAGTATTTATTAAGAAATAAAAATGTCACGTTGGATTTTGTGCTACATGATGGGGGATGGTGAGTATCTAAAAAAACTAAATTAAAGAGAGATATTCTTGCTCTCAAACATTCACAATCTACTAAAAGAACAGGTATATATATATATATATATTTTTAACATCTTTATTGGAGCATAATTGCTTTACAATGGTGTGTTAGTTTCTGCTGTATCACAAAGTGAATCAGCTATACATATACATATATCCCCATAACTCCTCCCTCTTGCATCTCCCTCCCTCCCACCCTCCCTATCCCACCCCTCTACGGGTCACAAAGCACCGAGCTGATCTCCCTGTGCTATGCAGCTGCTTCTCACGAGCTATCTATTTTATGTGGTATATATGTCCATGCCACTCTCTCACTTCGTCCCAGCTTACCCTTCCCCCTCCCCGTGTCCTCAAGTCCATTCTCTACATCTGTGTCTTTATTCCTGTCCTGCCCCTAGGTTCAGGAGAACTTTTTTTTTTTTTTTAGATTCCATATGTATGTGTTAACATACGGTATTTGTTTTTCTCTTTCTGACTTACTTCGCTCTGTATGACAGACTCTAGGTCCATCCACCTCACTACAAATAACTCAATTTCATTTCTTTTTATGGCTGAGTAATATCCCACTGTATATCTGTGCCACATCTTCTTTATCCATTCATCTATCCTAAGTGTCAATGGACACTTAGGTTGCTTCCATGTCCTGGCTATTGTAAATAGAGCTGCAATGAATATTGTGGTACATGACTCTTTTTGAATTATGGTTTTCTCAGGGTATATGCCCAGTAGTGGGATTGCTGGGTAGTATGGTAGTTCTATTTGTAGGTTTTTAAGGAACCTCCATACTGTTCTCCATAGTGGCTGTATCAATTTACATTCCCACCAACAGTGCAAGAGGGTTCCCTTTTCTCCACACCCTCTCCAGCATTTATTGTTTCTAGATTTTTTGACGATGGCCGTTCCGACTGGTGTGAGGTGATACCTCATTGTAGTTTTGATTTGCATTTCTCTGATGATTAATGATGTTGAGCATTCTTTCATGTGTTTGTTGGCAATCTGTATATCTTCTTTGGAGAAATGTCTATTTAGTTCTTCTGCCCATTTTGGGATTGGGTTGTTTGTTTTTTTGATATTGAGCTGCATGAGCTGCTTGTAAATTTTGGACATTAGTCCTTTGTCAGTTGCTTCATTTGCAAATATTTTCTCCCATTCTGAGGGTTGTCTTTTCGTCTTGTTTATGGTTTCCTTTGCTGTGCAAAAGCTTTGAAGTTTCATTAGGTCCCATTTGTTTATTTTTGTTTTTATTTCCATTTCTCTAGGAGGTGGGTCAAAAAGGATCTTGCTGTGATTTATGTCATAGAGTGTTCTGCCTATGTTTTCCTCTAAGAGTTTGATAGCGTCTGGCCTTACATTTAGGTCTTTAATCCATTTTGAGTTTATTTTTGTGTATGGTGTTAGGGAGTGTTCTAATTTCATTCTTTTACATGTAGCTGTCCAGTTTTCCCACTTATTGAAGAGGCTGTCTTTTTCTCCACTGTATATTCTTGCCTCCTTTGTCAAAGATAAGGTGACCATATGTGCGTGGGTTTATCTCTGGGCTTTCTATCCTAGGAACAGGTATATATTTGCCTTCTTGTTAATTCAAAAAACATTTGCTACGAACCAGATACGTAGTATGAAATATTTGAATAAAGCTTTAAACATCAGTTGACCAATAAAAAGTAATGAAAGTTACAGCCAATCCCAAGTGCATTCTAAGAAACGTGAGCAGAGGTTGGTGGGTATCTGGGATCAGGAGTGGGTTCCTCAGGAAAACGGTTTATTTGGCCCACCCTTAAGACTATTTGTTTCTTGCACTCTACCCCATTGTAGACAACAGGCTGGGAAAACATCTCTGTGACTTGGAACTGTCTTCATTTACAAAACTCTGTCAACCAGAAGTTCAAAATAAGAGTGGACTTCTTTTCCAATTTCTACGTGAAAAAGGAATCCTTTGATTCCAGGAAAGACAGTATTACCCAAGTGAATCACAAAATTGTTGCTTTGACACACTTCCAGATTTGTGGTTGTTAAAAGCAACTTTCGAGTAGAAGATGCGTCTAATTGTCAAGTAGCCTGCTCCTCGGGGTCTTTTCTGAAGTGTAGGGTACAGATCAGCTGACCCGTTTATTTCGGTTCATCTCAATTCCATACACCATGTATAAAGATCTGTTCTCAGGGCTGACGTGCCACGTGAACAATGAAGACAGAGCCTCCGCCCCCGTCTCCCCAGGGGACTCACTTCTACATAGAACCTCGTTAGCGCCCTCGCGCAGCAGGGACACACCAGCCAGTCTGGTTATCTTAGCTTCTCTAGCTTGCTTTCTTCATGCATAAAAAACACCATTATTAGAGGGGGATATTGATAATGGGGGAGGCTATGCACGTGTGGGGACTTATGGGAAATCTCTACCTTCAGCTAATTTTGCTCTGAACCTAAAACTGCTCTACAAAATAAAATCTGTTTTGAAAATGCCATTAGATGAGCTAAGTGGTTTTATTCATCATTTGAATTTTACTACTTTGGTCTTAAAGGATTAACCCACCTACATAGGTGTTATCTTTTCTCTGAATGCTCAGAGGGTTTATCTAGAACTTTCGCCAGACTTTGGCCTTCTCTACCCTTCCTGCTCACTGTTTTCAGGCAGGTGCTGTATTTGTGTGTTCACGCTCCAACTCCTCCATTAGAACGTAAGCTGCAAGAAGTCAGGGCCTCTGTTTTCTTCACCATGATAGCCCCAGAGCTCAGCACAGTGCCTGGTACCGAGTAAGTACTCAATAGAGTTAACCCAGCAACGTGAATGAATAAATTGTTGGAGAATGAACCACAGAGCCACCCTTCTAGACTCTGCTCTCCGGGGGCAGGGTGCCTATCAAATGATTCTCTAAAACCTGCAAAATACACACTAGGGATTCAGTAATTGTGTGATGTATCAGGGAATCGAATCACAGCATCTTGCGCCGGTCTAACCGTACACAGACGTCCTTCTGCAGCATCCCAACTGGACAGTCATTCAGCCTCTCCTGGATGCTGCCAGTGAGGGAGGCTCAGTACTTCCACCACAATTTCTACCTTTATGTTAACATGACAAATGAAAAAGAATTAATTCTATCTTTATCCAAATATGGTGCTGTTCAGATAAATTAAAAGACATGATCCTTGCCTCCCTAAAGGTGCCCTTTTCTAGCAGAGTATCATCACTGAGCCCAAGCTGATGACTCCTCTGGGTGTCCCTTGTATGAGTGGATAACCTAAGGCAGCGTCGTTCACAGTGTGTACCTCTGAATCCTCTCTGAGCTCAGAAAAATACAAATACCAAGACTCCTCTTCTGACCCCCCCAAATCAGAGTATCTGGGGGAGGGCTCTGGGTAGACATATTTAGTTAACTAACCAGGACTGAAAAAACACTAAGATAAGGACATTTTTAGTTTCAGGTTCAAGAAAGAAAGATGTTTGTGGCAGAGGTCCTTAAATCTTGAGTAGGAGAGAAAAGGTCTGAAGACATTTCTCTGCCCTTCTCCCGAGATGGTTTGGGCTCCCATGAGGACAGCAGAGGCAGAGGTGGGAAAGTTGAGAGATCGGGGACTGGGGACATTGTGACAGACGGAGGGAAGCCAGCATGCTGATGCAGTGCAGACGTTTGGGGGGAGGTCAGCAGCAGCTGCAGTCACCAGGGAGACAGGCAGGGGACTCAGAACAGCCAGAGGCCACAAGGGGACTGTGGTTGACAGATGGACTTGAACACATGGTAGACACCCTGCTGGGGACTTCCAGACTGGTTTGGGGAGGAGAACTCTGCAGGGAGAGTCATTCTTTCATCTAAAACATATTTGCTGAGCACCTACTATTTCCCAGGCACTGTTGGAGGGTCTGGGGTTGCAGGAGAGAGTGGGAATAAGTGTAGAATCAAGTGCAGGAAATGTGAGTTCTTAAGGCTCATGGGACTGTCAGGGGCTCTGCCTAGTAAAGTCCTGAGGCATTAGGAATGCCATTTAAATAGCTAATGTCAAATCAGATACACACAGATCCCCAAAAAAGTTACTCTTAGTGAAATAAGTCAGACAGAGAAAGACAAATACTCTATGTTATCACGTATATGTGAAATCTAAAAAATAAAACAAACGAATATAGATAACAAAACGGAAACAGATTCACAGATACAGAGAACAAACTAGAGGTTACCCGTGGGGAGAGGGAAGGGGCCGGGGGCAAGATAGGGGTATGGGATTAAGAGATACAAACTACTATGTATAAAATAGATAAGCAACAAAGATATATTATACAGCACAGGGAAATTTGGCCTTGTTTTGTAATAACTTAAAATGGAATACAACCTATAAAAATAGTGACTCTCTGTGTTGTACACCCGAAACTAACCTAATATTGTAAATCAACTACACTTCAATTTTTAAAAAATTGATACACATAAAGAGATCAAGAGGTTATTTGTCTTCCTAGCCTCTTACTTGAAGAAAAGGGAAATCACTTCTTGGCCTGCCTATATTTTTGAGAAAGGTACACATGCACAGCAAACCCCGGCACCTTCTCTGGGACACCAGGTATCACTTCTACACGGAGCCGTCCTCTGTTCGTTTCCCGCTCTGCCCCACAGCGCTCAGGAGAATGTCAAGTGGGGTGCGGCCTCCCCTTTGTTCTGGCCACAGCTGTCTCGGCGGGGATGAGCCTCTAACAGCCCAGGGTAACGGTCTTGCCCGTAACTGCTCACAAAAAGCTATGAAAGGTGAAACAGGCTGCCACATGAACACGATGCTCTTTAATTACAAGGTCACCCCCCCCCACCCGCCGCCCCGTGGAAGGAAGGCCAGCAGACAGGCCAACACATTCCAATTATGCTAATACACCTGGTAAACATCAATTTTTTTTATTCTGAGATTAAAGAGAGCCTGTATCCTCACAGCACTCCTGAGACGACCGTGCATCTCAGGGCTGTTGCCAGTACTACTGGGGAAACAGGATTTCCTTTGGTTAAAATAGACTTTCACAAAAACAACAGCCTCGAGGTGGTCAAATGTGACTTCCACTGCAGGCTGTCCAAAATTTCAGTCATAGCTCTCAAAAAGCTTTCAAGAAGGACCGAGTTCATATTCTCAGAGGAAACTGATGAGCCTCCCCTGTTTTCTTCCAGCCTTTTCCCCAACCACACAGAGCCTGTGGTCGGTTCCCTTGGTTAAGCCTGGAAGTGGTGGGCCTTGGGGCTGAAGTCTGGTTGCCGTGTGGGTCACCCGCCTTCACTCAGTGTCAGCTCCTACTGGGCCACACACACACGGATGGAACTAACTCAGCCACGTTCTCGGGTCCAGGTCCGCGAGGGACCAGTGGCCTGAATGTGCCAGGTGAATCGTCTGGGTCCCCCGCCACTGGTTCCAAGCTCATCTGAGGAGAGGTGGTGATGAGACTGAAGAAACCCATGCATGTGCCTTTCTGAGAGCAGGCTTTCTGGTGGGTCACCATCATACGAAAAAAATATGTCCTTGAAATTCCTGATTCTCTATTACAAATAAATGTTGGCACAAATAAACTCCCAAAGGAAGAGTTTTTCCATTTGAACCAGTAAAACTCAACTCCTATAAGATGAAAAATCCTACTCAGTGCAAACAACTCCACGTTACAGCAGTAGCTGTCTATGGTCTGCTGAACAGTGGCAGGCAAATCAGTCTTTATAAGGGCATCACAGTTTCAACACCTAGGAGGGCTCAACACACAGAGAAGACAGGCAGCGAATCCTTGAAAACTCTCCTCTGGTGGCATGGACATTCACTTCTAATTTCTCCATCACATTCATCTGAATTTTTGTATGTCAGTCCCTCAAAGAGAGTGTTCATGCTACGTATTGGGGGAAATTATGCCTTATGAATCCCTCTACAAAACACAGTCTCTCTGAGATCGTGGAAGGAGGTGGTGAGAACAAGTGACTCTTCCACTTTAGGGGCTCTTACAGCAAAACTCCAAGATACTTGGGGGCTACTTGAGTGCTCAAAAGGCAGGAGGTGGGCAAGGTGGGCCTGAGAAGAGACAAACCTGTCTACATCCTCCTGCCCGCCCTCCCCCTCCAACCCACCTTGGGCTTTATACAGATTCAAGTGAATATCACGGGAAGCACTGAAGGGCAGGTCAGTCGTAAGGGCACTGCACGGGGAGAGTGAGAAACGAAAGGCAGGGTCCGTTCCCCACACGTCCCACATTTGGGTGAGGGAGAGCACGACGGTGCGGGGTGATCTAGGCTCACTGTTGGCACCCGGGAAGCCAGAGCATCCATTGCTGTAGGCACTCAGTAAACACCCTGCCCACCTAGCTGTGACGGAACAGGCACTGGGGTGAGTGCTGGGGTTGGAAATGTGAGTTGGACAAAGCCCTCAGGCTTTGAGGGCTGCTGAGAGTCTGGTACAACAAGTACACAAGGAAACACATTCAAAACTAAACAATATAAAAGTTCATCATACATGATGTGAAGAGAATACAGAAATGGAATAAAGGAGCAAATGATTACCTTGACCTGGGTGGGAGCAGAGTGGTCAGGGGAGGGGGGGTGGGGGAGGGGGGTTGTCTAGGCTTTGGTGACACGAGCCAGACCTTAAAAAATAAAAAAGAAACCCATCAAGGAAAAATGAGAAAATAAAATTCTGAGCAGAGGGAACGATCCCTGGAGAGGCACAGGTGTGTACAATAGTATGGCGCACTCGGGCAACACCGGGGCCTTCAGGATGGCTAACACTGCTGAGGGTAGAGGCAGGAAGCCAGGCCGTGGGGACCCTTGAACCCCAGGCGAAAGGATCTCAACTCCATCCTGTACTCTTGGGGAGCCATGGAAAGCGGGGGGGGGGGGGGGTGGGCAACAGAGTCACTTAATCTGCAATGTGTTTTCCAAAGATCACTCTGGCTGAAGAGGGGAGCACAGATCAGAGGAAAGCCAGACTGAATGAAATGGAAAGTTATGCCTCAGGTTCAGAGGAAAGCAAGGGGAGCTTGCACTAGGGCAGTGGCCATGGAAATGGAGAAAACAAGAGGGGTGGGAGCCAAGTTTAGGAATCAAGTTTATGAGGTTGAATCATGACAGGATTTAAGGAATGAGGAAGAGGAACTACATCTAGAATGATGTTTTTTTTGTTTTTTTTTGCGATACGCGGGCCTCTCACTGTTGTGGCCTCTCCCGTTGCAGAGCACAGGCTCCAGACGTGCAGGCTCAGCGGCCATGGCTCACGGGCCCAGCTGCTCCGCGGCATGTGGGATCCTCCCGGACCGGGGCACGAACCCGTGTTCCCTGCATCGGCAGGCGGGCTCTCAACCACTGCTCCACCAGGGAAACCCAAGATATATTTTTTAATTAGAGAAGAGTGTAGTGGAAAAGTGTAATACGAATGAGAATGCCAAAGGAATACTAAAGATGAAGAGACTGTCACTCATGAACATGGTAAATTTCAAATTTACTGTATGAGTATAAGTACCAAATTCTCATTGTCTAGTAAACTTGGTGAACCTCTTCTAGGTAAAAAATATATATATATTTTTTCCCCTTTTCCTTAAACTTTATGTGGAAATCACTGCATTAAGAGTGGCAAGTGACCTCATTTCCAATTCCAAATTTGTTTTTACTTTTCCTAAAAACTAAAAGTGATGCTTCTGAGCAGACATGGATAAGCATTTTAAGGACTGCCTTCTTCTATGAAATCCAGCCCCTATCACACTTTTTTGTTTTTACTAGAAATTTCTAATACATTACGAAGACTCCTATTTCTTTAAATAGAAAATAAAAGTCCACTTTCCCATCACTTAGATCAGAAAGACTGCTTCTTGTTTGCTGGGGGGTTTTTACAGTTGCAGCTTAAATTCAGGATGAGTTTTACGAGGCAGGGAAGACGTAGATCCCTCTGCAAAAAGAGGAACTTGCACAATGAGTGAAAACCAAGAGTGCTGATACAAGGGGCTGGGGGAAAATGATGTGACCACAGCAGCGCAGTGAAGGGAAGCGTAGCCCCAGCCGCCTTTCCCAGCCCGCATGCTGGTCCCACACACGCCCCCATGCTACGGATGCTCCTCCATGGGCTCTGATCCCCGAAGCAGGGACCACAATAAAGAGTCAAATGCCTATCTTTGCTTCTAATACTGAAACCAGCTGTGTTTTTCCCTCCCTGACTCCCTCACCTTCTGACTGCCCTCATAACCTGCACAGAAAAAATGTCTTCGGGCCAGACAGGCAACCTTTCAGCTTCACGGAGCACGTAATTTCTTAGTAGCGAACGCCTTCTGTAGGCTTGTTTTCAAAAACTGCAAGTACCCAGTAGAAGCCCCGGTGATATATAAAAGGATGTTCTCCTCTTAGAAGGAGAAACTTCAAAGCCTTCCCTGACATGCCAGAATTCACTGCTTTTCCAGTAAATATTATCTATTTTGGCCAGAGAATTCTAGGTTTGGGGATAGACTGGAAGATGAAGCGCCTGTGTTTGGTGTAGCCTTTCTATTTATATTCTAAGCTGGAAACGTCATCCACTGGGTATGTATAACCTCACAAGGCGGCCGCTCAGAGGGAGTGGAGCAAAAGCTCACTCTGACTTCGTTGACCCCGTCCTTGAAAAGCCATGAGCAAGCACGCAGGCAGGCCCAGCACAGGTGCTGTAGTGATGGATGCAAGAAGCAGGGCTGGAGGGAAGTCTGTGCTCCAAGGAGTGTTCAGCTCACAGGAGAAGGGCAGGCACCCTTGTAGAAAGCAAGGTTAAGGGATTTGATGCATAATTTTTAAGATGTAAAAATACTGTAAAATAATTGCTATACTAATTATGAGTATTTTATATGTAGTTGTTATAGAATTTACTTAAGGAATTACACGGGTTTTTGGCTTGCGTGTGTTTTGTGTGTGTGTTTGCTTAATTTGTGTCCTCACTTTTCATTCGTAAGATGTCCTTTCTGTCCCCAGCCTGGGCTCCGATTTCACCATCTTTCACATGCTCACCACAATTTCCCCATAAGCTTCACCAACAGCTCAGTTGGACCATTGCTCCTGACACGAAGTACCTTTCATTCTGTAGAGAATCAACCTCAGCAAAGCCATGAACATCTTTTTTGGGTTTTTTGATGAGAGGAGGGGGATAAAACTGTTCACTCTGTGACTTAGAGATCACACCTGGGGCAGCTCTAACTCTTTACCTCTTCATGATCATAACAAGCATGTCACGCAAACTCTTCTCTACCACATGCAAAATAAAATCTCAAGATCTCTGACACAAAGGAATTCATGAGCCGACCAGATCCGAGGCAGTAAAGAGGCAGTGTCTAGAGAAACCAAATGTAGACAGAGCCATGACGCTGATTGGAATACCTGAGATTTCACTGGGCTGAACACAGGATGAGAAGTTAGAGACACGGGTATTTGAATCCTACTTTGCCATTGACTCACACGGCAGCTGCTCATGTCCCCTTTGCCTCAATCCCTCCATGGTGTCATTTAAATCACCTACCTATCTAGGACACACAAAGTTAGCCCCTTTTCTTGGACCAAGTTTCCTATGTGGTTGGTGTGAAAAGCAGCATTCTTGGGAATATCTACTTCTTAGGAGAAAACTTAAGTCTCCAGTCCTCTTAGTGTCCAAAGACTAGAGGCATCTGTCAACAGATGCCCAGAGGCCCCTTGCCCATCCCTGAGCCCCCTAAGCCTAGACAAATAATTTTTTTTTTTTTTCAGCTAAGAGAGTCTGGCTGGGGGTTCCAGATTGGATCTCACAGGTATCGGTTCTTGACAGAGCCACTGCGGGTTCAGAGCTTAGTCTTCAGAAACTAAGCTTCAATCAGCTGAGCCAGTGGGAGCCCTTCTGGAGGCAATGAGCTCGTGCTACCCAAACCCACACAAGGGCAACTGTTCCAGCAGCACACAAATGAACTGATGAGCTGGGAGGCCTGAGTCCACGCATCTGTGGAGGTTGCCATTTCCTGGTTGGGTTAGTCATCCAGTAGGTCCACGAGGGAACTCCTGCTTAGTGAGCTCCACTTTCCATCAGGAGCAGCTGGTCTTTGTCAAGGACTATAGCTCCTGCTGGAAACACTCTTAGAGACTGCTCCTCTCTTCCCAGGAAGCTTTCTATACCAGGAACTGAGGCTGGCTGCCCCGAAATCGAACACATTCTTATCCAAATACAGCTGGATGGACTTCTTCCTTGGCTTGCTTTTTCCTGGCCCTTGTACCTAGCACACCCTTCTATTGCAGGCTAACAATTAGTCAAATTGAAATGCAGCTGAGTCGTGCACACTTTCTTAACATGCTACATTTCTGGCTTTTGCTGATAACATCCTAGGATCAGTGGCAGCATTTCAACAAACCATCTCTTAAGGCAATCTCCTTCACTTTCTGTTGACCCTTTCCAGCTTTTGTTTTCTCACCAGGGCCCCAAATTTTGAGAGTCTGCCTTCACAGCCTGCTACTTCCCAAGGATTGTCTGTGCAGACATGCCCCTTGGGTGTCTCTGAAACAGAATCAAAACAGGTCTGACATGTGTCACACACAACTAGGCATCCTTAAATGAGCTACACTGTGTAACAAGAGCAATCAGACCCACCAAGGCTATAGGTAGCTTTTTCTCAGTAAAGAATGCTACACTGCAGTATACCAACAGTGTACTCTCCTTGGGAACAGTAAAGAATGTTCCCAAAGGGCAGTCTTTGGACCAATTGATTCGACAGATTAAAAAACTATGCAACTGTTAAAAAGATATATTCCCTGGTCCCCATACCAAACCTACAAATATTAGAATCTCTTTGGTAAGATCCAAGAATCTGTATTTTTTTTTTAACTTTCCTAGGCATTTCTTTTTTTCTTTTTTTTTAGCTAGAATCTCAGTTCTGCTATTACTTAGGGACATACACTGGGGAAGTTACTAAATCTCTTTGAGCCTTAGTTTCCTTCTCTCTAAAATGTTTATAATACCCACACCTTAGGGTTTTTGTGAAGAATAAATGAGATGGTATGAGGGAACTACCAGACACAAAGTAGGCACCTTAGACTTGGTAGCTATCAACAACAATAATAAAAGAGCAATGCAAATGAGAATGGCCTTGCATCTGGAGCAGGAAGGAAACCAGGAGGGGCTGAGCACAGCACTGGGTCACACACTGAGGGGCAGATGCCCCTGAAGGTGCTCGGACACCATGCATCCCAACAGGCAGACACAGCATCAAGTGCAGGCCCAGCTGTCAGCACGAGAAGCACAACAGGAAAGAGCAGGGATGTCTTGGGACATCCTAGGGAGAAGCTCTTGGGACTAGAAGGAGGAGCCTAGAAGCAAGGGATCCAAAAGCCTCAGAAATCCAGTCCAACCATGCAGCCTCAAAGAAGCAGGCAGCCACGTAATCTGGCAATCCCACTTCTGGGTTTATATCCAAAGGAAATAAAATCACTGTCTCAAAGAGGTATCTGCTCTTCCATGTACACTGCAGCATTAGTCACAATAGCCAAGATATGAAACAACCTAAATATCTGTCAGATGAATGGGTAAAGAATATATGATGATATATACGCACACATATTACACATGTATACACATTTAGCCATCAAAAAGGAGATCCTGCCATTTGTGACAACATGGATGAACCTGAAGGACATTATGCTAAGTGAAATAAGCCAGACACACAAAGACAAATATCACATGACCTCACTTATATCTGGAACCTAAAAAAAAAACAGGTTGAACTCATAGTTACAGAGAGTAGAAGTGCAAGAGACTGGGGGATGGAAGGAAAAGGGAGATGCTGATCAATATTGATCAAAAGACACGAACTTTCCAATATATGGAAGTTGACTGATTAATGTTAAGGATCAAAGCGTAGGGACTTCTCTGGGGGTCCAGTGGTTAAGAATCTGCCTTCCAATGCAGGGAAACGTGGGTTTGATCCCTGGTCGGGGAAATAAGATCCCACATGCTGCAGGGCAACTAAGCCTACATGTTCTGGAGCCTGAGCCACAACTAGAGAGAAGCCTGCGTGCCGCAACGAAGATCCCACATGCCGCAACTAAGATCCCACGTGCTGCAACTAAGACCCGGTGCATCCAACTAAATAAATAAATTTCTTTTTTTTTTTTTAATGAAGAAGAATCAAAGTGTAGAATAAAGGCAATACCTGGGAGGCAGGGGGTGGGGGGAGGAAAGAAATTGGTGACGGAGAGTAAGAGGTACAAACTTCCAGCTGAAAAATAAACGAGTCACAGTTATGAAATGTACTGCGTGGGGAATATAGTCAATATCAAAGTAACATCTTTGTGATGACATGTCGTAACCAGACGTGTGATGATCATTTTCAAATGTATAGGAAAAAAATCACTATGCTGTGTAACGGGAGCTAACGTTGTGTTGTAAGTCAATTATACTTCAAAAACAAACAAATATACAAACAAACTTGTAGAAAAAGAGATCATATTTGTGGTTCCCAGAGGTGGGAGTGGGAGGAAGGGGAACTGAATGAAGGCGGTCAAGAAAGGTACAAACCACCAGCTATAAGATAAATAAGTACTAAAGATGTCATGTACAACATGACTAATACAGGTAACACTGCTGTATGTTATATATGAAAGTTAAGAGAGTAAATCTTAAGAGTCCTCAGCACAAAATCTATTTCTTTATTTACTTATTTTTGGCTGTGTTGGGTCTTCGTTGCTGTGTGCGGGCTTTCTCTAGTTGCAGTGAGCAGGGGCTACTCTTCGTTGCAGCCCGTGGGCTTCTCATTACGGTGGCTTCTCTTGCTGCGGAGCACGGGCTCTAGGCGCCCAGGCCTCAGTAGTTGCAGCAGGGGGGCTCAGTAGTTGTGCCACACGGGCTTAGCTGCTCCACAGCATGTGGGATCTTCCCAGACCAGGGCTCAAACCCACGTCCCCTGCATTGGCAGGTGGATTCTTAACCACTGCACCACCCGGGAAGCCCTCTATTTCTTTAATTTTGTATCTATATGAGATAATGAATGGCCACTAAACTTACTGTGATGGGAATTCTCTGGCAGTCTAGTGGTTGGGACTCCTCGTTCTCACTGCCGAGGGCCCCGAGTTCAATCCCTGGTCGGGGAACTAAGATCCCACAAGCTGCATGGTATAGCCGAATACATAAATAAATAAATAAGCAAACTTATTGTGATAATCATTTCTTGATGTATGTAAGTCAAATCGTTATGCTGTACACCTAAATTTATACAGTGCTGTATGTCAACTATATCTCAATAAAACTGGGAGGAAGTAAATAGATAAATCCAATACCCATACTCACCATTGTACGCAATTTGCTTTTAGTTACAAAATTTTTAGAATTTCTTTCCCTAAAACATTCACAGCAGAGGTATTCATTTCACTTGCCTATTTCACCTCTAAATACCACCACAGTTACTGGGATTACATGAGGTAAAGGAATAAACCCAATGGCTATTAACCCAACATGGCTATCTGGAAATCTGATAGGAAAGTTACCTACAGCCATGTCTTACAAAGTGCTTAAAAGCTCAACCTGAGACCTTAAATACATAAATTTTAAAGACCTAATGTACAGCATGGTTACTATAGTTAATAATGTATTACACGGTGGAAATCTGCTACGAGGCCACATCTCAAGTAGTCTCACTACACCAAAAAAAAAAAAAAAAAAAGAATTACGGGAGGTGATGGATATGTTAATTAATCTGATTGTGCAAATCATTTTACAGCGCTACATATATCACATCATCACGTTGTATACCTTAAATATATACAATTTTTATTTTTCAAAAACACATAAATAAAAATCAAAACAAAACCAAAAAAAAAAAAAAAAAAAAAAGCAGGCATTCAAGCCTGGGTGATCCTACTAGGATTCCATAGCAGGATTCCAGTCCCTTAAGACAGAACAGAGGACCGCGGAGTAGGCTTTTTACAAAGAATAGGGCAGAAGCCCAGATATCAGAACTCAAGATAAGTGACCCCCAGAGGACAAGGCCTAGAGCCCGATCAACTTCTTCAGAAAGCGTGGGCGTAAGTCTTTGTCATAAGTTGGTCTGACTCAGGCGAAAGCCACAGTATGACTACAGCAGCTGAAACAGTGGGGCTGGATGGACCCAGGTGGCGAGTCACTGGGGCTGTCACCCTGCAGGGGCAGCTGGCAGAGCAAAGGTTCTCATCCCGACAGGTGCAGCAGGGTGGGGGGCTGTGGGGGGGCCAGAGGGCAGGTGAGAGTCATGTGATGGGAGAAAATAAAGGACTTTTCTCTCCTGGGATATCAGAGCCTTAAAGCGTTAATTCATCTGGGGAGGGAAAGACAAAAAGGCACACCAATATGTTCTCTAGGGAAAAACAGAAGAACTCAACTGTCAGGAGGGTGGGCAGCGTGACAAACCGGGCGGCACATGCTGGAAGGTATGAGGCAGACACGAGAGGGGATCACAGAACAAGACAGCAGGTACTAAGTGAAAGTGATCAGGAGCTGGGGGTGGACGGGACAGGAGAGTGAGGGGCCTCCGAGCCCCTGGGAGGCCCAGAGAAGAGGGCAGAGAATATAAAAAAAGAATTGTGAGCTATGTTCTGGAACACTCTCAGATGTCAGCAAGAGGGTTAGAAAAGGATGAGAATTCCTATCTGTGCTTCTTGTAACACAGCACTTTGAGAGTGAACCACATGGGTCCCGGCTGTCTGATGGCTGAGGTTTGCGGGAAGGGCAGTGCTGAAGAAACAGCGTAGCCCGGCAAGACCTCTCCCATGATCACATCTAGAGAGTGAGAACCGGATTTGTGGGGAAAAAAGAGCCAGGCGCCCCTGCCAAAGCCTCCTGGGCTGGCAAGTCCCAACCTGCCCAATCTCAGCTCGCCCCAAAGTGCCGGCCACACCACAGGCCTGGCCATGTTCAGTCCTGTTGCACAACCCCTTCCGCTTCCCCCATACTAGGTGTCCTCATGCCTGAGGGCCAGCTAAGCGCCCGTCCTCCCCAGAAGGGAAGGCTGAGCGCTGCTAACCTGAACCTGAACGTGAACCTGCCCCAGCCTTTTTCCACTTCCCCCCGCCAGCAGCTTCCAGCCTTGGCTTCACTCACCATTTTACTCATGCCCTCATTCCAGCAACCCCTGGAGACTCCAGGAAGTGCCCCCCCCCTCACCCAAGAGCACAGGCCCCAGTAAGGTGATTCTGCCTCAGTCAAACAACTAATCAACCAGGAAACCCAACTCCAGACCCAATGGAGAAAACAAAGGAAAAGGAGATAAACTATTCCAGAGGGCAGATTAGTTCAATGTGGTAAAGGAAGGGGGAGGATGTAGGCTACCCCAGAATCCCGGGTTCTCAACTGGACCACACACACCAGATTCGAGGCAAGAAGAGTAATTCTAGGTCTCACTCACGGAGTGGCAGAGGTGCTGTTAACTTCCTGCGTTGTTCAAGAAGAGAGCAGCTTAAATCCTCAGCGGCAGCGGCAGTTGGCGACAGGGAACCTGCTGTGAGGGATAAAGACAGCAAGGTCTGAGCTCCAGGGACTGGGATGGGCAGAGGTCAAGGAGGTCAGTCCCAGGGAGAAGATACAGGAGTGGGGGGGGGGGGGATGTTGGATGGAAGGGGAGAGATGCGATATTTGTCAAGTACCTACCAACCGAAGGGCACTGGGAGATGCTTTACATATGTCATCCACGTTCATTCCTACAGTAACTCTGGGAGGCATCTCCATGTCACAGCGGAGGCGCTTAAGCCTCAGTTTCTCCTAAGTTGAAGCTAAGGAGCGATGGGGCTTAGATCTGAACACCTGTGTGTCTCATTCTACATCCTGGGCGTGTTCCTACAGCACCAGTGAGCGTGAACCAGACACCACAGAGCAACACAGGATCTGGCCCCAAAGTGTGCCTGGGGTGAAAGCAAATGACATCTGAGATCTGTGTCAAAAATCACCTGGCGGGTGGTGGGTGGTGAGTGGGAGGAGAGCAGAAACGAGGCTGGCCACGTGTTCATAACGGTTGAGGCCAGAGGATGGCTGAGCCCGAGGCTCAGTGTACTATCCTATTTTTGTACATGTGTGAAATTTTCCATAACACAAAACAAACTCTCTGCTGTATGAACAGTCAAGTTAACACACCATTTCCTCTGGCTTTACCCATCACTAGACGCTTGCTCTTTGGTCTGGGGCTTCCTTTTGGTTATAAAACTGAATATTCGCTTCACCGAAGAATTCTCACACTTGCCTAGGAATTTGCTTCTGTGTTGGGTAAGCGCACACAGTAGGCACAGTTCCACGGAAGAGGACACTTTCAGGAATTTGTTGTTCCATGAAAATAAGAAACTTAAGAGCTTTTTCTCATTATAATATTAAGGGGGAAAAAAATGATACAAAACCACATCTGAATCATAAAATGGATTGGATATAAATACATATATAGAAAAAGGAAATGCACTAACATGAAAACCATGGAGTTAACTTTCTGAATTTTACAAACTTGACAATCAACAGGCGTTCGTCTTTGGAAAATATTTTAAAGAAAGTTGGTTTTTCGTTTTTTTTTTTTTTGGTACGCGGGCCTCTCTCTGCTGTGGCCTCTCCCGTTGCGGAGCACAGGCTCCGGACGCGCAGACCCAGCGGCCATGGCTCACGGGCCCAGCCGCTCCGCGGCATGTGGGATCCTCCCGGACCGGGGCACGAACCCGAGTCCCCTGCATCGGCAGGCGGACTCTCAACCACTGTGCCACCAGGGAAGCCCCAGAAAGTTTTTTTTTTTAATGGGCTTTAGGGAAACAGAACTGGACTAATTAAACGCTTTGGTCTACAATACTGTGTTGTCATTGGTCTAGCAGTACTTTTCCAATAATTAGTATCGAGAAGCTACTATTAACAGCTATCGTGTGCCAGGCAATGCATAGGTTATTTCTAATCTTTACAACAATCCTGCAAATTGGAAGATTTTGCACTGATTTTGAACTCAGATCTGCTGGTTCTGAAGCCTGTCTTGCTCCATCACACCTGAGCTCCTGCTTCTTCAGCTCTTACATTCTCGAGTGCAGAAGCACCCCCAGCAGATCCCTGGAACAGTTGGGACTAGAGGTTTACACCTCCAGCTGTGGCTTGGGTTCTCCTATGCTGTCATGACCTATATTGCCCAGTAGTCTGGGTCTGGCCAGGATGCAGCTGGTTAATCACCATCCGGCCAACAAGACAGACTAGACTCGCCTGTTCTTCCTTCCTCTGAGCTGACAGACTGTAATCCCAGCACCCTACTCTACGAATGGATGACTTCTGATTTATACTGGAATATGACCATTCTCTCCAAATAATACTCATATAACATTTAGTTTAGGGCCTTGGAAGGGAGAACACTATTTCATTAAGGGGGAAATGGGCCAAGATTACCTCTCCTTCCCCATGACAGCAGAAGCCACTACCTGGTAACCATGGCGAAGTACAGAAAGGGGAAAAGGTGCCTCTAAGGAGGCTGAGGGCAGACACCGAAGCCAGGGGAAAGTCGGGAATCTGAGCCAGACGCTAAAAGAGGTTTCAGACAACCGGCTGGATGGGCTACCGGTGCTGGCAGCCTCTTGAGGTGACAGGGCAGGTTGGCCTGTTTGTAACCGGCCATCAGGGAAATGATCCAGTCAGCAAGCCGGGTCTGGAAGTTCACAGTCTGGGAGCTGTTGTGAGAGCCACTTTCTTCTAGTTCTCCCACCCTCCCTCTGAGTGACGGTGAGGCCTGAAGCAAACCCAATTCATTTTCCTGTCGGTGAAACGTGCACACACCTGCTCCTTGACAGGAAGGTGTCTTGTTCTATGAAGTGTGTTGAGCAACTCAATCAAAAGTATTATATACACAGTTCTATTTTATAACAAATTCCCCTAGAAATGGCCAAATCATTTCCCCTGGTAACTAACGCTGTCCACCGCACACCAATTCCCCGGTGGTAGGTTAACCACTGTGGCAGCACAGCTGTGCACAAGCCGTGCGGCCTCTCACACCTAACTGGTTCCCAGCGGGCGCTCGGCTAGATCTGTCTCCCAGGCCGTCCGAGACTCGGGTGTTGTGTGCTGCCGATTCTTGGTCTTGCTTTGTTCTACTCAAATTAAAACAACCCAAAGTGATACAACCACCCTTCACAGCCTCCTCAATTATAAGAATAGGCAGGGATCCGACGTGGGAGGAAAAAAAAAAAAACCAGGAAAGTATTCAGAACCACTTTCTTCTGGAAAAGAAATGGAGATCTAAGGAGGTGGTGTATCTTATAGAAAAAAAATCATCCACCTTTGCAAAACAAGAGTAAACCAGGCCTGAGTGGGATAGAAATTACTTCCTAAAAAACAGTTCTTGCCGAAGACACTGACGCCTGAGTCTCTGAGAGTGGGCAAGGAGGGAGACTTCAGCAAAGGGATTAAAGTAACTCACTGGTCACTGAGAATGATAGGGTCACTTCACAGCCACTGTGGCCCCAATCGTCAGGCTATTTGGCCGACCTAGTCTTAGCAGCTGTCTGCCCTTTGAAGGCTTCCCAGGTAGCTGAATGATTTCCATTCACTTTGGGCTACATGGATTTGATCATCTCACCTTGGATTTGGCAGTGATCCCAAACACTAATCCTGAAATCTACAGGGCCTTAAGATAATCAAAATAAAGAAAAAGAAGACATCGGAGGCTTAGGAATTCCTGCTTTCCGTTATTTTTGCCAAAGAAAGTGTTGCTTGCTCTATTTTTAAGGGGCAGGGCATTTTCTAAAACATCTCAGGTGACTTAAAGGACTAGGCATCAGTTTTGGTTTGATTTTATATTTTAATGATTCAAAAATTACTAGTCATGAAAAAAACTAGTAGCCCCGTATGAAGCGATTTTACCTTCAAAAGCACCTTTGTGTACAGTGGTTTTGGTTTATGTGGGTCTTCTGTGTTTGTTTTGGGGTTTTTTTTTTTTAGTATAAAGGGAAAATGGTGGGGAAAATACATATTGTATTTTATCAAACCCCAAATGTGAAAAATAGTTTAAAAGACTGCTGACGCAATTGCAGCTGGGCTCATTGAAGCCTAATTAAAATGCCGGTAACACATGATCCTGCCCAGAAGTGCTGACTACCGCTAGGCAGAAACCAGGGCCATTCAGCTGAACAATATTAATAACACCAGCAGCCAGAACATTATCATAAACGTTTTGAGTGAAGCCCCCAACCTCTATTTCAAGGTTTACAAAAATCTATGATTTTCCAGGCAGTGGTAACCACAGAGAAACCAGACTTAATTACAGAATAAGAAACCAGCAACTGAACATACGGCTTAGACAAAGGGACTGCTCAATCACTAGGATCCGATCCTTCATTCGTTGTTCTGGCAATGCATTAGAAGCCGGGGATACAAAATTAGAATAAGGTTATGATCCATGATCTCAAGAAGGTCAAAGTCAGAGCGCTAAAACTCTTGGACTTCAATCTTACGTTTTCTGAGTGACAAAAAAACCTGGTAGAGAAGTGAATGACAAATTAACTCCAGACAGAAAGACAACATGAATGGCTGAATAGAAGATAAAGGAAGGAGTTCTATATAAATCCCTCTGCTGAGTACTATGAGAAGATAGTTGAGTAAATAGAGATGATGCCATCATTCAAATGTATGTAGTGCCCCAACATACCTGGCATTATACTGGTAGCAGTTAAAACAAATTTTATCTCAGCCCTAACAATAATAGAGCACTGAAATAGTGTCTACTCCATGCCACACAATATCCTAAGTACTTTACATACATTCACTCATTTAATCCTCAAAACAACTCCATGAAGTAAATACCGTTATCATCCCCATTTTACAGATGAGGAAACTGAGAGGATAGTAACACATCCAAGCTTATTCAGCTAATAAGTGATGGAGCCAGGATTTGAACCAAGTCAATCTGGCTTTATAGACTGTATTCTCAACTACTTTGTTATACCTCTTCTCTATAAAAATGGTTATGTTAAAAACAAAGGAACCGTACATGAACACTGTACCATAGTTGCTAAATTTGTTTCTCATGGGGATACAGGTTAACAATTCTGAAACTGCTTCACAGTTATGCTGTGGTTGAACAAATATTAAACGGACAGTGGACAGTGGGAGCCAGGTTTCCTGCTATTGGAGAAGGGGTTACAGATAAGCAAGAATGACTAGAATGAACCCTACAGTGCTGTATTATAGTCAGAGACACCAGTATAAACTCATGTTTAGCTTAATGTATATATACAGATGTTTAGATACAGAAATAATTATAGATATGTGTTTACACAACTAATACACAGAGCCCAGAAGCAATGGGGCCCAAGAAGAAATGAGCACACCCAGCACCAAGATCTTGGTTTCTAAATACCATTTTCCAATTAAAGGAACCAGGGCTCTTCCAAGAAATGGCTATTTCTGGGAGTGGGGCAGGGAAAACACAAGATATACCTGCAGGTTCTTGTGGTATCAGAAAAGAGAGATGTGTTCAAAAAAATAAAAGGATGGAGGCATATCAAAGGGACACAGGAACCAACCTGAAAGAGCTCCCATGGCCAAAGGTGGAATAATTTAAGCAACAAAATAAATAGCATCCTATAGGATTATAACCCAAAGTAGAAAATAAATACACGAGTCCACACTGATATAAGCAAATGATTAAATAAGTAGATGGGTGAAAAGAGACAAATCTTCCTTAAAGAAGAATTCTAAATAATGTATGCAGATACTCTTCATTCCAGGAGGTACAGCTTATCCCCTCCCTGTTTGGGGATGGACTAACCTTAGTGACTCACTTCCAAAGAATACAGTGGAGAAGTGGAAAAATAATACCTTTACAGTGGAGAGATCTGCCCGCAAATGCTACCTTAACCAAGTGATGAAGGTTAAGATCCTCTGTGATATTATGTGGGTATCACGTACCCTGTCATATGATGTGACAAGAAGGACACTCCACTTCTGTGGTATTCTTTCTAAAAAACCATAACACTCGTTTTTAATCATGAGAAAACATCAAACAAACCCAGACTGGGGGACACTATAGGGTGTCTAGCCAGTGCTCCTCAATACAGTAAGACTGTCAAAGTCCTGAAAAACAAGGAAAGACTGAGAAATTGTCACAGACCAGAGGAGACCAGGGAGACATGTCTAAATGCCATGTGGTTCCCTGGATTGAATTCTGGAACAGAAAGAGGGCATTCATGGAAAAAACTGGCGAAAGGCAAATAAAGTCTAGAGTTAGGTTTCTTCGTTTTGACAAATATACCATGGTAATGTAAGATACTAACATTAGGAGAACTGGTGATGGGCATACAGGAACTCTCTGTGCTATCTCTACAACTTCTCTGTAAACATAAAATTCTTCCAAAATAAAGAGTTTAAGAAATTATTTTCTTCGAAAATAGGCAATCTATGCAAAATAAATAAAAGAGCAATCATGTACCATGCCAGTGAAAGGAAGCTAGAAATAAGAGCATAACAATTTTCACGTTAATGTTAGCTTTCTGCTACCTAGCGCTACTGATAGGACTGTTATTCCTTAATTCTTCATAAGGTATTGTATTCTGGGGGGAACCCTAAACCCATCCAAGCTCATTCCATTCACAAACGCTTACTGGGTACATAAGCGCCAGGCACTGTCCTAGGCACTAGAGATGCACTGGTGGACAAGACATGCTTCCTTTGTCCAAAGAACATCTAGCTTCATTGAAGAGTGAGATATAAGTCAACACAAAATAAAACACAGCATATTAAGTCCTGACTAAGAAGAGGTAATTTTAAGATGGTAGGGGCACACCCAGGAGGAGCATCTGACCCTTTCAGTGCCAAGGCACCATGGAGGACAGATACGGTCTCCTGGAAGAGTCCATGAATAATCTAAGTGTCTTATGACCATCACAAGGACCCCTGGTGATGGTGATATATGCCAACCTCCTGTCAGCATAAAGTGCATTTGGGAAATACAAATTTAATTATGCCACCTCTTCCTAAAACCCTTCAAAGGCTTTCCATTACTCCAAGCTCCTCACTGTGTGGGATGGGTAATTTGATATGCTAACTTGGCTAGGTTATAATACCCAGTAATTACCCACTAGCTGAGGTGGGTTTTTTAATATTTTAAAATTTCTTTTTAATTTTTAGTTTTTGGCCATGCTGTGTGGCATGTGGGATCTTAGCTCCCTGACCAGAGATCGGAGGGTCTTAACCACTGGACCACCAGGGAAGTCCTAATTGAGGTGTTTTTGTGAAGACATTTTTAGATGTGCTTAATGTCCACAGTCAAATTTTTAGATGTGCTTAACGTCCACAGTCAAATTTAAGTAAAGGAAATTCCTTGATAAAGTAGTGGGCCTCATCCATTCAGTCGAAGGTCTTAAGAGAAAAAAACCAGTTTCTCAGAAAAGAAGAAACTCTTGGGACTTCCCTGGCGATCCAGTAGTTAAGATGCCACACTTCCACTGCAGGGGGCGCAGGTTCAACCCCCGGTCAGGGAACTAAGATCCCGCATGCATGCCACCGTGAGGCGGGCACGGCCATAAAAAAGAAGAAGAAGAAATGCTGTCTCAAGATTGCAGCATCATCTCCTGCCTGAGTTGGTAGCCACCTGCCTGCCTGACCTACAGACTTCAGACTTGCCAGCTCTCTTTATGTAAATATATTTCATATATGGGGTTATATTATACATAGGATATTATATAGAGAATTATATATATGTAGGATATATATTATATATAAAATAGGATACGCATTATACATCTCTTATTCTGT